>NC_044579.1:17942500-18550625 GCF_901933205.1 Camarhynchus parvulus
AAAGTATCATATTAGAAACCCCACAGAAAAGACCTGAGCCCAGCCATGCACACAATGTATAGCATCAGGGTACTCCAGCTTACTTTTCTTTTATTCTTTTTATATATTTTCTATGTGTTGCTCTATGATTTCAGTGTAGAAAATATCTGTATTCTTGTGTTATGTTTCTTCATAACATGTACTATTTCTCTCCCTTGCCCACTGGCACAAGTCAAATAATTCATATAATCGATTAACGACACAAATTTTCTCTTTAAAAATCTGACATATTTGAAATTGTACAAGTAAATTGTAGTAATATTCCATTTATTATAACGCATGTTTAGCAGACACATTTGCTAATTATGATTTAGGCACAAAACCTGGGAAACAGAAATTGTATAATTCCATTGTAACTTGTTCTCTGATTCACACAAAGCAATCTATTTATTTATAACAACAACAACAAAAATTTAATCCTTACAGTCAAAATCTGGCTTATGAAGACTTGCCTCCATTTCTTAAGGGAGCAAATAGAAGCCAACAGAAAGACCTATTAAAGGTGTTTACAAAAATGTTTGTTGAAAAAACTTTGATATCCAGATACATAACTAATTTTTAAATCTGCAAGTTTCAGTGTTCAGAAATCTTTCCAGAACACTTCCTGACATTTTGAAATTTATTTATTCATCTATTCCCTACCAACCTGCTTATTAAACAACTTCTTTATTTAATTATTATGAAACAGGCAGTTTGCACATTGAAGTTTAATTGAGAGTTTCATGATTTTTTTTTCCAATATCCCGTGCTGAAATACATTGACAAAGCTGTCTTGTGTGGATATTTTCAAATATCACTTTCCAAGCATCTTTTTGCCAAGGAAGAAGTGTCCATCAGAGCTCCAGGCTCCCGGAGGCTGCGGTTACAGACCTCCAGCATCGCCACATTCTTCTTGTCTAGCCCTGTAATTTTTTTGCCAGGTACTCTGTGTGTTAAGCTGTTTCATTTCAATTGCCCTGAGGGTTTCTTCCTCACTAACTAATGGGGAGCTTGATGCATCATTACTTTAACATATAACAATGTGATAAAGCTGTAGGATTCTCCAGTAAAAAAATTACTGGCTCTGCTCTTAATAAATTAGTTCTCTAAATATTCAGCTGTACATCAGCAAGGCCTTTGTATTTAGAATGGTATTTAGGAGAAATATTTTACTAGACTCAACTAATTTCTATAAAACAAAGGATAATTTCAAACTGTTTATCTGCACACACAAAAAATATATGGAGACAGGGCGAAGATATGAACTTACTCCACACAAAAAACACAGAATATTGCATATTCATAAATGTCAAGAACAGGTTTGTTTTCTTTTAATAGCCTAATTAAACTGAAACAACCTAGAGACCTTTGGGGGCTACAGTGATTCTAGCTTACCAAACCTAGGGTTTTCTGTAGATGCAGAGGTTGTGTTTTGCTGTTCATTCGGTAAGACCCTGATCTGAAGCCTCAGAATGGCTTAGAAATCATTTCCCAGGCACCTAAACAGAGCTGAGGCAGTTCAGAGAAAAGCTGCCAGGCTGCAGACAAAACATATTCTGTCTACATTCCTGTTGACTCAGTTCCCAAATTTGCATTTCTCTGTCTTTTGCATATCCTTTGTCTAAAGTTTTTAATTACCACATTCATATCTTTCTCTCACAGCAATCTCAGTGGGGAGGGACCATCTTGAAATATGTTTTACTGGTAGTCCTTTTCCTCTTTGGTGCTGTATGTTCAGATAACAGTGTTAACTTGAGCTATCTACCATACATCTTCATCTTTTTGCGTTTCTGCTAGCATCCTCCAGCAGCTTCCTTACTGACTCCTGTGCATCTCTGCCTATGACCTTCTGTCTAAAACTTAAAGATTAAGAGCTCCCAAATGCTTTTAAAGACATAATTGATGGGGTTTAGAGCAGTCCTTGCTATTGTGAAATCCTACCACTGATCTAGAGCTGAATATCAGAAGGTCGTGGCACTGACACCTTAAACAAACCCTCATTTCTTTAGCACATTGAGTCCAGCAAGATTCTGATGTACAACAACACAAACAGTGCATTAATTCCTTCTTCTTGGCAAAAAGGGTGATGCTTCTCATTTAAATTACACTGCCTCCCAAAAATACTTGGTTTATAACATATTCGATTTCTTCCAAAAACCTGAGCCATTATCTATCCCTGGAAAGGAAAAAATAGTCATGTAAGTAGTGGAAAGGGATGATTACCAGGTATATTAATAACATATTGATAATCCACCTCTTCGTGCCACACATTCAGAGTGGAGCCCTCCTGTGTTCTGTGGTTCAGTGGACTGGAAATCCTGGCTGTACGTTCCATCTGCCACAGCTCTTTGGAGAAGTCAGCTGCCTCCTCAACTCCCTTTCACACAGTGTATCAGGACCTGTGCAAGGACAAAAGCATGGGCTAATATTTCAGAAATTGCACAGAAAAATTATGATGCTATAAGGTCACACTCATGTGTAAAGGGGCTGATCTGGTCCCAGGAAAATCAATAAAGTTTTGTTATTGACTTTGCTTGGAGCACCATTGATCTCTAAAGGCAACAAATGCATTGAATTAGGTTAGTAAATTACTGTTCCCACGACCAAGTTAAAAGACAAATGAGTAGTTAAGTGAGAGTCTGGTTACAATATCACATCACAGGGCTTCCTGGTTATTTTCTTGTGGAATTCAGACAGCAGAATTTCAAAGAAAAATATTCTCCAATCAGACACACGGGAGTTTTATATATATAAAAAAAATCATTTACAAACAGAAAGATTGTAAATCTGTCTCACACCAAAAGGAACCTAAAAATCAAAGTTAAAGACATCCTGTTAGAAGGCTGAATAAAGACCAGCTTATTTCTTGACTGAGAATTTCACACAGTTCTGGCTAAATACATTAGAAAATGCATTCTGTCAGGACTGAATATTTAATTTAAACATGCTTTCAAAAATTCAGACTATATCTTGATTAATGAAGCTTTTCTTGATTAATGAACCATTGCAGAAAATCTCTGTGGGAGAATGCCATGTTAAAATGAAGAAGCTTTTAATACAGACTTTAAAAACTTTTCCAAGTGGATATTCACACAGGTCTTAAGACTTGCATGATCCATTTATATGCACAGATTAGAAATGATGGCATTTCCTTTTTGCAGGGGTGTTGTGTGTCTGCTCCCAGTGATTACATGGCACAGTCAGGCAGTTCTCAGAATGAAACACCCCACAGAAAAAGATGACCTATAATGCAATAGGTTATGTACCACAGAAGACAGCCTATAAATATTTAAAATGTTGGATACAAGAAAAAGCATATTTATTTTTATTTGCTGTCTCATTCCAAGGGCAGAAGCACCTTCATTGCCAAAGATACTGACTCTGCATCACTCAAATATACATAGATATATGAATAGATAATAATACACAGTAATACGAGAAAATGAAATTATTCCTGTGTTTATAAAATTCCTCTTATAGTGAAATCATTGGCAAGCAAGGACTTGGCCAATAAGAGCTCTTCAGTGGATAAATTCTTAATGATGGAAACTAGGCTAATACTTTTAAATTCTGTTTGCATATGACCTTATTTGCTTTCTCCCCTTTCCTTAAACTGGAATATTACCATTTTTTTCCTCCAAAAAACCTACTTAAACAGAGAAGACAAGCCAGTGCAAAGCACTTAAACTCCTAAACAAGCAGCCAGACTCAATGTAAAATGGAGCTTTTTGATTTGAGAACTTTTTTTGAAAATTCAACATGACACACATAAAATCTTTATTGTCAGCAGCCAAGCAGTTCAGAGCTAGTTCTGTAATCCCAGTGTGGGACCTAAAGTGCACACAGGAAGCTGGATTCAATTTTTCACTTAATTCCAGAAGTTACCCATTATCCTTCCTTACTAAGTAAAAGGGTTACTTTTCCTTGGCAAGCTCCTTGGTATGCAGAGCTAAAATTGGGTCTCAGTCACAAAAGACCTGTCAGTAGACATTAAATTATCTAATTACTACTGAACGTGTTATTGAACAAGTCATATTTAAAGTAGGAATGACACAAATCAAAATCCATTCTTAAAATAGCCCTAAGTGATACACACACACCAGTGCAGCCTCAGCATTCTGCTACTGTCTCATCCACACCGTGTCCAGAGTCACAACTGAGACTTGGGAAATTATACATTCTCAATACTTTGGGCTTAATAGGAGATGTGGTGAGAAGCAATGCAAGGAAAATAAAGCCATCCAATCAAGATTCTAGTTTTTAAAAGACAACAATTTCAGCCCATGGGGGTTTTATTCATCAATAACAATTGCAGTGAGACCCAACACAGAAAGTAGATCTTTAATATCAATAACACAAAATGCTGCCTTGCTAATGAAGACATATGAGTTCATTGATTAGTTGTGCAGGAATGTTTATGTTGGTTTTGCTTCTAATTGCTCATATATGGATGAGCTCTTCAATTTTACTGCATCTGCAAGCAAGGACTTGTAGAAATGGTAGTAAGGGGTTTATTATAGCATGTATTCCCCCTCCCATCCTTCTTACAACCTACATTTCTCCCAAGCAGGGTTCTGCTGTGCTTGATGTGCACAGTAAAGGAGGATCACAATCACTGATATGGAAATTCAGCTCACCTTAATGATGGGTGGGTTTAGGACACACTGCTGCCACTTCACTGCCAGGGACCTGGGCTGCAAGGCCCACAGACCCCAACACAGCCACAGGCAAGCTGCCAAAGGAATGCAAACCCACCAAATCATACAGAGATCTCTAAAGGGCTCCATCAGGACAGCCCCTTGAGGGATATGATCCACAGATGTTTGCCTGTCCTTGTTGTGGCCAAAGTGCCTGCCCCAAAAACCTGCAGCTTGAGAGTGCTCACGGCAACTCCTCAGAGAGCAAGCTGCACAATCTTAGGCTCTAGAAATAGGGAGGAATGCATGACCTTCAAAGAGTATGGATAAAATGAGGTTTAATATACACATTACTTCTAAAACTGCTTTGATTTTTCTTTCTTTTTGCTTGGTTTCTTAAGTTGATATGGACCAGATGCAAAGTTCACAGCCTAAACCTGTGAAGTTTCAGAGGTGTGCAGATTCAGCATTTGGTTTAGTCTGACTTCTAGAAGAAAATATCAGGAGAGATAGACACAATCTGGTCTCCTTAATAAAAAAGATTTTTCAAGTAAAAAATTGACATGACACTACCAACTAAGTTCTTTACAAAAATCCCCAAAAGACATACACATATGAAGCAAAAACCTAACTCTTTGACTTGTTCAATATGATGAATAAAAACTGTAATTTCCTACATGTCGCCTTTCTAATAAGGAAAGACATCTCTTATTCAGTCCCTCAGAAATCATTATATATAAAACTCCACAGGAACTGGGTTTCCAAACCTGTAGTCTCTTTCCTTTAAAAGTATTTCATATACTTGTAAAGATGTATGTATATATGAAATCATAAAAAGTGTATATCCCACAGATATAGCCTAGAAGATGCCACCATAATTAGCAAGTAAATTGTTAGGTCGTTAGTACAGCAGAACAGGGTATGCTAGGAAAATATGACCTGCTCATTTCCATATTTAAACAAAATAAAATAAGAAAAAAAAGTTTGCAGTAACTCATCATCATTCAATGCACAGGACATTTGGCACATTTTAGGGCCTGCAAACAAGTGTAAAACTTTTATCCCTGACTTGTAGAGACATTCACTATGTTTACAATACACATATTTATCATCAGCTACATTTCAGATATCAGTCATATTTCAAGATCAAAAGATTTACCTTTGCAGTAGAAAACATATCTAAATGAGAATTAGCAGTGGGAAAATACCTGAAACTCTGATCTCCTTTCTTTTAAAGATGTCAGAAATTAAATATTTGCACTGATATCAATGGGCCATTAAATCTGTAACTAATTCCATATGTGTGCAGGCTATAAGGACTAGAAGTGTAGAAGGATGCTGTACAATAAATCAAAAACATAGCAAATTCTGCAAGGTTGCTGAAGCGAGTCGCTCCAGGCAAAGAGGATATGAAAATTAAATCAATTTATGGGAGGAAAAACCATTCTTACATTTTAAGTGTCAATTACTTCTAATACAGTAGCACCTGGATAATTCAATCCCTTTATTCATGCAAATATATACACATAAAGAAAAGGAAGGTTCTAGACCCAAAGGTCTAGGCCTTTTGGCTTAGTTTTTAAATACTCAAAAGACTGAGTCAACCCTTGGTTTAGAGGGCACATGGGCACAGAGGAGAGTGATTTGTACATCAATTTCTAACTAAAGCTCTGTACAAGGGGGCTCAAATCTAGGGTTACTTCAGCTAGATCAGGTTGGACCTATTTTCCATGAGGAAAGTAAGAAAACTACCTAGATAATTGTTGCAATAAGATTACAGCTGTTAGTACAGTTTACAATCTTTACTTATATTTAGCTCTTCAAAATGACTGCCATGATGAAAAGAAGTAACAGAGAAAATGATTCAATGGTTGACTTATCTAATGCTAAATCTTTTTTCTATGAGGAGCAGAATTAGGTTTGATACCCACTGGCCTCGATGTGACCTTCACTGGCAAAACCTTTATGTGATAAATCAAATTTCTTCATCTAGCTCTTGTTTACAGATTTATCTTGCTCTGGAACAGACTTTCAGCAGTGGAGGCTCCATGCCAGTGGAGGTGCACTAAAATCAAGAGGTAGACAACAGATCAGATCTGTTGTTAACCAGCCATGTGGTAAAAGAATTCAGATTTCAGGTTCCATAAGAAAGCTCTGGTATCCTGGTACAGAGAGGTCAGCAGAGCAGGCCTCTCCAAAAAAAGGCCAATGAATTTCTTGATCTGTCTTCTGGCATGTTTCAGCCCTGTGAATCAAATAACTGAGGAAGGCTCATAAAAGTGAGTAAACAAACATAAAAGGGTGGCCCTGAGTGCTATTGTATTTCAGAGCTGGCTCACTGCTCTTGTTAAAGGGCTGCTACAGACATATACAAAGAATCATATGAATAATGCTGGAGCCATCTACCTACAGCACAGAAACGTGATCTTTTCTGTTCAAATGTGTCTGAAATTTGTTAGAACTGGAAAAAAGATTACGCTTGCCTAAAAAGGCCATGATCTCATGCTCAGTGCCTTTTTTGATAGAGGGCTGAGAGGTGAAAAAAGCCCAAAAAATTTATTCTGCCCTTGCTGGCTTAATAACTTTAACATACTATTTCTGATGAAGATGAAAAAATCAGACTTGTAAAACTGATCATAAAAAAGAAAAAAGAGGCTTTAACTAACAAAGGAGGAAAGGAAACTATGGGAGGCAGCTTAATGCTGCAACATTGGGTAACAATACCAAAGTCTGAAGTCTTTTACTCATTAATTTGAAAGGGTTTGGCTCCAACTCTTTATTTTGGCTTTTCATTTTTGTTTGTTTGTTTTTCCCTCCCAAAGGAAATCTGGACTGTAGATGATTACTTTGAAAACAAAGCAGTACAAAACTGTGGCAGAGAGGCTCTTCAAAAGAGATAATTTGAGGAGTATAACATGCTTTAAATTAACTCTCAGTTGCAGCAGTGATGGGCCTCAGGGTTTGGTGACACAGCCTCACATTAATTACTTGCTAACAGAATGGGATTGTCTGCAATACAACAAAAGGATAAATATTAGGATAAGTAGTTTCAAGAGGTTAGGCTAAAAGAAAGTCTTTTTTTGAAAACATTAAGAAATCTGGGGAGGTTAAATACAAAGTTGAAACTAATACAGATACACACAATACCCTTTTCTAATTAGCATGAACCTCTGGCTAGAGCATGAACCTCTAGTGCTAGTGTCAACCTCTCTTGTGCTCATGGAAGAGCACTAGAGATGAGATAGCTGTTAATGTCCACAGCTGAATAGCAGAGCTTTTTAATCCATTAAGAAATGAAACGCTACATTCAAAACAACATAAGTTGGTTGCTAATTTAGAGTACAAGAAGATCTGCTAAATTTTCCTAGAACTACAAACTGACTTCAAGTTAGTCTCTGTGGGGATTAGACCTGAACTCATGAACCACTGCTGATCAAACAGGATCTTTACAGACCACGAACTCCCTGTTCAACCTTTTGTGGAAGTTTGATCATTTAGAAAATGTTCAATAAGATATGCTTTGAGCCAGAACTGTGCTACTGGGGAGAGCTCTCGTGAGACACCTCAGACCATCCTGCTGGAGCACTGCTAACCACTCCCACACTGGGGGCACACCTACAGAGCATTGGATTCTCCAGGAGCAGTCATTTCCATTCAGCAGAAACAGCAGCAGGATTTCAAATTCACTCCATGATCCAGATGGAGAAATGAAACTATTTTCCCTTTAGCTACTGTCTCAACCCCTGACAAGCCATGGCTTAATTATGTTATCACCTTTCGTAATGTGCCTAGTCAAAACTGTCGTACACTATTGTGTGTTTTTAATAAACTCATTACAGTTATACAGGAGGAAAATAGATTTTTCTGTGATCAGGATCTCTGCTTTACAGCAGAATGGAAATCAGTCAGAATAGGGATGCCAGAGGCCTGGCCCTAATCTATCTCCTGGAAATTCCTCAGCTAGGGAAAAGCTCTTTCATTATTTAAAGTACAGTTGCCTATTAAAATTTACATTTTAAAATGTCTCCTTTTATCTTTGTTTTCTAGTTGAATGTTTTGGAAGGCAGATAAAATGATGCACTCTCCTGTGGATTAAATGTAATTGAAGTTTGGGTTGGAGGGACCAGACCCAAGCTGTTATCTGTGGCTTGAAAAAGATATAAAACCACAGCTCAAGAAAAATCATGGTAGTTCCACATCACCTCTCAGCTGTTCTGTTTGCTGAGGCCATCACTCTTGTTCATTTTTGTTTTATCTACTGTCTCAGAGTGGACTAGCCCTAACTTGCACAAAACTTGTACAAACCTCTATGCAATTCCAAATCTTGCACTTGCTTTCTGTGAGACCAGGGGTGGGGTGAAGTGGTGTTAAGCCAAGTTTGCCAAAGAATGGAAACACAAAACATTTCACACCCTTACCCATCCTACAAGCTTTCAAATAACAGAGAGAGGAGAAGTGGCAGGCACCAAAGAGTTGAAAAGCATCCTCTTCAAGGCAGCAGCTGTTTGCTCTGAAAAATACAAGTGGCCACTCCCTGGGGTCACCTGGGAATGCCAAGGACAATTCTGGGAAAAGCCAACCAAATAAATAAATAATTCCCAGCAAAATGGAAGTCTGCCTCCTAGAGGATATTTTCTTCTGCCAAACTAAGAAGGTGTTTAGGAACATGGGCAAAAATAAACAGTCCCTTGCTGTGATGGTGGAGTGCTCTGACTTCTATGGATTTTTTAGAATTAGTTCAAGGAAAAATTAGTAGAGTGTTCCAAACACTCCAGGTTACCTGTGCCAAATTGAGCAGCTGGCATTAATAGAGCAAATTAGATGATTATATTAAAGATGAATGGCACAGTTTTACAAAAATAAATATCTAACACTGTTTAGAATTCAAATCAGCTCCAGTAGGAGCAGTCCTAACTGATACAAATGAACATAGAATTAAAGTGTAGGAATGAAAATCAGAGTCTCCATTTACTTTCCCATCATGACCAGCATTCAGATTTTGTAAGTGTATAACAAATCTGATGTGATTATTTTTAGGTTTAGCAAAAAGAAGTCCCCATCACTGTGGCATTTTAAGCACCTACCAACATCTTGTCATCTGGGAAAGACTGTACTGAGATCAGAACAAAGGTATAGCTTGATCTTGCTGGAAACCAGAATTCCTTCAATAAAAGGACCTTGATGCTTTGCTCTGTAGTAAAATGAAAGCAAAATATTGGGGGCTTGGAGAGTGGAAAAGTGAACAGACTTTCTCAGAACATGAAATATCCCAGTGCTTACAAGATTTGGCCTAGCCAGAGTTTCTTTTTCTGAAGTAAACACCTGAAGCTGCATCTTCACATCCCTGTGAGAATACCTCAAGCTGTGCTACTGGCCATTCTGAGCACTAATCACTCTCCTACCACAGAGACTTGTCCAAACTTGGCCCAAAAGGACAATGTTTTTCTACAAAATATTCAAATCTTTGTGTAGAGGGGTGGGGACAAAATCTTCCTGGGAAATGCTTCAGCAAGTTCTAGTTGTGGGTCTGCAGCCTTTCTGTAATGGAGCATTTGTGTGGGCAGTAATAGGATTACCTGCATCATTAAAGGTTGCAGGAGCTCTCCCTTGGCAGGTGCAGTAAACGAAGAAAATGATTTTCAGACTATTTGGTTTATAACAGAAGGTCTTAATTATAGCTGCAATGAGGCTGAGCTGCACAGATCATGGTGATCAACATCAGCTCCCAAAAACAACGTGCTGCATATCTGAGGGGCGCTGGAAGCAGCACTGTGGGATAATGATGCATGGAAGCAGATTTCTCAGGTTCTGAACATGGAGAGAGAAGGCAGCATCACATTATTTCCTACCCCATCTAAAGATGATTAGGGAAGGAAAACATTCTGATGTGCTCCCAGTGCATCACACAGTGCAGCCAATCCAAGGCAGTTTCACATGGGGTCACACCTGCTGAGAGCTGCTGCAGCACTCAGCTGAAAACCATGCAAAGCCTCAGGACACTGAAGAACCAAAGCCAAAACCAGGAGATCTGGCTCACTGTTATGGAAGAGGCTGTGGGAAAGGAAAACTAATCAATTCCTAGCTAATGGAAGGCATTACTTTAAACTTGTTCTCAATCCTGATGCTTCAATTTGGGGTGAATTACCCTTCTACCCTCTCAGTCTGAAGAAGTTTTTTTTTTTCCAGTGCACAAAATGTGCAATTTAACTAAGTCTATTTAATATCCTGATTCTAAAAGCCTCCCTCTTCCATCAGTCCTATTAAAATCAGTAGTTATTCAATCAAGTGAATATGATGACCCAAAGTACCACAGCTGGTCCAAGATCTAAAAGGAAAATTTTGCCTAAAGCTCCTGACTATCAGAGATTGATCTTTTTTTAAGACACCAGTTGTACTTAGGCAATTGGGCAAAGGCCAAATTAATAAATCTAATCTTGAATATATATACACACATATATTCTTCAGGGTTGTTTACTCAGGTATTCATTATATTTGAAACAATGCCAGTATCAACATGGAGCAGTATCTAAGGACATGATCCTGCACAGATCTGAGGATAGTTATAAACTTTGCAAAGTCCATCTGAAAAGAAGAAATGGGGATTAACTGTACTGAATACAAGTCTGGATTTGTACTTTCAAAACTAGGTCAGGCTGCCACACAAATCCATCAGAAGAGGAGTAAGCCTTGTACAGAACTCTAGGGTGGAATTGTCTATTATTTCAGGTACTTTTGTCTGCAGAAGAGCTTACTCACAGGCTAATGCTGAAGGATCTGGGCAGCCTGGCAAGGTGGTGATAAGAAATACAGTGGGGAAGACTGCTTTCCTCACCGAGCACCCAAGACATCTGCAGAGCTGATGTGCTGCAAGCCCTGGAGTGCAGAATATCCCTCACTGATTGCTCTGAACAACTCACACACAATAACAGGTCTGAGCCCTGCCTTCCCTTCCGCTCCCCTTCCCCACATGTGTCTGTACCAGTGAATGGCTTTCACAGGGAATTTGCCTGCAGCAGAATCCATGGATAGAGCACTGTGCAGATGCCTTTTGCTCACAGATCCTCTCTTTGTGCACGCATTTGAAGAAGTGCCATGGAGTTATTCCTCTGTGCACAGTTAAGTGCAAGAACAGTATTTCCTGCGCTGTCCCTGCCAAGGAAGAACACATGCAAAGCTGTCAACAGGACAGGCAACAACAACTCTGTATGAATTAAAGGAAATGTAAGAGATGCCCTATAAAAGCTACTAACAACTATTAATGACAGTACTTAAGGCAGCCCTGTGGCCCAAGGTGCCTGGCAGAACACTTTACATCAAGTGAGTGGGAAGCTTTAAAGCCTGAGCTTTGAATGCTTTGAATCTGGGATTCCAATCACTGCTCACCAAAATAAAGCAGCACTGTCCACCTAGCTCCAAGTGACCACCACAAAATCATTCTGGACCACACCTTCCTGACCAGATTCTCTTGTTGAGAGAAGGATTGAGCAAGATTAGGCTCACTTTCCAATTTTTTCAGTGATTCTTGGATTTCAGGGGTAGATTTTTCTATCAGATCCTATTCCAACCCAAATTGCAGGGTTTTTTTTTTCAGTTAAAACACCCTGAAACTTTTAACAAATAAAAATAGTCTGAATCAAAAATCCTGGAATAGGAACTGTAATTTAGCTTTTGTGGATCAGGTGATTAGAGGAAATTATTCAGCATAAACAACACTGGATTAAAAGCAAAACAAGCTTACTAAAACTTACTTCTATTTTTGACTTTATTCCATGCCCCATCTGCTTCTGATGACTTCATTTCTGCCTCTCAAGATCTGGAGACATCAGTATTAATTAAAAGAATCTATACCAGTTCAAGATTCTAAGATCTAATGCTACGGCATAAAAATATAGACAAATTGAATTCACATTGGTAATGGCAATTACACAAGTGAATTGTTGTACATTTATAGAAGCAGGCTCCAGAAAGTCCCAGCTGCAGCCACACTGACAGCAGCCAAGATGGCCTTTATAAGAAACTGGGAGCCGGAGCCTTTTGCTTGTTGGTTCCAAGTTTGGCAGCCCTGTCCTGTGGCTACAGCAGCCACCTGCTTCCAAAGGATTCTGAGCAATAGCACACAGCTCTAGGTAGATGAGAAACATTTTTGCAACCCCATTTTTAGCTTTACAGCTTGTGGTACAGATTACTCTCCAAACTAAAATAAGCCAGACAGTAATTGATGCACTGCACTTCAGTGCCCTTCCACAGTGTCCATGCTGGCTGCCTCTAGAAAAGGGAGATGGATCACTCAACCCTTCTCTTACATGTCCTTTTCTACAAATCCATTTGAACTGGGCTCAGGGTGGGATAATCTAACCCAAGTATGGACTTTCTGCCTTGCTATCAAGAGTATCCTTCATTTTTGGGTACTTCAAAAATTTAGAGGCTGTTCCATCCATGAGGAGAAAGCTGGCATTTTTTTCCTTAGGGACTTTATCTCATTTCAAAGAATATACCTGCTTTACAGCCTCTCACTGAGTCCTGTTCAGACACTCTCTGTTTACTGTTTTCTTAACCTAGAATACTGAAAACACACAAGTGTCCTTTGGGAAAGGATTAACACTTTTTCTATTTTCTCACATTTTTCATCTCAGCCTAGGTCCATTTTTCTATGCTAAGGCCACAGCACATTGAGACTGGGCTGTTTCTAGCAGTGTTGCTGTTACAGCACTCACAGTGCAGAAATATTGCCAACCACCAATATTATATCTGCACCAGGAGACTGGGGGTGCTGCACAACCTGTTCAGGAAGGAAACCCAAATCATAATTAATAAACTCTCACAGGGTTGCAGAATTATTAGACCAGGACCTGGACAAGATATGCAGCTGGGGACTCTGGATTCTTCTATTAGCTTTCCAAGAAGACAGACCAAAAGGATGGCAAACTTGCATTTAACACACTGCAGCGTGCAGTGCAACAGAGCAGCTGTACTCAACACCCTGTAAACCTCACTCCAGGGCCCTGCCTTTAAGAAAGGAGTGAAAAGAAAATAAAAAAGGAGAAAGTGCCCTTTGGCCTTTGAAGCATGTTCTCTTCCTTACACAACAACTATGACTGATTCATACATCACATAGTGTACCTTGCCAGCTCAGGGCTTGGCTTAAGCCTTGTTTAACTTTTTAATAACACACTTAATATTAGCATCCAGGTGTAAGCAACAGCAAGTAGAAGCTAGCATAGTAATTGTGCTCCTGCATGCAATTTAGGGATTCCTGAGATTAGCACTGTATTGTTCCTAGATGAAACAGCCAAACCCAATAACACTAGGTTTGATTATTCTCATGAATTCTGCTCTTTCTAATCTTCTTCAGTGCTCTCAGCTTCCATTTAATAAATCATTTTAGACAGGCTCAGCCTTCATGCTCACATAAACTTTATGGAGCAACACATAAAGCAGGCAAAAATTTCAGGTTCAGCATGAGTTTGTTCCTGAACTATGACTGGCTTTCAAATGAAAATGTCTTTACCATACCTAAACTACATTTTTTTCATGCTACAGTTCCAAAGCTTGTTCTTGCTCACAAAGGAGCTAATGTGCCTCAACCTTCCCTGTAACATCAGCAGATCCTCAAGGCCTCAGGTTCTGCTTGCAAAAGGAAAGTGACAATATCTGCATAGGCAACACTGAAGTGTTTCAATCAGATTCATGGATCCATAATTTCCTTTAAATAACAATGTTCAGATATTTCTTGCCTAATTGAGAGACCTGCAGCTTCACATTTCAGTCACCTTTTCCAAACATCTCCACAATGACTCTGCCTGTTGCTCTCTTGGAAAGGAAATGCTCAAGATCAGTCTGGGTTCCCAGTTTTGTCATGGAGAACCTTCTAGGAGGAGGTGAGAGGTGGACGGGAATCTCCTCACTTCTATCAGGATGGTAGGTTGACATGTATTGAACCGGGCAACAAGACAATTTTTTAATCCTGACCCTGTACATGAAGTGCGATTGCTGATGACTTGGTCACTCTAGAGAATGTCACTGACCCTGAGGACAGTCAGCATTTTACCAGACTGCACTGTAGGGCATTTCAAATAATTAAATAGTTTTAAGGAATGTGATTTTCAGTTGACTGAAAAAGACAGCAAGTTGTATATTTTACAAACAGCAGAAAAAATTAGGCTTATTCTTATTTACTTCAGAAAGTGGCACTAAAATAGACTAAGGTGAATATAAACTGGAATAATTTATCATGGCCATTCAGATGTAATTTCTATAAAGAAGAAAATACAAATAGCTGAACTTTCAGGTCAAAACATTGCTTTGAAATATCAATAACAATTAACATTTACATTCATCTCAGTACCTATTGGAATACATGCTTCTTAAAGCCATAATCAGAAGGCAAATAAACAAACAAAAATCATCATTGTAAACAACCATGAAATTTGAGGCTTTGCCTTCCTTCTAATCCAAGCTTAAGTAATGCTAATGTCTGTCCTATTCCTCCTTCAGCCCTAAATAAATAAAACCATAAATAAACAATTAATTATAGTCAAAAAGTGGGAGGGAAATTTACTTTTAACTTCAGTCAAAGATATTGTATTTTAAAAATACTATTTCCCACACTTCCTTCATACAAAGACAATAGCTCACAGTGAAGTAGGACAGATCTCAAAGGATTATTGTATTTACTAACAGGCATCCAGGAGACTATTTGTGTAAAACTATATATTTTGTCTAATTAAATCATAATTGGAAGATCTTTGATGATTTCTATAGAGTTCATGTCTATCTCACTTCAATTCAACTTTCAAATTCTGAGGATAAATTGATTAATTCCATAAAATATATTATGCTATGCTCACCAAAAGCAAGCAAACAGTACCTATCATGGTATCCATTAAGAACTAAATATTAACAGGGGAGAAAGGTGCTGGACAAGAAGAATGGACTGTTACTTTACTCCTCCCACAACCAACACAGTATGGCTATTAATCAGCGTGGTTTGGATATATCTTTGTATTTATTTATTACTTTTGTTTTAACAGAAAAGCTAACACCCCCCCCACATTCATTAATGTTCTTAAAACATACTTAATATGAGTAATTTCTGTAATCCTTTTTCTTCACTTTTCTAGGAGTTATGCAATGCCCAGTGTTTAGGGAGGAATTCTTGTAGTCCTGAATGAGTTTTCAGGCATGAACTGTATTGTTCACACAGTCCATACATTTGCTCTAGAGAGCAAGCCTGGAAACATTTCATTATAATACTGCAGATGCAATTATGTGGTGGGAACATGATAACACAAAACTGGCAAACAGCCAAAAAATCTCAGTCAAAAATTTAAAAATTATTAAGATATGAGATGCACACTGTTGAGTTCAACATTTTGCTTTCCCTCCCCCAGCTGGGTCCCATGGTGCACTGTTCTCTCACTTCCCTCTTGGTCTAAGTCATTTAAAGTCTTTGATATGAGAGAACAGAATCTCCATCCTTTTACCCAGGTAGCTGATCACATTCCTGAAATTTAGAGTACCAGCTTTGTGAAGTCAACTGTATCTAAAAAACCTGAAGACAGGTGGTCAACAAGATTAATAAATTCAGAAGCTCACCCAATGGAGAATTTCGTCCTTTCTGCCTTTGCACTAGGAAGTGAAAGAGTTCCAGAAAACTCAGGATGTAAAAGGGATGACATCACACAGCAAAATCCCTGTGTTGTTACCTACACTGAGCCTGTCTCATGGCAGTGAGGGTTTACTCATGAAGAGGCTCATGTACCCTTAGGAGTGGTTTGTAAGGACAAGTTCATCTTAAAATCCAAGCACTTACATTCTCAAGCTCTGTCCTTTGCTCACTTGGGGCCTTACCCAAAGACCACTGGGCTCTCAGAGAGTTTCAGCTGATTGACTTCAGAGGGCTTTGAATCAGAAGGTCCTGGAGCATTGACAACAGCTCTTGAAAGGAAACTGAAAACGTCTGTCTAATACCACCCCATAAAACAAACAAGAACAGAATAGGATAAAAAAGGGGAAAAGGTTTTCCAGAGGTATATAGGTGGTCTTTAAATATCTGATGGACTAAAAAATGTGTGAGGGATGGATAACACATTCTTTCAGAAAAGTTTAGTGACAAGCATGATGCCATTTAGATTTCTCCCTGTCAACTGCAGACCCATGTGCACCCTCAGAAAACGTTACCCTGTTCCATTAATTTTTTGAAGAAAATAAGATTAATTGGGATTTCTATCTCCAATATCCACCCAAATGGGATATAGAGGGTGTGACAACTGTCCTGACCCCTTCACTCTCAGAGAGTTTTCCAGTTGCTTTCTCTGCCAGCAGCCTTCTCCTGGCAGCAGGGAGGTCACAGCACTACTCTCAACCCACAGGAAGGGCCTGCATTTGGCCATTTAGACCAGAAAATTCTCTTTTCAACTCTCTGAACACTGTTTCCCTCAGAAAAATCCACAATCATCTGAAACTTTACCCATGCCCACCAAGAAGCACTTCTGCCACTCAGTCTCCCTGCTGTCTCTGAGACAGCAAAGACAAAACGATCTGTTACAGCCAGGACTGAGATTCAAGTGCAGGTTTAAATACACTCCTTGCTTTTCTGAGCCACTGTCAGGCCCTTGGCACTACCAGCATGTATTTACCGTGGTCGGGTAAACAGAGCAGAGAACTCAGCATATGGGAGTGATTTAAGCTGTGCCATTAGCGCATGGCAGGGGGCAGGGCTTCGCTTGGATTGTTCACACATACCACACAAATTCTTTAAACAAATAAAGAGTTGTGCAGGGAGGGGAGGGGACCCAAATTTTCCATGCTCTCCCTCTCTGGTTTGGAGGACTGGTATTTTTCCCCCACAATGTGATACCCAGTCTGTCAGAAACTCTGCTCACACTGCCCACGTTTCAGGAAGGTTTTGGCAATGCACAAGCAGCTCTAGAACCCAACTGTGGACGCAGAAACATAATGTGACGCATTTCTTAATAGATGCAGTCACCATTTCACTTGCAATATATTAACCCTTTGTGCCTGTGAATTCTTCACAGAAACAGGTACTGTAGTGAGCAGAGCCCGGGGTAGAGGCAGGAAGTGCAGACACCTCATTTTGCTGAAGAACACCTTTCCCTTTTTATAAATTTAATGATGCATTTTTGTGTAGTTGCACAATGAAATGCTGCTCAAAAGAAGTATTTGTCAAAGCTCAAGATGACACACCAAGCCATTAATAAATCTGTGTCCTCAGCTCTCTGCTGGTACATGGTACACTGCAGGCTGCTGTGCTCTGATGCTAGCAGCACTCACCTTAGCTGTGACCTTCCATTCAAGGACAGAAATGAAACCAAAAGGAAAAGGACAGCGCTGAAAGAGGGTGACATACATTAAGGTGATTTTATACTGTTTAATCAGACGTGACTCAATCTAATTTGTCAGGTTTTTTAACATGGTGCTAGTCTGTAACACACATCTAATATGGATTAAAATTAGTAGTACTTCACCTATGTTCTTTATTATAGATAGGTAAATAAAACTCCCTCTCTTTTGCTTTTAGGCAAAGTTATTCTGCATCAACTTTGCTCATCAAAAGACACAATTTCTTCACTGAGCTCCCCAACAGCCCCTCATTGTCCAAGACCCATTGATTTCAGTGGATCTTTTGAAATACCAGATGTATTATCCTGAAGTATTAAACTGCAGTACAAATTAAAGGTGATGGCTTCATTCAGATCTGTGTCAGGAAAAGGATTAAAATCTAGGGACCTGAGAGGGCCAGACGTGCCTAGAGAAACACAAGGCAAAGCGGATCTGAAACAGTTTGGGTCTTTTGCTCAGCCCATTTTTCCTTTAAAACCTTCACTGGGCAGGCAGTGACAGGCCCTGCCTTACAGCAGCAGATGACAATCCCACAAGGATTTGGGGCAGAATAAAAGGAATATCTGGAAATGTATATGTCACCCAGATCTGCAGCATGTAAGAGAATTGATTTACTGTCCCAGCAGCTCACGGAGGAGGAAGAGTTATTGCTCAGACGGGGAACTGGAGCAGAAACAGGAGTGACTTCCTTACAACCCCACAGGAAACACACTCTATTTAAGCAGACTGCAGCATCACATTCCATTGCCAGCTTAATTTTACAGGAAGATTAGAAGTTTAGCAGCTCCCACAAGTGTTTGCAGCAGCAGCAGCCTAAACCTTGCTCCCACAGGTCTGTCCCAGCTGAAAGACAGGTAAGCATAAAGGATCTGAAGGAACTTTCCAAAGATGCAGGCATGATCAGCTGTCAAAGCCCACCACTGAAAATGAAATGTTTTCCAAGGTCTCAACAATACACATGGAGTTGGAACACAAGAGGACTGAGGGGACTTAGAGTTTGGCAGCTATGAGGGTAGAGAAGGAGAAATGAAAGTATCTGAACAGATCTAATTCCTGATGGATTTTTAAAACTAGAATTCAATCCACATTTCTTTACAGAATTAACACCATCCTGCATAGATACACATATAGTACATAGATTTTCCTTCAGTATTAGAAGAAGGGAGTTTACCATCAGCTTTCCATCTTCCTCACCATTCCTACCTTGGTATTCCAGCCAGCCTCAGTGAGAAGACTTGTCCATTTTTAGAAAATATCACCTGAAAAATCCAGAGGGGAAAGAGTTGAGAACACAATGACAGGAAGAGAACGGAGAGCACAGTGGTGCATTTAAAGACTTACTTGTGATCCCCTAGTGCCACCTTTGGTTGAAGCTCACCAAGTACCAACAAGCTTGCAGTCATTCCCAGGAGAGAATGAAGTTTCATTTACAGGAATACAGTTCTCCTGGATTCCTCATCTTTTTTCAGGAGAAAATCAAACACTGAATTTTTCTGCTATAGTGACTGAACTGTGTCTCCTATTCCCCTGCTATTTCTCAAGTGCCCCCAGAAGTGTTGGGTGGAAGAGGCTCACCTGATTTTTGTGACAGCATTTCCATGTAGCATGGGGAAAATGTACATGCATGGAACCTGCTTTGAGAGCTTCACTCAGTAATGTCTGAGAAGGGAGAAGAAAGGACCAAAAAACCCTTCTGCTGTTTCAGTGACCAGACATTCCCTGTGGATTTTTCTGTGCTCTAATCCATCCTAACAGCCACAAGCCTTTTAGCCTGTTGGGAGGGATGTGTTAAAAGCAGAAGATTGGAGATGAGGATTATAAAATACACTCAGTACCCTTGCAGCTGGGAGTGACCCTTGCTAAACCAGTGTGAAGAACAGTGACCTCCAGCATGGCCAAGTGAAATGGTTCCTCTACATCCTTGGCAGGATCTCCCCTACCTGGCTGCTGCTCTGGGATCCCCACTCAGCAAGGTGACAGAAATACATTCACTGTCTGTGTTTTAGCCGTGGGCTTGGAGCTGTCCCAGCTGCTGATCTGTGCTGGCTCTCACAGGGCCAACCCTCAGAGCACGAAAAATGCTCCAGGAAAGTAAATGGAACAATTTTAGCAGAGTTTCAGCAATTTGCTGTTGCCAAGAATTAGGCCCAGGAGCACAACAAAGACAGTGATTTGAGCCCATTAATAAGAGTGTACTTCCACCACCTCTGCTGTAGTGGTGACTGACTGAAAGCCATTCCAAACACACTTGTAGGTGGTCTGCTCCAGGATGCAGAAAGCAGAGAAGAAAGAGAATTGAAAAGAAAAATTAAATAGGTTGATATAGATGTACCTATAGATAGGACAAATATGGTACATAAAACATATGCAGATATGTGTGTATATGTATGTATATATATACATATTTATGCATACTTACAAATGTACCCACATGGATTGGTATGGATACAAATATATGTATACACTTGCAAACACAAGACACAGAGGAGATGTATACTCTTCTTTCAACAGGATAGAAAAGGCTAAATTATAAAGCAAACCAAAAGCTTTCTAGTACACAAAAGTTACCCCTTGAAATATCAAGCAAAACAGTCATCAAGAAGCTCACGGACCTGCCAGCTGCTCTTTCAAAGCTCCAAGTGAACAACTGCTGAAAGAGGCCCTTCAGGCTTCCTTCCCTGCTGAGAATCAGACAAACCTCAGGTCTAGAAAGCTTCAGTAGTCAAAATGTTCTTCTGTAGTGGAAAAGCTCCACCACTGAAACAAATGGATTTACTTCACTGCTAGTACAACTGGATATTTAGGGAGAATTCACTTTTGCAGGATTGTTATCCACCCTGTGTTGCCAGAAACCAATTTGTGGTTTTTTGCAAGAATAGTCATATTGCACCATGGGGTTTTCAGAGAGGGTTAAAGAGTCAAGCAACAGCTCCTCATCTTTCTTCTTCTGATCCTCCTCTTAGCATTTTTAATCCCATAGTGAGGAAGAGGAAGTGAAGCAGAAAAAAGAAGTATTTTTTTACTACTAATGTATAGCAGAATGTCATTTGCAGAATGTATTACCTGTAAATTAGCAAAAATGGGATAGCACTATTCCAGGTATGCCTTTTCACATCCTGACAGAAACAACTTTGCCACCATTTTAGCTCCTGGCAAATTTTCCTTCTATTCCCAGACTGTTGTCCTTTGCTTTCCCTTCTCTGGAGGCAGCAGTTCCATTGTTCCTGGAGCCTCACACAGCTCACATCCACTCACTTCCATCTGTTCTCATTCTTACACAGCATTTCTGCAAAATGTACCCTAAAGAAGCCTCAGGCTATTTTACTTGGTGCCCTAGTAATGATGTTCTCTTATGTGAGCACTTGAGAAAGATGACAGGTTGACTCTAATCTACTCCACGCAGGTGCCATTTGAATTTTAATTATCCCCAGCTAAAAATTCTACTTTCAGGCCATCCTTCTTTATATTTGAATTTAAGATGACAAATTTCATATGAGGAGATTCATTCCTAGTGACTGTAGACAGCTAATAGAGACATCTAAGCTAGGATCCTAATCAGCAAAAAGAGCAGAGTATTTATCTCTCTCCAGAGACTGTGAGCAGGGCTCAGTTAAGGGCCTGAAGCTGACTCAGGAGAAGCCAGGCTGTATTCTCTGCCTCTCATTTGCCCAGGAAGAATCCTGCTCAGGAAGAGTTGTCCCCTCAGAAGGAGTTCTTGGGGAAAATGGAGCTTGGAGAGGACACTGCTGCTGTCAGTGGCACAACATGATGGATGGGATGTCACGTTTTTATGGTCAGCTGTAGAGTGACACCTTTGTCTCACCACCCTCACAGAGCAGGGAATACAGAGAAGCACAACCTGCAGTGCCATTAAAGCCCAGGGCATTTCAGAGACCATAAAACATCTTATGTCCCTTCAGCCACAGCCAGCCACTCCAAGGCACCTTGCACAGACTGTAGCCCTGCAAAATGTGGTCATATTCAGAGCTAAAATGCACTATACTAACTACTGTCTGCTTCAACTTAGGGAAGAATTTAGGAATTTTTATTTCTTTTTAACTTTATTTTAAAGATAATGCTATTTCTGTTAATGATTCCTGCACTCTAGTCAGTATTAAATATCCAGCTGTCACTAGATCCTGTATATGAAATACAAGCAGAGGGGGAAGAAAGAATTAAACCAGCTTACAATAATTGATATTTCCAGACTATAATCTTGGCATCTCTTTAAATCCATTTAGAATTGTTTGCTACCCGTTCCTGAATATGAATAGGCTGTTTCACCCGTGAAGGGTGAGTGCTCAGTTCCTTCCCTGGTTATGGAAGATCCATAACTCACAAAGGCTGCAAGGCCAGAGCAAGTGGCAAAGATTTGTCTTTTTTTTTTCTCCAAGCAAGTCAAAGAATCATAACCACACTTCACGTATGAGACAGTCTATTTGTTCTTCTTTGCAATACTCTTTTAAATTAAGTTTATTAAAAAGGGACTGAACACTGGCATCAGATAGTAAACAGAAGGCTGGTGCTGGATAATTAGTACTTTGGGACTTGTTGGATAAGCCAAAAACAATTTTAAAAATTTTAAAATATTGTTTTGCCAATATTATTTGGGTTTTTCTTTGGGGCATATTTTCACCACAGTGAATAACAAAAGTAATACTGAAGGAAATGTTTTGTTTGATTAGACATTAAATACATTGTTTCATTTGGCACTATATTTATCATTTAATTTTTTAAAAAAATAGATTTTAATCCAACATCCTTTTTTAATGACTTGGTGTACATAGGAGATAAAGAGAAATAAAGCTAAGCTTTGAAAGCACAGCAATGTGAATATCAAAGGACATCTGAGCACTGGCACAATCATGGAAGGGGAAATAAGCACAGGTGTAGAAGCAGAAAAGGACATTGATGCACAAAGTCAGCAACACAGAAAGGTTTCATGCTTAAGTTTGAGGCCATTCTTCCTACCCTGACTCTGGGCAGCTCCACAGTGACCCAGCACAAAGCACCACATCACCTTCCAGGACCTTACCCAGAGATGCTGGAGGATATCCAGCCCCAGTCCAGGATGCAGCACTGTCCTGTCCCCATGGTCCTCTGGGAATTCACAGCAGAAACACTCTCATCTGATAGTGCAGACAGCTCCCTGCACAATCACAGCCCTCTGAAAAGAGCTACGTGGAAATTCCACCCCTGCAATAAAAATCAGAGGCAGACATTGAACTGTACTTACCAGACACTTCTAACTTTGCATTCTACCTAATAATCCATTTCTGCTGGAAGTATTTGGAACATGTCAAACATCCAAGAGCTGCAAGATGCTTAAATTTATTTTGTCACTCTTAACAGGTTTCCTCCTCCTCACCAACACCTCTGCTCCAGCCTCTCTCTCCCCAAGCTGCTTTGTGCTTTGGACCCAAATGCTGAACCCAAAAGATTGAGTGCTGGGTTTAAAAATCAATATTATGTCACTCTGCAGAGCTAGAAATGGGAGCCTTTCTCTCCAGTGATTAAATGTTGCCAGCCTCCCTATGGGTTTCAGTGTGTTTGTTTCCAGCCCTGAAGATTTCAGGATTGTAAAGTGACATTTTAACTGTTCTTACAGGAAATGCATATTTCTCATACAAACAGGTTTTAAAACCTCGGGGAGCATATCCTGAAAGGATATCCATGGCTTTTACAGCACAATAAAGTGGTTACTGTTAATTGCACTATCAGCTGTACACATCTACCAAGTCACCTGCTCCCTTGTCTGGCAGAGATGGGTACTGGCATTGGAGAACATCACAGGTGATTTCCTTGCAATGCTTCAGACACACATAAGTGTTCCCATAAAATATTAAGGTATTTGTCAAATAGTTTACTTCCCAAATAATCTATTAGATGTAGCTATGGACTGCAAATTCTTTTGCCAGTAACAGCACTGAAAAGAGCATTGGCAAATCTCAAACCTCAATTTCCTCTTTATTATTTCATCTTCTGTTGTCATTTCAATATGAGTAACTTTGGAAAGCCTTTACACTTTAGGAGAAGTACCTTTGTCTAATTCTTGCTCATAAGTAGTTTTAGAATTCAATAATAGGAGTAGAAAAACATACAAAATTTTCAATTATTAGAATTATTTAAAAAGAAAAATATTAGAAAAATTTTTTTACTGCTCAGTACACAGCAGAACATTGGTAGCACAAGCAAACAGCTCTCAGCTCAGCACAGTTTTTCTATGTGCAACAGAATAAAACTTAGTTTCTTAGAGTAAAATAATTTTCTTTATTAAAGGGTTGTGTCCTTAACTGCTGCCAAAGAAAATATCAAATAGATGAACTCTTTCTGCTCTCTTATCCCTGGGCAATAATTTGTGTTTCTTTCCTCTACCTAGCTACTGGTTTCCAAATTCTAAACCACTACTACAGCTAAGTGGAATTCAAACATGCATTACTACAAATAAAATAAAAATGTTTTGCTATAAATCTCTTTCGTCTGCCTTCAGCTTCAAAGGACTTGGAGTTGGACCGGTTTTACCCTCAGTTCCCAGAAGTAATTGAGATCTGTAAGTGCCCTTCAATTCCTATAATGCATTTATATTAAAATTATACTAGATCTCAGGTTGCTCTGTGGAAATGTTTTAGAGCTGACATAACAAACATCAGCCAAGGCAGTAAGCACAATCCATCCTGTTGCTCTCTGCTGCATGCAGCAAAAATGAGAAAAAATATAAACATAAAAGATATAACAATACTTAAAAATTCTTTAAGCAACTTTTATGCTTCTACCTACTATTATTATTGTAATTAAATATTTGTTTGATCTAGATATTAAGGTTGAATTTTTCCTTTTTTTCTGAACCAACTCAGATTGTTAGGCAGAGCTAATTTTCTATTCATAATTACCCAAGGGAAAAAAAACCCAAAAAACCAAAGAACTCAAACATACCTTGCAAGATATTTTGGAAGTTTTCCCAATTAGTTAAGGATTTCCTCAAGATAAATATTCAGCCCTGTCAAAAAGGAGAACCAGTGTAGGATTTTTATGTACGTATGTATGTATGACATGTAGAACATGAATTTCTGAGTGTCTGGGCCAATATTATTTCAAAAGCCTGATGAGATTTCTGGGGAAAAATATTTGCATCATAATTTCTATATTTATTTCTTTTATTTCAACATGAATTATAAATAACAACTAAGAATTACAGAACTCCTATTTTTATGGAAGATTCAGTCTCTAATAAAAACTGGAGTCACTCTAGATGCTCACTGTGAAAGTTCCCTATTGATCTCAGCAAACTATAGTGGAAATGATCATAGGAAAAGGTAATTATTATTTTTACTTTCTTGAAATTATAAACAGGAATGTGTTATTTCCTATGAAATAAAAATCTTGTAAGCATTTTTATTAGTAAAAAACATCCCAAGATGTAAGCATGGGTGTGAAATAAGGTGTTCAACATTTACATTCTTCCCTCCAGAATGGATTTCTGAGTAGAATATTTTTCAAAGTTACACCAGATATCAATGATATCAGGCTTAGGTCCTAGAGCTGTAGGCTACCATGCCTTTTACAGAATGAAAATTATTGTTATCTGTATGTACTGGGAAGAATTAAGAGTCTCAATTTACTTCA
This sequence comes from Camarhynchus parvulus, assembly GCF_901933205.1. Taxonomy (NCBI): domain Eukaryota; kingdom Metazoa; phylum Chordata; class Aves; order Passeriformes; family Thraupidae; genus Camarhynchus; species Camarhynchus parvulus. The sequence continues at coordinate 17,968,141 of NC_044579.1, forward strand.
GGCACTGTTTGCCAGATTTCCAGCATCCAGAGTGTAATATTTTTTAGGTGACACATTTTAAGCTGTGGGTTTGAACACATACCTCAGGCAAACAGGCACATAAAGTAGGGCACACCTTTCCATCTCATTAGAGGGCTGTGTTTCTGAATCCAAACACGTCCTCCTTCTGTCATGCCTCTTCTTAGGATAAATATTCCAGTCATAGTGAGACAAACAGTTCCTAAATGTGATTTTATTCAAATCTAAGATGGTCCACATTGAAGCTCCAGCTACAAGCAGCACTTCTTTTTGAGGATGTTTAATTCTTCAAGAGCCATCTGAGATATGAATGTGATGAACAAATGACAGGAGAAGGTTTTTGTTAGTATATAAACACAACAATTAAGAGTTAACTATGTCTAATTTTCTTCCAAGCATTTCCAGCTGTTTTACTGAAAGGAGCAAATAAAGATGTAAACATTAAAATTTCTTCTGCAGTCTTGTCAGGACTTGGCATTTCTAATTTTCTCCTTACCATTTATGAACAAAATTACATTTGTGAAAAGTAATGAATTAATTTAACACTCAGCATCCACATTCTCAAGACTGAATTCTCTCAGGCACCCTCCTACCACCACATTGACTGACACTGTGTCCAACAGCCCTGGGCAGCCAGTTGGGCTCTTTAATTGGGCACTAAATATCCCTGGATCTGGTTGTGTCAGGATTAGAGGGCTGAGGCTGGACATCCATCCCATCATGTCACACACACAGTTTGATTTATGTGCCACACTGCTCAGCTGTCACTGAGCTGTACCTGCACACAGCCCAGCTGGATGAACCCATTCCATGTCAACATTACCAAGCAAATCCATCTTCACTGGTTTGTGCACAGCAATGAGTCTCAGTTAATATAAGATGTATTTCTTGTTATTTCCTAAGAATGCACATTTCTAATAATCTCAGATCATGTTTTCTGCACTACTTTACTAAAAGGTCCTTCTCTGAATTGCATCTGTCCCTCTTGCTTAGCACTGCTTTAGTTTTGATTTATATTCACATGATTACTGTTATGATTTTATATACACATATATAAACCATAAATGTTTTACCAGCATAAACAGCACCATTACATGCTATATTTATTACATGAGACACTCCATAATTGATTGCTAAATGCTACATAGTTAAATTTTCCTTTCCCTGAACAGAATCATGACGTTCAAATATAGATTTAAAAATAGAGTGCTGCCAATGGCTTTAAATAAATACTGTACAGCACAAAATACTCATTGCAGGCATCAGCTGCAGTTTACTTTTGTTTAAGGCTGTTTGTTTTTAAAAATATGAGCAGTTTTAAAGGAATTAGTCAACTTCCCAAAGGTTGTTCCCATACCATCCATGACAACATTAAGCTTAAAACATTTTAAAAGGATTTTACAAGGAAATGTTATCATTAAAAAGCAAATTTCAGCTGTTATTGTGATAATCTGAATATCAGACCCATGTACACAAACACATCAGCTCGCAATGTTCATACATTTAATTTCAATAATCATCCCCTAAATTCTGGACTCTCTTCAGAACAAACAATTGTGAAAACACAAAGAATTTAATTCAATCCCAAATTGTAATTTTGCTATCACAAGGTATTTCTAGACAACAAACACAGAAAAGCTATTTGTGCCTTAATTATTATTAGCATACAGTAAGATCTCACCTTCTGCTTGTAAATAGGAACCTGTCACAGTTTGTACAATTGTTAAGGTATACACAACAAGGGAATTTCCATATGACTCAAGCACTTCCTTTCTAAATTCCCTACTACATATTCTGTAAATCTCATGCTGTTGCCCATTAAGGAATGCTGTAGCATTGCCAGAGGTGGTAGCTGTAAGGAAGAATTGTTTATGTACTACAGAAAATTAACATAAAGGTTTCCGAAGAGAATACTCATCACTGGACTTGTTTAGCTTGTTGTAATTATTCTAAAGAGTATTGAAACAAAGAAGGGAAAGTGTTTGTTTCATTTTGTTTTGCTTTTCTATAAAAAAAAAAGAGGGAGAGATGAGAGTTATATTAATTACTTGAGATATTTAGTATATGAAATTTATTTTCTGAACTGTTGTGCGCTTTTTAAAGTTAATTGTGCTGTAAATCAAAACTGCATTATATATTTAAAATGTCTGAATATGCTCTGAGTGCAGACTCTGAAGGAAGTTTTTCAAAATCTATATGCTGAGCCAGATCTATGAATTGATCCCATTACTGTAAAGATTAGAGTTTAGTTAAAGGTATGCTTTTTAGTTTATCTGCTAGACCTTGTCAGACAAACTAAATATTATGTGTATTGTACAGATCCCAATTAATGATTCCCAGATATAAAGCAGGATTAGTTTTCAATGGACTGTGCAGATTTTGCATCATTTGAGTCCTCTTGCTGAAGGTTGTTGTACAGATGCCTCACTAGAATACATCCAGTTACTACCCTGTGAAAACTGGGGAAGTGCAGGCAGAGAAAGCAGCAAACAAGGGATGATTTGGAATCAGCGTGCCTGGCATCCGACACAGCTGAACACCCAAAGCTCACTTGTGGAATCAGCCTGACCATGTAGCATGGGAATTTCCAGCTGGACATCCCAACCATTCTGAACTATTTTAAAATAACTTTCCCTCTTGAGAAGCAGAGATTCAGCCATCAATATTCATTTCTTTCAAAGAAAAAACTCTGTCCTTGTTCCCTGAATGCTCCCCTTTGAAAGAAGAGGGAATATCCTGTCTGAGAGACCCAAACCAATCAATGTCCTAATTAGTTAGGATTCTTTCATTGAAAATGATTTTTTACTTTAGAAATGTCATTTCTTTAAAAATCAAAGCTTCTCTGCAGAAGTGCATTGCTTTCAAATAATTAAGGTCTGGCACGAATTAACTCAGGCCTGTGATTAGCTGAGGGCCTAATGATTGAGGCACTTCCTGAGGATGTGGAAGATCCTGGTTCAAACCCAGCCTGCCTGATTCAGACCAGGAATTCCAACCCCACAATTTCTCACATCCCCAGCAAATGCTTCACCTTTTGCTCTGGTAGTCAGCCCCTCCTTTATCAAAGGACATCTCGTTACACAAATAGAACAACAACAACAGCAAAAGCTTTGGGAGATCCATCCGCAGCCTGCTGTAACAACAGTGCCCTGACTGGGCCATCCATGCAGCACATGGATATGCAAGGCTGAGACAGCATTCAGCTGCCCAATTAGGGGATTCCAGTGCCATTTCAAACACCCAGTATGAGCCATCTCTTCTGCAGGTATGGCAGAGAGAACTGCAGGCCTGGAAGATGACCTGCACCCAAATGAGAGAGTTTAAGGCATCTCTCATGGCTATGTTTAGTCAGGTAAATCTCTCTCATGTAAATGGCCAAGCCAAAACTTGAATCTGCATTGCCAAAGTCCTCTGTGAATAAAATGAGTTGGCTGAATACCAGCTGCTCTGAATGAGCCTTCTCTTAAAATCTTAAAGTCTTTCTCTTAAAATCTCAGTTAAATTTTAGACAGGTTTTTTTAACACCAATAATTTTCTGCCATACAAGAATTGTCAGTCTGTAAAGTTAGGTCTGAGATAAGTGCTCAGTGTGTCTCCCAGTGTGCCTTTGTATAGACAAGAAGTGAAGTTAATAGCAACACCCTGTTTTCAAGCATAAGCTACTAAATAATGTCAAGACAGTTCTAAGGGAGAAATCAATCCTATACTCTGTGGGTATGTAAGTCTTGCAGTCTACCCAAAACTGAAACACATCTGGTTTACCAAGCCAGGCTGCATGTGTGCACTAATAATAGCTGTGTTTCACTGTCTGACTGGCATCTACACTGTTTTCTCCAGGAGAAAATTACCTAAAACAGCGTGTCCTTGAAGACAAAACTGCTGCAAGCTCGCTATGGGAATCCTATGCTATAGTTTACTACCATTTGTGTCATTCTATTTAATTTGCTATTTCTTCCTTCCACCATGTGGGTAATAATCACAGCAAATTGATTCCCATGAGCTCCTTGGACAATTAAAGCTATTTGGTTATTGCCACCTGCCTGCTGTTTCCATTAATGCAATTTTCAGGACTTTTTTTTTCCTTCCTGCTTCTCACCCCAGTAAATTCTTTGCCCAGTCTTGACACATTGCTGTGCTGCAATTAGAGTTAAAATGCTATGGAAGACATCTGTCCCTGAATCCAGTCAGTCACACTTCCAAATATTGCTTTGTCATATGCAAATTTAGTTTTGGGAATTTATGAAATTAAGCTTTTTTTTTAATACACAGTCTAAGGGAAACATACATCTACTGATATACTATTTTAATCAGATTCTGAGTAGCTTGGCCATTATTTCTCTAACTATTTGTAGTTACAATATATTTGTGATATTTACTAAATTGCCTGTTATGTTCTAACTTCTCTGTTAAATACATGTATGAGAGAGGAAAATATGTGCTGTATTTATCTTTCTGTGTGTGTGCTTTTCCTGTTAGTCATGTCTTCAACCTTTTCTTTTTTGGAAAGTTTTGGCTTTGCTCCTCTATTCCTGTAGTTCACTATCATCCTTTTCAGATCTGCATTCTCAAATAAGCACTATGCCTTGTGCTGTGGTCTCTCTTTCTTTCCAAGATCAAACTGGCCACTGACTTTTGTGGAGAAAAAAGGCAAAAAGCAGGATAAGGTCATGGATCATAGAAGTAAAGATGAAAAAGGGAAAGAATGAAATGAAAGGTCTCGTTCCCAGTTCTGTTAAGGAAAATTGAAGTTGTGCTTTATACAGCAGCTAGAACAAAAGGGAATCTGAAACTGATTTCGGCTTTTAAAAATGCAGTCAAATAGAACTAGATTTCCTTGTTAACCTCCCTTAATTGCTACAGTCAGATCACAGAATCACAGAATCTTCTGAGTTGGAAGGCACACACAAGGACTATCAAGTCCAACTCTTAAGTGAATAGCCTGATGCATTTGCTATTCATGGCCAGGGTTCTTCAAACCAAAGCACCCAGGTTAAGAGGCTGCAGTGGGATATACACATTGCAGGAGTCATCCTTGCATCATTCTGATCATCACAAATAGCTGATCAACTCACAGACAAGCCCTGATGGACTCACTAACTTCTCACTGAACAAATATGAGCTTATAGTGTTCTTCACTTTGCAGGTGGCAATGAGAAAAAAAAAAAAAGACTATGAAAAATAGCCTTGATTTTACCCACTGCTATTACTCTTTTTTCAGTCAGTCAGTTTGTACATGAAAATATTTAGACACACATCCTAAGCACAAATGTGCATCCAAGTTAGCAACTGATAAACTGAACATGCATGTAGGAAACAAATTGGATCAGCAACAGAGAGAAAAGACATGAAGTCAATTCCAGCTTTGTCCCCCAACAAACATGGCAGAAACATGGTGAGCAAAAGAAGCACCAGAAGTCATCAAAAAAAGCTCTAATTTAGGAACCCAGTTTCTAAATATTTCCTTTGATTATCTATCTAATGTTCCACTAGATCTTAAACACCAGAGTAGAATTTCCAGTCTTTGCAGCTCATTTAGAAGCTTAAGGGATTGTTAAACCAGTCGTTGGAAATGACATTTTCATTGTACAAATATTTGTCTATTAAATAGGCTGTATGGCACAGGACCTGATCAGCCTTGGCAGTATTACAGGTTCTTCATACACTGCAAACCCCACTGTTTCCTCATAAAGCTGTCAAGCCTTGCTTTAATGAAACATATATAAACTCAATGATGTTAGCCATGTCTTGGCAAGTTAATTCATTTTGGTTTTTTCCTGTTGAGTTTCTCCTATTAGTACTTTTATCAATTTATCATTTTAGGAGTGCCACAGCAGATCTCTTGCTGGCACTGGAATACAAAATTGAAGAATAAGTTTAATTTTCAAACAGCCAAAATACTTAGATATATAAAAATAGCTCTTTATTGACCATTATTATATTATTTACAAACAAAGACAAATTAGGAAGCTTTATGAAGAACTGTCTCCAAATTGACCCTAAACCTCTTTTCGAGACTTCTTACTGTCGCATGAATTGTTTCATGCTCTATGCTACTTCATTTATAAGTAGAGCCAAGGGATTTCACCTCACATGCACTTCACAGTGTCAGGGCCTGAATGATCCAGGAGATAAGAAGGTATTTCACAGAATGGTTTCAGCTGGAAAAGACCTCTGAGATCACTGAGTCCAACTATTCCCCCAGCCCTGCTGAGTCCACCTCTAAACCACGTCCCCAAGTGCCGCATCCACACATCTTTTAAACACCTCCAGGAACGGCAGCTTGACCACAGCCCTGGGCAGCTCACTCCAGTGCCTGACAACCCTTCCCGTGAAGAAGTTTTCCCCAATATCCAATATAAACCTCCCCTGGCACAGCTTGAGTCCTATCTCTTGTCACCTGCGAGGAGACAATCCCCACTGCTCTATACCTGCTCGTATTTGCAGGAAACAGTGGAAACATGAATTGAAGCAATCAAGTTTGTTCATTTGAAAAATATAAATACACAATATTTTCAAGTGTACAATGAAAACCTGAAAATTTGTCCACTGAATTTACGATGACTGCATTAAATTTCCTTGAAGATTCTGAAGAGACGCATTTAAACATCTGAGGTAAACAATCAGTCTATTCCCAGAAGAATTTTTAAGAGAGGTGAAAAGCCAAAAACAACCCAATGCATTAATTCTGTCAAGTTATTTACCCAGTTCCATTTACAATTCTAGTTCAGTTTAATTATCTCCATAGAGAGTTTTGAACTAAAGAAAGTTTGTCCAGAAAGGAGCCTGCATGTAATCACACTGGACTTTTTTTCCTTTTTCCTTTTTTTTTCTGTCAGCCCACATGAACAAATAATAATTATTCCACACAGAACAAAAAGAAGACAGAGAAAGGAAAACAAAATGGGGCAGCCTGTGTGCTTCAATGCTGCAGGTATCAGGGAAGAGGGCCATAACCAGCAGTGAGGTTCAGAGAGAAAGCTGCTACAACTGATCTTATTTTTCTGCCAGAAGCATGACTGAGTGAAGGAAAAAAAAAACCAGAGTTAGCAATAAACCTTCCCTCATTTTCCATTACCCTTCAGGAGATTACTTTGATGGGAATTAGAAAGCCCCCTGCAGGAAACTCTTTAGTTCTTGTTAAGTCTTTGCACAGCATGTTTGTTGGCATGGAAAGCTTGTGTTTGATGCTGTTCATCACTGTTGCTGCTGATTTTCTGAAGTTAGGAGACATCAGTCTGTTTGCACCCCTTTTGAGAGTTGCCAATGTGAAGATTTCACATGAGTTCCAAGCTTCTGGCTGCTGTGTTACAGCACATCCCCTTAGGCAAGCCTTCATGCCAGGCTGAACAAGTTTCACATATCAAATACACATTTAAGGATCTTCAGTAGGTGAAACTGCTCTTGCTCAAAGTGATAGCATGTGCTTGTGCTAACATTGGTCTAATTGCATTTCTAGATTGTGTTTGAAAATCATCAAGGAAATCTTTTCCCCTTTTGGGCCCACTGTTATGAAAACTATTACAGTGTCTGCACCCAAAGGGAAATTCTTGCCCTCCAAGAGAGGCAGGATAGGTTTTGTGGATTGTTCTTTATTTGGGCTTTTTACTATTTCCAGGGTCTACAAAACATATGTGTGTGGGTACTCCTGTTACACAGAATAATAATCTGCTACTATAATAGAGTGTTTGACTAAAAATTGAGATGCACTTCACATTCTCTTTTCCTCTTTTATTTAACGGTTCATCAGGGTTTTGTTCCCCTAAAATTTGCTGAGGCAAAAGCATAAACCAAGAATGCATGCTGCAATTCCCTGACTTTTTCAGTAAATCACACTTTCTCCTGCTGGAGGCATAACTGTGTTTACCTTTTAGTTCTTCCCTCCAACCTTTCCTGTGTGGAGTCAACCGAGTTTTGTTCCCTGACCTCTTCTCCATTTGCTCTTTGGTTATAAGTGTGTTCAAACAAAATCAGTCTCTCTAAGACTGTCATTACAAAACCAACCTTTGCCTCTTTGCTACTTTTACTTCCTTTCACACTTCTGAAAATTACAGAGAGCTGATAAAGTCTGAATCACTTTCATCACTTATCAGAGGTTAAAAAAATGCACACTCAATAAAGCTTCACCACCTCCCTTAGTTTCCTATTTCTCTCCCTTTACCCGAGCTGCCTTTGTATTAAATGAAAAACTGCTCTAAACCTGTCCTTTATGTCTACCAGATCCTATTGTGTGGCAAAACTTCAGTGAATCTGGATCTCTTCCCTTCCTGTCAGGGTCTGCTCTACTGTTGTTACCAAATTTGGTAGCTTATCATTGTACACAAAGGCACAGGAGTGATTTCCAGCTGGGAAAGGCTTAGCACATCCCCTCCTGGCACAGGCAGAGGAAGGAAGGCTTTTCTTTAGCACACCTTTGTGAAGGCTCTGCCTGCAAGGCCCAGAGTCCTGGCTGCACATGGAGTTAATTAGGGCTGTGACATCTGTACCATGTCCAGCCACTGTCCTGACAGAAACATGTGAGCAAAACCCTCTAAACATCACCAGTGCCTTTAGCTGCCATGCCAAGGAAAATCTGGCTCTCCTCATGGCTAGCGGCAGATTTTCCTATCCCCTAACCTCTCCTGTGGATGAATTCATACAGCATACCCTGTTAACAGATCAGCTTTCATCTCGCTGCTCATCCCTGCTCACAGGCACAGCAATTTCTCTTTTAGCAGCTGTGAATTCAGCACCTCTTTGATCCACAGTCATCCTTAGCACCTAAATGTTAAGTGGCATTAAGAGTTTGAGTCAAAAGCATCAGTCTTCAGTGGTTTTGTGACCAGCATGTCTCAGGTGTTCAATATTTTTCTGCAGAGGATTTTTAGGTCATGGTTTCCTCTTCCTACTGGTTCTGATCAACTGGAAAAAAACAAACCAGGACCTGATTTATTATGGAGGTGGAGGTTACTGTGATCTATTTATCTGATCAGTCCTTTCTGTGTATGCCTGGGAACTAAAAGCATTTGTGATCAGATAGGTATTACCACCATTATTTATATTTACACAAATAGAATGCAACACACAACGCCACAGACCCCCCATGGACACACACTGATTTCACACACATTTTCCACACATTTCTATTGGCTCTGCTTGAGACCACATATTAAAACCCACCAATCTTCCCAGTAGACTGATGAAAGCCTCAGTAAAAACAGCCGCATTTCACATGTGGTTTAACTTAATGTCTCATCCTGGATGTTTAACTCTAGCTGGTAATGCTACTTTTTAATATTCACAGTCCTCTTTATCTTCACATTAGAAGCAAGGCATTCAGCCTTGAAAAGCACAGGAGAATACAATGAGGCTGGTAGCACTTCATTTCTGGAGTGTCCAAAATCACTTTTTTATTGCAAGGAACATGAAGAGAAATTCATATTTGATAACCTGTGAGCACATAAACCAGTAGTATAGCACAGTTAAACAATGTAAACAAACACCAATCTGTCCACACAGTATTGCCTTTCATAAAAATTAAGCATTACTAAAAGTAGGTAGCATTGCAATTTTTTTCAGCAAGCATTGAGTCTAGCATTAAAAAGAAAAGAAAATATGTAAAATGCATCTCTCCTCCTGGCTGGGCCTGAAAATAACAGCTATAAAACTATTTACTAGAAGCTGGACCATGCCTTAAAACCAGTAGACATAGATAAGTCAGAGAGACCCTTGGGTGGGTAACAAGGGACTCTTAGTTTAGAAGACCCTTCTCTTTGTCCCCTTGAACCCAGGGTGAGATTAAAGATCAGTAATAAACTTACACAAGCAAGCCCACAGTCAGTCATGTGTCTGTCCCTCCTGCCTGAATGACTGTCCCAGACAGAGACATCAATGCCACCTCTCCTTTTCCCTGTAAATAACACTTCAAGCCAGGGAAGCCTCCTCTGCCGGTGACTTCACTGCAAGCTGTGCCAGAATCTCATGGCCTGAAAGGTCACAACTTAGTGACAGCACAGGTTTGTGTCCATGGTAATACATGACACACTTTGCCTTGGCCTTCACTTTCTGTAAATCAGTGAGATCAGAGGGAAGATATCACCTTCTGGAACATGCTAATTGTTAAGGCTATATGACACTGCTGAATAGGTTCTCATGAAAATCCATCCTTTACCAAAATCAGTGGCAAAATCCCTGTGACAGGATTATTGACTCCAGTTTCTTCAGCTCTAAGACAATAAGAGCTTCAGGCACTTTGCAGAAAGCCCTCCTACTCTGTTTAGGAGGAGGAATAGAAACCATCAAATTCCCTTTGTGATTCCTGCTATTTTCTCTTCAATCTGAAATGACAGGCCTTATCACTTGGGAGGTTCACTTTGCAGGGAGCACTATGTGCCCATTACACCTTATGCTTAAGAGCTTTTCATTTCAAGATGCTGCAAAATGTTTCCCCCCTAATATTGCTAAGAACAACAGCAAACCATAAATGTCTGGACTGTGTGCAGATGAGAGGATGTAGAATAAGAGGATAAGAAAGCATTTTCCAGCAGAAGGTAGTGACACCAGCTCACAGCACTCAAGTCAAAGACATTCCACAGAGCAGAGCCCAGCTCAGACAATTAACAAAAAATACATTTCATTGCACATTTCTCGATGGTAAATATAGCATTGGCACACATTATTACTGAAGGTTTTCTATCCTGCTGTTCATCTTACAGGAGTGGTTCACAAATCCTAAACAAAGAAGCAGCTCTGAAGTAAACGTTGTACAAACTGATAACAACAGCAAGCAGATGGCCAGAGCACAGAGAAAACCATTTTGAACTTTTCTACTACAGCCACACTGAGTGGGGAGTGATGCCCATTCACTGAGGTTTGGTTCTTTACCCTTTCTCTGAACTGGTGTGAGCCGTACCAGCAAAACCCCATTTGCTGGGGCACACGGGGCCCCTCCTGGAAAAGTCTGGAGCTGCAGGGATTCAGAGAGCCTCTTGCAGTGCATCCTGAGCCACTCTCAAGAGAAAAAGCCACTCTGAGAAATAGGATTCCTCATTCATTCCTCATTCATTTTCACTCATACCTGGACAGCACAGGTGTCCCAGTGACTGTCCATCTGAAAAGTCGCCAGGCATGGAAGCAGGGAAGGGCAGGAGAATTGGACAGTGCTTTCCCAGGACATTCCATAAGCTCCTGAAGTTACAGCTAGGAAATTTCTTGGTAAAGTGCCAATTGCCTTTGACAGCCTCAAAGGTTTTTTATTCCATTAATTTGCCTAATTGTTTTTGAATGTGCTGTAATTAATAAAGGGAATGGACAACAGGATTGGCAAAAGGTCACTGCTGACAACTGCCTAAATCCTTGGTGGGCAAAAGAAAAGTATTTAAGAACATTTTTCTCTCTGTCCCCGCTCCCCATGTGGAAGAATGGATTAGGTCAGGCTCACTGCATCTTCTCCTCTCTTCCTGTGAAGGTGCATAATAACTGAAGGCAGTCAACCTTAAAGCCCAGGAAAAGGCCATGTCTGATTCTCAGCTGATGCATACTTATGCATACTAAAACTAACTCCTGTGGAATTACACAAAGATTGAACCATCCTCATCCCAAGGTCAGAGTTGCCAGCCAGTACCATCAAACCATGAAACCCAATTCCCTGGAAACCAAAAATAGGACAGATCACCCCCTAAACTGTCAAAATTTACTTTACTGATGTTTCAACAGCAAAAAAAAAAAAAGTGGCAAAGAACAAAGGGGAAAAGAAAGAAGTGATGTGACTAAGTGCTCCCAGTGGACCTCTGCAAGTAAAAGAAGAAAGGCAAAAAGAGCAAGAGGCCACCAAAGTGCATGTGATTAACATAATCAGTGTAAGAATGGTGTCAGCAAATTAAAAATCAAGTCCATAGCCCCCAGAAAATGTGCTCAGGGCAATACAGGAACAGCCACAAGGTATGAGATGTGAGACTTTGGGATGAAGCCGAGGCAGCGTGACTTTTAGTAACTGGAGAATGCGTGCAAACAAGGTATGGACAAATCCTTCAGCTGGGTTTCAGCCATTAGTAATCAAACAAAGCATTTAACAGATATTTATGGTATGCAGAGGTAAATTCTAAGGACATTCAAAGCCATTCCCTCTCCCATCACCTTTCCCGCACACTTCCAGTGACAACAGGGCTCATCCATGGACATGGTTGTTCCAGGGAGCTCCTGAAAGACAGGGACTGAATTCCCACTTCAGTGGGAGCAGGGCTGGATTCTCTCAATCCTTCAGGCATTCAGTGAAGCAAAGCTTTGGGATGAAGAGCAATTCCAGGCTTGGAAATAAGGCAAATTTCTTACCAGCATACAGGAGCACACAGATATATCATGTGAAGTAATGTTTACCATTCAAAACATTTAAAATCAAGCAGGATTGTTCACTGGGTTATTTTCCTTTCCTACCTGTTTCTACCTACCTGCCATTAAGCTATCTGAGGAACACCATAGTATGTTCTGGGTTTTTTCAAAGTCTTCAAAGTGTATACTTTGTAAACCAGAGTTACTATAATATTGTAAATTTTATTAACCTCTGCAATATCAATTAATTACATTATACTTCAAAATATGCTTCTGTTCTTTGAAATGAATCCTTGAAAATTACTAAAAAGGAATTCTTCAGAAAAATTTAACCTCTGCAGAAATCAATTACAAAAACAAATTCTAGGGATGATATGTGAAAGAACCTTATCTCTGGTGCTATTCTCCCCCATCCTTCCTTGGGGAGCAAATCAAAATTCTTTGTGCAAGAGGAAAACAAGTTATCAGATGCCTTCAAAGAACTATTAAAGAACAGGGGTCACTGAGAAAGGACAGTGTCAGGCAGTTTATATAAAATATGTTACAATATAACATACTTTCCAAAAGCTGGGAATAGGAAAATTTCTGCATCCAACAGGCAAGAAGCATCAGGGCATTTTGATTTGGCTTCGTTGCACTTCAGCTGTGGGACTGACTCTACCTGCACACCCTCTGCGTGTTGGTTCAGAAGCCCCCCGAGCTCAGGGCTGAGCCCCAGTTCCTGCCTGCTCTAGAGTTCAGGAATACACCCATTAAATGTGGATCCATCACGTGCCTGGCCCTGACAGGGCAAAGATGGATCAAGCTGAGAAGCCTGAGTCACTGTCTGATCCTTGGAAGTTATGAGCTGCACAGGAAGATGTAAAATCACCTCTGAAGGCAGTTGGCTTGGTTTGCCATATTAAAAATAAATTAAATTAGCAGCTCAATAAGCTCAGTTGTAAGTTGCAGTTGTTAAACAATTCTTGCCATGGGGTAGCAGCCTGAGGGAAATGCAGCCAAGCAATGCTTCAGCACTCTTCACTGAATCCTTGGCACCCAGGAAACAGGGAGATACTCCCTGCACAAGGAATGCCATTTCCTTCTATCCACTTTACTCCATAACAAGGGCAGAAAACACCATCCTCATTCTTTGCAAGTCTGTCACCCCCCTAAAATGTCACCTCTGCATTTTCAGTTGTTTCCTATTCAAAATGTAGTTTCTTAATATTGGAGGAGTGCTACTTATGATTTTTTTTTTATTGTTTTCACCTGAAAGTCATCTTTTCCCTTCAGCCACAGAGAAAAGCTTCTATCAGCCATCCAAAAGCTCTGTACTCCATCTAGTAATACATCCCTAACCAGTTAACAAACCACAAAAAGAAAACCCAAACATACAGCCTGGAACCACAGCATTTTGGATTTTTGAATTTCCCAGCATGGGGAAATAAGCCAGTCCTTGTTGCAGTCTCAGAGGCAAAGTACAGGAGACAGAGATTTAAAAGAGAGACTGGTTCCTGCATTCTCCTGACTTTGGAACCAAAGAGGACGAGTCCTGTTCTGCCAGGCAACCCGTGCCAGGGGGGGCACCGTGCCTGGCACAGCTCCTGCCTGCTCCCAGCTGGGCAGGAGCTGCTTCCCCCCATCTCCCTGCACAGCAAAGACAACCAACAACTCCCTCCCACTTTGCATATTCCAATCTAGCATTTCAAACAGAGCCCTTTGCTTTTTATCCTAAAGTGGTACTTGTTAAAGGAGCTGTGACCACTCAGGCTATTTCCTCTGAGGATGATAACGCTGCTGCAGAAGCTTCATTATTATGCTAATGGAGCACAGGCTGAGCAGCTTTCATAACTGCCACATTAAATCATCCACCAAGGGGAGGCCTCGAGAGCCATTTACATTGCACTGGATGCATATTAATGAAGCCAGGAACAGCAGAATTGTTTTCGAAGCAAATAGTCAGGTAAGATTAAAAAAAAAAAGAGAAAAGACATCATATTGAACATTGGGGAAACTAGAGATGGGTAAACTTCACAAAGGCTCAATCTTGAGGCTCGGTTTTGCTGTGTGTAATTAGGACTGGACACCAGAACCAAGCAGAAGCCTGCAGCAGCCCAGTTGTGATGGAGGTCTCTGTGACAGACTGCAATGGCTACAGCACAGTGTCCCTGCTGCACAGCACAGCCTCTCTGTCAGACAAACACACAGAAATGCAGCTCTTTCCTCCTCCTGTCCTCCTCGTGCCCTGGCTCCCTCCCTCTTGCCCCAGGACAGCCACTTGTGCTGCACCTAAAGCAGATAGTGCTACCACAAAATGAGATAAATACCTAACAACGTGCCTTCAGAGGAATTCAGACACATCCATCAAGACCAAGGACATAAAAGCAAACAAGTGACATTTAGAGTGATCTTGGGCTGACAGCTGAATATAGATATACTTTTCCTAAAAGATAAACCACGGGGAAGTCACCACAGATGAAGGGGGATGATACAGATAGGTTAGGTGGAAGAAAGGGCAGGAGCAATAATCACAGCAGCCCACCTGCCCACACAGTGCCACGCTGCTTTATTTCACATATGCTCCAGAAAATGTCTATTGTCAAGAGGCAGTTTAAGGGCAGAGCAGTGTCATTATTGACAGGAACTGGGAGCTTTTCCCATTCATATGAGAAAATTGCATAAAGGAGAGAGTTCTATGGAAAATAAGGATGATGTTGGCATTGTTACTGAAGCAAAGTCAGGACCTCTTTATCAGATCACAGGTTTGTTTAGACAGATAGGCATATTTTTAAATGATTTATAGGTGAATATTAGTGCACTGTGCAAAGAGAACACACTTTAGAAACCTGGCATCCCAGAAAGTGTTTGATTTTATGATTCAAGCCATGCACTCTCTTCCATCACCATGTTCTGTAATATCAACAATCCACTTCCCTATCTTGCTCCTGCTACTCTCCTCCCTGGACATCCCCCCTGCAGACCCAAACAATGCTTGACAGCAATCCTTCACATCCTCAGGACATCACCTGCTACTGCTCTCTCCTTCCCCACACCTCTTGACTCCAAAGGGATCTGATAAGAGAAAGCCAATGTTTACAAAAGCAATAATTCACCTGGATCCAGTAAATAATGACTTTTCTTTGAGCTTAACACGCATTTATCCACAAACTCATCTTAAACCCAAGAACACATCATAATTAAAATATGTAATTTCATTATGAATGAAGAAACTTCTTGCACACTATCACTGCAAATACCACAGTGAACCTTGCATATCACATGTGTGCAAAAATTTGGTAAACAGTCAGTCATACAACCTTCCAAGTAAGCTTTTGTAAGCCTTTACCTGCCAAAAAAATAGACTAGAACTAAAATCAGGAAAGTCTGCAATAGCTTTCTCCATCTTATGAGAAAAGAATGACTGGGGATAGCATGGGCCTCCAGAATAATGATCCCAGGCAAAGGGAAAAGCTCTGGACCAACTCAGCACAGTGCTGAAGGAAAGCAGACACTGCTGCAGGATGGCTTACCCCATCTACCCCAGCCTAAAGAAATTATTCTACACTTCAGCCTTTAATTGGCTTTTGAAGATGCACAAATTGACTTTTGAAGCAATTCCCAAGTCTTGTTTTCCAGTAATTTAAAAATGTTTCCTGGCCCATTGATTTTTTTTTGACAACACCTCACTAAACAACTGATGCTCATGCTCTCATGATAACCGCCCTCCCTACGGAAAGCAGCACAGTTTGTTTGCCATTTTTGACTTTTCCTCCAAACACTGCATTTTCTATTTCAGTTGGGTGGCCAGTAAAGGGTACCATATCAAAAATAAGCTGGCACATTTAAAAGTTGTAATGCCCACCATTCATGTCTCTTCACACATTCCAACATATCTAACTTTAGAGATAATCTAAAGTTATCCTTGAAAAGGAAAGAAAATGTTTATGAGTGTCTTGAAATTCAACAAGCAATATTAATCTGATAATAGATACACGACAGAACAATATAACACAATTACATAAATACTCCCGTAAACACAGGCAATACAATGGATAAATATATAAAAATAGATTTTTGTACTTCTAAAATATACCAGCAAAACAAGAAAGGTTTTGAGTGACTGCCAAAGAGCTTAGTTTAGCAAACGGATAAAATATGCAACATTTTCAGTATCTAATCACAAATCAAGTACACAGCCTAATTTGCTTCTTGCCCACTTTTGCCCAATTAGCTGTTCAGCTTCCAAAGCTTTGGGATACAGACTGATTTCTTGTACATGTTTATGTAACATCTCTCAACAGCACCACAGGGCTCACTCCTTCATGAGGTCTTTGCATAAGGCTAGGCTGCCATTACTGCTGCTGTTACAGACCATTTCAGGGATGTGCATAGAGCCAGGTAAGAAGCACAGGATAGCAGTGGACACTTACATACTTTGCATGTATTATGAGTGATAATTCCACAGGTTAATTTACTTTCATTAACTAAGCAAGGCAAGTATGTGTTAGAAATGTGTTTGTTTGGAAGTTCCACAAAGGGTTTGGTTTGTGTTGCTAGCAAATTAATGAAACTTAACCTTTTAAATATGAACAGATGGTGGAAGAAAAAGAAATTCCATTAGCTAATAAGATAAAAAGTGTACTCAACAAGGTAAAGTTCATAGTCAAGAGTCTAGTCTTGTACACACACAGAGATCAGGAGATACCAGACAGCTCTGCATGGTTTTGATTTGTACAAAAGCCCCACAAGTCTTCATTCGTAATCTCTGAAAGCCTGACATTAAATTAAACTTATATATGTGGTTTTGCTGAGGGCAGGATGAGGATGGAATTACTCTATATATTTGCTAAATATTATCAACAGAGGCAACATTTTCCATTGCTGATACCCACAGATTCCACTTCATTGCTTGCCTGTGAATCACAAGCTCCTAAACCACTGTCTGTCTATTCCATTTTAAGCAGTATTTTATCCAAACCATTTAATGCCAGCTAGATCCCTGCAATGTGCTGGTTTTGCCCTTTTTCATTCCTATGTCTGCTTTAGAAATGGTTTTCATTTGTCTCTCATTTCCCCAGAGCTGCTCTGCACCCTATTACCGTGTGCTCCTGAAGGGATTTTTCTAGAAGGTTCTGAAGGGTTTCAGCGCTGTCACTGCAGAGCTGCTCTCTCAAGCACCACAGGCACTGGGGCTGGCTCTGATAGCTGGAATGTCATTGGGGGCATCAGGAGGGGGTCCCACTGTCATCCCTGGAAGGGATGCAGGAGTGCATCAGATGTGCCTGCGGGACCAGCACTGCAACCAGCCCATCCAACTGGGCACTGAAGGGCAAGACTGCATCTGTGCCTGCAGGTAAGGCTGAACCACGGCCGGGTCCTCCTTTTCCTTCAGGAGACTGCACAAAACCAGAAAGGTCAAAATGCTCTCTGGAAGCATCTCCTGATCCTCAGATATATTAATCACTCAGTGGTTAAGAAAAAATAAAAAAACTCTTTCCTTCATTTCAGAATTACTGCCTAATCTCTCCTACAGTGTAGATGACACTTTTGGAGCTCCAACCTCCATAAGAGTTCCTGTTTTGGAAATCAGCCATCCTTACTTCTCTCTGACAGGCAACAACAGCGAAGAGAGGATAAACCTTCTTTTCCAGGCTGGGGACACCAGCCATCAGAAGGCACCAGTAACACCAGACAGAGACCCTTTGGAGCTGAAATTCTGCAAGCTGCTCTCCTCTGACAGGCTGCTAGGAATGCCACAGGCAGGCAGACAGCCTAGCAGAGGGAATTTGCTCCCCCCTTTCTTTCTTATCATCTGTAGCTCAAAGCCATCAACTAGACGTGTTGAGAGAAATATATAGCCTGTGTTTGTCTTAAAATACAGCACTTCTCATAGCTCTACAGTTCATTACTTCCAGTCAGAACATTCTTTAAAATGATGTAGTTCAAATTGCATATGTTGCCACGTATTGATAATTAATCATCAAATCATCTGGCACCGACAATGTGAGGTAACACGTTTACAATTTTCAAAGAAAAATCTCTGTTTCTTAATGGACAGAGCAAAACATATACCCAGGTTGGAGGAATATGCACATGTCAAACACTTCCCAATTTTGAAAAGAGAGTTAATTCTTTGCAGGGACAGCTTAATACAATAGACCTGCAGTGCACAGACCTGGACCTCTGCCAGCACCTGTCTGTTCAGCAATTTCATCCACTTTAATAAGCTGCTGCTCTCTGGATCTCAATTAACCAGACAAGCTGGTGCAATTGTAGAGAACTCAAAAATAAGAGAGAGAAGATTTCACAGATTCTCCATCTGTAGGCCTTCTGTAAGCATGACACATACAAATAGAACCCAATATTGTAGGTGACATCCTTAAAATTATGAATTACTGTGAGGCAATGAGAAACTGGTAGAGAAACATCAGCATGAGGCCCCAGAACAAATGTTATTTTTCATGGCTTACTTCAATCATTGTCATCAGAAGTCAGCATCTCTACCAAGCACCTCATTGGTACCACAGGACCCCAGGTCTGCCAGGCCTGCAAACTGCTCCACGAATTAACCCCAGCTCCAAGCAGGCAGAAGGGTTCACCAGCATGAATCTAATTACAGGATGGAAGACCACATTTATACAATGACAATATAACTATCAGAACAGAGATACATCAAAATGTCTGAACAGCACGTTAAATCATGAGAACCTAATGTTTGCTTTGTAAGAGTCTCACAGGATTTTAAAGGAATGGAACCAATAGACTCCTAAAGAAATTAATTAAAATTCCACAGTGTTTTCTAGGCAATTGTATTCTTCCCACATATTAGCCAACCTTACTAAAGAAATCCAAAGAAAGGAAAAACTTTCGCAGTAAATGACTTTTGCTTATACATGTAACGCAGAGATTCCTACTAAATACCATTTAACTGCTCACACACACACCTTTTTTAATCGTGGCATAAAATACTGCTACCTACCCTGCTCCATAAAACAGCCTGGTTTTTACTACAGCCATTTTCTGTCTGGTGTGTTGGGACTGGATGCTTTTAGAATAAGATGTTCAGTGGAGTTTTATCCATAGACAGCCACAAACCATCAAAGACAGCATAAGTGGGAAGCACTACCAATAGGTAAAGCAAGCATCAAGGCTAAACAGGAATGTAACCAGAAAACAGAGAGGGCAAGACAAAATATTTGCACATTTTATACCTCAGTACGTCACCATTCAATAGGTCTATCCATAGCCCAAATTTTAGTCCTCTAATACAAACTGGGTATTGAAAAGGCAATAGGCATCCATGACCACTACATGAAACACAAAGTGGTAATTTACCCAATAATATAAATCGGTTTTCAGTAACTAATCCACTTCAGATCTTAGTCAGAATTTACACTTATATCCTAAGGAGATGAATATGAAAATTCAGTCTGAGAAAGGAATTGAGCACTAAAATTTCAAGTCAACACAAATAAAATTTAGCATTAGTTTTTAAGTAACTGACTATGTCCCTTGATGGAAACCAGGGGCAAACACCTTTGCAGGTAGTGCTGAACTCACCCCCCTCAGATTAGTACATGTTTTAAGATCCTAAAAAGACAAGGAGCAGAAGTCCATAAAGAGAGGTAAACTTCTGTAAATAAGAGTAGTATATTAATCCTCTCTTATGGCTTTATCACTATTCTTAATATTAAAAAAATCAGTTTTTCTTCACTTTCCCCCCCTCTCTTTCCAAGTGTTAGAAGTGCAGCAATACATGCATCCTGCCAATGGAATAACTCTTAGATAGATGAAAAATCATGAGCTTCCCAATTATCTCCTTCTGCTTGATCTTTGGACTGTTTCCCATTAAATACAGCCCTGTCAACATTAGCACAGCGCAGCCACACAATTCCCACCCCCATCCCAGGGAGGCCCATCATGTCAGATTGTCACACTCACTGACGCGACATAACCTGATTCACACTGCACATCTTCACTGGTAGCCTGAGGCCAGGGTAAAATAAATTGCATCAGTCTTATCTGTGGGATCAATTGATTGCAGGGTCTAATATGACTAAAGTCCAGGAGAATATGGTAATGCTCCAGACACAGGGCAATTCTTTGAAATCAATGATTGCTAGAAAGGTTGATAACTGGGGGCTTTAAGCTATTAATGCCAGCTGGTCATTAAGTCCACACAAATTGTTATAGCTTTTATAACCTTTTCTTATCTAGAGAAAACAATTAAACATTTTAATTACATTACAGAGATGACAGAAGATAATTGGAGTTACCAGGAAATTATGTAGTCCTGTTAATGTGAGTTACTATGTCATTTCCATTGCTTACAAATGTACTTGCCATCTAGATAAAGTAAAACTAACTTGCAATTAGGTCCATATTTAAACCACAAAGATGGCAGAACACAAAATAAGTAACCCAAAGCCAAATGAATTATCACATTAAGCTGATATTGTATAATCTTTGAACTGTTGTTCTGGACACAAGATAGAGTGATGGAGACTGAGTTGAAAAAGTACAGTTGTCACCTGTAGAAATAAATTACTTTTCATACCTATTCTTATTTTAAAATGTGAAATACATAGAATACAAAAATTCTGTGTTTATATAGATTCTGTGAACTATCCTGCACCTTTTGCTTAAAAAAACATATTGCCATCAATAGAGGACAACCTGCCAAAAGTTGCTCCTTGTACTATTCCATAAAGTCTGTGCCCCTTTAGATCTGTTCTGGGTATGTGGGTCCTACAGAGCTCCTAATTCCACAATACCAGCTCTGCCCCATGTTTCAGTACGTCAGTTCTTCACTGGGATTGAGCTATTACAGTGAGATTTGCAAAGGGCTACAACTGTGTCCAAGTTGGGAGCCTTCACACCTTCAGCCTTTTTAAATGTGAAGGGAATGTGCAAGAATGTACCCTTTAATTTTTTGCTGCTAATCTTTTCTTGCATAAATTTCTATGGCTGAACAGCAGGCACAACAGCAGTTGCATTAATTCCCAGGGAATTCCTGGTCATGATGTGCCAGCCTGCTGGACTTTGAAGATTTAATGTTTTTTGCACTTAAGGGAAATGTATAAGAAAATATTTACAAGTGCTCATCAAGGCTAAATTGTGTCCTTATCCTGTGCAGGTGCCCTGGGAATTAAGAAAATTCTATAATGAGAATGGATGCAGGCTGTCACACTTGTGCAGAAATTGTCACTTGGACAAGGGAAGGATTAAGAACTAAACTACAAATACAGTGAAGGGCAAAGTTTAGTAGAAAGTCAAATATTAATCATCTTTATTATGGACACAGTCATGCTGGGATGTATAAACAGGAATATATTCTGAAAATATAATGTCAACTAGTCTTTTCTCATGCCCAGCCCTAGTAAGGCTGCAGCTGTAGTACTGTGCCCAGATTTTGAAGCAGAATAGAGGTGGCAGAACAGAGGCAGCACAGGATTAAAAATGCAACAACATTTATATTCCATCATGCCTAGATGATTCACAGGGAAAGATTGGCCTGAAAGAGATTTATGCAGAGAGCAGGATTCCAATTATCATTCACAGATACGTATGAGTTTGCCATCCCTACAGCAGAAAAAGCTGGGGTAGAGGAGCCTCAGGTTAAACTAAAACATGGAACAAATCATGCAGGTGTCTCACAGAGACTCAGAAATGGCAGGCACAGCTGCCCCTGCTGTGAAAACAGAGAGGGACACCCACGTGGGACTCACCCACCTGCTTTAATATGGTATTTTTCTAACAGAGTCCCACTCCAGTTCCTCACTGTATTGCCAGGAACTGAAAGCCTACATGATGATGTTTCTCGATGAATGAAAAATCTGCATAGCTGGGTAATGGAGGCTAAAAGTCAGAATGGGCCAAGAGCTGCAGCTCCATCCTGGCCAACACAGCACAGCCTGAATCATGGCCAGTCCTGATTTTTCAAGACTTTTACTACACTAAACAAAAAAATCATGTCGCCTGGTTGAGGACTTGGCCGTGTCACAAATTTTGTATATAAGCAGAGGTGGATCTATAATACACAATTTGGGGAATTAAAGACACTGCTTTGAATTTGCATGATGGAAGAGAGAGGAGATTCTGAATCTGACTCAACTTTATGAGGTCAGGTCTTGCAAGCAAAAAAGGATTTGTGAGTCTCTGCTTGCAGATCACACACATGAGGTTGCACATTTCAGGACATATAAACCTTGCAAAAATGGCATATAAACCTTGCAAAAGAAAACCTGGCACTCCTGAATTTTATGATGGGGACACATTCAAATTAAATCTATAAAATTTCACTTCTTGTCAGGTGTTTTTATTGTAATCACTTTATTTTGGTATAGCTTGGATTCTTAATCTAAATCTGAAATCTACACATTGCCTACCCATACACAGGAATTATTTGATTTGTCTCAGGGACAGGGCTATTGAGGGTGATGTGTGCTTCCTTACAGAAACACAGAAGTTTTTATATTTTTCTATATTATCCAGTCACTTATCCCATCTTTTCCAAAGTTTGGCATTTTACGCAGACCACACACTTAAGTTTGTTTCCATTGACTTTCTTGACATTTGTACACACATAAAACCAGCCAGAATTAGACTCAAAGGGCTTCATCTATTTTCCTAGATAACTCAACAGACTGTCCCTAAATATAACAGGTCTATCTATGACAGCAGCATAAATTCAACTGTCCTGATATCCCAAATTTCTTCCTATCAGAAAGGCACACATGCAACCAGTTGCAATATAACATGCCAAGAAAATCCAGTTACTCTTTGGGCTGGAGTTCACAGAGGAACCGTAATCCCTGCACTGATACTCTGCTCAAAGAAGAGCAAGGAAAGCCAAGGAAGTTGGGTTACAACTACACACAAAGTCTCAGATGGTTGCTTGCAAAAATAGGCCCAAGCTCCTCATAAAGCAGATGCTAACTAAATCTTCATAGCAAAGCTGCTCCTGTGGAAAAAATCTCAAGTCTGTCTCAGAGTTCTACATTTACCCTAATTTGCCAACCTCAGCCTACTCATAGCAAGCATTGCCTGTGTGTCCAGCATCATTTGACCATGATCATTTGCTCACTTGCTTTTTCAGCTCTTTTCCCCCAGGATGTACCATCTGTAAAAGTTTCCAGTGTTTTTTCACAAGGTTTCTGTGCATATGTGGCCTTGGGGAAAAATCCACCATATTAAACAACTGCAAATCGTTCTCCTGATCTACATGACAAGTTATACTGGGGAAAATGGTGCTGTAAGAGAAGAATTATTTGAATGTGAAAAGGGTTATAGCTCACATGGGAAAGCAGGAAAGAAGACAATGGCCACAGTATCACTGATGATATTTAGAAAGTGGAACAATATTATAATTATCTCCTTATCATGACTCTCATTTTTTAAATGAGCCATTAAGAATACCTGATACAGACACCTAAGCAGAAAATAAAATATCCAGGTTCCTTTCCCTTTTCTTTTTTTTTTAACCTTTTTGTGTCCATATTCTGTTTTGGGAGGGAGGTTACATGCCACCTTATACAGCTCTCCAGCTTTACTAAGAATGAGATTTTTCAAGAAGGCTCAATGCATTTTCACCACGCCAGACCCAGCTGAAGTTCTGCCTAATTTAATGAAGAAACCCAGAACATATTCTCTGAATATTTTATGAAGCTTCCTGCGCTGCATGTTGGAAGGTCAAGTCCAATGTACATCAAGAGCCCATAGAAGTGCAAGCCAAGAACTGCGTCTTGATCTTACACAGATTTTTTTTTCCACTCACAAGAAAAACATCCTATATGTAAAGCATCTGCAGAGAGAACTGCTTAAATACATGGTGACAAATCTTTCAGCTGCTGAGAAGAAGATGAAATAGGGCTATCCATAGAGCAGCTATGATGATGACAAAAATCTGATCAGCAGTTTTTGCTATTTTAAAAACTACTTAAAGTACCAGCTTTCAGGGTGGTGTTTTTCATTTTTGGTTTATGATGCATTTAAGAGAAATATGCGCTTCATATGAATTCACGGTTATTACACCACTGCTGCAAGACTTTTGTGTATGTCAGCATTTTCATGGTGAACCTTGGAGTACTGGGTCTGTAACCTGCCATAAAATCTGCCCAAAGCACGAACCTGACATAAAAGCTAACATAGGTGCATTATTCTAAGCTGGGTGGGATAAAACATTTTAACCTTAGATAAATTAAAATTTGATTAATGATTAGATTAATGATAACTGGATTTGGTCACTTTCTTGAATCAGATTGAATACATAACCCAGGGCGCTAAATCAACCATTTACAGTATCATCCTAACCTTGTAATACGGAGATGTTTTCAGAGCTCTTTTTTATGTAAACAGGGTGTCTCAGTCGTTTAAGAAAGGTGGTTTTTAAGCTGCCTCTTAAGTACATGTCCAGGACATACACTTTTCATGCAGAGACATTACTGTTCCCACATTTTAGATGGGACTTCCAGCTCAGAAACATGCCAAAGGTCAGGAAGTGTGTCAGAATGAAAAATCAGCTTTCTACCCTAAATCCTTAGCCTTCACACCAATCAAAAGAAAAGCAGCAACATTCTGAGCTCTTCATTAGAGTGAATTTGCACCAAGAGATTATGGTTTTTTTCCTTAAGATCTCTCAGTTCTAAGTCTCTCACAATAGCAACTATCACTTCTATAACAACTGGACTATAAGTCAACTCACAAAAAATATTCTGAGATTAATCCTACCTCATCATGCATATCCTTTCAGCAACAAAATTACAAAATTTATATGGAGATTATTCTAAGCCCACATCTTTTGGATGACTGTGAGCACCAGTGATTGTGCTGTGAACCTAGACTGAATGTTGATATGCATTTAATATATTTATGGTTTTGTCTGGGAGGGACTGTGTATCTTAATGGTGATAAAAGCAGTTAGAAAAACAGCTTGCCTCCTCATTCCACAGTTTATAGCTTTGAAAGGAAAAATATATCCTATGCAATTTGCAAAGCATACAACTGAAATTTGAAAAGAATAAGATTATTCTATCAATGAAGAGCTGCAAGCACAATTTTAGATGGCTGAGACTGGAAGGAAAAGGAAAAACACCACCACAAAAAGCTGCTTCATTAATCTAAATAAAAGTAGAAAGTCTTTGAAATCTAACAAGTCACAATCTTGAAGGCAACTGCCACATTAAAAAGAGGGTGGTGGAGTCATTTTTTGGGGGGCAAGGTTATTTTTGAAAGTTAAATGTGTGCAGTCCAGGCTGTGGTAGTGTTTTGGTACTGGCCATTTTGGTAATGCAAAAGAGAAAGCTTTAACAATAACATACCACTCATAATGATAATGTTGCTACAGAATGCTTTAGAATATATAACAACATATAAGATACACTAATGTATATTGTCTTTAAAAAATCTAAGTATATTATTTGGGATCTAAGTGGGCAATTCCTTAGAGCTGGAGTCTCCAAGAAAACAACTTAAACATTTGAGTCCCCTTTGTGTCTTGACAGCAGATCTTATTTGTTTGCTTTATGTATTAAAGCATCACTTCAGTATAATGAAGTACCACACCATATTCAATATCTACAGTACAAAATAAAAAACAGCCTTATTGCTAATCACCTTATGAAGTGGAAAAGTTTCCTAATTTCCTTTATCTTTCAAACATCAGAAATTTCATATTTTAAATTAGAGTAGGCAATTAGTATTAACAGTCTGACAGAGAGAAACATGAAGATCCCTCTCCAAACCCATATTCTCCATTAATATATTAGCTTCTAATATTACAGGAAAATTACTACACAGTGTGCTATAACAAAGAAACAGATATTTTATATACAACAATTATAAACTCAGATTCCATTAGCCTTGATTCATCATTTAAGCAGGATGAGAAATTGAGGCTTAATTAGAAAAGTACATCATGGGACAAGACACAGAGAGCCCCAGTCAGACCCTGAGAAGAGCTGACTCACCCATTTCTTTTCTCAGTAGAAGGGGGTGTTTCTGCATCATTTATCATGTGAGAGGCTCAGGACACCGTAGTTTAAAAGAGCCAAATTAATCAGTGTACTGACAGCTCTTTCTTTCTAACAAGATTTCTCCTCACTTAGGCAAGTTCATTTCCAGGTATTAAAACCTAATTTTAGTTTGAAGCTAAACCTCTGACTTCTGTGCTAGGCCAGTGTAGAACAAACTATCAATACTGTATTTCCAGCCCATGAACCTGAAACAAATTTCCAAAAGGAAGTTTGGAAGTTTCTCTGTGGCTCAGAGACAGGCCCTGGAGAAGGAAGGGGAGGCACTTCACACCAGTAACAAAGGACAGCTTCACAGGAACATTTTGGAAAACATTTGGATCCCCTTGTCTTGTATGCCACAGAACCTACATGCAAAAACTAAGGGGTGCACCAGGGGTGCAGATATATTTATCATTAAATTATTTCTACACATTAAATAATCATTACACTCTCTGTTGTTTTGGGTTATTTTTAGTTTTACTTTGTATACTTTTATTTGCTTTCTGAAAAACTCATTGCTCATTTTTCAAGATGTTTATGACAGTACTTCTCAAGTAATAATATCCTGGAGTCTCTTTTGTGACACCCAAACATAATCAGGAAAATAACCTCTACCTTCTAGAGCATTGCTGAGTGTAGTTCATGCAAATTAAGTTGCCAGTTTCTGTTCTTCTACAAAATCTCTCTAAATGGCTTTACCCCAAGTATATGCAATACTGAAGGAATCCTAACTTAAGTGGTTTTTAGGATAACTGCACACACAGAGGAAGTCACAAGAACCCTGGGAAAATCATACTGCTCCTGGATTTGTTGGCTTGGGTTTTAATTTTGTTAGAAGGCTAACGTATGAAAGGTTAGAAGAAAATCTAAGCCCTAAATCAGATGCACTGGGGAGGAAATTGCATCTAGGAAGTGGCAGAATATGCTCATCAGTCCAGAGAAATGGAGTTTTTGGGGTCTATCTGCCTATATAAGACCTGGATTCAGTATTAGATACCAGTCTGGCAAAACACCTCAGCACAGGCTTAAAGCTAAGCCTGTGGTAACTTCGACTGAAGACAAGATAGATTTTTTTAAGATGTCAATCACTAGAGAAGCTAAAGGATTTTAGTTCAAATATCCCATTTCTTACCTGTAGACAGCAGGACTCCTGAAAGAGAGGAGAGTTTTCTGCAGCACACCTCACTGTTTGAGGAAAACAGTTATTTCAATTTTCAAACCCTGAAGTTAGGTATTTAAATCCAAGCCAGGTACATAAATAATAAAGCTGCATGACTCTCAGATGTGCTGAGTTCCTACTGATTTTAATGAGGGCAGTACATGTTCACATTCTCTTAAAAGCAAGATTGTTTAGATATCTAGGCATGAATGGAGAATCTTGACTCTGAGATGGAAACAGCTTTTATAAGAGCCAGTTGGAGTTTTTTTATCACTCCTTTTACAGTGATTAGGGAGTCTGGCTCTGAGAGATTATCAACCAGCATGTCCCACAAGAAGAGCTGCCCTTTTGTTTGCAGTGTGATGGTACTCAAGGTAAAGGCAGGCTGCCAGCCACCCACTTGATGGTGAAGATAAAATATGTACAATTTCAACTGAGTTTCTTCACTAACAGCCCCACATACACCAGGATCTCCTAAAAAGATGTCAAGGAAGCTGCAGTATCACAAAGAAATCACAGCTTCAGACTTCTCAGACTGAGACTGAGTGTCTTGCAGGAGCAAGACACCGTGTTTAATGCATCTTTTAGAACACATCTCACACAAACCAGCTTGGTTTAGATGTTTTCTCCAAGAAAGATAAGAGCTTGAAATCTGGGAATAGTCAAGCTGTTATACGCTTTAGCCAGCAAATTTCAGCAGGTCATTGCCAGTTGAGCCTCCGCTTCTATTTCTGAGGCGGAAGGTCGAAGCCATCCACGACCTGCACGAAACCCTGGTTTTGTCAGCCTCTAGAAGATGGGCAGGTGCAAGACTCCAGCTCTTAAGCACTGATCCAAACAACAGTGGTCACCACCTCCAGCACCTTCTTTGTCAATATATTCAGTGGCAAAACACTGTTCAGTGCATTGGAAGAGATTGCTCTGCAGTGCCTGGGGTAGAGCTGCTTATTGGTGCTCACACCATTAAAATAATGCATGTGGCACAATCCATCATCCATGGTAGACATTAAGCACTCTCTAGTATCAATTACCAATTAAGAACTGACAAACAAATTTTTTTGATGAGCAGACCAGTAAAATTACAGTCTGCTGGGAAAGCAGAATCTCACATCCTTTTCTAGACTCACTCAGCCAGCCCATTCTCAATGGAACAGAAGGAAATTCAACTGTGAGAGAAGCCTCTGAAAAATTGGGGAAAAAAATTCCACATGTGATTTTCAGATATTTGCAGATTTTGTACTTCAATTTACAAGTTCATCACATTTCCCAGTGCTACATTGCATTTATTAGTGTAAACAGCATGGTGGATAAGATCACAGCAAACCAACAGGGAAGAAAACAATTCATATTGCTGGCAGAGTTTATATACCTGCTCATTATTTTCAGCAAATTGCTCATAAGGGCACAGCTTTTCCAGGAGCTGTTTATTTAAGTGCTTAATGGATATTCTTGTCACACTAGGCCAAGAAAAGTCACATCAAAACCTTTGACACATCATTTGATGCTATTTTATATTTTAAGAAATTTGGCACACATCACATTACAGTGCAATGCATTATTAAGTGTCATTCCAGGATATGAGATTATCAATCAGAAAGAACCTTTGGGATCAAGTGAAATTGAATAACTGACATTTCAGAATGAACAGAAGTATAGAGTTGACTGAAGAAGTTGCCATTTAAGGAAAAAAAACTGTTCAAAGATGCTTAATTATTTCTCTTTCCCTTTTTTCTCTTCATAAATATTCCTAGTAGTGTTGCATGTAATCTCAAATCCAAGGCCCTTCCCTCTGCCCAGTGCTTGGATTTCCCACTATCTACACTGTGAGTCCTGGAAAGCCATAAAACACAAAGAAACTCCCTGTTAAGGATCTGATCATGTTACTCACACCACTTGGCCTTGTGCTTGCATTCATTGTGGAATGGAATGCTAGGAAATGTTCTGAAAGCCAGGAGCAGAGGGGATTAGGGAATCTCTTTGGGCCTCTCATTCACTTCCCACTCCTTCCCCTCTCCCTCTGTCCTGGGTCAGGCCCCTTTCCCAGATCAGTCTGTGTGCACTCCAAAACACAGACTGATGGAGAATGTTGCAGTAACTGAAACCCCCTTTGGAAAAAAAAAAGAAAGTGAAAATAAAGACAAATTGCTGTTTATCTGAAACAAACCAAACCTATTCTGATAGGTATAAATAGTAGTTGGAAAAATTACTTTTGTGACCCAGTATTTCAAATGCAGCATTTCTGTTTGGCATAGGCTCGGCTGCCTTAGTCCAGAACCAGCCCAGGCTGGGAGAAGGACATGTGTGTCACACACATAATGGCTCAGTGCTCTGCACTGAAATCATGCATGAACACCAAGAGCGTTAGATTCTGCAACTAAAGTTCAGGAAAAGGCACATTACAATATATTTTATAACTTCTTTAATTCTTTTATTACTTTAGCTATGAATGCCTCCTTTTGGTCATTTTTCATGTGTTTCACAAGCCTGCACATCTATTCCCTGGGCAACATATCCATATCACAGAGGCAGCTCTTGAACAAGAGCAGCCAAGGAAGCACCTGTACCCTTGGGTAGAGATATATGAAAACAAAATACATACAAACACAAATGTCCAGTGAATTTACCACATTTTTAAAATATCTCACTGGCAGAAATTCTCAGCAGCATTTCTCCAGAATGTCTCCTGTCTCACATCTCAGGAGACAGCTTGCTGGATGATAAAAAACACATTTTAACAGATGCCATTTAATTCAGTACTATGTAAGCAATGACACAACCTCTGCTTCACAGACAGGAAAGGGACTTTTGAAACCAACTAACCTTAATTACTTTCAATTTAGTAAACACGTAAGGTAGCAGTATGATGTTCAAAACTGACCAACTTAACAGCTCCCCTTTAATTATCTTCAACTAAGTAGTCAGCTAAGGAGATCTCTTCAGAAGCAAATCAATGAGTTAGGCTGATAAATCCCAAAGCATCATGGGGGTTTAGTAGGATGTCAACTCCTTTAGTAGGGTGTCCATTCCACGTAGCAGCTGCTGAAAACCATAACCTCAGATGCTACATTTACCTGGCTGACCATGCAGAGGTGAGGTCAGAAAAGATCTGGTGTAAATGAGCAGAAGGGTCAAGGAGCAGCCCAGTAGAGAAGCAAATGCCCACTGCAGTGCAGGTAATGCTTCCCTAGGGAAACCCTGTCCTGGCAGAGGCCACTGAGAACTGCATGGCTTTGTGCACAGTGCCTTGGCCTTGCTGGACAGTTTCTAATACTGGAACTTCCCTTGGGAAGCAAACAGTACCATTAAGTTTCCTAACAAAAAAAGTTCCTGGTGCCAATTAGGCATTGCACACTGGTTTTCTCCTTTGGTCTTTCTCTTAACATCTGTGAGGAAAATCAAAGGGCTTTGTTCCCACTGGGAAAGAGAGCTGCAACATGCAAGCAATGGGGCCATTCCAGAGTTCTATTTAGTATGTTCATGTCCTAAGGCACAATTATGGTAAGATACATACTTATCAGAAAGTCTATGTACTAATACAGTAATACAGGCCATCTTTGACCTTCTGAGTATTTCAAGCCACACCCAGAAGTCCTCCCCTCATGACACACCCAGTCCTACACCCATATTCCTACCTACTATTCAGCATCACTCAGAATTTGGGCTGAAGAGAAAATACAGAAGCAGTGTTCTTCACAACTCCCAAAAAAATCAGGTGCATGAGAACTCCTGGGCAGCAAGAGGTGCAGTGCTTTGGGCAGGGAGCTGCATCTTGCTTACACACATCTAAAAGAACTCACAACTTCTAATAAGGTCCAATTTTCCCACTTCTCAATTTCATCCCAAAGACACACAGCTCCCTCAAAGAGCCAGAGCAAAAGAGCAGTCCAAGCCAAGCTCTTAAGCAGTGGTCACACCACGTAACCTGTCTGAAGATTTTCCTGTACAGTTCAAAGGGCACGAAGGGGACCTGGATTCTTTGAAGCACAGCTCCCCATGGTGTTTCTTCCCATAAAGAGCAAAACATATGCCATAAAACTTTATGATCAAACTTACAGGAATCTGGCCAAGAGCCTTGGAGTGCAAGGAAACTAATTAGTTCAAACCACCCCCCCCAGTCCCCCTGTTACTTCTCATCCAAACAGAAGTTAAAAAGCGTAATAAAAGTACAGCCAGACCACAAGACACTCATTTCTCTTTATGCAGGTTTTTTTTTTCTAAAACAAGACACTACGAGTGCAAGGAAACATGCCTTAGTCATGCTGCATATCTTTCTAATGCATGGGAAATAACCAGTGATCTCTAGGGGAAAAGGAACAGGTTCCAGTTTTGCCCAGGTATCAGTAAAATGGTATTTTTATATCTACCTGTATGTACAGCTATAGAAAGTGGAGTATTTCGGTGCTATTATGCAGGGTATTCAGAAACATTACATAGATTTAACTAGAAAACTAAAAAAGGTCAGTAGCAGCACAAGCAATCAGCCCAGTCAAGGGAAAACAGGATACTTGCTCATGGTTATCAAGATATTTGCATGAGTATGTGAAATATACTGTGATCAGGAATTGCAAAAATAACTGATTTCAACAAGAGATGCTACAGCAACACCACACTGTAAAGTGCTTTGCTGAGGAAGTTTGGAGCTGATGAAGGCAGGCACCAATCCAACAATCTGCTGCCCAAACTGCAGCATTAGGTTATGATAATGCTGACATTTCCAGGGAGTGAGGAACACAAAGTTCAACAGATTGGCTGGATTCTCTCACCTGGGAACGTATGTCACTGCAGTGCCTGAAAACTGAAATTCTCCTCCCTATAGGCACAGAGCAGTATGCTCTGGCTGCTGTGCACAGACCGTGGCCCAACAAGCAGCAGAGGAGGAAGTTTCAGGAACTGCAGCTGTTAGACATGGAATTTCAATATTTACTGTTTTGGTGGGGGCAGGAAGAGGAGAACAGTGACTAACAATCATAACAATCATTGCCATTTTTTCCCCCAGTCATATTTTCCCAAGCTGCTTCCTGTCTTACCTTGCACTATGTGGAAAAGCTGGCAAGGCCATTTTATGTAGCTTTAAATGCATTTTTGCAAAACATGACACCCACAAAAATTAGCTCCTCTACCACTCAGTAGCTTCCAGGACTGTGCCATGGGATTTCCCCTACATGAAGATCCCTCACATGCCAGAAGGAGACAGCTAAGTGTTTGTGTGCCCTGTAGGCTCCAAGAAAGCAGAGAGACCAAGAACTGTGCCAGAACTGGCTTTGTCACTTCTGCCCCAAGGATCCCAGCAGTAATGCACAGCCCCATGGATGAGTCCCACATTTTCAAAGTATCCTCACAACTCCTGATCTCAGAGCACTTTTCTACACCAACAAGAATAAATCTGACAAGTTGTGCTTGAACATGATCTAGCACAGTCAAGCTTTGTCCAGGCTCCTAATCCTGGGAGACAGCTGTTCTAACCACAGGAGGAAGGAAATGATGGCAAAGGACAGATGCTAAGAGACTGTGGACAAACCACACCCTACCACCTTGTAGTTGCAGAGAGTTTTCTGTTTTCTCTGGACAGTCACATCAAATGAAGAAGATCTGCTCCAGTAATACAGGAAACCAAAATGCCTCTGTGTATGACCTGATGGTTGTGGCTAGGATGTCACTAGATGTCGTGAAATTCCTCAGTAATGAGACAGAGGTGGCAGGGACAACCCACCATAATGTGCTTCAGTCTCTGCAGTGATGAGAGATTTTGAGTCACTTTACAGAGGGACCAAAAAAGCTGATCCCACTGCTCAGTTCAAAAACCCCAGCTTCTCCATGGAAATCCACATTTTGCATTATATTCTGTTTTATACATGACTAAAGTCACAGA
The DNA here is from genome assembly GCF_901933205.1 of Camarhynchus parvulus. Taxonomy (NCBI): domain Eukaryota; kingdom Metazoa; phylum Chordata; class Aves; order Passeriformes; family Thraupidae; genus Camarhynchus; species Camarhynchus parvulus. The sequence goes on from NC_044579.1 coordinate 18,001,484, forward strand.
AACCCCTGTGATGACTTTAATTAGCAAGGGTTATTGACACAAATGTTTGTGGGCTCGGGACCTGAGAGCACAAACATCCACATTCTCTCACATAGTAATTTCATTTTTTTTATACCATTTGTGGGTAAGAGAGCAATTTGCAAAGTAATACACTTACTGCACTATGATTTGAATTTGCATAATAAAAGCATTTGCCTTTTAAAGCATATATTAATGCTTAGAAGGAAAAGTGAATGTTCTAATATAATTCAAGATAGCTAGACACAGTTCCATTATTTTCATTTACATTTTATTGGGTTTTTGCTTTGGTAAAGAAACACATGTTATAACTAATCACAGTTCTAATTACTGCCTGATTCTATCTTTTATTACTGCTAAAATTTCTATTAAGGGAATGAAAGAAACTAATAGGATCATTTAAAGATCAATAGGAAATATTCCTTACATAGAAGTTGCAATGTATAAACTTCAACCCAACAGACAGAATCAAAATAATTCCTTGGAAACAGAGGATTATGAATTCATTCCACTTAGGAAAGAACACAAACTGATTTAAAGGCTATCCACAAGAAGAATTCCTTTTAATTTCACTCCTCTGAGAGCAATAGGCAAACAAAAAACACAACAAAATTATGATTTACTTTCCACCTCCACACTTCTAATACTCTTTGTACAGAGTCTGAGTATCTTTAAAGGGTAAAGGATCTGGAATGCACCTGCCATTTGTGAATATAGACATGGGGATGTGACTTGCTTACAATTGTACAATTGTAGTCTCATGACCCAAATTTTTATTTTAAAATAATGCTTAGGTAGATCCCACTGACTATACAGTCTATTTAAAATCTCTTCTTCACTTACTTTTGGCAGAAAAAAAAATATTTTACTTCAAGTCACTACTCTGCCCAAAGTAGTTAACCCAGAATGAATGTCATACATAAAAACATTAATATGATCAATGACAATTCTGCTATTTTTAAAGACAGGATTAAAGGGAGGTTTCAAGCTATTACGCATAATTTATAAAAATCCAACTAAATTGGGGTGATAGCCAACAGAAAACTTGATTTCAAGTTGGTAAAAATTGATATGAGATTGGAGTGACCTTTCTCTAATAGATGTTGTAAATCTGTTAAAATTTTCCATTTCCTACAAGGAACTATGAAAACAAAGATATTCCTGCTTGAAGAAGGACTAATACTTTAAGTCAAACACATCCAGTGCTCTCAAATTATATGGCTTAGTAAACTAATAACGAATACTTTAGAAAAACAAGTCATATCCACAAAGAACCCATACACAGCAAGCGACTTCTAAATCATAACATCCCCAAAAACATCCACAATAAACTTCATAAGAACACAGAAAGAGAAAACATTGTTCTAAATACAATCCTTGCTTGGCAGCAAGGTACCATCAGGTGTGAGTGCAATTCACTGCCCCCAAACCATTTGTCACCGTTATTTATGTTGTTTCTACACAGACTCTAATCGTCTTGACACTGCCCCTTTTTAAGAAGCAAGCAAATTATTGGATTCTGTTTGTAACTCTGAGACATCTGTTTTCCTCTTTTGTCACTGTATCTTTTATTCTTTTCAGGAATCAGTTGCCTGGAACCACAAGATCTGGTATAAATCAAACCAGTGGATTAATTTCCTCCAGTAATAATTACACAGGATTTTTTTGGGGTGGAGGAGAACAAGAGGGGGATGGACTCAATATCATGCAGCATTTCAGGCAACACCCTATTCTTCTGGTACAGTGATCTTCACCTAACATTTCATCATTGTCTGAACTTGATAATCAGTGGCTTTCTAGCAAGAGAGTGTATGCATGTGTGAATGAATGCAAAATTATAACAAGGATTGCACTTCAGCCTCTTTCTGTTCCCTGGCATTTGCAGGATCACCTTGCCAGTCTCTTAATAGCTATAAAAAGCATACCAAAGGCACTATTTTACAATGAAAATTTGTTCCTCTTTTCTTGGTTTTGTTCCACAGAGTACCCCAGGATTTCCCCTGATCCAGTGACTTTCATGCACTGGGAATCACTTTGCCCTTCCCTCTTTCCTGATCCCACCATTAACTTCATACTGAAGTCCACAGATACAAATACGGCACCAAACCCTTCACTGCCATGAACATGAACCAGTTACAGATGTGGCCCTGCAGAAGGAAGCTTCAGGCTCTGTTTACATTTGTTCAACAAAAAGCTGTACAAGATTGCAGAGATTAAAACTGGACATGGCACATTCCACCAGTCCTCTGCACTAATGTCAGTAACAAGAGTTCTTATTTCTGAGGGATGCTCATGCAGGAGTAGCTATTTTAGGGGATGTTTTGGCGGGCTTTTAAGTTTATGGGAATTGCAGAGACAATGTTTTTCTAAGAGGATGATTCAATACACTGGGTAATGTATTTCAACTACATAAATTCTGCATGCAGACCCTGGATGTTTCACATGGTTTCAACAATCCACACTGTAACAGCTTAAACAAAGACAATCACATGGGCTTAATAAAGTCAGTGGTAATAAAAAAGAAAAGCTTGACTTTAAGAGGAAAATATTTATATTGGAAGCAATAATTATGTAGTACTTTTCATCCCCAGAAGTGCTTTTTAAGTGTCATCTGGTGGTTTGCTTGAAAGACTGAGAGCCAGGATTGGATTTCTTCTCCCCACTGCCACCAGCTTGCTGTGTGGCCTGGGATTCATTGCTTGGTGCTGGCTTTTCAGCAGTTCCAGGCACCCACCCATCCTATAGGGTGCCACTGAAAAAAATCAGACCAGCAATGCTCTTGGGCCTCATTTTTTCCACCTGTAAAATGAGATTAGTTACCCTATTTTGCAAGGCTGTCGTGCACATTAATCATTATTTCTAGGTTTTCTGGAGATCCTCACATCAGAGAGTACTACAATAACCTGGCTTCATTTATGGCAATGTAAAATAATCCCCAAGCCAAGAACTGAAGCTGCTCCCTGAGGTGGAGCAGAGCTGTCTTTAAGTGTAAGAAGTAGCAAGTGGGATTACAGTGAGGGAAGGGTGTTTCCCAGTCATTAGCAATGCCTGTACCCTCCCAGCTCCACTGCATTAGCTCCTGGGAGCCACTGTAGGAAACAGAAAGGAAATGTAACCCCTTTCTGTCTTCCTCTCACTCACCACCTCCAGCCTCCATCCCTCTGATCAGCAGAGAACAGCAGCAGTGCATCAGGTGGCTGCTGCTCGTGAGCACTGTGTTATTCTCTTTTGGAACTACCCTGTTTGCTGCTTTGGTGTTGCTCAGACCAGCTCAGGGAGCCACCTCAGTGTCTTTAGCATTTGTGAGCACTTTGGGAGCTGCCTGCTCCCCTTCTCTCAGAACATGGCGCTCCCCAAGGGAGCAGCCTTGAGACATCATTGAAAATAAATGCATTCAGGTAAAGTCCTGCTCAGCTGGGCAAGTGCCCCTTTCCTCCTTGCCTTGCCACACTGAGTGTGCAGCACCTGACACCCATCCCAACAGGGGTAACAGGAGTGGTGAGAGGGCCTCTCACTCCTGAACAAAGCCAGAGGGAACACATCAGTCCATCACAGCTGAGAGAGGATACAGCAAACTGAATAGCTGCCATATGCACTGCAGATCTGCCAGAGAGATCATCTGATGAGAAACTGCGGCTTCATTTCTTCAGGACCTCACAAATACAGCTTAAAAAAAAAATATTTGAAAAGTCAATACTTTCTACAAGATAAGAAAGGGGCCAGATCTAACTCTGCAGCACAGACTCCTTCAAGAACCTCTGCTCCACAATACAGCAGACTAGGAAGAAGACAATGGGAAAAAACTAAGCTAATTAAAATGCAACTCACACATGAGGGCTGCTGGAATGCATGGGATCAATTTTCATTGTCATCACTACAGCAGGGCAGAGAACTTCAAATGCTTTTTTATCAGATTCTCCAACCTACACAAAAATTAGGTTCCAAAACCACCTCTCCTAATTCCTCTGCCCTCCCAAGAAAATTTGGCACCCAATTATGGACCCTGGCGTAGCAAAATCCCTATTCAGTACTGGAAAAGTTTCTACTGGATCTTCTTTTTCTGTCCTTTCTCCAGGCATAGAAAGGCACCTGATTTGTTTAGGCTGTTTAATCAACTCCCAAGTACTATCTTCTTCCAAGTTCTAATTCCTTATTTCTCTACTCTAATGTGCTAACAATTAATTCCCACGTGTCTAAATTGCCCAACTGTCTATCCTGAGCTTTTATCCCATTTCAGTTCTTGGTTAGTACCCAAGTTAACTTCCTTCTTGCCCTGAGCAATTGGTAAGTCCTCTCACACCCAGGCTCTCAACATTGCAGCCTGCTCGTTCCACTTGGCAGGAAAAGCTTCTGAGATTAGCTTCTAGTGCCTGACCTACATTTCTGGAGAACTTGGGAGTGGAGAATTGGTTTCTACAGCAATTCCTGGGGATATTCAATAATCTTTTTCATGACAGTTTAATAGCCATATATACACCTCTCTATTATTCTTGTAAGTTCTTGATTCCTAAAAAAAATCCCTGCCATGTTAAATATCTCAGTTATTTAGCACAAGATCTCCTGTATACAACAAAATGTATTTGAAACCACAATGACTTGAAATTACTTTAATAAAAGGGATGCTCAAGGCTTATGAGGCTTTGATTTTCATTTTCACTAAGGCCTTTACTTATTCTGGCAGAATCAAATGAGAGTAAATGGAATACAGACATGCCTTACACTCACTTTGAAAGGCCATTACACAAACGAGAGGAGTCCCCCCCGTCTGGTAAAAAGAGAAGCTGAACCATTTACCAAATTATAAGAAGCAGCCTTTTCTCCAGCAATGAAAGTCTATTACTGTGCTTCACCACTACCTCAGCAAGTCAGTGAAATTGCTGTAGATGTGATGAAAAGCTCATCTTAGGGAATACAGCATCACATATACATCTCCCTCAGAATTTATTTGGCTCTTGCAAACCCATGAGCAATTTCCCCACACCTATTTTCCCACCATCCTTCATAGAAGCTAACTTGAAAAGGTCTTTTCTTCTGGGAGATATACAGCATCTTGTTTCTTGCTATTACACCTGCTGTTTCAGTTTGAGGGACATTATTGTGTTGTTAAAAAATATCAGCAGTGTGGGAGTTGGCGTGACAGACATAATTGGTAAAAACTTACAATACAGTATTGCCCACAAGTGATACATATTGTTAAAATTATACACATAAATGTCCATCACTTTTTTGTGGGCACGTGAAACAAGGGATTCGGTCTTTGAGAAGTGCATGAATCATTTCTAGCAGCCAGCAATAAATGGTCATTTACAAATGAACATATTTATAAGATCACTTACATACACAATCTAGAATATCCTCCTTATATTTGCATTCAAGCTCAGCCATGAGTCACTGTGAAAACTGGCTGTTTGTTGATGAGCAGCTTTAGGAAAAGATTCCTTTCTGTTTCATATCTGTGAGTTCTTTAGGGGGGAACTTTGCTTAAAGGATGCAAATTAAGAGTGATGTCAATATTCTTAAAAATATTTTTTAACAGAAGAGCCATTTTAACAGGTGTGGCCTGGAATCCCAGAGGACAGTATTACCTGTGCACTCCAAATTTCAGTGCGACCTTACAACCTCATCCCATTTCCACATGACCAATGACATTCACTTCTAGAAACTTCCTGTTGCCAAAGGATAACTATTCATCTGTGAAAAGTGCTCCCCTTATGGTGGCACAGTGCAGTTAACACTGCAGTGTTGCGTTCTTTCCACCAATGCAGCCTGAGGTTACAAGGCTGCTGTTTTTTAAAGCCCAGCAGGCAAATCCTCTCTCTATTTCTTGAACTTTGCACTCATGAGACCACCTCACCCAGAACCAAACCATCCTGTTTGAAGGCAGCAGGAAGACCATGACTTCTTGCCCATGACATGGAATTTAGTCACTCACGAATCAGTCTTGTTCTGCTCCTTCCTGCTGTGCAGGCCCTGTGAAGGGCTGGATTCCTTTCCCACTGCAACCCTCCATCCCCCAACTGCAATGCAATTACACAGAAATGATACCAAGCTCCACAAAGAAGGCAACAAAGTCCTAAAACTTCCCCTCCTCCTCACCACAAAGATGTGCAAAAATTGCATTTCCTTCCATCCCTTTGAAACATAATTCAGTTGCCTTGTTAATGTCAGGAAGATCATATTTAAAGTCTTTCTTTAGCAGCTCAATGCCCAGCTGGGAGGTGAAAGGCTGCAATCGATATAGTAACCATACAACAGATGAGTTTCAAGCACTACACATTAGGCTTTATGGATTTCTTTAAAGTGTGCTTTAAAAAAAAATAACAAGGAAAGAAATTAAAAGACCCATCCTACCATTTCAGCTTTCACAATCTTTTATACAATCCTCATTTTTCAGAGCTAGGAGAGAATAAAAACCCAGCCTTTCAGACCTTGGAAACAGGTGAGTGCATAAAATAGCTGGGCTAATAAATGTCATACTGTCCCTCCAGTTTCTCTAAAGGCTGTGCTTAGTTCTCAAACACAACAGGGGACTGAAATTATCTCCAAAGCAGATAAATTCAAACTTTGCTAACACTCAAGAACAGATCAGAGTGAGATGGATCCTGACAGGGAGTTACTCAGCCAAGCTGTTTTACTATTTGCTTAACAGCTTTGAATTTCTCCTCAAATTACAAAATACAACACATCACTGCAGAAAAGTTAGGAGCAAAAATAGAAGTTCCAAGTTGTTTCTTTTGGAGGACAAAATTCCTCAGAACATGTGTTATTTAGAGATTTTAAAAACTGGCTCAGCGACCCTGATTTCCTTAGCAAGAGGCCCCATATTTGCATTAGCTGGTGCAGTGCAAATAGAATGTCATGATTGGATGCACATGCCAGGATTTTATACACACAAAAGTGTGCATGGAAGAAATCCTTAATAAAAGGATTATTAAGACTTCCAGTGTAACATTGATGCATATCATGAAGTGTACTTTTGTGCAACTTTAAGTATGAGTAAGGCCTTTTATTTATATTTATTCAAACCATAGTTGAGAATATAATTCTGGGACAGAACATGTGAAGGTAAAATGAACTAAATACCTAGAAAAATTAACCCCCAAGGAATGGCAGTTGAACCAAATTGACACCCAAGCTGTGTGATATCAGAAACATCAGTGAGGGGGTAAATTTGATGCTGCTTGGACAATCCAGTTCTGTATACTGAAACACAGAGTTAAAGAGCAGTTGCATTCCTGTAGTAGTGCCCCTAGAATTGCATGCTTTACCTTTTTCTTAATTGCTTTATAAAAGAGAAAAGTCTGCAAGTACCAGGTCTACATTTTGTCAGTTTAATCTGTCACAGGATGTCCACATCACACTGACGATCTCCCAAAATACACACGCTCAAGAGGTATTTCTTGACTTATCCCAAACATTCCCAGAACCTCTGTGCCAGAACAATCCATTCGGTATTAATTCTGATTTTCAGCACAATGAACAGGTTAATCTTGGTCACAGTTAATAGCTGTGGGCAGACACCCCGTATCCTATCAGCTGTTCTGGAGTTCTGTATGGCAGGAGGGTACAAATGGAACAGCACCAACTGTATAAAAGAGATATCCCCTCCCATGCCATTATGTATTCATGTACAGAGAAACAAACTGAATTCCCCTCACTGGAAGGACTGTACAGCTATGGAAGGGGAAAATGGCATTGCTCATTTTAACTTATTCCTGCTGCTGCTGAAATAACAGGAGTTGTTTCAAGACAACTTAGTCTGAACCCCATTGTAATAGGTCTCAGCCTTTCAAAAGGAAGAACTGAGCTGTCTACAAAAGGAGAAAGAGGAAAAAATCCCATCTCAGAAAGCTGTGGATGCAGTTTCAGCAAGCTGCCTGCAGCTGCAGGGTGAGCCTGCCACACGTTGCTGCTTTGAGCAGCCAGCAGCCTGTGCTGGAAGAATACTGATGGAGGGCCTGAGCCTCAGAAGAGCTGTACAAATTCAGCTGCCAGACTTTAGTCTGTAGGTAATGCATAGTATGTCTGTGCGAAGCAGCCATTTATGAGGCAGAACTAAATGGCAATGTTAAGTACACAGGTAAATGAATATGCAGAAATAATGTAATGCTCAAGAGCCTTCTCTAAATTCATTGGAGTTTCTCCGATTTCAGTGGCCTTTTCAATGAGCCTAAAGACCACAAATTATCAAAATATAGAACTTAATCAAGTAGTTCTGCTTTCTCACTGATTTAATCTGCTTTATCCCCTCCATTTCTAGATAATGAGGAACCAAGTGTTATAAGTCCCATTACTTTGTTATTAAAAGGAAATCTAAGCCTTAGGTTTTGTTGCTAAAGTAAGGCTCTAAAGACAGAATCCCCAGTGCCACTTCTGTTGATTGACCTAAATATCTTCCTTCCTTTTCAGGTCTTTGGTCAGGCAAATTGATTTCTGTACTTTCCTCTGTGATAAGGCCCCCTCAGACATGCCCTGGTCACACAGTCCCTGTACATGCTATTCTTTAACCATCCCCACATGCTTGTGCAGGGTCACTAGAAAATTGAGGACCAGCATCAGGTTATTTACTTCTTGATTATATTACACTTCTTCTTCTGTATATACCTGGACTTGCACCGAAACAATGCTTATGCATAACATAATTATAATAAATAAAATAATTGCCTACCCAGTATGCTATATTTTTTCCAAACTGCATCATCCATACAGATAAATTTCTCATATCAAAAATACTGAAAGAGATTTTCACCTCTGACAGTAAGAATGCATCAGATTTCATTCTATGTGGTCTTCATTATCAAAAAATAACTGAGGCATACAGTAAGGCAATATAAAACCTGCTCTTCTTGAGGAGTTCATACATGTTCTCTATTCTATTTCTCCTTTGGGCAGTATTTAATTGGGCACAGATACCATCTCACCCTACACATCCACCAGACTGGAACTGCCATCTCAGCTGCATAGGCACAGGTCTCCATGTAATAAACCAATAGTAATGTAATGAAATAAGAATAAAGATTGGTGATTCACAGTGCTGACTTCATTTGAGAATACAATATCCAATTAACCAGGACCAGTGGTACCTCAGTGAGATTTAGTGCAGGGCAGATTTAGTTTCACAGCATCTACATCCACATTAGAAGAGTAAAGGTGGTGGACATCATATCCTCACAGTGATGGGCAGAGAGCAAACACTCAGAGCAGAATGGAATAGTTCAGAGCTGGGACCAGGAAAGGAACTGACTTCAATTGTTAAATTGTGTTGCCATAAAAACTCCAAGAAACATTATAACACACAGAAGATGTAAATCCCTACATCTTCTGGAAGGACTTATATACTGGAGTTTCCTCATACTTGCATCAAATAATCCTGTGCCAACACTAATCCAGCCAGAAACATGACATTTTTCTTCTATTTGTTCCTGTCCTGCTCTCCCACCCCAGGCTCAAATCTCATCCGCCTTGTACAACAAGGCCCTTTCTGTGCTGTATTGTTATCTCTACTGGCCCAGGTCTGGACATCCACAGCCTTCCTTCGAGTGTTATTTATGAATTTTTCTGATGCAAGCATGAACTGCTCTGAAAACAGCCAGGGTGGAGCTGTAACTGTGTGATTAAAGCCCTTGTAGAGAACAACCAGCTGCTTTAGCAAAATGTTCTTGCAGATAATGTAGACCAGAATTTACCAGAGCCATCTCTCCCCTTCTAAGCCCTTCAAACATGACAAAGATGTAATGGTACCTGAGATCCCCAATGAAGACACACATTCAATATCAACAAAGTTACACCTATAACTCTGTGGTGAAATTCCTGATGGTAGAAGAAAGGCCTTTTTCCAAAGCCATTAACTGAGTCAAACTCACAAGATCTGTTTCTGTTTGAAGACCACAACAAACTGAATTAATGCCAAAATTCCTTTTTTGATACCTCTGCAGTATTAGTAGGGCACCCACACCATTGCTGATATCCAAAAACTTCAACCTCTGCTTAAACATTCAGTCCTTTGCTCTCCCAGCTTCTAGCAATAATAATCACTTGCAAGATTTGCTGTTAGAAACAGTCATTGATTTTAAAAATATGAGTGATCAAAGATCTGTGCTTTTTTAGAAGGAAATTTCTGAAGCAGACAGCTATATCAAACTGAAAAATTCAAAAGCTTGGTAAACCTTTTTTGCCTTAATGAAAAGCCTAGAAAGTTAGCAATGGATTCTGCCCATCACTCATATTAACATAATTTTCTAAGAAGGCTATTAGGTAACATGAATTTTACTAACAAAAAGGGTGAACACAAATCAAGCATTTTGAGAGATACTGCTATGCATCACTGGCACATAATTCAATGTTATGATGGATTGCTGGTTTTCATACTAATTTCAAGACTTTTGAATCAGTAAAGTAATATAGTTGGTCAACATAATACATTTCATAAATCAGAACTTGATAGATTAATCCACATGGAATTATAAATCACATCAGAGTATTCCCTCCCAAGCAGAGCTTGCTCTCTACCTATTTTTCTTCATGGATTTGAAAACAGAACATTATGAGCTTACATCTCCAAATGATGTGTTAGCCCTCCAGGGCTACTCTAGAAAGCACTGCAAGATCACAAGAGCAAAGTGTGCAGAGCAGGAGAACTTGGCAAGTTCTCTCATAAACTCACAGAGACTGGAACAAGTGCAAACATTACTGAAGCTCATATACCCCCAAAGAGTGCATGATCAGAAATTCATCTGTAGCTGACTGCCTCAAATCTAAGCAGTGAAGATACTGTCAACAACAGCCTTCCTATAGATTTGTAAAAAATTAATTATTTCTTCCATCTCTCAAATTTACCTGTTCCTTTAAGAGAATTTTATCTTTAATACTTTTCTGTAGAAGAAAAATAAACCACAATTAATCACTCTCTACCAACAAGCTCTGGAGGCAGAGTTATGGTGAGGTGTGACCATGGTGCACTGGCCTTGCTTTGTCTATCTGTAAGACACCAGACAAAAATGAACAGATGTTGAAGCACTTTCAACAGAGCCAAGGACACTGGCAGGAAACCTTTTGTGCACCTACCCCTGGAAGACACTCTCAGGCCATGTGTAAGGGACACAGCCTGGCAGAGATCAGATTTATTACAGCTGTTGCAGTGTGATGTGCAGCCACTCAGCAGGCACTGCCAGAAGCCTTAACTAAGCTTTTCTTCTATTGGTATAGTTTTAGTCTTCATTTCTCCATCTTAATACCAACAAGAAAAGAATCAACAATCCTGAATTCGCTTGGATATTCAATTGACTCCTGGCTGAGAGCAACACCCCAAACTGTCCCTGTTTAACCCCAACAGGCTCTGCAACAGCTCTTTGGACCACATCAAATTCTACCCCTTGAAGAACAAAACCAGCACTATATTTCACAGGACATCTTCACCAGCATATTTCTTTACCTTTAAAGATCTAAGAAACATTTATGCTGACTTCTATCCTTTAAAGATATCTTAACTCCAGGTTACTGACTCTGCTTGTTGCAGGTAACAGACCCTGACTTCCTGTGAGACTTCAGTTGTGCTGTATATTTGAGGAAATGGTGTGGGGCTTAGAAGCCTGTACTGCTGTGACCATTGTGGAGAAAAGAATTGACCAAATATCTTTGAAAAAAGAATATGGTAACTTTCCCAGATAAGTTCTGTAAGACTGAATTTGTGAGGCTTCACACAACTCTATTCCTTGGTAATGATTATGTAAAACTATTAGATCCTGAAGGCCTAACACTGAAAGACAATATCACTGCACTTAATATCAGTATTCTTTAAATTCTGGCCTAAAAGTGACCAACAGTAAGAATCAATGGGAATTCTAAGACATTTTTATTTGTGCATATTAACCTATACATTCTGTTATGTATCTTCTCCCTACCAGGTTCCTGTAAGTGTAAAGTTTTGAACAAGTCTACATATGACATGATATGATATAAAGAAAACCAGAAATGGAAAGGACGCTATATTTTTCAGGTGGGGAAAAGAAGGTCGGGAATGGCAGCAAAACAAGTCCCCACACATACTGGCAAATCCAGGCTTAATATTCAAGTAAGCTTTTACTGGCCTCATTTTATTCAAACTGGAATCCTTTATAATTGCAAAAGAATTTCCTTGAGACTTCTTACATGGCCCTATTTTTAGAGTGCACATGAGCCATTCTGGCAAAAAAATTTTCAATCCTGAAGTGCTATCATGAGGCTTTGTTGATCTCCAAGATATGAGTTACAATGCAGATGGCAGCTTGGGGAAATCCTGCTCTTATCTGGAACATCCAAAAGCTCTGTTCCCTCCCTCCCTTTATGCCCTTATGAGCTAAACAGATTCACTCTGTTCACCTGTTCCTGAAACAAGTAGTTCCCAATCAAGCAAAGCAAAGCAAAAAATGAAGGAAGGGAAAAAAAAAAAAAAAAAAAAGAGTATCATTTACCTTTGCTGTTGTCTTTAATTAAATGTATTCCACTCTGGTGCTGCCACTTAGGCTGAACCTTTGCTATGCAAATTTCAAGGCTAACTTCTAGCCATAGAAGTGTAAACTTGAGGAGTTGGCATTTTTTTCAGTGCTACTTGTGTTTAAGTGCACTCTGAGGTGTTTATGTTATCCTTCATAATGGCCTCTTCCCTTTCCAATTAGAATAATTACAGAACTGACAGGAAAAAGATGCTTGGTTTCTTTGTATCCACAATAGATCATCTAAGACTGCATTTCATTCTGAAAATCAATCCCCCTAATTTCCTGCTCCAGGCAGCCTCAGCACCTGTATTAGTCTGGTCTTTTTCTTGAGACATTCCTAATGCTGCCACCAGCTCCAGTCCCTGCGCCTCCAGAAGGTCACCATCCCTGATGGTGCTGGGGCAGTTCTACACAGCAGGGCATTGCAGGGCCTGTATCTTGGCAGATTTAAAGGACAGAGGGAATTGCTATCTTAACAGATGACCCAAAATTTGCACCCAAAACAAAAATTACTTTGTGCTTTTGCCAATAATTGAGATCCGTTCCAAATCGTCCTGGAGGGTTTTAGCCTGTTCTGAGCCAGCAGAAAACATGACCATCATCTCTCTCCTTGCACAGCACGATACAAGTCCATCCATAATCTTCTGCTCATTCACTCTGTCGTGAATATGAGCAGAATTTCTATCTATTGTTACTATCCAGTAAAGAAAAATTCCCAGAACAGATTTCATATGCAGGGAGGCAAAAGCTAAGGAACACTGTAGCTTTGCCTACCACACAGAGAATTCAACATACTCCAATCTGGTTTTGGACAGGAACTGAGAGGAAAATGAATGACAAAATTGAATGGAAAAAAAAGTTTAAAATTGGTCCATTCCTGCAGACATTCTCCTAGTACTTGTTAGGATGAGGTAAAAGTGGGAGTTGCCATCTGCCTCTAAACTGTGCTTCTTGCACAAACATGTGAGTGTGGCATTGTTAACAGGAATAAGGACTAAACAGCTGGATCAGTTCTAATCACCCAATGATTACAGAAAATAGTTCAAACTTTCATAAAGACTTCCTTTGTGAAAGATATCCACCTGCTAGAAACCACAGGTTGTTTATATGTGTACAACAGTCTTCAGTGCAGCAAATCACACCTCATTTTGTGCTCTTTGCATTCCCTATTTCAACCTTATAGTTGACTCACACCCATATCTTTAAAGAACAGCACATTACCAAAGTTTGCTTTTTGAAATAACAAAGAAAAATGCATAACAATGCTCACAAATTACAATTGCTTTGGTAAATGATTTTTCCCTGAAAAGATAAAGTAGAAAAAATGCAAAACAGACTAGGATTATTTTTCTCTCTTCAAGACTGCTGGAAAATGCCATTTTGATCAACTCAAGAATTATCCACATATTCACCTGGGATTTGCATTGGACTAAAGTTTCTGAGTGAAAAAAAATTAGATTTACATCTTATTTTACAGAAGATACAGCAGTTCAACATTTTGGTCAATAGGTTGGGTGTTCATCCAAGTTCAACTCTAATTTTTTACTTAAAGAGAGAAGATCTGAATACTTTCCTTCCACTTAGCAGGAAGAAAAAAGAATCATTTTGACTTACCACCTCCCTCCTAAGTGCTCCTTACAGAACTTGAAAGAAAAAGACACCACATCCATCATATCCTTTCATCATGCTCCCAGTGGATTCAGAACTGTTTCCCATGTATTACAGGAAGGCTGCACATACCAGGCTCTTTCCCATAACAGCAGCAAAGCCTGGATTTCACTGCAGATTGTGCTGTGTTTAAAATGGAGCCCAGAAGTTTCCACTTGCACAGTTCCAGTTTGGAGAGGGCCATGATATACAGAGTACCAGAGTAAAATTTCAGAAACCTCCAATCCATACAGAGGAACACCATGGCACTTCAGAAGGCGGCAAGTATCTGCCCTTCTTGTTCTTTAGCCCAACCTTTTATCCCCTCCTGTTGATGCGCGGCACCTGTGTGCCCTCTGTTCCCTTTGGTGGTTGGTCAGTGCCCCTGGGCACTCCATGGCTCATTGCTGTCAGTGCTGCTCACAGCTGTGCCCATTGGGGATGAGGCTGGGCCAGGCCCACTCCCAATCACCACAAACTGTGTGCGTACAGTCTCCCTCCTTGGATTTGGCACAGAAATTCATGGCCCCATAAAATGAAATGGCAAAAGATGTAGAGGCCTCTGTGTCCCTATTGACACCAGGGCTAAGGGAAGGATTTAGAGCATAATATCACAAGTGTTTGAAGAAATGCAACTGAGGCCCTGTCGGGTAATGAAACTCAGAAAAATCCTCAGCACATAAAAATTGCTTTCACAAACATCCAAGCCCACTAAATAAAATAAAAATCTGAAATGAAACAAGATACTCTGGAATGACCTTGAGAGCTGCAATCTTCCACTCTGTCAGATAGCTGGAGCAGCAAATCACAGAAACATGATCTACATGTGCAAACTGTCCCATCTACAAAGACTTTCAGCAGCAGGGTCCCCAAAAGAGGCAACATGAGCCTTTTTCTGTCAAACCCTTCATTATTCTCACCTATGAGCTAAAAGCCAAAGGAAACCATGCAGTACACTACAAGCAGGAAATGCTGCTGAAGGGATCTTGACATGATGAATCTTCCCAGATTCAAAAGGACATTAGACTGATATCAAAGTTGGGTATCAGTAATCCTAAAGAAGCCAGAATCTTCATCTCCCTTTAACTGGAGCATTGTTCTACTGCCTGTACTGCTCTGATGAATTCAACTCTGGTTATGCTTTGACTGAGCCACTTCTCTGCTTTTACCCCTACAGCAACAATTTTTCCACCACTCAGAGTGACTGTTAGTGCCTTTATTTCTGTTGGGAAAATTTCTATACTGAACACACACAAACCTTGTAATAGCTTAAGGACTTTTCAGTTTTCAAGTAGGATTAAAATATGACTCATAATTTGTGATCTTCTGCATTAAAATATGATGCCTATGATCTTCTGTCGACATTCAAACAGATGTGAAAAGAGTACAAACATCCCAGAAAACCAGAACCTGCTGATATGGATTTTGTAAGCAAAGCATAGGAGAATAACTGAGTTTCAGACCTGGTAATCAAAATTTTTAAGCTATGCCTAAACTTGAGGGCCCTTGAGCTGTCCATAGAACACTTGCTCAAGCCTCAATACTGTCTGTGAAACCATGTTGTCAGAGCAAGCATGAAAACATTTGGTGACAAACACCTTCTCATGCCAACAAATAGAGAGCTTTTTACATTAGCAGAGCTAGTCCTAATGCTTGCTGTATCTTCTGTACAAGTCATAAAATGGTTTTACAAATCCAGAATAAAGCAAAAGTGATGCTTTGAGCTTACATCACAAGAATCACCATGACCAGTGTCTCTGGGTTTGATTTCCTTCCTGAGCAAGAAAGTCATGGTTGATCTCATTTCAGAATTAAAGCACAGAAAAATTGCTGTGAGACAACAACTTAACCCATCACTATTATACGTCCCAATGGTTTTCAAGGAGCATGGGATGAATTATGATCTCAATTATAGCAGCCATAGTGACTTAATTGCTTTTGCTTCAACTGATAGGATTGTTTTGATGTTCTTCAGTACAAATCCAGAGTTACACCACTGACTTGTCTGGATTGTCACTAATGCATGCTTGTATCAAGATGAGACATGGTTGATTTCTAGATAGTTTTATCCTCCATATAATTCCACCTTTAAATTCACTGCAAGAGTGTGTCCTTTCAAAAGCTGATACCTCTTTGCTTTGAAATTTGTGACATGAAGCTGCTTTACTTGCAATTGGTCATTATTCTTAGTATTCATGCAAACAGAAGTTCTAATAGTTTCATACATCAGAACATGAATGCATATGAACAGCAGTATGGATTTCCAGAATGGAAACAGGAATTACAGAATTATAAAAGTGAACACAAGAAACTCTCACAGAGGGGAATAATCTCTGTGCATTTGCTGCAGCTGCTTTGTTAACCTACGTCTATCCATCACTTTCAAGATGACTGAAAGAAGCAGATCATCTACTTCATGGCAGTAATGACTTTAATTACCAAAAATCTCAGAAGTTTCTCAAACTTTTAAAAATGGTAATATTTCACCTTTCTTTACTTTCTGTTATGTCAAAGAAGCCCAACAGGCATTTCAGAAAGTCTGTTCAGCACAGTGTGCCTGTCCGTGGGCTGAGGGTACAGGTTTCAGTCTGATTGGGTAACTGATTATCAGCTCCTGGTGTCTGCTGTACAGTAATTTCTCTTGATCACACATTTCAGCCTGTTAAAAGTATTGCTATACCATAAGAACCAAAAATCAGTCCCACTTTTTCAGACCAAAGTTCATCAAACCCAGGCTATCTTCAAGTCTCCCACAATGAATTATAAAGGTAAAGCATAAATTTAGCATGTTCTTCCAGTTTTGTCTGCAAATATTTGAGGAACATTCTAAACTGGCTACTATCTTTAATTTACTTCTTTAAAGACCTAAGGATGAACTTATTATTTCCTTTTTTTTTTTTTTTAGTTTTAGCATTAACATTATCATGCTTGAATGACCTGGGGTGAAGAGATGAGGATCAGATTCATTGTAGATGCATTCACAGCTCCTACCTCAACAACACAAGTGCCAGCCATCTGCCTCTGTGGGCCATGGAAAAGGAAAAGCACTTCCAGAGACACACTCAGAACAGTAAGTTTAGCTTCTGTTCCAAGTTCTCCCGTGGAATTATCCATTTTAGGGTCCTTGGAGAAAAATAGGAACAGTGTGTTAGAATCCCTTTCTGAAGAAGCCACTTTTCCATCATTCTCTGTCCCAAAAGAAACAAAGTAACACTCCTTTTTAAAACAATGTCTGATACTTTTCAAACTACATTCATGGTCTTTTCCTGATTACATGAGTCTGACAATTCAAGCTCTCTTGGTTTATTCTGTTTCCATATGATCTACCTTAGCTTTTATCTTTCCTCATTCGGATTTTTCTTCTTCTTGATAAACTGATAAACTGTAACAGTGATCAGCAACTGTCTGTAAATTGTCTGTAAATAAAATTCACTGTTTTATCACTCCCCTGTAAAGTACTCTGGAGTGCAGGATTATATCCCACCAGGGCAATGGCCTGTCTAAAGAATCTTCCCAGAGGTTACAGACACTGACTTATAGCTAAGAGAACTCCCCCTAAAACGTGGTACAGGGTATAATATATGCACAATAATAAGCACAATATATGTAGGGAAATATTTTTTCCTTTGGTGGCATGTATGTACTGCTGTGCCAAAACTTCAAGTCAGAAATTAAAGAATCACCTAGAAAACTTACAAAAAGTAGCTTCATTTTCTAATGAAAATGCTATGAAACACACCTCAGAAAACCTCAAGAAAATCCTGGAAGAAATTCAGATTCTTCATGTGAAATGTCACTTTTCAAAAAATATTAGTGCTTCAAAGGGGTCATTTTTCTTTCTTCCTTCTTCTCAAAGACGCTGCATATACAGAAAAGACAAGAGAATACCCTATGGGAAGCCTACCCTGTCAAGCCCTCATCACCTGTACAATAGTTTCTTGACATGAATTACCTGACACCTCCTACAACTGCAAAAAATTGTAGAATTTTAGTCACTGGGGAAAAAAAAGAAACATTTGATCTTAAACTGGAAAGAAGAGAAGGCAACAAAAGAAATCATTATTACCAATTTTTCTGATAGGTCATAAGTTAAATAGCAAGTGTAGAGAGAAGGTTCACACCCAGCTCTGGGGTCCCAGCACAGGACCCAAGGCCAGATGGGATGAGGCTCTGAGCAACCTGATCACTGGAGAAGTCTCTGCCCATGGCAGGGGCTTGGAACTCAATGTACTGTAAAGTCCTTTGCAACCAAATCCATCCTCTGATTTTGTCTTTCTTCCACTTCTGCCCCATGAAGTTCCAGAGAAGATAGTGTGTCCTCTCTACAGATGGGTCTTGTCACTCCATCTTTTAGAGCCAAAAGCAGTGGTGGGCACATGAGGGCAATCTGCCACAAGAACAGTGCTAGACACAGACAGATGAATTACCATCTCCGGGAAAGGAGTTTTTATTTCTTTCACTCTCCTCTTTGTTGGTTTGTTTTTTGGGTTTTTTTTTTCCAATGCAGCCATCAAGGATTTCACAAAACAGTGAAACATATCCTGCTTTTCCAATGTATGTATCCCATCAGCCCACCTACAGTTGTAAAATGCCATTCCCAACAGTCCTGAAATGTTATACCTACATCACAACTCTAATATTCTCACTTTCCCATCTGACTAATTTTCTGTTCATTGAAAAGTATTCCACACTCATGGGTAGACAGCACAGAACAGACTCTTCTCATGCTATTGTGAATCTGGAGTAGCTGAAATGCATTCACTTTAGCTAGTCCAAATTTACACTCTGGTCAGGATGGCTGCATTCCTCTAGAATTAAACCAGAAAGAGAAGAAAAAGGAAAATGCACTTATGCTGCAAAGGTACAATTTTTCACCCAATTGCTATAGGAGTGAGACTAAAAGGGGCATTCCTGAGACATATTCCATACTCAACAGGACTCCCAACTTGATCCCTGAAGTAAGACCCCATAAAACCACCAGCTTATTGTGACTCACACATTAAGCAATTCAGCATTGTTTTCATACACAGCAGGATATCTCCCTTCCCCTATTTCACAAGATCCTTTGTTGAGAAAAGGGTGCAGAATAAACTTCAACACCAAAACCTTTAAGCTCCCAGCACTATGACATAAGATTGACAGTAAAGAGAGAAAAGAAGTTGCTAAGATATGAATTTCTCAGCTATTTAACTGCCAAATATTTGATACCCCAGGGTTAACTTCATACTACTGACAGGCTCCTTTTCCTTTTCCTGCTGCTCCATGGAATATTTCTGTGTCATAAAATGTGAATGCAGGTAAAACCTCTGCTGCCAAACATTTGTGTGAAAAACAATAATAGAACTGTAACTCTGAATTCTCTGATTTTAAGTCCCTGATTTTCATGTCTTCAACTTTGCTGTCAGCCCTTGTCCTGTAGCCGTAAGCCACTCTGCTTTCTGAAATTTTAGCCACTAAATCCCTAAAACTCAAATTCTGAGTAAAGAAAGTAGAACAGAAGATGACTTTCAGTTATAAAAACTTCTCCTAACTGCAGTTATTTTTCTGGTACACAGTGGCACTCCTGACATGAAGCCAAAAATTGATGTTTTACTAGAGGTGCATACATCTGCCATTCTGAGACCAGTGAGAGCAGACACAGCTGACACAGAGCCCTACAACTACACAGAAGTCTTACAACTTCCTTGAGCTGTGCGCAAAATTCCCTTCAAGCAGCAACACATTTGCTTGTCTCAGGAACAGCTTATGGACAACTGTGGTCATAAACCAGATACTGAAAACCATTTGTCTGAAATTATGTGCCATTTTTCTGTGTTACTAGGAAGCTTACAACTAGTATCTCCAGTAGTTAAATGATTTCCTGTATTGAACTCTAGTGCCCAGTTTCTGGCCCAGAAAATAGCAAAAAATATGTTCAGAGCTGCAATGAAACAGCAAATCAGTCCTGCAACTGCAAGCAATTTCCTCTATATAAGTAAAAAAATCAGGACAATAAAGGAGTTGCTCTAGTTGTCACTCAGGGAAGGAAATGTGTAAATACATAGATAAGGTAGGAAGAAAATTTGGTCCCATCTCTGCCACATGTAAAATCTTGGAGACCAGAAGTCCATTGAGAAACATTTCTATTTTGTGGGGATTTTTGTTTCTTAATGATATGTTTCTCACTCATTTACTTGACATTGCATTCATCTAAGCTAATTTAAAGTGTCTCTTTCTTTTGTCCCCTTACTTACACATCATATTGTACATGGGAACGTTCAGTCCTATCAAATGTTAGAGGTTTCTTTTCTTTGCCCACACAGAAAGCAGCATCGTCGCTGTGCTGAGGATAGAAAAGAGTAAATCAAACTCAGTCAAAATCTTTATGAAATAGGAAACAACTGCATGGAGGATCCAGTAAAAGAGAAAGGATGAACAGCAAGGTTTTCTGAAAATCTTCACTTATGTTGCTGTAATATTTAAATATTGAACACAAGTTAAATGACAGAATCCTGGTCTATAGCTAGGAGGGCTGAAACCATTCCATATCAAAACTATTAATCTTCAACAAGTTCTTTTAAAATCCCAGTTTTAACTATAAAAATGAGATTTTATAACACTTGAGAGTATCAATGTATTTTAATGATTAACAGAATATTTTCCTTTCCCCCCATAATTTTCCTGTGTTCACTTTTTTAAGTTGGTGTGTCAAACATTCAGCTTGTCAGATTACATGATAATAAATGGCACAAAATAACTGCACAGCACTCAAATTCCATCAAATCTTGGCCAGCAGAACTAAAAACATCCAAACAAAGGGAACATCAGGGGACAGATCACAAGCAGAAGCTACTTGGGATAACCTTTGAAAACAATAGTGCACCACTAATTTATACCAGCTGTGAATCCACAGGGAAGGAGCAACAGTGGTGGGAATTAAAATATACAGACAAGCAACAAAACTGATGCAAGGATTTGTGTATCCTCATGGAATCCTTCAGAAAATATGAGAAGGTGCTGAGCTTCCTGTCTACGTTTGCTCAGATTCAGCGCTCAGGAGAGATCACATATAAATACATCAGTGTACAATTGTTACAGGTACAAATACAGCTTTTTTGACTGTGCTGGGGCTCTATTAGTAAAATGTGAAGTATTTAAGCCAATATGATATGAGAATACAGAAAAACGTACTTTTTCAAGTGTTTACACTGACAGTGAAACAGTGAATATATCCCTGAGCTGCTTTTGCCAAAAATATTTTCAGCAGCCAGTGCAATTCAGCAGTTTATCTGGGCTGTCTCATGGAAACATAACACAATAAATGCATGGGAAAGTTTTCTGTAAGTATTTATGTTTATAAAATGAAAATTTGTATTTGTGTGGTTCTCCCAAGAACCGTGTTTCTAGTTACTGGTTTGTCTATGTCCTTTAGCAACAGTCAGCAGTTCTTGGAGGCATTTCCCAGCAGTATGGGAGCAGGTTCCACAGGCTTTCCTTCCAACAGGGAGGTGGCTACACCAGCTGATTGTGATAAAGAACCCCTTCCTTTCTTCTCATGAACTGCTCTACATGGTGCTCATTTCTACTGGGCATCTCCTGGAGCTTTTTCTCTATCAGTGGTATGGAGAAGAGCACTGTTATCTCTCTCTATACTTTTACAATCCTCCTTGGGATGAAGGAGCCAAACATTTTAGTAAAAGCTAATGGCACTTGAGAGTCCAATTCCTGTAAGCTAGATCTGCAAAGGCACCAAGGCAGAGAAAAAAGATCTGTATAAGAAACCAAACAAATATTTTTGTGCTCTTCTACATCAACAAAAACAAAAAGTAAAATATTTGAGTAAGAATAGCAGTGCTTCCCAAGCCTCCTTCTTCCACAGCAAGAATTATCCTTCTGTTTTCTTCACAAACCCACTTCTTTAAATTTACAAAATAAATGCCATGATAAATGTTAGCTTCTTTCAAAATTACAGGTGTAGCAAGCATCTGTCTTACACAATCTGTCTTTACTTTTAACTCATACTATGATTATAACTTGGCTAACAGAGCAGAGCATAACAAACAAGCCACTACAAAATGGTTTCCCTCTAACTTAGAAAGTACTAATGTGAAGTGCTGCTCAACACAGGAACTTTTTTGCCTAATGACTACTTTGCCTCTGCTTTCTTTGTAAAATTGCAGGGTTTATAATTGATTATCAAATGAACATGATAGATACATTCAAAAAATAAAAGAAGAACCCATAATAGTGGCATTTATAAGTGACAGACAATGAAGTTGATCCTAAAGTTCTCAGTTCTTTGGATCTAATGTTTATAAAAATGTGTGGGTTCCTCAATTTTCCATTGCAATCTATTAGTTAGAATTGTCTCAGGTGTTTTCAGATTAACTGGAAACCAAAGATGTACAATAGATGAAAGGCATTGAAATCAAACCCACCAGAGATCTTTGTTCCTTGAGCAGAGAGCAATCACTCACAAATTCCACTGAAGACCACTGAACACTTCAGCCACAAAAACCCAACTAAGCAGAGGAGATGAGCTCTCATTTTCCCTGCCAGCATTCACCAACGGCATGAGATACCCAGGAAATGTGGAGAGCTCAGCAGTAGTACAGGATGATGGAGCTGCAGCTGTCAGACACTTTTCACACAGTTTCTGCAAGACAAATGCCTCGTGGCTGGCTCCAGTCAGCAGGAAAACACTGGATTAGAGACCATTTCCTCTCCAACCAAGATGAATTCTAGCCTCTGGCATTTGCTCTGGTCAGACTCTGATGCTTGTAATTAATTAAACTAATTTGTTCACAGTAAGCATCCAGCCCTGCACCAGTGAACAAGTAGGAGGCACAATGAGATGCCTTCTGTTTTCACACCACAGGGCTCAGGTGAGACATTCTTTTCTAATGACAGAACCCAAGTTCACTTTATTTTTTCCCCCTTTTCTTGTAAAAGTCAGTCCTTTTTGCCTAAGCCATCCTAGGGAAAAAAATCTCCAGTTTAAAGGACAATTTCACACTTTCTATAGAGCATCTGCTCAGAAAGGTGGAAAACATGAGACTACAGGCAAAAGTAGCTTCAGTAAATAAGGATAATTTAATAAGTGAAAAGCAGTGCACGCTTAGACACTAAGTGTACCAAGTACCAAGATGCAGAATCAATGTTCAAATCCAGTTGAACAAAAAAAAAGGAATCAGTTGAAAAGGGCCCACAGATGACACTCAATAATTTTTTTCAGTTCCTACCAGCTAATACTTATTTGTTGGGGACCATAACATACAAATCTGTTCACTGCATTTTACCAGGACAGTCTTAGCAAAGAGATAGACAGCAAGCAAAATTTGTTGCCTGTATCACAAAGCACAGAAGTCAAATAATACTCACAAAGAAGTTTCCAATGATTTTGGAAAAGTAAATATTTATATATATAAACACATGAATATGAAAGTTGGGAACTTTGGACAGATTGAAGAAAGAGCTATAGTTATCAAATAACTCATTCAGTAATGTCAATATCAGTTATTCCTGCTGTCAGCTTTGACAAAACTCACACTACTGGTTAATATCAGGCAATTTATCAAAGCGTCCATCACACAATCATTATGATGGAGTCAGAAATTTTTCTGCAAACCATCATTAACACTTAGTGTATCAGTCAGCAAGCTGAATACTATCTCAAGTATCAGACACTGATAACATGGTATGGCAGGGCCTTCAACCAGCAAATCATGGTGAGAGCTTTGAGTCATCAAATATTTCATATTTCCTTCTGCTCTCCAAATATTTATGTACTTTTACATTCCCAAGCACTCAGAAGAACCATTGCTAATAGCAGATAGACAGTACCATTTATGTAAATGTGTTACAACAACACAGAAAATGGAGATAGGAGCTAAAATAATCAGGATCAGCATTTATATGCATAGTTAGGAACAAATTGTGGAATGAATGTTTAATTCCATGTTCTTCCATTGTGGCATTAATCAATGAATGAATGGTAGTTAAGAAATTGCTTCTGCCCATCACTCAGCACTTCTGCTTTTGAAGCAAGAATTGAACTTTTCCTTTCCTGGCAACACTATTAGACCCTGTCATGCCAATAATGGCTCCTACTGTTTGCTTAGACATCAGACATGGAAATTCCTGCAGATCAGACCAGGTACAAAGAGATTTGAATTTAACTACCAGAGTGGGTGCAGGTAAAAACTACTCTAATTATTGATGTAAAAGCTGCTGTGTCACCATGGTCAGGTTGTTTCAAGCAAGAGGAATTCATAACACTTTATCTAAAGATAATTAAGAATGTCACAGAACACTGGAAAAAAATGTTTGTGTGAGAAACCATAGATACACAGCTTGGAGTAAAGGAGTGGATACAACATTTATAGACAGACTACATAAGGAATTCAAGCACACACACTTCATCCTCTGATAGGAAAAAGATATCTAATATATTTTAAAAGGAACAAGTGCAATCAAGTTGACCTGCCCCATTTTTTGTACATAAATTTCTCTTAGTAGTTAAAGAAGGTCAATAGCATTTTCTTCCTTTTTACAGATGGAGAACTGGCAGGCAGTGTCACTTGCAAAATAACACACAAGGTCTTAGGAGAGCCTGGAAGAAAAATGAGTGGGACTTTCTGGTCTCCTTCAAATTAATAGGAACCTCATGGACTTAAACAGGTCCAGCTTTTTCCTGAGAACATATGAATCTTATATTCAGGGCACTATGATGTTGTAACATTACACAAAATAATTTTCCAGTGAGCTGCTAGCTTTATGTAACCAACCATGCAAAGAAAGAAGATTAAAAATTGAATTAATACTCAAGTTTTAATCATACCAGCAGTTGCTACTGTCTCATAGCAGCAGCAGCACCACAAAGGGTGAGAGGGGCAGAGCTGTAACTGGCAAACAAAAGGCAAAAACTGTCTCTTATTCATAAGTAGATTAGTGAAAAATAAACCACTTAAACACCCAAAGCCTGCTTTATGAACTTGGGCATTTATTTACATAAATGCTAGATGGCTGCTGGTATGAATTCTTTTCATCTGGGTTATTTAAATGTGAGGATCTCTAGCATGAAGGGCAAAGCACCAGGACAGGAGCACTGTGAGGCTCTGCTTTTAAACCCATATATGACCTACTGACTGGGGATTCACTAGATGCTTAGGAGAATCTGACAAAACTGAAGTTGTGAGAGAGAAGTATCCAAGAGTTCAGTGTCACACAATATTCATGGTCCTTCTGATACAAAAAGTCACAGAAAAACATGCTTCAGTCCAGCCAATAAAAGGATGTAATCTCAGGTATTCTATAAGGGAAAAAGACTTTTCATTCAATAGAAATTGCTTCACTTTTTTAGTCAGTTTAAAACAGAATATTTCCCGCCTTGATATTAGTCACAGTGAAAACTATAGATCTTATTTGAAGTGGTTTAGAATTGCCTTGTGCATACAGGAAAGGTTGTGTCTTGACCACTTTAAATACTTGCCTCACTGGAATCACATCCAAGGACCTTCCTTTCAGGGAATGTCAGGAATGATCTGAACCTGCAGGTTAATGTTTCTGAGGATGGGAAACATCTATAGCACGCTCCTTACTGACTTGTGAGAAAAGGGGGGAAATGAGAAATAGATCCTAAATGCGAATGAAAATTGGCTTTATTTCTGCAGGTGATGCCAAAGAAAGGAATAAAAAAATCCTTTATCAATATTTTCACCAGAGAAGAGAACTATTTCTTTCCATTAAATGAAAGTGATAAGTTTCTCATGGAAGATGTTTGGGCAATCACATTCACATTGAGCAACTGCGGAGAGCCTGGGAGACCTGGGGAAAAGGCAACAATCCCAGTCCCACCCAACAAACACACACACTTTGCCTGAGTTTCCTTCAACAGTTCCACAGTTTTGCCCTGTGTAATCAGTGCTCAGACACACCAGCACCAGGGGAAGAAAGAATGGGAGGTGAAACATTCTTCTGGGTGTTGAAAACAATTCTTGGTGGTTGCACATGCCTCAGCCTCTAGATCAGACTAACCCAGACTAAATATCCTACTCTATCCTATTCTGAGCTGGTACCTCAAGTGAGATGTGACACAGCTGTAAAGATCAAGGAAACCTGACTCCAGGAGTGGGAGGTGGGAGCATTTTAGCTTTCTTTCCAGCCCCTTGATTGCAGTTTCTATTCCAACTACTTTTACCATGAAAGAAAGTCTCTGCCAAAAGCCACTTCTGGTAGAAGAGCTTCAGCCATTCATGAGCTTCCAATAGAGCAAATTCTACCCAATTCCTTCCTGCTCTTCCAAGCCATGGGAATTTGGTTTTATAATTTTGGTAGGATTGCATCTATAAAGTTAGGAATTTGGTTTTTTACCCCATCATATTTTCATTAAGATCTTCTCCATCTTCCAGCCATGCCAGACATAGAATGTCCTTCATGTCTTATATAGGAGCAATTGACAGGAATCTGACTCTTTCTTCACTGGAAACTAATTTGGGAGTTAATTTTATCACAACTTTCCCTCACACAGACACAATGCAAAGTAGGAGCGAGCCACACAAAGTCAGAATTTGGCCCTCTGCATTCAGAAACTGAAAGACTGTAAACAATTTTCACAAATCTAAATTACCTGTAAATAAGAATGACTCATCAGGAATTTGTGATTATTCTCATTAGAGGTAAAAGTACAAGGATCAAGAGCAGATGACATCCTCATGCAGGAATTAAGATGAAAGATTCATTCATGATTTTTTTGAGCTTGTCTGATATGAACACATGGTGATCACTGTTAAATGAACTGAACCCAAACTCAAAGTCTGGGAGAACTCAGTGATGAAAGGAGTACAGATACTGCACTAAAAAATGGGAAATCTCACAAGAGGTTGCTTGTTTACAAGAAGACTGCTGTGGAGGCAATATGTTATATGCTCTATTATTTAAATTCCAAATTTTTATTCTACAAACCCCACTATGCCACTGACTGCCCAATGATTTTTTCTTTACTTTTTAGCATCCACACTCTATGATTCTTTAGTGATGACAAGGGAAACATTAAATTAATGATAAATTTCAGTAATCAGGTGAAATAAAAAAATTAGCGTCATTAATGTTAGGTTTTTTTACAAATCACTGTTTCATATTGTTTAAAGACACTTCAGAGAAATAACTAAATTCTCAGTACTCTTTGTGAGGAAATGAAGTCTTCAAAAAAGAGGCATTAAATCATTACCTGTGCTTAACAAATACAATAAATCAACTTAATGAAACATTAAGCATAAAGTTCTTACAGATTTAGGCCCCAACCCATGCAGTATCCATTAACCTGGTGCAGCAGACTGGGTCTGCCACCAACACTGTAAATATCTCCTGAATTTAGTGACTCAGACTGGGAGGTATTTGTTAAGTTAAACTCTACTGTTAATTTCATGCCAGAAACACATTTTCAGCAATAGATGTGTTCTGCCAAGATTAAGTGTTATCAAAGATGAGAAGTAAGAGTAAAGGAGACTTAGAAGAAAGAGAATTTGTCCTTGAGATAGGGAAGGATTCCAGAGGTGCTCTGATTTTTCATTCTCTGCACTCCCATTTCCAGAGGCCAACTGCAGCCTGATCAAAGGCACACAGAGGCTCCCATGCTCTCATTCAGTCTTTTCAAATCAGGGCTCAGACAAGCACCTATTAATACACAGAAGAAGAAAAAAAAAAGAAAAGAAAAAAAAGGAGCAGTCACATCCTTTTCAGTTAATTAGGTCATGATTATTCAGCTTCACACCAGAAAAATCTTATTGCAGCAAAGAGAGCTTTCGATTAACCTCCTCCATTCCTTCCCAGCCATGCATTCAAGCTGTATGTAAATCGGTTGCATTCCTCAACACAAGCTATCACACACAGGAAAGCAGGCAGGACTAAAAGGATGTCTGTGATTAGACTATCTGGAAGAATAATTTATAAGCCTACCACATCAGCCTTCACACCAAAAGGTGAATGCCTGACACTACATGCCTTGGGTTGGAAAGGATGTTATTCAATGCTTGTCCATTATACAGATTTTTTCTGATGCTTTTTCTGAGTCAGCAAAGATAAACCAGGTAGACCAGTTGTCTAACCACACAACAGTTTACAGTATTTTCATTTAGGAATGGGGAGAAATTATTTTGTTCTTCATCCTACTGGTTTCAGTCAAGAAGCCAACTCTCATTTCCCTTTACAGTTATATCTATAAATCCTGCGCTTAGCTCTTGGGATTCAAAATGCTTTCAAGCAGTGTTTTCACACACTTTGGGGAGCCTAATCTAACCTTAAAAATTAACAAAGGACTTTTGCAACTGGTCACTTCCAGCAAAAGAGTAACCTTAGCAATTTTCAAAATAATGGATTACCAGGGAACATGAATACAGTCTGAAACCAAACTTTTTGTATTACCTCATTTTTTAAAACCTCCTGAAGTCAATAGGAAGATCCATATTGATTTTAGGAGGCTTTGAATCATGCCTAAAATTGCTCTTTCATTACACTTCCATCCAACACAGTAAAACAAATCCTACAAATCAATATATTTCTATAAACACAGCAGTACAAGAATGAATTATAAAAAGTTATAACACAGCTAACCAGCATTTGTACACATAAGCAACAAAAAAATTGCTTCTTCCTGGGGTTAATTATCTTTTCACAGTTCAAAAAGGTAATCACCTTAAATTACATTGGTCTTCCTAATGCTTTCTTAAGTAATTCTGACATTTAAAGGTAGGAAATTTATGTGGAGCAATTAATGCATGAAATAGTTGCAGCAAAATTAAATCTACTCAACATTTTCCACTTCCTGCAAAAGACAACATTTTGCACATAATTTATTACACGAATAAATATTTTGTCAAAATTTGGAATAAGATGCTTTTCCCATTATCTCTGCAGAAGTTTTGCATTTCTTTATAGAACTATTTACAAGGAGTAATGATCTGGGCTTCAATAATCTTTTTGTGGTACTTGTCATATGCCCGAGGTCAGGTGAGTTTGGATTCAGCTGCCTGTGGGCTGAGTTCACTCAGTTTCATTGTGAAGATAAATAGATGCACTTTCACGCACATTTTTTTTGAGGGAAAGCTACATGTAGATACTTCATGTGACCCACAGCCTAGACACCTTTCTCTGTGTCATCTGTTTCATGATTTTGTTTCTTCAAACATTAAATTTATTGCTTGAAAACAGAATACTGCCCTAGTGGGGAACAATAAAAAAAACTCAGAGATCTAAATTCAAAATGTTGGTGGAAAAGTCAAGCAGGAATCTAGACCATTTTGAAAATAAAAGCTACTTTTAATTTGCAACACTTACAATTTTTGTGAGCCATTAGGTCAAATCAGTGCATTTCAACTCCTTTACAACTGCTCAAACAGCTTCCCCTCTTCTTGCACACCCTTTCCCCATTTTAAAACATTTCTGGTGCTTGGCTTTTCTGCCAAACTATGGCTGTGCCTATGGGACAAGAACCAAACTGACAGATCATCCAAGAAAGAAAGCATTGGCAGGAAGTTCTGATATCCTTGGACTACTGAAATAGTGTAGAAACAGCCACTACCCAAACTGCAGCTATTACATGAAAACATGTTATAAGAAATTGTCCTCTTAAACCAAGACTCAGAATGTGTTGATTCTTGAGGTACAAGAGCTATTCTGAAAAGCAATCAAAATCTCAGGACACAAAATTAAATAAAATAGCACAGAAATAACCAGCTGAACTTGAGAAACATTAATAAAATATCACTTCTTTAATAAGCATGTAATGCAGAGCTTTGATCATCATCATCCTGCAGGGGCCTTGTCCTAAACAGTTCCTTCATTACCATCAGTGATACTGTAGAAGGGAGGGCTTTGCTTACACTGACTTTTCAACTGACATTTGAAAAGTTTTTAAGCTTCCTGTACCCAAAGAGTTCTGCAGGGGAACTGGAGAG
Organism: Camarhynchus parvulus; assembly: GCF_901933205.1. Taxonomy (NCBI): domain Eukaryota; kingdom Metazoa; phylum Chordata; class Aves; order Passeriformes; family Thraupidae; genus Camarhynchus; species Camarhynchus parvulus. The sequence goes on from NC_044579.1 coordinate 18,031,554, forward strand.
GGACTTTTCACAAAGGCAGGTAGCAATAGGACAACAAGAAATGGCTTCAAACCAAAAGAGTAGATTTCAATTAGATATAAGGAAGAAATTCTTCACTATGAGGGTGGTAAGGCCCTGGCACAGCTTGTCCACAAAAGTTGTGGCTGCCCCATCCCTGGAAGTGTTCAGCACCAGGTTGGACATGGCTTGGAGGAACTTAGTTCAGTGGAAAATGTCCCTGGCCGGGGATTGGAACAAGAGGAGCTTTAAGGCGCCTTCCTACTCAAACCATCCTACAGTTCTATGAAAATTGGTTTTGACAGCCTCAGTAGGCACACACATGGATTCTCAAATCCTGTCTAAACTCCACATTTAAAACCCAGAAACAATTTCCCAAAAACAGTCTCAATATGGCAGAAGCAAAGCTCTTAACAAGAATACACATAGTTAGCTATACACTTTGTTTAATTTACCACACAGCGACCCAGCCTGGTCTTTCCCTGAGTGCCAGCTGTGATGATTGCTCGATTCCCAGTAATTACAGCTGGCAATCAGGTGAATGTTTTCTCACCTCCAGAACGACAAAACTAGCAAACTACAGTGTTGGTTATTAAGAGAGTTTGTCGTTGCTAAGGCAAATTTTTGTACTTTACTGAGCTTGAGAACACTGTGATAAGGAAGCTCTGAAGTGTTTATCATTTGGATAATATTTGTTTCATTCTATTTTAGTCATCCAGAGATAAGCTCAAGTGTAGCAAAATGAATACCTGATGTAATTTGATGAATATTGTGACGATAACTTTTTAGTATGACATGTTTGTAATGAGACACCATTAATTTAGTTGCAGATTGTTGGAGGAATAGATGGAATCCATTTCTTTGTGACTCTGCTCCTATCATGGAAGGGCATTCTTGTTGGAACTGTAAACATCACAGATCTCCACTTGCTCTAACAGTCTATCCTACATTTGGGAGAGTCTCTTTTGAAAAACTCCTTCTCAGATAAGCTACCAAAGAGGAAATTCCAGAGTTTTGGCACTACCAGACCATGTCCAGCTTCAGCAATGCTGTTCCTCTACAATTTCTACAATACTTCAAAATTAATTTAGAAATCCAGCTGGTGGGAGCTCTCAATGTTCAAATATTTGAATTGCCACAAACCAGCATTCTCAAAAGGAATGAAATACAGTGTTTAAAGCAAATGATACAGAACAGTAAAGTAAATCCTACATTCACATATAGAACCAGGAAGCTCCCCCCATCCAAGACAGCATGGAAAAGTTTTGAAAAGTTACTCTTAACTAGTACCAGACAACACAAGTTCATCACCATCTGCTTGGTCTTTGTTTCCAGGCCCAGCTACACAATTCTCATGGATACTCCCTGATCCCATCCACATTGCAAAGCACTTCCCAGTTCTTCCTATTGATTCATTCCAAACCCCACACACACTGGGTGTGTTTTGCCGCACCCAGGAATGTCATCTCTCATCCTGCTCCAGAAAGAAACAAACCCTCAGTTATTTCTTTATAACTCAAGGAGCAGTTATCTGTAATTACAATACATCTCAGGGATGACTTTTTGAGCAGATGTAGTGTTTTAAAGCTGGAAATTTATGGATAACAATTAATGCTGTACAAAACTGTTGCAACCAAACTTAGCCTTTTCTTGTGTGCTAAATAATCACAGGAAAGTGACGGGGGGAAGAGTCATGTAAAACGTCTTTCCAAGAATAGCCACCTTCTCTTTCCCCACACACAGCATGTTATTCACTAACCACACTTCCCTTCTGCAGGATGCAGTTTGCTAAGGATTCTATAGCTGTATCTCCTGAAAAAGCCTACTAGAAAAAGTGAGAAGTATTTATTACTCCAAGTGTATACAAAATAGATGCATGTTTATTTTTGCTGTCTTCCAAATCTGCACAAGTTCTTGTGGCTCCTTCCCATTAAAACCTTTTACTTTGCAAAATTAATAGTGAAGACATTTTAGCATACCTCTTTCATATGAGTAAATTTAATTCCTTTACACAATTATATCCTAGGTTAAAAGACACTGCTTGATGTATAGCCCTGACACAAACTGTAAAGTCACTCAACTTTATAGCTAAACTATGAGACTGGTATGCAGGAAATTATTTCTAAACTGGTCTATTTTGGGCTTGTGTAGTATAGTCCAAAAAGCAAATTTAACTGTATATGATAGTAAGGAGATAAATGTTGAGAGTAAAGAAATAAAGAAAAAGAAAAATAATTTAAAAACCAGAGTGAATAGCACCATTGCACATGTGTTCAAAAATTACTTCTGCAAGGATGAATTAAAAATTTGACTGTGCAAAATGAAGAATCATAAACTCAGCAATAGAGCAGGTGTTGCAAAGTTTATTAGGAAATCTCTTAAATGCTTCCATAAAAATTCAATAGTCCATTGTATGTAAGATAAAATTATATTTCATGGAGAGCTGAACTCTTGCCATTTAATTATTGGACAGTCCTGCAGTCTTCTCAGAGTAGCTTGCAGACCTCATGTTATAATGACCAGACAAGAGTGAGGAATTCCCTCTCCACTGTATTTAAGAGATTTCACAATAGCAAAAGGAAATTAGAAAGCATGGTATTTTCATGAAAAACACTTTTCAATTACCTTTGTATCCAAATAATGCTGCATTCATATGTGCAGTATTGCAAAGTTATTACCTAGACTAAGTAAAATGAACACAGTATCAGAACTTAATTGGATATAGAAAATTGGAAAGTTCCACACCACAGTTGCTGAATAAGTAGAAATGCATAAATTGAAGGTCACAGTTGTTTCCTGAAAGCCACTGTAATAGCAGACAGAGCTTGTAAAGGACATGGAAGGGTCACTGAGCTCAGGACAAGGTGAGCCCAGGGCTGTGCTCACTTGGCAATCCCACCACAGTGCAACAGGTCCATTAGCACCAGCTCACAGCCACAGACAAGGAGAGCTGCTTTCCTTGCTAAAGCAGCACTCCAGCAAAGGAATATTTATATGTTTTGACTGAAAAAACAAGAGTTAAAAGATGGTCTTTACCTAAAATCAAGGTGAAGGTTTAAGCACTTTTTGATTGCTGAAGTTGCTCTTTGGGTATTGACATGCATCATTTCAGACAGGTTTTAAAAAATCATAAATCTTGCTCTGTGTGCTCTCTCTGTATTTTATGGCAATTATATATATGTACCATGCACACTGCATTCCACATCCTGCACAGAAAGGGGCACAACAGAAGGAAACTGAAGTCTGGCTTATTTGGTTACATGAGAAGATAAAAGGAGAAGAGAACAGTAAGAATCAAGAATCACTTGCACTATGCATTGATGTGGGCTAAGATGTGAACTTAGGCAAGACTCTGTGGTTCAAAAGAACCTCAAGACTTTTATGCTGCCTGTGTCAAATGCCGTCCACCTTTTTATTAAAGTTACAGAACTACTTCTGAGTTTTGAAAGTGAAACTTTATTCTACAATAGTTAGAACAAACTTTCTAGAGAAAATAGAAATGCTTGAAAAGGCTCTACTTCTGGACTGATATTTCCATTTCCATTGACTCATTTTCTACTGCAGAGACATCTAAGGTGACAGACTCTTCACAACCCACACAAAAATCCTCAGAATCCAAGACCCTCAGAACTCTGGGACTATCTCATTGCTGCTCTGAGCCAAGCCCTGGTCTCCCTGTTGGTCTTACTCACTCCTTAGTACTTCCTAGGAAAAACAAAGCCCTTTTCCCTCCTGTTGAGTCCACTGGGTCCAATTTACAGCAGCCAGCACAAGAGAAGCAGCCAGCCCACCCTTTGCTGCTCACCCACAGCCCAGGAGGGGAACACGACCCAATGGCTCACACATGTGGAACTTCAGCAGAAGGCAAACACAGCAAGAGCTCCCTAGACTGAGCACATCATGTATGTGGCCTCCATGTTTATAAAGGAATGTTTTATCAAGTGGAGGACATGAGATAGCTTTAGAAATAGAATTTCCTGATACAAACTCTGTATTAGTGGCAAGCTTCATCAATCTCATGGCCCAGGAAATACTTTCCAGTCCAATGTATAAGAAACCATGCTGACAGTTTTCAAAGCTAGCTACAAAACCTGGGCACCCTGTCCACATTTCCTAGAATCACAGAGTCGTGGGGTTGGGAAGGGACTTCCAGAAACCATCTTGTGAAACTCTATAGCTCAAACAGCGTTAACTGCAGCAAGTTCCTCAGCTATGTTTTGAATATCTCCCCAAATGGAATCCCCACAGACTCTCAGGGCAATGGGTCTCATGTTCAATCACCATTTGAGTAAAAAAGTGGCTGTTTTATTTTCAGACAGAGTTTCCTGTACTTCTATTTGTGCCCATTGACTCTGACCTTGTCCTTGTGCACCACTGAGCACAGTTTAGCTCCATCTTTCACACATTTTTCCATCAGATATCTGTAAAAAATTATGAGATTCCCTCCTGAGCCTTCACTTTTCCAGGCTAACCCATGCCAGCTATCTCAGCTTCTTCTCATATGAGAAGATTTTAGCCACTTGGACTTACAAAAGGACATTTGGGGGAAAAAAGGGAAAAAGAAAAAAAGAATCTGGTTTGGAGACCATTCATTTTGCATAATATGAGTGAAAACATTTTGTGCTTTTCATCACAAGAACAGCTGTACATATTTGCTGCCTCAATTCCTTCAGTGCTCCAATTAAAGATTGCATAGATCCTGGGCTGGAATGTGTGGAAATGGGAAATGCTAGGAATATAAAAGATTACCAATCCCCTTTAATTTATGCTTTCAAATGCTTAACACAGGGCTATAATTGCAATTTTAATCACATGTGTTCTGTGTGTGCATTGAATACCGAGGTCTCCATGTGTCAACTAGCACCCAGTAAAGCTGCAGGGATTTTTTCCACTTTAATGTATTCATGTTCACATGTAAAAAGATCCACTTTAAAGGCTCTGAGAAAAAAAAAAGAAAAAGAAAAAGTGACAGCTTCAACTATAACTGTCAAAAAAAGAGTGGATATAAAATTCCAGCTTGCCTCTAATGGAAGGGTACTTTTTTGTTTTGCCTTCAAACATTTCAAAAACAACCTGCTCAAGGTGGGTGGCAAACTGCTATTTTATGCCCTGTGGATAAGTGTCACAAGTGATGCCACCAGATTAGCTAAGCAGGACTGCTGGGAAGAGCTGAAAGTGAATGCAAATAACACCAGGTTTTTGAGAGTGTTATTCTGGATTTTATGTCTGGTTTATGTTGTTGCTTTTAGCAGGAACAAGGCCTACTTTACACAGCAATTTTTGTGTTTTGTGAAGTCTAAATTTGAATGTTTAAAACCTTCAAATACCTGAAGTGTTCTACCCTTCTTGTTTCAATTTCCAACATATTTTGTTTTATTGTAGTGTGGTGGCAATTTTATTACTATTATTGAAATAAAATGGGAGAAATCTCAGGGTAAAACGGTGCTTTCTGGGACTAGGGGTTGCAGAGGCTGATCCTAAGCTGTTTCCAAACTGACACTTTCACACTTGCTGTGGAAACACTGCATCCATAACCTTGAAAGAGGCTCAGTGAAGTTTAGGCTTAAAATACCAGCATCCAAAATGGATGCAAGTATTGTCAGGAATTAAGATATGATTAGTTGGAGAAGGTCAATAGCATTTCACCATTAACCTCCCCCTTTCCTAAAATACACACAACAGCCTCACATATAAAGAACATAAAGCAGTCTTAAAGAGAAGGATAGAGTCAGGATGTAAGATTCACTCCAGCCATGGCAACAAAATTTCACAGAAGATAATGAAACTGGAAGATAACAAATCCATTTGGGAGATCAGAATCTCATCTACTATTTCCTGGCAAGTTTAATCTTGCAGCCCAAAATGAATAAAGAATTAGGAATTAAATCAGCAGTATAAAAAACATTTAAAATAAATCACATATTGAAAGAATTTAATCATTAAAATGGAAAAAAATATTATTTTAAGACATCAATAATTTATCTAGCAATATTTTTCTGCAAGTATTAGCCATGAATATTTAATATGTACATGTGAACAGTTTATAAACAGAAACAAAAATGAAAATGTTTATACAGTCCTGGATGTGCTGCTATAAAGAATGAAATTGAATCTTATCATCAAGCCAATAGTAAATTCAACAGCTAGAAGCCTACTCTTTATGAAACTGCACTCCAGCTAGTGGAGCATCTAAGTGCATTTTTGTTCAAGTGCATAGTTTTATCTATGCAAAGTATTTTGCAGTTGTATTTTTTCAATTTAATTTCCTTTGGAAATATTTTGAGAGCTCTCTTCTCCCCATACAAGAGGAAGAGAGAAAAATTAATAGCTTATATTTGCAATCCAAAATAAACTGCTTCAACAAAATTCTGTTTTACAAAAGCAAACCAGAGGCCTTTGTTCCATCCCAACAGGCAATGTCATTATCCATCCCCCCAGGCACAGCCACCAGGCAGCAATAAAAGTATCACTGGATCAACCAACCTGACATTTAGTTTAAAATCATTTGGAAGTGCCTACACAAGGTGCCTCTCACACAGGGCATCTTTAGAGGAGCTGATCTCCAGCTGTGGGTTGTACCTGAGATGACCCCACCATTTTCCTGCCTGCTCCTGGAAAAATCTACACTGGAATAAACTCAGAACAAGTCAACTGTGATTGGCTCTGTCCAGCCATTTCATGCCACAACAGCAGCCACATCAGTTCTTCACTAAAACTTGCTTCCAGCACCTCTGTTACCTGGAGCTCCATTCCCTCTGCCCACCACTGACTGCCTCCATGCTGGGCACACTCAGCTCCTCTCTGTTCCATGCAAGGACTGATCATTCCTGGTGGTGCTTCACCAGTAGCCTTGCCTGTCTTGGCTGCAACTTGTAATTCTCACATGTTCCTCCCTTCCTTCCTTCCCCTCAAGGGAATGGAAAATCTCTACCAAGCCAGTGTAAATTATTATTTACAGATAATTCTCCACTGTTGAATTTGATGGCATTTTTATCATTAGACTATAATTAGGAACTTCAGCAAAATCTTTATCTGAGTTTTATAGCAAATCAGTCTTTACATTCCTTTAATCATAACCATAGAGCTAAAGAGACAAGTTTATTCATACAACTGCACTCTTAAATTTTCTGTTCCTTTTAGCTCATGGCCAATCAATGTCAGCTCCTCACTCCTCAGCAATGTGGCAATGCCAGGGGACTCTCTCCACTCAGGATCTGAGGGGTTCCATCAACTTCACTGCTCTGACCACTGGCTCACGTGCTCACACTTCACTGCCTGGATTTCAAGATGACTCCTGAAGTGCTGTCAGGAGACAATCCAGTGCCAAAAAATCATTTGGCCCACAAAACCTCTCTGAGGCACCAGGAGCAGGAAGGAAGCAGTTTGAGAGGATGGCTTCTCAAGAGATAAAGTGAGAGTTATCTGTGTCAGTACTCTCCACACCACTCCTCCTGAGAGGAGGATTATGCACTCCTTGAAACACAGCTGCAGACACCAGAGCTTAGGAAGGACACAAAGGATGTCTCAGCTGATGCTGAGGGAGGACTGGCAGCTCAAGAAACAACTGTGTTGAAGCCAGGAGGATTATCTGCTGTCTTTGGGGAGAGGGAGGGTAAAGGGGAGATGTATCTGTGCTATCCTGGCAGCTGAACTTCCCACCACCTCTACACCATGCTGAGAGATGTAATTGGGAGCTTGTGTCTCAAATGTTCACACAGTTCAGCTAGAAGACAGATTTCTTTTATGTTGTTATTATACTGGTAGAAAGACTGAAGTAATTTCTTTGTTTCCCTACCTTTTCTTCTAAAGTTTAATTTCATTTCTGATTTCAGGTAAGCAAGACTCATACTCACAGGATGTGCACAAATGTGTCTATGCCTGTCTTTGGGTCCATCTGTTCAAGTCTTCCATCTCCTCACTAAGTTTTAAGCACACTATTTCATTCCAACAAACACCAGAGGCACCAACTCTGAGGCACAAATATTCAATGAATCAAGCTTCATGAACTCTTTCGCTCTCAAAATGACTGATTTCTCTTTGGTTTGGGATGAATGGCAGACAGGATTTTATTTTACCTGTATTGTTTTCACTGACCTTGTCATCCCCATCAAGAATTCCTGCCACCATTCCTGAGAGCAGCAGGGGAGAGAAAGCAGAAGCTCTCAGCTCCTCATTTCATTGAAAGCTCAGATAAAGCAAAAATACCCAGAAGAAGACAGTTATATATCCATTTGGAAAGTGGAATGACCAATTTATCACATGGGTTTAGATTGAGTTTCCTACAAAATCTGTATCCATTCTACTAACCAAATAAACATGCACAGTAGCCCCTCTAGATTCTAGGGCAGAATTTTAAATCAAAGATTCTGTTAGCTGGCCAACTCATTTTGGTACTCAAGGGAACCCGAGAGACAGTGACCAACAGTCCTTGTTTCACAAACAGAATACTTAACCTGGGAAAAATATCTATCCTTGGAGAGTTGATCACATGCAGCCATAGATTGTGAGGACAGAAAAGAGCACCTGTACCAAAGTACAGACACATCTGCACCCCTAATTCTGTACCAACCCTCAAAGCTGAACACAGAACACCTTACAAAAGACAGCCTCTCTTGATCCCAAAATATTATTTCCGCTCAAACTATTAGTTTATAAGGCAGTCCAGAGAGAGAGAGATTTAGAGACCACAAAATAAAGCACACAGTGTTTTTGCAGAAGACTGAAAAGAGAAGGCGCCAAATTTTCACCTGGCTCTCACAGTGAATATGACAGACCTTGATGCTGCATTTCTCATGCCTTTAAAATCACACAGGATTTTAAATCTGTCACACACAGAGGAACTCCCAAGTTTAACACAGAGCTCTACAAACATTGTCAAATATAAGCCAATGGGCTGCCTTGTTCTAGTCACTTGTAATTTTGCATCAGACAACAAATACTAAATAGGTGAAGAACAACCAATGTGTAAATTCATTGGAAAAACAATTTTCCCACAACAGTGCAGAATAGCAGAATGAAACTTGGGTTTTTACCTTGTGCAATAAACTGCTTTGTCCAGCTGTGGTTAAACCAAACAAACTATACCTCCCCATTGCCTTATACTTACAAATTAAGAAAAGAAATTCCAATTTCTCACTGTTTTGAATACAAGAATTTTTCAGAGTTGATCTCAGCAGAACAGTAGAGAGATGACTAAATCATGTAACAAATGTAAAGCTGCACAAAACAAATATATTGCACCTCCCACTGCATTGCTTTCTGTATCTAATATTACTTTAATTACTTTCATTGCTACTTTCTACCTACATTTATAATTCCAGCATGTATTTTTGCCTTTCACATTTCATATATTTCTTCATTCACACTTCATCTACCTATTGATAGAACTTTACTTTTCAAACTGTTCCAAAATGATCTCCCTATCCCATGCTGTCACCTCTCCTTAAAAAAAATTAATTTCATTTGAAATGTTACAACCAAGGAAAATTAAAAGAGAACAAAGAGAATTTGTAGAAAAGACACAGAAGTCTCTTCCAAACCTAACAATTCTGTGATTCTGTTTTACAGCTTTAATACTGAATGTTACTCTATTATTCTAACCCATAAACACTACTGAATACTTACTTTAATTCAGGACAAGTTTGGTTTATCAGATATTACCCACTCACAACTGTAATAGAGTTTAAAATAAATTTTCAACATGCAATTTGCTGGCTTGAGAGGTTTATACATATCCTATAGCTCTTGCTAACTGGGAAAAAAGTTCTTTATTTTTGAAGATAAAACCCACACATTTTCAACATTAGGCACAATTAACCTGATTCTGCAATCCACCTGTCAGTTTATGTAGGTCACTGCAGTTGTGCTGGTGTCAATGAAGCTAGGTTATAATTACTCAGATTAATACATTACATGTGTTTTAATGTATTTATTATTATTTAATATAAGATAGCCCTATCTCCACAGTTTTGTTGGGTTTTTAAGATCACAGAAGTAATTTTACTGACACAAAACTAGAAAAATTATTTAAAAGAATGTTAAAGTTGCATTCTGGTTGTGAGGAAACTACTTAACTTCTAATGTCTGAATAATTTTTGCCTAAATTATAATTATTCTAGGGTTTTATGCTTTTTAAAATTTTCCTCACAGTCTTTCAGTGATAAAGCAATTCAATTCATGTAAAGTTTAAATCCAATTCAAACATATTTACAAAGCTACATATTCACCTTCTAATAAAGAAAAGCTGTCTTTTCTCAATATTTTTTTAATGGTGCAAAAAAACTAGTCTAAAATTTGTCTTCACTGCCTGACAATGATGAAGTTTATGCACATGAAACAGGAGTAATCAGAATTACACTCCCTCTTACCATGCTTTAAAACACATTTATCAACTACTTTTATGATTTTTTTCCTCCTGAAATTTGATTTCAGGCAACTCAGAGTCCTGCTTTTCAGTATTTTCTTACAATTTATCATTCACTAATGTTATGAAGAAAATATTTTGCCAAAGACAGTCAATTGCAGCTTTGAACAAGTGCAGAAATTTAGTGAAGGGAGGTGAAAAGAGTGTTTCAGGTTGTGCCCTGCCCACCCCCGGGTGCCGCAGCAGGCGCGGGGATTTCCCTGGGGGTCCCTGTGCCCATCCCTCTCTCCAGGCAGGGCTGTCCCCATCACATGGATCCTGTGAGCCAAACTGAGCTATGGAGGGTCCCCTTAACCAGAACAGCCCTGAACTGCCCTCCTGATCTGGCTTTCCTTCCCTGTGCGTCTCCAGCTCTTTTAGATTCCTCGTAGGTGAAATTCACCTTTAGGCAGAAACTCCATCCCCTTTGCTCAGCTTCAGGACAGTTTTTCACAACCAGAAAGGTCACTGTGTGCTGCAGGATATGCCAGGACTGTATTTGTCTCCCACATGTGGTGGATCTGATCTCATCTAGAGTGAAACTCTCAGTTCACAAAAATAATCTTTTCCCACTACTAACAATAACCACAAAGCCCCCCTTCCCAGTGGGTCAACATGTGAAACAGGGGCAAAATAACTGAACAGCTGCATAAAGGAGTCCATGGAGGCATAAGGGGGTCACAACAACTTGATGTGGGGAAAGCCCCTGAATGGCAAAGCCAGAACCTGGCAGAGTTTTGGAATCCCAGTTCCAGAAACAGCCAGGAGCTGTGCTAGCCATGGAAGGCTACCTGCCTGACAGGAAGAGGCACTGCTCCATGATGAGCTGTGTGGCAGCTGGGGAAACTTGCCAGCAAAGCCCAGTGAGCAGCAGTAAATTAAATTTACTGAAGGCACACAACAGCACAAACATAGGGACATGGTCCTGAACGCACTGGTTTGGTTGTCCTGTTCACTGATAGCTTTCTGTAAGGTTTTCTGCATCCCCATAGCCAATTGTTCACATGCATTTATTTAACTCACAGCACATCTGACAGCTCAAAGTCTTTTGCTGACGTTCTGCAGCACAATGAAATCAAACTTCCTTCCTGGTTTACTGCAGACACAGTGTTTTGTTCTACATGAAAGAATGACCCTTATACAATGTATTGTAAATCTACAGCATATGGGTCTAAAAACATATTTCCTGTCTGATTTTTCCCTAGACATTATTATTGTTGTTATTATTATTATTAGTTTATGCCAGGGAACCTTTCTCCTACCTTAAAGTCTCTACAAAACAGCCTCTGTTGCTACTTCAGGAGAGTGCCCTATGCCAGCACAACTGCATCCCTCTCCTGAACAAAAGAAGAGGACAATTCAAACAAGAAGAAGATTTCCCTCCACTGGCATAGCTGCAGCCCCACAAAGGAGTTTGCAACACTTCTGAGGGATGTGAACGCTTTCTCTCCTCAACCAACACACAGAGATATCCCACAGCATAAACCAGCCTGCAAAGTTGGGATCTTGTTTGTAGTGAAAAAAAGTTCCTCTACCTAGCTCTGAATAGTGTTATTTCTTTATAATAAACTGATATACCTGAGTAAACCTTTAGTTAATGTTACAAATACCTACTATCTCTGTAAATTCCTCTTCTCTGTTTTTTCCCATTAATAATTTCTCATGTTGCTGCTTCTCCTTACCTCTGTTCCCAAGCCCTCTTTTACAGACAGTTCTGTTGTTTCACAAGACACAGCCATCCTGCCCAAGACTCAATCCATTTTCACATGAGCTACACTAATTGGCAACAGACCTGACACATTTCTTGATTACAAGTTAAAACACTCAGAAAAAAAAGTTCTAAACCTTTAAAAAAAGAACAGGAAAAATGCAGTAAAGAAAATGCCCTCAATTAAATACTCTTTAAATGGAATTCTCTGAGAAGCAAAAGAAGAGGGAAACCAAATTGTAAAAGACCACCCTGCTGTAGTGTTATTTAAATGTCTGGGGGTTTTATTTAAGAATCTGAGTGTTCTGGACTATAGTCTCAAAGTACTTAAAGCTTTTAAAGACATTTGTTCTATTGCCCTGTAAATAGTTTCTCTCTTCAGCTAACTTCAAAGCAGTACAATATTAGTCCTGTTGATAAAGATGCTGATGTTTAAATATTTTCACAAGTTATGAAAAAGTCTCTATCACACTAGGTAGGTGTAGTTTCTTTGTTGATTTGTAACTCAAAAGTTACCAGAGAAAAATACATGAGGAACCACAATTTTATAAATTTGGTATTCATATATAAAAGTAGCAGTACTTTGTATTGATGTAAAACCCAAATGAAGGCTGGTTCTTTCTGCAGGTGACAGGAGCATTGCTGTAGGAATGGTACCTGGATGGTACCATCATTTTGATCATGGTATTATCAAGCTTTGCAAAATTACCAACATTTTGTATTGTGTTATAATATAAAGTAAAACCAGCTAAAGGAAAAGAAAATGAAACATTTAAATTTGGAAGTTGAGTTTAGTCATCTTATGCCAGCATGCTTGGTGAAGGTATTTTTTGTGGAGATTTTGTTCCCAAAATATTTCAGGTTTTATTCCAACTAGCAATAAACCTGTTAGGGTTTGGTTTGTATTTTTTTATTTTTGTTGATTGTGAGGTGCAGGGTAGGGTGTGAACAACAAAAAGCATCACCAGAAGGGAAAAAAAATTGAACTGATTCACCTAAAAATAATCTTATTTTTGATGAGTTTACATCAGATTTCTTTAAGCTGTAAATGAGTGTGAATCCTGCCCAGTACCTCGTGTTTCTATCTGAGAATTCAGACCAGAGTTGGCACTTGTGGATATCCCAGGGGCTGGCACAAGGTCTGTGTTGTGTGACCCTGGGGCAGATAATCCCTATACACACTGCAGGACTCTCTATGTTTGATCTAATCTCAAATGAAGAAGTTAATTCCTCAGTTTAAATCTAATTTAAATCTGTCTCATGCATCTAAGGCAGTGCTCATGTTAGCATCTTTGCAAACTTGGAGCCACTGATAGATTAGTTAAATGGCTAGCCAGTTTATTTAAATATTTTCCCTACAGTCAGAGGAGGGAAGTAGCCAGAGGCAGCACCACAGACAAGAACAGAAGCAATATTGGGTTTGCTGTACATGTCAGACTGACTTTTCCAGCAGTACAAACGTTCCCTTGTAACAAGCAAATGTACAATGCTTGGCCTTTGCAGAACAGCTCTGGGCATCTGCCCCTGGCCAGGAGCTGTTTGGTAGCAGCACGGCCACTGCAGGGCTGGGGGAGAGGAGATAAAGGAAGAAACACTTCAGACTCCAGACCCTGCAGCAAAGAACTGCTCCCTGAACTGCACCCATGGGAGGTTAAAAAGTTCCTTAAAAGAAAAGCAAAGAGAATCCACAGCACCACATGCTAAGAAACTCTAAGGCCTCTCCTTGAAGGGAATTCACTGCCCGGATGACCTACAACAATGCAGATATTTTGAAACATGACAAAAATAAGATTTCCCCACTCCCCCGACAAAATTCAAAGATACCACACACGCATAAAGACAAGAAACATGTTCTAATATTGAAAAGTAAACAATGTGAAAAAAGAAATCAAATTGTGTAAGCAAATACATTGAAATGAGCAGAAAATGGCTCAGTTAACACATCTCCTTCCTGCTCTTTTAACTGCCCCAATCCTCAAACATGTCCTCAGTACTGCACAACAAATAGTATCAGTTTAAACAATACTGAAAGTACCCTCTTAGCAAGATTTTCTGAAGTAATGCAGAAATAAATATAGTAAAGAGGGACCTCGTTAGACTTCAGAAACAAATTTACTAAAGATAGGCTACAAATCAGTTTCTACATTAGGAAAAGTTTGATATTCTGAGAGTTTCTCCATTAGGATAGGTGGTATATTTTCATTAATTCTACCTAAAAATTACAGGGCGGTTTTTCAACAATACAACAAAGTTTATTGACAATATATACATTTATCTAGTAATATTCTTTAATGCACAGCTTTCTAATATAAACCTGAACATGGTACTGCATTTCTCAGGAAATAGAGGAACACGAGTTGGATAGATATATAGATCTGGCCACAAAGCAGTTATTCCATCTGTTCTCTCTGGTTAACCAGTGACAGGACCTGAGCAAATGGCACAAAGCTGAGTCAGGAGAGATTTGGGCTGGATATCAGGAAAAGGTTTTTCACCCAGAGGGTGGCTGGGCACTGGAACAGGCTCCCCAGGAATGTGGTCACAGCACCAAGCCCAACAGAGCCCAAGAAACATTTGGACAGTGGTCTCAGGACATGGTGTGACTCTTGGGGATGGCCTTGTGCAGGACCAGGAGCTGGATTTTGGTGATTCTTGGGGTCCCCTCCACCTGAGCATATTCTATGATTCTGCTTCTCATAGCAGCAAAGTAGACGTTAAAAGCCAACAAAGGTGTTACAGAGAAGCCAGATGACTGTTCAAACATACATTCTCTGTGCAGAATTATTCCCACTGTCAAGCTGAACATACATTCCCACAGAGAGTGAGGGATCTAACAATAGAGGCACTGTGAGTCTGTGCTGAGGAGCTGCCTGTTGAGAAGGGAGCAGATATTTGTGTGTTCAAGGGGACACAGTCCTGTTGTTCACACCTCTGGTGGAGACAGCTTTGCCACAGCTCCAGCTTGCCAGGAACTTGGTTTGATGGAGTACCTCCAGGTTTCTTTAGGTAATCTGCCCCCTTCATAACAGAATGGGGCATGGAGAGAGGAGAATGGCCTTGTTATTTATTATTTCTGTCATACTTGGAGACCCTTCAGAAAACAGCTCTTCCCTCACTCAGAGGTGCAAACAACAAACCAAAAACAAACCTTTCCCCAAAGGATCCAAATTCAAGAATGATTCATGCACGTTTTCTGTATGCTGTAAAATCTCTTTTTCTTTTCCATCATTTCAATACACACTCCATTTCTGCCATCAAGCAGGACCCTAAGAGGCAGGTGCTTAGACATGCTCACCACACCAGTATCCTGTGGGTGACTTCATGCACTCCCAGCAGGTCTCAGGACCATCATATCCACCTGGTCCCAGAACATACCACAGCACTAAAACTGGCAATACTGAGGAACAGCAACAAAAAAAAAATCCTAAAAAACCTACTAGAAAAGTGGTGGAAGTGTAGTAGAATAGAAACTTAGCAAATTCTTTAAAAAATGTATAAATCTTCCATTTATTTTTGAGTCCTATATATTTCAGTAAGAAAGTGCCAAATAAGCATTTGAACACTGATACAGAGATGCTTTCCACTGGGTTCTGTTGCCCTTTTTCCCCCATATATAGAAAATAATATATACATACAATCAGGAAGAGTCACATCTCATAAATGCTGAGTGTCAATAAGAACTCTGCCATTTGGATGCAATTCTAAATTTCCTAAATCTGCAAAACTAAACCAGTAACCTTAAGAGCCAGTCTGGTCTGGGGGCATTGCCAGCCCAGCAGCAATGATGCAATCCTGGGTCACTAGCCAGTTTTACAGTGGTCTGGTTCAGGGCTGTTGATGCTTTTCCCCTGCTTCTATGGCATTGGAGATGTAGAAGTGCAAAAATGGGAACCAAAAATAAAGGGCAGGGAAACCGAACACTTGTTTTGAATGTGAGATGTTGGTTCACGTGAGGTTTGAACTGGGGCATGAGGGACTGGGTATGATGTTATTTCATCCAAGCCACTGAATTTTATTTTCTATAGGAATGAAAAATATTTAAAACAAATTATCGTAATGTTTTCTTTTTTATACCTGCTCAGATTGTTAATTGGGAACGATAAAATGAAGATTTTCTAGCTCTTGCTTTAGTGAAAACTCAGTCATGAGTAATTTTCCTTAACAAATCTGGAAATGAGATATTATAGAGGGCTTGGGTTTGGCTTGGTTTGTTCAAATTGAAGTTATTTTAAGAATTCTTACCAATTTCTGCTGAGATTATTATGCCTGTGTTGGACACCACAGAAGACTATCACTCATACATGAATTTTAAACACTGATTTTTATCAACATTCCATTCAATTAAGTGGTAGAGGCACTGGTTTCTGCTTTTTAAAACCTCAATTTACAGTTCTGCAACTGAACTAAGGAGAATTCTGGGCTGTTGTTATAATTATACCAGATGACTGATGTAAACCTGGAGATACAATCTCATTTGCCAAAAAATTCTTTAAGAATTTTCCATATAGATAGCAGCCAAATGGTTCTAATCCTTCCAGTGCTCGATGTGTGTGTCTGACAGCATCCAAACAGGAGCTCAAGGAATGTGCCAATTTACTGGAGAAGGAAAGAGGATCCCTGATGACACAAGAGCCCGAGTCAGGCAGGACAAAAGAGAAAGAGTGACCTCTCCTGGCACTGTGGGAAACCTAAAGCTGCTTCCTATCAGCAACAAGGAAGGAAGAAACGAGTTAGATTTGAACAAGTAATTTTTTTTTCAAATGTAAACATTGTTCCTCTCACAGGGAAATTCAAATCCTCACCTGAGTTTAGGAGTTCCATAACAATGAGCAGGCAATGAGATGACAGTTTGGTAAAGTTTAATGAGGATAATTATTAATAAAAACCAGCTAACATGCCCTGAAAAAGCTTTCTGCTGGGCTTTGTGCGATCATTTGGCCTAATTATTTTTGATGTTTTGCCCATCAAATAACGAATGTGCAGCTTGTGAAATGTCAGACATAATTAGAACAAATAAAGCTGTAGCATGAACATCCAAAAAGCCTCCAAAATCTATTAGCAAAAATTCTCCTTAGGAGCCATTTGCACAGCACCAGCAGCAGCATTTCACAGGTAGGAGAGTTGGCACAGAGATAAGAGACAAATTTTGAAGTCAGACAAAAGTTCTTGAGAGATTACAGACAAGTGATAGTGCTCTGTGCTTTGTTAATGGTATCCATTTATGGATCTTAGATAAGTGCCTTAATTTCACTGGGATTCAGGGATAAAACAGGGCCACATGAATAAGATTTTTAAATTTCTCTTATCATCCCCTATAGAGTAACATATGTGGCATCCCTGCTAAGTTAAATAATGATTTCCTGAGACACTGTTGGAGGCAGTTAAAGGTGTAGAATCCACATGTGTGAACTCACTGCCTCAATCAGCATTGCTCTGTGTTTTCTGCATTGCTCTGGGGTTACAGCTCCAAGGCTCACACGTTGCTTAGAGGATTCTCCTTCTTTCCTCTCTTCAGAAATGTTCAAGACAGCATCCCTTCCCAGTGAAGCAGAAATTTGCTCATTTGTTTGCTCATTTGCCTCACCACCTGACCAGCATTGCTTTTAATTAACTGATGACCCCACTTGTGTTCCTGGCCTGCAGCCAGTCTTGGTTTGGAAGAGCACAAAAAGGCCAGGTTAAAGAAATAAGCATTGCTGTCACGTAACTCTGTTTTTAACCTGCAATAGGAACATCTGGGAATTTAGATCAAACCAAATATTCAATATATTTTTGATCTAGTCAAACTCAAGTAAGGAAATATGTCAAAAACACTATGATGTCAGAAATCCTGGAGCTATTTAAGAAAATAAAATACCTGAGGTTCAACCACAGAATTCTCCATTGAATACCAGGCTCTGAGGCCTAGACAAGAACATAACAGTGAGAACTTAACAATGGAAGAAGCTGTGCAGCTTGCGTTTGAACCCTTTCCATCACAAATCCCATTGCTTACAGGCAGATTTTTAATTCAGTTCAAGGAACACCTTTTTCTTCCTCCTGCCAATACCAGACAAAGACACATGCACATATATTATTGTGGTAAAGCACCTTTTGAAGAAGCCATGGCTACAGTTCAACCTCCACAACTCCAATGAGCCCCTTACCCATCCTGTTTTGTTCTACAGGAAATACCTTTCATACTTATCTCACCAAGTTTTGAATATTTCTGCAATGATCCCTCAGTATTCAGGGGGAAATTCCCTTGCCCTGTTCAGCTTGGTCAGCAGGTTCAGAACTCCTTTTTCTCCTGTTGGTGAGCACCCTGCAGCACCCATCTTGCAATGATGTGCAGAATTCCTGAGGCGCAGAAAGTCAGCTCCTGTCTGGAGTCCAACCAATGAAATCACAATGTCATTCAGGACATTCAATGTCTTTGGACTCTTCAAGAACACCACTAGAAAAAAAAGCTGCTATTCTGGCTAGACAGGAAGTCAAAGAATATTACCAAAAGAAGTAAGAAATCAGACTTTGAGACGCTAATTAGTGCACTCAGATTTGCCATTATGGATAGGAATCTTGCAGTCAGAATTATATCTGGGACCAGTGACCCTGATTCTTAACAGAAATGGAGAAGAGGGGCCAAGAGGAAACAAGGAAAAGGGGCATGAAAATGGAACTTTTCCATTAAAGAAAAATACTTAACACTTGCCACTGGAAAAATATTATGAAACAAAATGCCAGAAATCTTTACAACATTGTCCTGTCACATCATAAAACACAGAGTAAATCACAAAGACTCTGAAGCCTTCTGTCTGCAACTGCATCCTGAACCAGCTACAATATTTATTATATTCTCCAGTGCTGCTAGAAATCAAAAATTGATATAGCATCCAACCTAAACAAGATGCAGCAATCTGCCTTCATTCAAGAATTATTTTGAAAATTATAGAGACCAGCCATAGATGACAAGAGGTACAGATTGATATTGCTGCCATCAGCAAGAAATACAGACAAACCACAAGAATGAAAATAAATTGTATTAAAAGCAATCAATCAAATGCAAAATCAAATAAAGCAAGCATATTACTCTCATGCTGCCCAATACAGCCTGTCAAGCACAGAAAGTTCTAATGCAGGGGTCTGTGCTGGAAGCAGCTGTGATTCCTGTGACTCTGAGATCCAGGAGGGATGGGGGAAGATCATCCCCATCATTTGAAGTTGCCAGAACAAACATTAAGCCAAGAGAAATGAAGAATGTCCAATAACCAGGGCTTATCCAATTTTCCTATTTCTGCAATTTGCAGATAGTAATCTGGTGACATTCTGTTCAGCTTTGCTTCTTCTCTGCACCTAAAGGGAGTTTTTTAAAGTAGCAGTGACTGTTTGCTATTGGTTTGTGCTGCCAGTTCAGTCTTCTGAATCTCTTTAGTTAAACAAAATCAATGTATCAATATAAAATAAGGTCATGTTCCTATGTCATTCTTGCCATTCTATACTGCGTATTTGGAAATAAGCATTCAGGGTTAAAGTCAACTGCTATTTAGCAATTGTGTGACTTCATAGGAGAAATCTTTCTCTTTAGCTCAAAATAAATGCTTCCCAAAAACAATGCTAGTCAATGTTGCCATGAAAAAGTTTTCGTAGGGAATGATCTGAAAGAGCCAATCTACCTTACAGAATATCCTACATTTTAAGTCCATGTCAGAGAGAAGCAGCTGCTTTCCCAAAATAGACAAAATCATGCTCTGGCACTGCTGCCTTTTCCAAATGTTTCTGTGATTTTTTCTGCTTTTGATCTGAGCGATGGCATAATTTTCAGTGATGCTGTTGTAGTAAATTTCAGCCCTCCCTTGTTTGTTTTTAAAATGTGCAATCTTTAAAACACACACACACACACACTTTCCAATTAGATCTTTCAAAGAATGCTATTTTGTTTCTTTGTGGGATTTTTTAATCCCAGCAAGGAATAAAATAGGCAACAGATTTTCAGCACACTTTATCAAATTAGGAATGAAAGAGCTAGAGAATTATCCATGATATATCATAATTCTTCTTTGAGGTAATTACAAAACAATATCCAGGCATCCAGGTAATTTCTGGTTCCCTAAATGCATACAGATGGCTGTCTTTGAGCTACTGCACTTTGAATTTCAAGGCAAACAGGCTCTGTTTGCCCCCAACTGCTGCTCTGCTCACAGCATGTATTAGATATCAAATTTAAGATGCCTCTTTCTTTAATAAAATTACACAGGCAGTCCAATCCAGCAAAATCCTGCATTTAATGTTCTAAGTTTTACATAAATTGATCAGGTGTATGTGAGGTGATTCCCACAGCAAAAACTTTCTCCCTGGCTATTTGAAGAATGTATAGCAATGAAGAACATTTAATTTAACAGCCAAGAAAAGACAATTTTATCACCAGCCATATCAGCCCCTGCAGCAATTGAGAGCAAAGAAAGGCAGACTCTCACCATATCTTTAGGCTGGGTTACAAATGAGTAACACAACCTAGAACCTGACTAACACATTCCTAAATAAAACATCCCTTCAGGATTTGGAGGGCACCCAAATCCACTGCAGAAGGGAAAGAAATGACCATTTCTTGAATGAGCACCACCAGAAATGAGGAGTGCAGAGCTTGGCTGCTGTGGCTGCATGGTCCTAACAAGGACATTCAAAGGTGTGAAAACGCCAGTCTGGGGGGATGCTCAGGGTTATGATCCTGATGCTGGAGGGACACTCCCAGAGATGGGTTAAATTTAGAAGTCAGTAGTCCTCAGACACGAGGGATCACCTAATTCAGTAAGAAACTCTCCTCCACTGCAGTCCTTCACAGCATTTTGCTAAGAATGCAAAGTGGCTTTGCAGACCCCAGCCAGCATAAAGACTTCTGACCACTCCAACTGCTCGGAGGAGCAGTAGGACAATGGTGAATTTTCATCAGTCAGCATAATTGGGTCTTCTCCCTGACTGACTTCCTCCCTGGATCTTCCACAAAACCAGAAAGGAGCCCCCCAAGATTCAGAATACATTTACTCTCAAAGCATTAATTGATTTCATTCATGCAACACCCTGTGTGTGGACACATTTTCTGTGAGCAAAAAGTTCCAATACAGCTTTTCTTTGTTTGCTGTAGCAGCAGGATATCATGGACCAGGCAGAGAAACTCCAGCCTTTGTGGTATTGTCTGGATTGCCAGACCATGCTCTCTCAATTCAGATAGAAAAACCCATTTCCACTGTGTGCTGCACTCTGGTGCCTCCCCCCAGTGCTAACTTGCTCCAGGCCCTAGAAAGGACAGATCTCATCCTGCTCCACTCCATACTTTACCTTCTCATCCCTAAGGCATGAATGTGAATGTTTGGTGGGTGGTAAGTGGATAAATTCATTAGTGGTTACAAAATATGTTGTGATCCTCAGCTGGAAAGATCTGTGTAACTGCAAAATAATGTATTCTTTGCTTTGGCAATAGCACTCCTATTTTGAATCTGGCACTGAATAATTGGAAATTGCATGGCCAAAGATAGACAGCCAAAAATAATAGTCACAAATGCCAAAAGAAAACCAGAGCAAAAGAGCTGATTATTTAATTACAGAAACTATTTTCACAAAATTAATAAAATATTTGAATAAAATATATAATGGAAAAGATACACACTTGAAGGCATCCATGATAAGAGCTTTGGTCATAATGAAATAGATGTGAGGAATTACAAGTATTCTACTGTATGTGTTGAGCTGCTTCTTTATTTTGCTCTGTTCATGCTGAGCTGTGCACATGCCCCCCAAACAAGGTCAGGCAACTGCATAGAGTGGAGGATGTCCCTCACTTCCCCAGCCCAGGTTCTCAGCTTGGTTTAGACAAATGAAACTTCACTTTAACTGTCAAGAATTTGTATCTAAATCATTCATTTGTCATCTAATTTAACTTTTATGAGAAATCACTTTAAAAATTGAAATAATTCACTTGTAACTTGAATTTTTATGAAAGATTAATGTGGTTAAGAAAAAAAAAGTTCAAAAGATAGACTGACTCAGAACTATCTGCTTAAGATTATATAGAAATCCAATCAGTTACATTCTCTGTTCTGCCTGAATCTGCACCACGTTTCCCAATAACTTCCTAAGAAGGTTTTATTTAATCAAGAATGAGTTCCATGGAGCCCCAAAGGTCACAGTTTAGAAGGATTATTTGACCTAGACGTTGTATAAAGCAGATGGCTCTGCTTTATGGCAATTAGTAAGCAGGAACTGTGGTATCTGGTTATATCTTCTGATTCTCTGTTTATATAAAGTTATGTGAAACTGGAACCTCTTTGAAAGTCAAGCTGTGTGGAAACTATTTAAGACTATTTCATTTCTAATTATAGGCTTGATAAAGCCATTTTCATGCAAGAGTAGGATCAATGCAGAGACTGTCAAACTTGTGACCATCCATCCATTGGTAAGTGCTCTGACTCTTTCAAAGGCTATCACAGAGATAACCTTGACATGGGGAATGGGAATCTCACTTTAAAGAAAATGTGAACACTATCTACAAAGTTTAAATCAATCTTTTCCTGCAGCTCCAGAGTGGCAACAAACTTGCACATTAATTAGCAAAAACAAAGTTTGAAAATACTAATACTCCCTTTCATTTCCCATTCACCCACAAACACATATATTTCCCATTGCCTAAAACAGGAAACTAGACTGAGCTCTTGCTTGTTTCCACATAAGATGCAAGATGGGCTGGTTTGCCAGGGCAGTCACAAAGAGAAATGGGCATTTTTCTTCCCCTGACCTCTGGGCACGTGTGGTCAGCTCTACCACAAGTGGGATAAGCTGCCTCCACTCCCAAGGAGTGAAAGGCTGGAATGTCTCTAGGCCTGAACCGATGCTGTCTGGACTTTGTTAGTCCAGGGTTCTGTTAGTCCAGGCCCAGCACGATGATGCTCTGAAAATCCTGTCCTAATGGAGCTGCCCAGCTCCCACACCAGAGGGGTTCAGCTGCAGGGCTCTGAACACAGGGGGAAGAGGTGCACAAGTGTCTTTGGCTCATGATGCAAGAACATCCCTGGCTATACTGGCAGGGCTCTGAGCACAGGACTTCCACTCCTCATCTCTGCTGGGCTCACAGCCTGCTACACTCTGCTGAACTTCAGGAATCAGTGAGACAGCAATACCCCTGCTCTGCACAGCGGGAAGCCTTCCTTGCCATAGGAAAAAAAGGTTTTCATACTGCAAATCTTGGTTTTCCCCTCAAAACAAAAACCAAAAAGCATTAACTGCAATTTAGTGAGATTTATATATGAAGTAAGTGGGAGGCCTTACAAATGAAAATGGTCTTTACTCACAGGTAGAGGACATGCTTTATGTAGAATTCAGATATTTTCAAGAAATCAGTTATGTTTCAAAATCTAAAGAGACAATTTTTTTTAACTCAATCATTGATTTAAAATATGTCCTTGTACCATTGTACGTTTTAGAATTGATTGTAGAAAAGAAGGTGCAATATAGACAATAAATTGACTTTTATAAAAATTACATACACATCTAAAAGAGAACATGAAACTCAAGTTTTAAATCAGAAAATGTTGTGGGAAGAAGCAGGTGCAAAACTACTAGTGTCATAGGAAAACAATTAGATTATTTTATCCCAGCAGTATCTGAAGCAATTTTAAGAAAACATACTAAAAATTCAACCCTAAAAGTGTTTCTACTGGACTAGCACTGTCCAGGAGGGTGAGGAGTTTGCACAGCCCTAGACAAAGTGGTCTCATCATTTAAGGATGGAGATGTGCCCAAAAGAAAATCTGAGTAGCCCAGAACTTAACTTAAACTGTATTATTTTACAAAGACCAATTCATCTAAATGCTAAAGATTTTCACCCAATTAAAGCAAAATGTTCCTTTGCTTTAACTTTCCTATGCAGACTATGCACAGCTAATATGAAAGAACAAGTGACAGATTGCTCATAGTTTCTATTTTTTCCAAGCTATTTCCTTCATCTTCTCCTGAGCCAAATTTTTATTGGCTAAAATTAATGGACCCCAAAATGAACCCACTCTATTTAGCAACACGTACTTCATGGCAATTTCAAAAACAAGTGAGATACTACTGACTTCCCAGCAGAATTTATGCAAAAATGTGGATTTTCACCTTTTGTTTCAGTTTGACATTCATGCTCAATATCAATTTTCTTTTACCTTAGTTGTTTTATTATCAGTAGGAACTAGACATTAAAACCTCTGCATGTACAGAATTCCTTCTCTGAGTTTCTGAACTGACACTAAATAAGATGTGACATCCAACCTTACACAGTTTCTCTTTCCATGTTGAATGCAGTCAGAAAAACGCACTCAAAGTAGAAAAAGCTGTGAGGGAAATGTCAGCCAAAAGTCTCTGTTATATTGAGACTTCAGACACCTCTCCTCATGCCTAAAATGTGGATGCTAGGAGGGTCAGGAAGTAAGAAGTCATTATTCAAACAATTCTATGCCCATTAATCATCACTCTCAGTGCTGCCTAGGTAAGTACTTTTTTGACACTAGAGATGGCCCTAAACACTTTGATGAACACTAAGGAATTCATCTATCAAAATACATGGCAACTGAATCAACATCACCCTGGTATTTATGATAAAAAAAGCTAAAACCACCTCTGTACATATATTTTAGAAAAGGAAGGGAGGCCACAAAACAGAAAAGGGAAACCCTAGAAAAAAAATTAACTCTTTTCCCAAGCCTTAAATCAGCTTTGAAAGCTGTCATTTGTCCAATTAACAGGGTTTATTTTTTTTAATTCATTTTCATGCACTCCTGGGCTCTGGAAAGGATCATCAAGACAAGTATCAAAACACCTTGAAAATATTGTATATACTTCTTGATTGGGAACAGGACCTAAAAGAAAAATCTCAGGTTTCTCTACCAAGCTCTGTAATTTCAGAACAAAATCTTTCCATGGGGTAAGAATTCAACTGGATACAAGAATGTCAGCCAAGATTTTCCAAGTCTTTTGGTGCTTCTCCTAGCCAAAGTTAATTGTTCTGAATTTCCCCAAGTATTCATGCAATATAACAGTAATACTTCATGTTTTGCAAAAGCAACTGCAATCAGGGTTTAACAGATAATTTGTGGTAACTGAACAGAAAATAGGGATAACAAATTAATTGGAAATTAAGTAAAAAAATAATTGAAAACTGTTCCAACATTCTAGATTGATTTTATGCCTTATTAATAATTAACAGCAAAGGTGCTAGTCATCTTCAGTGTAAGGAGGAGTGAATGGAAACTGATTCAGTGAAAATGCCTCAAAATCACCTCTATTTCTTCCCATAAGAATTTTCTTTTACTGTCTCTTTTCATAACATTGACTCAATCCAAATTTCTGTAGACTTACTAATATCTGACAGAACATAGCCTGAGGTGATACAAGAGCAGACTGAGAGGAATTCTCTGCAGCTCTATCCACACAAGAAGGTTTCCAAAAGGCAAACAGTATTTCCCTTGTTTCAATGAATCTATTCAGTTTGGGGAAATGGAGTGAGCACTGAGAGAGTGAGACACAGCCAGTTACCACTCCCACCTGTGTTCTGTATGGCTCTGGGACTGAGACTCGTCCTGCCAGGCACCTCTGCAAAATGAATGCTTCCCCACACTGCCCAGGTCCAGCAGCAGAAAGGAATTTCTCATGGGCCCTCAGGCAATTGAACAAGTAGCTGTGCACCTGACATTCACTCTCTGCTTCTCACCTGCCCAAGGTTAAAGCAGCCTCTCCAGGAGTAAAGCAGGGCTCTCTCAGGAGCTGCAGGGAATTTAGGAATTCCCAGGGAGCTCCCCAGGGACAGAGACAGAGATGCACGGTGCCCATTAGCACAGCTGCTTCCTCAGCAGCGCTGCCACTCTGCCTGGGGCTGGTTTCAGGTGCAATACCTTTCACAGATGGAGAGGGGGAAAACTGCAAGGACATCACTGATCTGACAACACTCCTGTTACTTGCTTCAGTTTCTTTCCACTCCATCAGCAGAATCTGTCCCAGTTCTCCTTCCTGGCTTTACCCTCTGCCTTTCCCAGTGCAGGCTCCTCTTTCCCTGCCTCCAGCACTAGCAGCAGTCCCAGGGATGGCAGGGACATGGGCTCACAAACACTGATTGATGATACACCTCCTAAGGAAGCAGGAGCAAGTAATAAACACGGCCTTAAGACATGATTTATGTGTGTTTGGCAATTCAGACACATACTCAGGCTGCAGACTAGCTAGAGACAGGAGCAGGGAGAGGGGATGCTGGTTATCTATCAGAAAAGCTCTGGCTCAAAGCCAAGCACTGGTTAGACAGCTCAAGTCAGAGGCAACAGAATATGGAGCAAATGCAGCATCAGAACTCAACGCAGAGCTATATTTCATTTTATTCTCTGCTTGTTGAAATTAAAATATAAAGTGTTTTCAATTAACTTGGGGGAAAAAATAAATAAAAGCAGAAGTCATTCAGAATTTAAAAGTACCACTTCTGAGAAATTTTTTAGGAAATTAACTTAGGAAACACAGGACATAACTTAGAAAACATTAACAGGACTCTCAAGTCACCAGCAAGATGGAAGAAGCCAAAGTCTTGTTCTTCCTGCCATAAAGGGAGGATGAACATGCCCTTGGACTCAGACAGACAAAGGTAAATTCTGCAAGATTCAGGTAATGAAATAGTAGGCCACCATATATCACTCCTTGACTGAGGTAGGGCATCTTACAGCCCCTGTGAAACACAGCCCCAAACCCAGGAGTTCTGTTCTTGGTTTCCTGATTGGTTTTCTAGGTAAAATAATTTAAGAACATGATTTAGAGCTCCAGCTGCTTTAAATGTTAGGGTTTTTTTTTTTTATTAACCAGGCAGTCCCAGAAAATATGTCAGTTTTTTAATAAGAGATTTACCACCAATGAAATCTGGTCAAGTGCTGAAAAAACTTTTCCCATTTATTCTTATTATGAATACACTCATTTGATCTATTTCCTTGGCCCTTGCAGCAAAGAAGTTTTCCCAGCAACAACAGAATTATAATGATTAATCAATGCTCAACGACACTTGCAAATATCTTATTAGCTTGTTATTTATAAAAATAAGAATTTTGCCCCAGATGTGGTTCCTGAAACACTACCACAATCCTGCCCAAAAGGAGATTTGCACTGTGTGGTGTGTGAAACCAAAAGAGCTTGAACCTCAGAAAAGGTAAACCCAAAAACTGTTCACAACTGAGCTACTGATTCTGAGGAAGAGCTGTTTGGTGAATAATGACTAAACCAGACAAAAGTGGAGGTGATTCATGGAGCAGGAAGTTGTGTCAAAGACGTCGCTGGATTATGCATGCAATCAATGTCATCTTTACTGCAGTAATCTCTGCAAATCATGAGACTGGAGAACACCTGAGCTTTTAATTTTCCCTTAAAGAACAAAGAAAAAAATGGTACAAGCCTGAATTTCCACATCACAAATGATAATTACAAAAAGACTAAAACTAACAGGATTTGGGGGTTTGGTTTTTTGTTGTGTTTTGTTTGTTTCTGGTTTTGGGGGGGTTTTTGTGTGTTGGTTGGGAGTTTGGGGGGGGGGTGGGTTTTTTTTACTAGCAATATGAGACTATAGACCCTGGAAAATGACACTGCCCAATCCCACATTTTAACATGTTGTACAAAAACATATCTAGGGACATGAGGAAGCAGGAATGAAACTGGTTTTAGCAACACTATTTATTCTTGCCCATTTATAACATGTTCTTTGCTCTTTTCCTCAAGGCCAGGGTTCAAAGTCGCTGATGTATTTTTTAGCTTGGCTTGTATAGCCAAACCAACAGGACTTAAAACAAAAAGGGGGGAGAGAAATCCACTAGACTTCAGCCTCTGTACAGATACAGCTCCTCTTTTTCAGCAGCAGCAAATGAACCTAAATGGTAGCTTTATCTGGACATCTTTGAATATAATAAGAGATTTTCAAAGCCCACAACAACCCAAAAGACAGTAACCATAGCAAGACACCATCTACACAAAACCTCAAAAAATGGGAGCCAAAAATATTTCTGCTCATCCTTCTTTTTATATTTAAAATGTGACCAGATCACTGGAGAGGTTTGTGCAAATGCACATTCAGTGTCCAAGTGGACAAGGCTCTATCCACTCCAACAGCAGCAAAATGTCCAATTGACACCTCCCCCATAAGAGGGACAAACAAAAGTCTGATCTTTTTTCATGGAAATACAAAATAAGCTACATGTTGAAATTCTTTTTGTTTAACTCCCAGTTTACTGTGTGGTCCAATATGAAATCGTTACTCCTGTGAAATAACTGTTTTCTGATCTCTCTCCAGAAAGAAACCCAGAGAAACATTTTCATGGCTAGAAGGAATTACTAAAAGATTTCATCATGTCTTAGTTTATGCACTTCATATACATATGTACATGTAAGACAAAGGACCACTTAAATCAAACCTTTCATTCATCTAAATTTTATTGTGCCCAGCAGAAATGATATTTTTCCTATCTGAAAGTAGTCACACAAACTGTTTAGCTTTGGCTGAATTGAGAAAACCCATTTTTAAACTACATTTTGATACAACACATATGCCTAAACATTCTTGTTTGCTTTTAATTTTTCAGTGTAAGAGTTTTTTAGCATTTCTCTGCTCTCAGCTGTGTATGATCCAGCCAAAGCCAGTCAGCCACATCTCCTGATGTGGTTGTATATCCAGGGCAGTGGTTCCTTATTTAGTTACAGTCTGACTGTTATCCCAAACAAGGTATATTTACATCAATATTTTACTTTCATTTCCTCTTCACAAAAAATTTTAATCTGTGTATTCCCTTTGGTTTAGGTGGAGTTACTCCTGGGTTTTTATTGTGACACAATCAGAGGAAAATGAGGCTTAACACCTTTATGATTAGCTGGAATACTGTACTAAACCCATCTGGGAACAGTTTCAATGCAAGTGCAGTAAATGCATGACTTATCATGTTGGGAGAAGCACTGCATTCTGAGGGAAGCAGTGTAATGATATCTCATGAGAGCAGTTCTCATTAATTGCAAGGTTTGTGTGGCTTGGATTTATTAAAGTTCTGAATCCATTGCCAGTTGCTGCCATATGTAGTCTATAATTTTTGAAACACAAGACTGTACATTTCCCAAAGACATTCCCTCTAATCATTTGCAAATTTAAGAACTTTAGCACAAAGAGATGTTTCCTAATCAGGACCAGCAACCTGGCCACTGGCAGAACCAGTATAAAGACCAGAAATTATAAAAGCATAAGTACATCTATCTATGAAAGCAGAAATACTGACCAAGTAGATTTAGTAAGATTTTTAAATTGTTCCAGACCCCTCTGTTCTGGATTTTTTGGATGCAGTCTGAGTGTTCTGTTTGGACAGAGGAAGTGCTTCCTAACACAGCAATTGTCACCAGAAACAGGGAGGAACAGCTCTGAGGAGCTCTCAGGGAGGGCAGTAATAGCTGCCCACATCTCAGCGTCACCACCCTGGGACATTCCAACCCAAGGGCAGGAAATAAACCCCTGCTGTGATGCCATTCAGAAACACTTCATGGAGCAGAAAATGACCGCAGGGGCAATGGGGTAACAGTTCACCAACAGCACACTCCCAGTAGCTTTAATGCTGGGAAATTCCTCGTTCCAGCAGGGATACCCAGAGCACTGACAGGCTGCTGCATGAAGCCCACACAGCCTCAGGCACAGCTCCAGGAATTAGCTGAGTGAAGCTGCACACAGAGAAGGCCACACCTGTCTGCTTTAGCCATTTTCCCTGGTTTGGAAAGACCAGAACAGACTCTGTCAGTTGGAAGGGATCATTTGTCCAATTGCCTGGCCAGTTCAGGGTTGACCTAGATGGAGCTTTTTAGTGAGAGCATTGTTCAAATGCCTCCTAAACTGACAGGCTTGGGGCACTCACCCCCTCTCCAGGAAGCCTTTTCCAGAGTTTGACCTCCCTGGTAGTAAAGAAACATTTCCTAGTAGTAAACCTCTCCTGGTGCAGCTTTGAACCACTCCCACGTGCCCTGCCCCTGGAGAATTGTTTCTTACCATGTAGCTGACTTCACTTTGATCTCAGCTGTCTGAAGAATGCGAAGTAAGGGACAGATTCTTTTCATACCTGCTCTTTCCAACACAAGAGATTACAAAGAACAGTAATGAGGGCTGTGGTGCACAAACAATCTGTGCCTGGCTCTGATGGAGAGCTCCCACCCACAGCAGAGCCACGAGGCTCTGAGAAATGAAGTATCAAGTTTTGTAGCATCAACCACACACAGCTCAATGCAGCTTTTTGCTCCCTTTGATACTTCCAAATGAGTAATTTTCACATTTTTCTTCTGAAAATGTTGGCTTACTTCTTTGTTCATTGCGTGACCTGATGGTGTTAACCAAAAGCCAGTCATTTTCCTCACCTTTCCGTCAAAAGTGGTTTCATTTGTTCTGCTAAAACTTCATTCTACTACTTCCCACACATGAATCTTTACAGGATCCAAGTCAGTCTACCCTCATCATGATATAAAATTTAAGTTAAATGACTGAAATTTAACCAATTGCATTCTCTTTTCAATTTACTTTTTTTTTAACTTTGACAGTAATCTTTTTTATAGCACAGGGACTTCAACATTGGAATTAATATTTCATAGCAAGAGATTTTAAAAACAAAGTGAATTAATTCTTCTCCATAATAAAGTATCTCTTTCCCCTAGTGCAGGCTAAAGAATTTTTAACACAGGAATTTTCATTACAGGACAGTGAAAGAAAATGTAAATGAAATGTATCACTTCAGGGTTCTCAGAGCATTTATGAGATCATGTAGCTGCCTCTGCCATGTGTGTCTCTGACAACATTTCTCCTCAGTGTGCTTCACCACTCTTCAGACAAGGTTACTCAGTACAGCACTTCCTAATGCTGCTCAGCAGGTTAAAGGTTTTATTCTGTTGGCTTACATGACTCAGCTCTGAGGTTTCTCTGAGCTTTCATGGCCTGGTAGTAACCTCAATTTTGTTACAGGGCTGTGGTTTACAGTCTCAGAAATATTATTGCACCCCAGATCCTGGCTCCACTTAGATTTCCTTCCAAAGACAAGAAAGTTTGTGCCTAGATTTTGCATAAACCTCAGCAATAACACAATTCTTTCCTAAAAAAAAAAAAAAAAAACCTTGGAAAAGTATTCTCAGTAATTGGAAAACATTATCCTTCAAAGGGAACAGTTTCTGTATCCTGCACTGTGTCCATTGAAAGGAAAGCATGTATTTTGCAGAGAAATTACCCAAATACTTAAAGTCAGGCCTCCTCAATGGCCAAAAATCAAAACAGCACAAACATAACCAATAAAAAATTCAATTAAGACTATTTATGTTGAATAATTAAAGAAACAATACCTGTATAACTTACTGCTAATAGGTTAAATTTCCATTACCCCTGGAGAGACCTCTGCACAGCGCATCAACAGCAGAGCCACTGAAGGACTTGGGGAAAGACTTTGGGAATGCCAGGTGGGAGTGACAGCAGCACACAGCAAACCCTGCAGGCAGCACAGCCCCACAAGGGCTTCAGCTGAGCCCTGCACTCCTTGCACAGTCAGCAGAACTCAGGAACCCCAGCTGGTCCAGGAGGAAGCCCCAGAGTGTAAATTCCACACCATCATAGATTATTAATAGACACGTGTAACACTGCAAAAAAGATGGCAATGCACTACATGGGTGTAATATTTATAGTCAAACTTCAAATCCTTTACCTCCTCCAAGAGGTTTCTGCCTCAATATATATAGTCTAGCATGTTCTTCCCTACATCAGGTGGTTCCTTTTCTGATTCTGCGTTGTTATGAACTCCTACATCTGCATCGTGTCACGGAGCAAATTGAAAAATGCCTTTGTTTTACTAAGAGGTATGAGAAGCATTTCTACATGAGGAGTAAATAATTTCCCACATTTTCTAGGTGCATTTATGGTATGTACCCACAAGCATGCATATTTCTTGATGAGCTGGCAAAATTATAAACCAAAAAGCCTTTCTTTGAAGGGAAATTTACATTTTCTTTGTAGTAAGCAAAAATATATATGTTGATCCAGTAATATTCTTAGGGAAAAAAGTAAAACTGTAACACCAAATATGTTTAATCTATGTCTAGGGGGAAATGAAAAGGCAGAAAAGTCCAGATTGCTCTGAACAAGGGCATGTTTGATCTGCATGTAAAAGGAGCACTTTGCAGCCTTCACACCACTAGCTCACATTGATGGACAGGACATTTGGACTTTGAGTTGGACCTGAAGGAATTTAGTTAACTAAATGCATCCCCTTGCCTCAGAGATGAAAGCCACTTCTCCTACCACATGATCTGCCTCTTTCTTGTGCTGCTGTCAGACGTTGCAATACTTCCCTGTGTCAAAGAGGCAAATTTGCATCAATGGGACAGGCTGGGGAAAAAAGCGTCAAAGTTTCCTAATTTCATTTAATGAATAAATAAACAGCACCATAAAATTCACCTGCACACATATGAAATGGTCAGCCTGCTTTTATAACCTCCACAGAAGCTGCTTTGACAAACACTGAAACACTTTTCCAGTATTCTAGACACCCAAATAGAAAAAGTCGCTGAGGGTCTCATTGCTGCGCCTTCTAAAGCTCTCTGCTCAGACTGTGAACAGAAAGTCTTGAGGAAAACCACAGGTAAAAATCCAAACTCCTGGCAATCACCTGACATCAAATCTCTTTGTGACAATGACTGCTTTTTGGATAATTTTAATATTTACCTTTGACTTCAGTTCTAACTGCTACTGTGGCAGCCAAACTACAACATTAATAGCATCTAAAAAATTACCACGGGCCTTGCTGTACCTGCTGGAGTAGAAAGAGCCATTTCCTCAGCATGTTCTGGATCTTAAGAGCCAAAAAAAATGAATGGTTATGTGTCACACTCAGGGTTTTGAATGCTAAAGATCTGAGTTCTAGTACTGTTCTAGCCTTACTCATGAACCCAGCCTACCTTTCTCTATTTAGAAAACCAGGAGTTTTTCTTATGGGCACTTCAGCCTTAAATGCAGTGCTAAATTAAATATTACCAATAATTATAGTTGTTTTTAGTAACTGACTTGCAAAAAGTGAATGTTATACATAATTACAACAGGAAAATCAGGGGGTTTTCCTAATATACACAAACATTTTTCCAGAAAAACCATAATCTGTACTTAGACTAGTATACTACATGCTAGTATCCTAGTATGTGTAAAGCACTATTTCAGATTCTTGATGCAATAGCAAGTTAAGCAGCAGCTCCAGGTTATCACTGACCAATTTTTCCTAATTTAGCAAATAAGGACTGAATGTGGCTAAGAAGACAAGTCCAATCCTAAGCCTGCAGCATTTGATGCTGCCATCAGGTACACAATGTGGAAACAGCTAAGGGTACATGAAATCTTCGGTCCTTGAATTACAGCTGTCACTCTAATGATTCTGGCAGAGTAACAGAATGCAATTGTTGGCTCATTCTAGTACTGCTCTGTGGACTTCAGGCACAATAAT
Source organism: Camarhynchus parvulus (assembly GCF_901933205.1). Taxonomy (NCBI): domain Eukaryota; kingdom Metazoa; phylum Chordata; class Aves; order Passeriformes; family Thraupidae; genus Camarhynchus; species Camarhynchus parvulus. The sequence goes on from NC_044579.1 coordinate 18,065,170, forward strand.
TTAACATAAAACTGGTCTCTACTGGTGGTGTTGTCTATCACATGTTGCCCAATGGACTCTCACAGAGTGGTGATTTTGTTGCTCTTGCTGAGATGTTTTTTGTGGAGATTCCAACAAGTGAATTGTCACAGAATTTCAAGAGTGTTGCCCAATACCCATGTTCCCTGTAAATATTACCAAAAGCATTGCAAATAAAAGAGTATTTCTAAAATACTCTTAGAACAATGATTTCTTTTTTTTTTTTTTTACACAGATTAGATATGTAGCAATCCAGACACTGGAAACATGCATGTGTTTTATTATTATTTCCCATGCAGCAGTGAAAAAGTAAATTTGTAAAAAGTTAATCAAATATATGACATTTTCTACTCTTCATCACCACCTCTCTGAGATTCTGCATTTGGTGAAAGCTACAAAGATAAGGTTCTACAGTAAAATGAAGGAGGACATCAGTCTTCCAGGAAAATATTCCATAAAATGTAAAATAATTGCACAAGGGGAGTGTTTTATTGATATATATCCCTCTCTGGTTTGGGTTTGCACCTTCTGGACAGAAATTGGATTGTTAGATAACTACACCCAGCAGTTGTGTTAGATAACCCACCCAGTCTTCCAAGCCCTCCTCACACTGAATCTGACCTGCAGCCAGGGGTCCAAAAACACATCTCCAGAAACTTTATGTTCAGGGCATTAACTTCAGCATTACTCTTCTTATCCATAAGGTCAGAGGTCTGCTGCTTTTATTTGGGAGCAACCAGCATGTTGTGGTGATAATACACAGTAAAGCTCTGTTAATTAACAGATGCACTGGAGAAAGAGAGAGATGTCAAATAAAACAGAGCAGCAGCACCACAGCTGGGCTCAGGCTGCTGGGTTACAGGGCTGCCCCTTCCCCTCAGGCTGAGGGGGCTCTTCCACTACAGCACAAAAAGGCTTCTGCAAAAATTGTTTCTCTTATTCAGGTTCAAAGATCTTTTCTTACCTTTCCCTCTTGCCTATTTTTCCTTATACAAATTCCCTCTTAACAAATACTCGCATTAATGCATTGCCTAAAAATCCAATGATTTGCATGCCAAGAGCAGGAAATAATTTTTCGAAACTATATTAATCTTTTTCATCCCACTTTAAAGCCTTTCTCATGTACTCATTTATATTCCTGTTTTAAATGGCTCAACAGGGGAACAGAATCATGACTCAGTGGGCCAAGCACATCACAAGCACTGGAAAAAAACAGGCTCGACATATTTTAACATCTTTATATATGCCACACTGGGTTTGTTTAAAAATACAAAAATTCTTCTTTTGAGAAACTTCATATCTCATCTCAAATTGAATTACTAAGGTCTAGGAAACTTTTTTCAAAGGAAGTAGTAAAAAAAAATGAGTCAACTACTCCACATTAAAAGTGGATAAATAATGTAGTTTTTTACAAGCAGCTAGAGCTGCCAAATTTATAATACAGAATTACAAAATTGAGTTTTATTATTGAAAATGCTATCCAAATCTCATATAGACTAATTTAAAGAGGAAAATTATCTTTACACTTTCTTATGTGGAAGATAAGGCAGAAGTTTTGAAGGTCCTTCACATACATTTAATATGTTGTATTCAAAACAACAATTCTATGCATTCCTTTATGACAGAAACTACCACATGTTCTTTCACTGTACCCAAAGAATTCAGCACTTCTACCTACTCAGGTATGGGATTTTCATTTATGTTTTGACTCTTTTGACTTCAGAAATTTTCAGTGTAAGCCTCTTTGGACTTAGAAAGAGAGAACCATCAACAGGCAATGCAGACAGAGCTGTCTGCAGGACTGGGGATGTCAGGCCCACAAAAAACAATCAGAAAGAACATCCAGATCTTTTTTTGACCTTTGAAAGGTTTAGATTTCTAACTGCACTCAGTTTAATTGATCCTTCTGACTGGCCCCATACCTGGACAGAGCTATGCCAGAACTGCTACTGTGGCAGCCAAGCTACAACATTCCACATGCTTACAGTAAAATATCATATTCTTGAGTTTCTTCTGCTCCACTTGTGTGGACATCAAGGCCTAATTGCAAAACCATCCCAACTGAGGTGATTTTTTCATTGACTCCAGAGGCCTTTAACTCAAACCCTAATCTATTAATTCAAACCACACATGTGACCCCTGCCCTCCAGGAAATTGAACTCACAAGATAATGTCAAAAAAAAAAAAATCCCAAACAAAGCAAACCCCCCAAAAAACCAAAAATAAAACAAAACCAAAAAAAAAGCCCAACCAATCAACAAAGCACAACAAGAAAAGACCTCAATCCAATCTAACCCTGAAATACCAATTCTGGTGCTTGAATTTGGAATTGGGAGTGCTGCTCCCAGCAGAAGTTCACTTTCAGCAAAAGCTATGATGTAATATAGTCTACTGCCCTAAGATTTTTGTTGTAGTTCCTCTGGGAGGAGATATCAAACTTGACTGGCATTTTCTGTTTTGTTGGATTACCTAATAATAATGAATTTAGTGTAGAAAGATTCAATTTAAACATTCAGGATGCTGATGAAGCTAAATCAAACAAGCTACACAAACAGAGAGTCATTTTATTTAACTCTCACCCAGCCCAGAGCACACCCCAGTGGTTCATGAAGTCTGTTATTTATTGATCATGGAGAATAACCAAAACCTGTCATTTTCAATTTTACCTCTTATAAAACTTAAACATGAGACTCCTAAATTGTGTGGGTCCAAGTCAGTCTAAGCACATTTCAGGGGAAAAGGCATCTGCCAAATTCAGTCACTTTGGACACAAATGTTTTAGGTCAGTGCAATTAGCTGAAGAAAAGACACTTTTAATAGCTTAAATGCAAAAGCACTCAGAACTTCCAATCATACAAAAAATACATATGGAACACACAAAAATACCTTCATCTGACTTCAACAAAATAAAACTAACACCAAAACTCCCTTTTTAATTTCCTATTACCATAAACTTTCTAGCCATTTATATGTAAGTAAAGTGACCCAGCAACTGCATCATTCAATGAATTCAGCACACATGGAAATAACACCACGTAACAGATACAACAGGAGCATACAGAGTATTTCCTTTCAGATATTGCTGCTTTTCAGCAAATAATACATGAAATTATAATGAATGAGAAGCACTGGAAGGAGCTTTTGTTTTAGTGTGAGACTAATCTACACAGGTTGACATACAAATATATAAATATATGCTTAAAACTATAATATATATATTTTTTAATTTTATATGTGTATATGTAAATATATATATATATATATTGGTCAGCTTTAAAGCTTTAAATCTTCACAATTCAAGCACCTCCCAGGTCAGGTGAGCAGCAGTTTGCTCTGGCTGGCATAGTGCCCCATCAGACAAACACCTAACCTGTCACCAGAGCACCAATCTAATGCAAAACCACAGGTTACAGCAGCTAAAGTTATACTGAGAAACAATTTGGTAGATCTGACCAAGTCTGGTATTTTACTGATATGGACACAGTCCAATGTCAGTCTGCTTCTGGAACAAGAATCAGACAGTATTACATTTTATGAATTTAAAAGTTTGCCACAATTGTCTTTAAAAAGGTAATGAAAAAAAATATGTATTTCCTGTATATTTTAGGTCTTCAGATCCTGTACTGTCCTGTACAGGTCCAGGTCTTCAGCTGAGCACTGAAATCAGTGTTACTGACCTCAGACCAACACTGGCTTATCCCCGCTGAAAACCTGGCTCACAAAATGATGTCTGAAAAAGATTCTGAGAATTTTTCCTGAGAATGAGATTCATTGTTCTTGCTCTGGAACACAGAAAGGCTATCTCATTTCCAAGAACAGCAGCCTCCAGCCTCAGACACATCCACTGGGAAATTTCTGGTCGCACAGTTCTGGTAACTGCAGGCACCTGGGATGTTGTCATTTTGGGTGGATGATGTATTCATCTAATTATGTCATACACAGATCAGCGGATTTTTGAAAAGTAAAAATGTATCAAGCTGCTGTGTGCAGCAACTTCAATAAAAAGGAAGAAATTACAAAAGGTATCAATAAGAGGCTGGCAAAAGAAACAGAGCATCACACAGTAGAAGATAAAGAGCTCAACCACTTTTTTAGTTCATCTAAGAGACTGAGATATGATAATAACAGCACAAAAAACCCTGAACCTAAGAATTCTTTAATCAAGTAAAAAGTCATAATGGGGAAACAAACGGCTGAAAGAAGAAGCCAGACAAATTTCATTTTTAAGATTAACACAAATCAACAGTTTCAGTGGGAAGTTAGAAGAAGCTACTAAGAAGTCGTCCTCCATTTGATGTTTTCTACTATGACTAGATGTGGTTTTGAAAGGTATATTTCAGACAAAATTTATATTGTAGGTCATAAGTGGATAAAATCAACCAGTGTGCAACACAACGTTCTTGCACAACCTTAAAATAACCCCTAAAAATCTATTAACTGTGCTGGCCAAGCAGACAGAAAGGCCTCAGAGTACAAAGACAGTGTTTGCATGGTGGGGTAAAGCAGGCTTTGTACTGAAGCTGGAAAGACTAACCTATGGACAGAGATATGTCCCAGACTTGCAGCTGCTCAGAAACCAGAAATGCCATAAAGGAAAGCCATGAAATCCCAACAAATATTTACACAGATAGTCCTTGACTTAGACATTCCCCAGAAGTACTTTTCACAAAATGAATGACCTGAAATCAGGTTAGAAATCCAATAATTCTGAGTTCAGTTTATTAATGAGAAGCACCAAGACAAGCAGCTTCTAGCAGGACTGCTGCTGGACAGGAAGGAGCACTGCTCAAAACACCTCTCCTGTACCACTGCAGGCTAGTTTTACCTGCTTGTCTTTGGCCTATTAAATAATAAACATTATAAGAAGGTACAATTTCATCTATCTTCCATCAGAGCCATCAGCTCAACCTATTTATCACCCAAAGTGCCTTCATTCCTTAATTTAATGCTTACTCAACTCTGACAATAGCCGGAAGAGAGCATCCATTTGAAAGAATGAATTCAAACTATGCTGCATTCCAAAATGAAACTTGTTCTGCCCTCAAACGTTCATCTTATTTATCTTCATAAAGCATCCATCTCTATTTATCTTAGAGGTTTCATTATTATTGTCTGATCTGGATTAATTTAAAGGGAAAGAGGTTACAAATGAGGTTAACTGTGATAAGGCCAATCAATCTTTTGACGTTGTGGTAACAATCTCATTAAGAAATAAAACATCCCCCTTTAAGCTCTTGTGCCTCCCCTTTTTTCTTTAAAAGGTCAGAGCCTTGGTGCCAGGTTTTACCTTGATTTCCCTGGCCCACAGACTGTTACAGCTCCCACTGTGGGGGTTCTCTGCAGTGGGCTCAGGGCGAGGATAGAGCTGGGGTATGAACGCTGACTGTCCCACTCTATAAATGAAGTGTGAATTATAATAGCAAGCTCTACTTCTTCTGTTTTGAATTAAAAGAGGAAGGCATCTCCCACATCAGTGGAGTCTCTGTCACAAGCCCTCCACTGAAAACAGCATACACAGATGGGTGAGGAAGAAAAAGAAGAGGGAAGTCACTTAGAGGGGAGGAAGGCTCATCTCCTGGCATATCCTCAAGCCTAGGGAGTGAAACAGAGTTTCCCTTCCAGTCAAGTCCACTAGTGACACTCAGCACTCTAGAGAGTGCACAGATCTACAGGTCAGCACTACCTGGACAAGAGGGGAAATCCTGTTAGCAAACCAATTTAACTGACTGCACGGAGAAGCTACAAACAAATCATTGTCCTAAAAAAGCCTAAAGTCAAAAAACAAAATGAAAAATGGACCCAAAGCAAAAGTCCATACCAACAGTGCTGCCAGTCACATTCCTGCTGTTATTAACAGGAAATTAAAAATTAGGAACTGAGCATTAGCTGGGAAAAAACAGTTAAGTCTCTTTATGCATTTTCACTTTATAATAATAATTTTGGTAGCGATAGTAAAAATTATCATGAGGGTGAAGATTATTCAGCTGCTCAGATACAAAGATCTGTCTGGCAAGGAGAAGCTTTAAAGGCAGAATCTCCTGGTGTCTAAGCCTTAAATAATGTTACCTGTGTTTTTAATAACTCCTCACTCATTCCTTCTATTTCACAGAATATCACTCATCCTTCTATATCACAGACTATGTGAAACATTTGAGGAGATTCTTGAAAATAATAAGTGCCCAGGTGTGGAATGGGGTAGGCAGGAAAAAAAGCCAACAGAAAGCAAGGAAAAAGGAAGACAATTTTGTTCAGACTAAGCTGGATCACACAGCAGTGAACACACTACAGGCTTTCACACAACCTTCAGCTCTGTTTAACTCAAGAGGAGGCACCAGCTCTTATCCTCATTGGTTTGATCCCAATATGTGACCTATGGCATAGGGGAACTTTCCTTTTTTCCCTAATAAATTAAAGGTAATAAGGTGAAACTAATCAATGGAACCATAAAGCCATATGGTATTGTGGTCCTGGATGGTAAGTTTATACTCTGAGAATCTGCAAATTAGCTGTGAAAATAAAAAATTTTTAAAAGGAAAAAAAAAGAAAGAACACAATTAAAAATAGATGAAGCAGAGATAAAAGCCTTGGAACGCATTGTAAAAATTACAGATCCCCAGAGCCATTAAAGTGAACTAAAAGGAAATGACAATGTGACTGACTATCAACTTTATCAAATTCAGTAAAAAGTCCATTTCTTTCTTTACCCAAACAGGGTGTGGGATCATGAGCACCCCACAATGTCATATGTTATCTAGAAAGCCATACTGTGTCACCAGCTGATAAACATCATCAGGAGTCCAGTTTCCATCTCAAGGGAAACTTCTGGGACTATCTCTGGTTCATGACTGGGTCAGGTCATTAAAAGTTTTTGCTGACCTGAACCTGATCCAAACCAAAGAATTGAAATTCCTGACCTGCTCACCCCAAGGAACAGCTCTAATGAAAAACTGATACGAAATCATACAGTAGAGCAAGAGCATGACTGGAGACCAGCATCTGTCAGAGACAGCTTCAGAAGAGCACCTGTCTCTTTTTATCAGGAAACCTCTATATTACCATGCTGAGGACCTGAAGTGAGTCTGGCTGTCAAGGAAGCTATTCTGCTCATTTTATTGAGCCAGTCTAACAAAAGAATGTGCAACTGAACTGCATGTTTTGGGCATTCACGGTAATTTGTTTGTAAAACCTCACTTCCTTAGTGTTCCTCCTTGAAATCAGTTCTTAAAGCAACCTGAAACCACTTACAAAACAGTGCTGCTATTTTTCATTAAAATAAGGAGTGATCAAACTTAATTTCTGGCAAATTCTAGCTCTCTGTAATATCAATTTCCAAAGGTAGTCTGGCAATTTGGCATGCTGGCTGTCTCAACAGCTCTGTAGTGTCAGTAAGAACTTACTGAAATGCACTTTAAACTCAGAGACTTAGACACCACAGCAAAACATTTAAATAATAGTCGGTTTTAAAAACAGCATGGGAAAGATGACTCCAGATGAAAGGACACTGGAGGATCCATAAATAATTCTGTCATTGTTCTACTGAAGAGGCTTCAAATATTGATTATGGGTAACATTTCTGTGGGTTTTGTCCAAAACTGGGAGACAAGTAGGTGGGGAATGGGGGAAGAAGTTCTAGTGTGCTTGTTTAAATTCTGACCTATAAACACATAGCTCAAGACTACACAGAACATCAAAGTGCTACAGAATTAATCTCTGCTGGTGGCCTGTGGCCCACCTCTACTTCTGCAGCAAGATGCAACTTACAGAACAAGAAAATCTGTAAAGTATTGAAGAAAGTGTCTTGTGGCAAAGCACAGTGGTGCGCAGAGAGCTGAACTCTGAGCACATGGGTACAAGTGTGAGAGCCTGGGAGCAGGCAAGGGAGTGCTGGGCACACCAAACCAGACCATCTAAAGAAGTCCTTCAGCAGCTACTGCATGCTAAATAAAATATTAATAACCTGACTAGACAAATAAAGAGTTGAACAACAGAGGTTGGACCAGGTGATCCACAGTGGTCCCTTCCAACCTGACACATTCTGTGGTTCCGTGATCCACTTTCACAGCTGAACTTGATTCAAAGCTGTAAAATTACTAACACAACACAAATGTAGCATGACAGGCATGTATGAAATACACAAAATTCATAATGTGGTTTTATGCAAAATACAGTATTTAATGTTACATAAGGTTTTTTCTCTTTTTTTAAGTGCATTCTCCCTATGACACAGAGTAGGGAAGGCAGGGAACAGCCACACCCAGAAGTTTTATTTAAACCCTTACGTGGTGACAGCATGCAGGACCCCCACTGCTTCACAAATACAACTTCAGCTGTGCAACAGTAAGAAACACCATCCTGTATCAGCAAGATTTGTTGAAATTTGTCATCCTCTACTTTTATCCATCCTTTGTGATGTGATCTCCAGTTAAATTTGAGCTTTTCCTGTTCAGTATTGTTCTCCTTTCAGTTTAGAAGTTTGTCTATGTTTCTTAATTGGCCATATCTAGGTTGCTTCTTCCCAGGAACCATTCCAATAACTGATTAGAATTGGCTTTCAAGTGGCTTGACAATGTGTATTTATGATTCTGTGATCATTGGACTCATTTTCTTTGGTCTGCCACACCAGGAACAGTGAAACAGCACCTCTAGGACATTTGGCACTTATAATTTGTTAACAATTTAACATAGCTTTCCTTAGAGAAAGTTCAAAAACTGTACTTTTAACAATAATATTTTTACTTAGTGCAAAAGCATGTGATTAGCCTAAAATTTAGCATGGCTATTTAGCATATGCAACACATGTAAGTATAAAACAATGTATAAAACTCCCTCACTCATTACTTGATATCAAAATACTTTTACTGGCTATTCAACAGACGCAGTTCTCAAAAATTCATCATTGTGTGATGAATCTGAATTCCACTTTCATTTCCAGCAGCAGGTCAGTGTTAATTTACTCATGGTATCATCCATCATTCATATCCAGAACCCTCTTATTACTCAGGAAGTTAATTCTTTCTGGGGCTTATTTCACTGAAAGCTTTAAGAGCAGCCCACCTACCTATAGCACACAATTTCTGGGGAAATGTTTCAGATTTGGAGTTATACAAAGAATGGCTCAAAAGATGTTACTACAAAGAACACTGAGCAGATTGTATTTATTTTCATGGCATTCTCATCCTGGAATTTTGGAGGGCTTCGGAAGTTTGAGTTCTGAAGCCTATATTTTAGGCTACAAAAGCAGACAGAAAACTACAGCACAAAGAACAACACTTACTATAAAAAAACTAGAAAGAAATGGGTTTTTTGTTTTTTTTTTTTTTTTTCAATGTGCTAGAAGGAAAAAAACAGCAGAATTTTCCCCGGTCTAGTTGTTAGGATAGATTTTGGAAGAAGAAGAAAATTGGATAACACACTGTCAAGGCTTGGCAAATGAAAGGAAAAGGACAGCTATAGCCATAATAGAAGTGAAAGCAATGGAATGGAGAAAGGAAAAAAGTTCTGACAGTATCAACCATTTTTTCTTTTTTAGTAGTTAGGAAGTAATTAGCAAAAACTGTAAACTCAAGAATGTCAAGAGATTAAAGCTTTGTAGGAAGAGTAAAGTAATTTAGGTTCTCATCCTGACTCTGACCTTCACTTATCCTGTACTTTAATCATCCCTGTGAAGAGTTTTGCAGTGCCAGCACTGTGCTGTGGTTTGTGGTATTGCTGCTTAAGAAAGCCTTCCAGCTTCTCAGGAGAAGGAGGAAAAATAATTTAAATGGAAAAAAAACCAACACAAATATTGTGAGCTAACAGGAGGGAAAGGATCCAGCCAATTTAACAATTAAAACAAAATTTCCAACCAACCCCAAAAAATCTCATATATGTCTGTTGTTACTCCTTGCCAACTTATACTGACATAGATTTGTGACACACTGCCTTGGAAAACAGTGTTCTTAGGGCTATCTCTGCTTTTTCTGGCAAATAAATTCAGAGTTTTCATTTACTGCTATAACTAATAGTCAGGAAAACAGCAACAGACTTTATAAAGCAAAGCTTTGATTTCATATAATTTTAATGATACCTTAAATAAATATATAAAAAGAAAAAAAACAGCTATCAGTTTAAATTCTTGTTGCATTTGATGCAACTGATAGCTATAGGTCTCAATGAAAGAATACCATTGGAATGAAAACTAAAATTCTTCTAGAAAAATATATGCTGTTAGAGAATTCACCTCCCCCATCAACAAGATGATGAATGACACCCTGAATAACAAAATCAAGTATGTTTATTTTGCCACTTAGCTCAGCGGACACATGACAAATTCTGCTTGTCCTCACTGGAAAACACTGCCAATATTTCAAATACCAGATTTTTTCTGCCAGAATATCCTCTTCTTTATAAAACATGACTGCAATAATTAGAAAAACATCTGTAGTAGTCTCTTCAGACTGAGGGAGTCATCCCCCGAATTCACTGACTTGACTGGCTGCTGATTATTATGTTAAGAGCAGTTAAATAAACTTTAATTTAAAATACCACTCTCATTCAAGTGGTCTAACAAACACTGGACTGATGTTCAGCACTGAAGAGCAATGATCTTTAAATTCAAGTTTAAGGTTTGATGCCAATAACCCCTTTATGTTGCTTTTTTATGTTATAAGAAGTAAAAAAAAAGGTTTAAGGTAAAATATTTTTACCTTCTAGTCCTTAAGTCTTGGAATTCCCCAAAGACAGGCAAGATACTGGGCAACACTGCAGCATGGTAATAATAGCAGTTATTAAAATCCTTATGTGGCCACTTCTTTAACCCCTTTATTTTTAATGAATAGCAATTAAAAGATCATGAGATCACATGAGAAATACCTGCTCATAACCCCTCTGGAGGCAGAAGGAATCAGACTCAAGATATACTTGGAAGCTTCACATGTCAGGGTGAAATGCATGAGTATGAATCATTTAAATGTTTATTTACAGTACATCAAGATATCACCTCTCTTTCCTTTAAAGCAATGGGGAAATATCTCACCTCTCTCAGTTCCAGTTGTACAACTCACTTGTGGAAAGAAGCAAGCATTTGTGCTCGAGCCTGACCCATTCCATGATTTCTCCAATGCACTTCTATCGCTTTACTCTTATAAAGCCCAAATCCACAACTGAACTCAAACAATTACCAAGGAGTTAACAGGAAGTTTTACTCTTGCTACCCAAACTCTCTACCTACAAATCTTAGCTCTTGCAGTTGCACTCCTCATCCAAAGCTATGGAAAACCTGGACAACAAGCTGCCCATTACCACCATCCCAATATGCAGATACACCAAGTTTTTCCATCCCAGAGCTTTTCCCTGAACAGTTCAGCACATCACTAATTGAAAGTAAATAAAGGTTTTAATGATTCAAGCCTGTATAAACCTTTTCCAATTCAAAAGCTAGAAGTCTCTTAAGGATAAAAAACACTTGCATAAAATCACTGCAGCAGTGCACAATCAATCCCTCTATCTCCATTTGTTTGCTTTAGCACTTTACAAGGTTCCCTCAATTCTCAGGTCCAGATCAATCATTTGTTAAAGAAAGAACTGAACAGGCTTGGGTGCCTCAGCAGAATACTGATAAGAAACAATGTCAGCTCATTTTAACTGAGGACAAGAACCAACTTAGAGATTTATTTTTTCCCCTTCTCATCCTTGGTAGAAGACTTTAGAAAATCTATCACCAATGTGAACAAGACTGAAGAAAAGAAAAAGTATATTTCCTAGCAACTCATTTATGCTTCTTATGTGGCTTTTATTGAATATTTCTGCTTTGAATGGATTTTTGGGTTGCCATACACAGTTGAAAACATATTTTTCTTTTAATCTATCTTTAACATTATTAGTTGAACATTTTTTCAAGACTACACCATTGTAAACCTTCTGATTTAGCTTAACCAGGTCAAGGAATGTATGAGGAACATACAAGTTCATCACAAGTATTGTTTCAGTAAAAAAAACATTAAGAGCAACTTACTTGTATTACAGTTGCTTTTAGTGCTGAGACTAAAGGACAAGCATACTATGAGTTACAAGAACTGTAAATAAGCACAGGTCTTTCATCACTGCAGTAAGGGGAGAAAATGTTATTCCCATAATTAAACATTTTAATTGCTTTCATTTACATTCATTTCCTTTATGCCAATGACCTCAATTTGACATCTGCACCCAGAAACACCCCAGTGCCCCCAGTGGCTCTCCAGCAGTCACAAGACACTGCTTTAGCCACATTTACAGATCAGCTACAAAAAACATGCAAAAGGCAACTGCACTATAAATAGAGTTGGGAGCCTGATGATGGGGTCAAATACTATCTGACTGGTACTGTGTGAAAGGGGTTTTTACTCTGCAATTGATAAAGGGAATTATCTAGGAAATGGTGCAATGCACACTGACAGTCACTGAAATTACATCTAGGGGCAGTGCTTAAACCAAAGCTTTACTGGTATCACTTTAGTCCTTCTGGCCCACATTGCTAATGCCTTATCTCCATTCACTCCTTGCCACTAGAATTTATTGCCCCAGTCAAAGGTAACACAATACCTTGGCTTTCCACTGCAATTTAATGAGTATTTCTCCAACCTTTCCAAATGAAGCTACATGGAAGTGTCACTGGAACGCTGATTGGTATGCACTAATTCTCTCCCACATTACAAAGACAAGTCATATGCCTTTGGAGGAAGATGTGCTATTTTCAGACATGCCAAGTGATTGACTGTGATTCTACTTGAAGACACCAGAATGACATAAGACATAAGATTGCTACCAGTTAGCAAATCCCCCCAGGTCTTGGTTTCCCAGCAAATGGAGTTTTTTTCTGCTCATAGGGGATGATAATTTAACCTTCCCTTAAAAATAGTCACAGAAAACAGGCAGGGGGTATCATACAGTGACAAGTTCCTTGCCTACTTCTACCAACATTAGAATTGGTAAGAATTACAGGAATTCTTATTCCTGTCTCTACAGCAGTGAGGGCTACCAGGATGCTGCTATTCAAGGGCTGCATCTCTGATCCTCATCTCTATAAAGTGACATCTGTGCTCTACAGAAACATCCTCACTTTTGCTCATTCTCCCAGGCAGACTCTGTGCAGCAGCTCACACACAGGAGTGACTCAGCCACACTCCAGTTCTCTGCCCTCACATGGTGAACACAACCTGGCTCAGCTTCTCAGTGTTCCCATGCAGAACACTCTAGGTAAACTCTTGTCCTATATAAAATGCATACAGGCAGAGTACATTGCAAATGTCTGACATGCACAATACTACTTAATTGGTGTTCGTTGTCTAAGTAGCCTAATGCTTCACTCTAGGTATTAGGTTAGAATCTTCTTAAGAGATTGCTCCTATATTGACTGAATTTAGCTTCATTTTGTATCAAAATGCAGCAGCTGCAGGAAAAAGACAGGCACAGACCACTTTAAATTTTTCCCACAGCCTGACCTTCCTTTTCTTTCTTCCTCCCTTCTTTTTCCAATCTCATTCCACTTTTCTGACAGCTCTGTATCACTTTCTTACAATTATTTTTTTAAAGGGTATTAAAAGTATTAAATTTTAAATGTGGAAAAAAATTAAATTATAATTTTTATTATGTACACCCACAAAGTCACTACCTGTACATCAAATGCGTATGACAAATGGAAAGCAAACTGGTTCTGGGACCTCAGCATGAGCAATAAACAGCTGCAAGGGCTTTCCACATCAGTGAGCCTCTGGTGCTGAAGCTAATACCTCCAGGCTGAGTTCTGGGCACAAGTAGACGGGCTCAAGTTGTGTCTCATCCAAAGGAAACCAAAAAGCCAACCCCTGCACTAGAAGGCATAGCTCCTGAGCCATGACTGCAGTCCTTGGGAGTTAATGTTTCTGCCCCTTTGAATTTAAGGCTGAATCACACGTTTTCCAAATCTCTGTTCATCACAACTACACTTGTGCATTGCCAGCAGTGCATGACACAAATTTACAGAACTCCCACAAATGTGCACTTTTGATTATCCACAGCTTCTTTCCTGCTTCCTCAAAGTTAAGCACAGGGAAGCTTCTGGGTAGAAAACAAACACATGAACTCAATGCATTTGGAGGGCTGCTAGCAGTTCAGCAACTTTTAAATAATTTTTTTAAAGGCAAAGCTCAACAAGGATTGAATGAGTGACACAAACATTTTCATCACTGAAATTTTGATGTTGGGGCAAGAGGATAGATTGAATATATTGGAAAGTATATATGTACATTATATATATATGTATAAACACATGCATATATGCAGGATTTTTCTGTGACATCACTGTATCCATAGATTTACATTTTATCGCATTTAGGAGTAAGTTCTGGCCACCAGTGACTAATGGAATGAGCTTAATACACTTTGCATCTGGAGCGTTCTGTAGAGGAAGCTGGCAACCTCATGCACTTGGGGCTTTCAGAAACAGCTTCAGTGCATCAAAGCCTCTGCAGCCCTTTTTGCCCAAAAATATGGTTTCTTTGTCAAAAGGAAGATCAGTGGATCTTTAGAACAGATGTTTGCTTATGCAAACAGAAACCAAGGCATTATCCAGCCACCTGCTTTTGTTAAATAAATGGACATGTAGACTCAAAAACTTGTATGAGCTCTGAGCCCTCTGTCTCTCAAACGTATTGTTTTATCCCAAATGTTGCTGACTACATGCCCCAAAGGTCACAGCCTCAAAGCCAAGAAACAAGGACAGCTTTCCATGATTGAATATTTTTCAGCCAGCTTTACAAGCAGTGCATTTGTGCCTCAGTGCAGCTTTACTGGCTGTTATCCAGACAAGTCAGTTCCTTCTCCAAGGTTATAGGTAATAACAAGGAACTGCCTATAAATCAAACAAACAAGCTTTAAGAAATTTAAAGCAAACAAATTGATGAGTTTTGTCAGCAGTGATCCTATTGGTTCAGGTAATACCCTTTTCCCAGACTCCTTATTTCCTGTCATGAGAAAAGCACTGTATATTCAGTATATAACAACCAGGGCTGCTACACTGTCCCTTTCCTTGTCCATTTCCACAGAGGATTATAAGATTAATGGGAAAAAAAATAAGAAAAATAAAACACAAAAAACAGTAGAGCAAGCAAATTAGACAACATTAACAAGTCAAACACATTCAGTATATTCCTCTCTTACTGTCAGACCAAGCTACTGAAAATCTGGCAGCTGACTTTCACAGCCAAATTATAATGAAGAAAAAAAAATAAAAAGCCTTTATCCAGGTAATGGACATTAATTGATAGGATAGCTAATTTAGTGGAAATTATTGGCCTATAAAAGTGTGCAGAGAAGCAAGCCTAGCTAAATAGCAGTAGTAGTGTTGCATTTTTTTTATTTTCCTAGTCTGAAATTGTGTTCACATTTACCTATTTAGGAATGATCATTTTTGCTTGTAATCTACACTCTACTGAGATAAGCTTAATTCTGTGTATTTCATCCATTTCAACATTCGTTTAGATTTTCATTCACTATAAACATTTTTTTATTTGACTCAAAGACACTACACAACTATTAAGCTGTACTTATCAGATCTCTAAGCAAAGACTTAGATGCTTAAATCTAGAAAAGTGGAGTTGAAATGGGAAACATTAATTTATCTTATTAAAGAATATATATATGTGATACGATGGAGAGAGACAAGAAAAAGGGCTGTGTACACAACCTCAACAGAAGAACAGTTGCTCACTCCTTGAAACAGTGACTTGACAAATAATAACAAAGCTACGAAGCTTAAAACCACCAGTGGAGGTCAGGGAACTCGGAAACCCAAAGCTTTCCTTGGTCTTCACTCCACATTCCCTTTCACAGACATTCTCTCCATTTCTCCCTGCTCCTGTCAGTAGCCAGTTTCTGTGCTCTGCAGTAACAAGAGCTCTGTTAATTGTCCTCCAGTGCCTGCCTGTTCAGCGTTGCTGCCCCTTGATTGGTGCCCCCCAGTGTTGTAGCCTCGAAGCAATTAGCCAGTCTGCTAATTTCACTTTCCTCTGAGGAATGTGGTTTATGGAGGAGAATCACTGGCTCCTACCACATAAGATGCAGCAGCTTTGCTACATTCCAAACCAGCATCACCACCTGCTCCACCAGTGCTGTGCAGCTCAATGTGCAGAGATATTAAGAGCTGGTACAAAGTGCTGCCAAAGAAATTTGGACCAAGTCCAGTTTTCAGGCCTTAACATTTCCTGCAAATATCTCCTCTTTCTGAAAATCTGAAAGTCCAGATTTTGGGCTGCTCTAACTTCTGCTTTGCTACAGAGAACTGCATGTGCTGCTTGGAAACTGGGGTGGTGAGACCCAAAAAGGCATGTGGATGACAGCACCAGATATGGTGAGAGAATTGACCAGGATACCACTTCTCCCACAGACTCAAGTTCTGTACACCGTGAACTGTTAACAGAAAAGAGGGATTAACTGCACCTTCCTAATTTTTGGTCTATCACGAAATTCCAAGAGACTAAAATAATTAAGCAATCTACCTAGTGAAAAAAGAGACACCATAAAGTTGCCTGAGTGTGGCAGCTACAGGACAATGACACACAGCACACAATCTCTTCCAATGAGCCAGGCTCAAACACTTCTGAAAATGCACAGAGCACACAGCCAGGTATTGCAGCTCAGATATTCACCTTTAAAGACAAATTACACTCAAAACCAATACATTTCAGACATAATTTTGGATAATAAGTCTAATCAATGTTTTTCTTTTACAGGACGGCCCCATGAAGTTTGGGGTTATTTTCTGCTTCTTATCACGACTGCTTTGCTACATAAATCCAGTTTGAAGTTTTGCAATGAGATGCCTGCTCCTAACCTGGTGTTTCCCCTCAGTAAGTGCCAATTCATCAAAACAGAAGCAAGCAGAAATGTACCAATGGAAAATACATAACACACGCTCCTTCCATTGATATTGGAATCACAGATTAAAGACACTAGTCCAGCCAAATTACATGCATGTGAGAAAGCCATTTAAATTCAATTTTTCCCACTTAAAATGTGTAAAAAAATTACTGACTCCTTCATTAGCAGGTTTCTTAAATATGCTAATAGGGCATAACTACAGGAAATATTTAGGTAAATGCTAAAAATTAGCCATGTATTTTAATGCACTGAATCCTGGATTTCAGAGTGAATCAAATTCTCCCACGAGACAGGAAAGGGACACATATCTTGTTTTACTACGCTTCTTATTAACAATTTAATATACTGTGTAAAACAACACTTAGCTCTAGAGCTTTCAGACCAATATTAACACACTTTTCCAGAACATAAAATATTGCCAGTAACAAGCCAGGAAATTGAGTCCTTTGTCAGTAATGTCTCTACATAGAAAAAAAAAAAACAGTCTTTTGACTGAAATATTTTATAACTTCTGTTGGTACAGATCCACTTCAAATACCAAAAGTACAAGGGAGGGTTTAAATGAGCATCTTTAGAAAGATAAGTCTCTGCAATGAATAAGGCCACATCTAGATCCCCATGAAAAATAAACTGCTGTAACTGTCAAGCACGACAAATGAAGAAATTTGTCTCATGAACTGCTCTGCACCACTCCAAAACAGAGATCTACAACACAACTGCTGAAACCATACTCCACTACAAGCTTAGGAGACCTCCAGATGTAAGGAATAACTCAGAAAATAAGCAGAAACACAGAAAGAGAAAGAAAAACAAATTTCTGAGCATATGATCTTACCCAGCCCTGCAAGAGAACGCCAGAAATATCAACAGCTTGATTCAAACTCCACTGGAGTCAATGGAGAAGCTCCCTTTGCCTTCAATAGTCTCTAATTTTGGCTGGTACTGAATTTCTTGCTCCCCAAGGTTTGTGTCATTCCTAAGTGCTAATTTTGAGAACCACTTGTCCAAGACCCACAAACTACACAAGTTAAATAAAAAGTGCAGTTCTAAGACAGTAAGAATTCATGCTCTGGGTTTCACAAGTCATCTCCTTGTGTGACTTCTCACAGAAGCCACATCTAGAAAAGTCTGAAAAGGCCCTCACAGAAATTCAAACTCTTTCCATCCATGTTTTTCAGCTGATGCCACTATATTTTGCAAAAAGTGATTCAAAGTGCCCAGGCACAGACATTTGCATACACCACCTCAGGCAACAGCAGCTGGTGAGCATTTCAGTCACACTGCTGATTTCTATTTAAGAAAATCTGACAGCAAAGAGGTTTGTTATACATTTATTTAATCAATCAATAGTGGGCATTCAGATACTGAAGCTGTCAAACAGAAGACATAAATAGAAGTGTAACTGCACTTCATTATATGGTCTCATCAGACTTATTGATGCTATTTGAATGAGTGAATGCACTTCCCTCAGTATCCTGGTAACATCAGCTCAAAAACATATCCTTTAATTTGAGATAACCTTTTCCCACACAGAAAAGATTTCACCTTGGAAGAAGGTAATGAACTTAAAAATAGATTCTGCCATGCTGTTTAAGAAAGGTACAGTAAGCTCTTAGGTGTTTACAGCGTCTTAAAGTCTGGATGCTTTTCCTGTTACAGTATCTCCACCACAATGGGAGACTCATCCTCCCCCTGAAAGCTTTGTCTGGGATTGCACAATGCGTTCACTAGATCCAATACAACAACACATAGATAATGATACATTTTGAGGATTTAGCAACAACTCTGGAAAAATAGCTGATGAGGTCTGGAACTTTCTACACATAATTAAATTCTCTGCCAATGAATTAAATTGAAACAAATGAAAATGCTTTGATGAAGAAAAGTTGGATAAGTCGTGCAACGCAAATATTTAGACTGAAAAATTAAAAGCAAGCAATAGATTTTGGTGGGCTATTAATTAATTATCTAGTCATAAAATATAGAATACGAAAACCATATGTAATTCTGAAAAAAATTAAGGAAAAGGAAAATATAAAAGTCAGTAGCATTTTCATTAAAAACAAATCCTTCCCATATAAACAGAATTAAACATTTATAACTAAACCACACAACACAATATTTCCATCTGTACCAATGGTCCTGATACAAGTGTTGAGAAGTGTTGTCTCACTCTGTACATGGAAAAAAGAAAAAAAATAAAAAGAAGCTAATGTAAACCTTGAGTGCTGAGTATCTAACTCAGATAAGAATTGGACTTTAAATGCCTAGGGACAAGTCTCATTTTGGAGATGTTTTCAAATGGAACTGCTTGGCCTTGAGGAGCTGAGACAAGTTGAGCTTGTAAAATGCTCCAGTAGGAGATGGTACCTCCTGCCTCCATTCTGTGTCTCTCATTTCTTCAAATATAAAAATTCCAGTTATTATATGTCCCAACCATTGTCCCTCCACATCAGCTGGCAGAGGTGAAGTTGAAGGATAGAAGCAGCCTCCTAGATCACACAGACAGCTTCTATAATGACAAGGAAGGGTCTTTGAAATGCCAGGGCTTTTGGTGCTTAATAAACACTCCTCCTTAATACCCACAATCTGTTGGCTCTGATCAAAAACTTGATTAGACACAAATGCTGTTACCATAAGTTGAAGGGTGATGCAAATAAAAGTAAAAAGTCCTTCAAATAATTTGTATCTTTATTCTGAATTTTTTCTTGCTAGACTTCACCAGTGATTTAGAATCTCCATATGTTAACATTCTTGAGGAGGGAGGACATGTACTAAGAAAACTGCATTTATCAAACTAGCAGCAGACCACTTTCAAGTTTAATGCATATCTGTCTATGCTTGTTAAAATAATTACCTGGTCTTCTTATCACTTAATTGATCGTTTACTCCTCAACAGAAATATAAAGAGTTATGAAAGCCAGCACTAAGAAAAAGTCTCAGAAGATAACCCATCTTATTTTTATGCCTTAAACTGCTCTCTGAGCAAAATAGATCAGAACACCACCATTAAGGGAACAAATTTTGGCACCTCCACCTTATTGAGAGATTTCTTGTATGTTTTCTTTAGCAGCACCTACCCACATCATAGAGTGATTCAGTAGGACAACTTCTCGTGGTTTTTGTACTAAAGACCTTTTGTTTAGCACAAATACTCTGCTGTATTTTTCACAAGAAAAGCATTAGACTTAATCCAAAGAGATACATAAAAAGAATGAAGGAGTTGAACTATAAACTTTGGTTTTTCATCCTTTATAGCTTCATTTCTGACCTCTGTTCACTGAAGAGACAATCTATGTTAGAAGGAAGTGAATGAAAGGATGAACTGCCAAGGCACAAACAGAATTCAAGGGCAACAGCCCCTTGCTCTCCTCAGGAAGAGCAGAGGCCACAACCAGAAGGAAAGATGTGCTGCTGAGCTTTGTGTAGCTCTTCAGATCAGCTGTCAGCTGGGGCATTCTGCCAGGAGCTCCATCTCAACACTTGAGAGGTGTGACAGAAAAACAATAGTAACTGGATAGGGCTAAGGCAAGCCAGGCTCCCAAGCTGTACGTGCACACCTGAGATGATCACCAGGTTGGTCTCACATTCCTCTGACCAAATACCCACACAGGGGAGGAAGAAGCCATCATTTAACTCATGCTAATTATTTATGACTTTTCTGTCTGTTGAATATGGACAAGCCACCCTCTGTTTCAGAGGGAAGTGTCATAAAAACAAGCACCATTCAGCACAGAAATATACGTGTGTGTGTGTGTGTGTGTGTGTGTGTGTATGTTGCTTTTTGGGGTTGTTTTGTTGGGGTTTTTTTGTTCTTTCCAATGTCTTCCAAAAAGAATGGGAAACATTAGTCCCTTCAGTAGCTATTGGAAATGATCCATAACAGCCAGGAGTTGCTAAAAAGGTAATTGCCTCAAAAAGCTACCAGATTTAGCAAGACCTGATTTTGGACAGTTGGCCTTGGCTATACACAGTGCACAGATAATTCTTTCTGTGCTCACAGGCTTTGTAACACAAAACTACACAGCTGGTCTATAATCCTTTTTTCTGCCTTCCATATATCCTCTATATCCTCATCTTCCATATATCTTCATCCATGCTCTGCCACAAAATAACTGCTTGTAAAAGATCTGCCTCTTTTTGCAGATGATAAACAGCCTAAATCACACTCTTGCTCTCAACATTTTACTTCAGGATACAGAACTTAAAAAAAAATATTTTATGACTACTACATCTGAAGCATGGGCAGGGAGGAAACCAATGGTAATACTGGGGAATTCCCTTTCCAGATCTCTTGGAATAAAACTCCTATGTTCCCACTGAATCAGCTACTGTAAATGTGACATCTCTTTGCTCTAGACTACAATTCTCTGTCAGGTTCCTGTACCCATTGAAAAATATGCAGATTATTATCTTTTCTTTGAACAAAATGTCCTGGAATTGAAATGCATCACTTCATGTACAATAGAAACATGTCCAAAGGGAAACACCACCTGTTCCTAGCAGATGGTAAATTAGCATTGAAAAGGATCACCTGTACTGGAAACCCCATTCTCTAATTCTACCACCAAGAGGTAAATCAGCAAGGTATGTCACAACAAAGCCTGTCTGATTTAGCACTTTTGCTCCAGGAGCACGCCTGTAGTGCACACTACTACTTGTCCATTCTCTTGCACTGATGCCCATTCATCACATTTCCAAGACGAGTGCCAGGCCTGCAGCATGGCAAAACGAGCTTGGCTGTAAGCCACTGCATTCACACATGTTAATGACCCTTGCTGAGGAACTTCAGTAGCCAATACACTAACCCACTTTAGGATTTCCTTATCAATATCTGTATTATTTTTCTTGCCGCATTTTTTTCCTTTGTTCTTTCAAGGAATCATCCAGAATCAAAATTGAGATTGATACAATTGCTGCTCTCATGCTTGATCTTCATCTGTAATGCCATCTGACAGTCGTGTGAGATGGCATTACAGATGAAGATCAAGCATGATCAACAAAAATTCAAAGTAACCATGAACAAAGTAACCATCATCAATCTTTAATGAGGGCTTAATATGTGAAACTTGTACTTGCCTGTGAGTCAGATACCATAACTCTTCTCCACCAATCTCAGCCCACAGTGAGTTAAAATACCCTAAATTTTTTTTCATTGCTATCAAAGCTGCAAGAAGGAAGGAAAGATTCTTCTATACTTAAGACACTTTTACTTTATTAAAAGGCTTTCTAATGTAAAAAATGCTCACACAGTCACTCTTGCAGCAGCTGCATTACCATTATTCTCACCACTCCAAGCACAAAATGAGATTATGAAGGGGGTTCAAGAGCTGGATTTAAATCCAATTCTGCAGCTTCTGAACGTGTGTTAATGTAATATTGTGGGATTTGGAGGTACGGACCTCAATATCTTAATCTACAGCTTTCTCAAACATCTGGGTCATTGGCAATGTCACTGATGCTTTTATTCTAACTAAATCAAAGGGATAATCAGAAATATAATCCCTGACCAGTCACTTGCCTGCAAGTCACCCAAAATACACTTACAGCAATGAATCTGTCTTGCTATGGAAAGCCTTGGTAGAGCAGCTTGTATTAACCCTTACAAAATAAGGAATGCACTGTTAAGCGTAGAAGCTGATGTTTTCATGAATGACTTTGTTAGAACACGGACTAGAGATCAAGCACCAGAAGCTAGCCTCAAACTACCACAAAAACACCTGCTAAGACTGCATTCTGTAAAGGCAGAAAATTCTTCATAAACCAAATGTGATTGCACATCTGATTCCAGCGCTGATATGAAGGGCTGAGCCTGGGCTTGCCAAGATGCAGCAGCCAGGGCTGAAATGCCAGCTGCAGCTATAAAACAGCCTTGTGCTGGCCACCTGCAGGCTCCCTGCCACCTGAACCTGTGCCAGGTACAAACCCTGAACATGGGTTCACTCTGCAGAGCATCCTAACAGTGAGCAGGCAGCAGGAACAGAGCTCTCTGCTTAGAGGAGTTCTTCCTGCCTTGCTTTGATAATATCCTTTAGCAAAGAACATTTCTGCTTTATTTTTGGGGGGAGGGGGATTTCCTACCTTTTTAGGAAGACTACCATCATATCACTGGGTTTTACATTCAGAGACAGGCACAGAGTGGGAGGAGCACAACGGTTCAATTAGAATTGAGCTGTGGGACTGGCCATAAGATGAATTACTCAGCCACTGCAGACCTGGGGTTTTGTGCAAATACCTCTAAAAGAAGCAAGCACACCATACCAATGCAAGAAAAGCTGAACTTCCTAATGCCAGCTAAACCACAAACCCCTGATAATTTCTATGAGCACACAAAAATCCCTCCTTGACCTATCTCAAAAGCACACCAAGTATATTCCAAAGAGTAAGCAAGTACTTCTGGTTCCTTCCTCCCTTTTACTGCACCTGGTTTTCATCCACTGCTCTGATCCACAGCCTGGTAAAATCTTCCACTTCAGGCTCTTGGCAAAGGCTGTCTCAGTGAGAATATTATTCAAAGAAAGATCAAGCACAGTGCCATATAAATACCGCTATCATGTTTTATGCTCTTATCTCAATTTTATTATTTTGTATCAGCCTAGACTGTGTTGTTTTTATGGTTCCTATGGTACAATGAGGTGCCTATAGAAATGTTCATGTCTTTCTCACGTGAAGTTAAAATTGATTCTATACTGTATTTGTACAAATGGTACTTTCTGGTATGCATTCTTTTGCATTAGTCCACATTCTATCTCACCAACAAGATTCCATTGTGGTTTATTTTTAACATTCCTAGTGAAACTGAGGTAGAGGTAACACCTTAGAATTTATATTGTATAAGGACTCACACTGATATGCTTTTCAAGGCCTCACATCTCCATGTGAGCACTCTCTTCAGACTGAAATTATATCAGCAATTAGAATTGACATAATTTACTATTCTAATATTCTTTTATTATCAAAAGATTAATCTAAAATCTGAAGCATCCCAACCCACAATTTTATATAAATATCAGCATTGCCATGGTCTCTCCCAAGAACCAGGTGAGATAAGGTTAGAAGTGCCAAAATGCTCGGTGCCCAAAATAATATAAATCAAATGACAAAACTACCACTAGAAGGAAAGAAACAAACTAAACCCCATTTTTTCAGTTTGGTCTAATAAGAAAGATGAAAAATAACTACAACAGAGTGATACATAAAAACTATAAAATTATGCAAGTGGTCCTACAGCAGCACCATGCATCATTAGTACAGCCCCAATACAGAAGGCTGTTAATTGTTGCTCCCATCATTCACCACCTTTTAACACTGCAGGTACCAGTGAACTGCTTGGATTGGAGAATGTGATTCCATTCCTACACAATTAAAGTCGTCTGGCAAAAACTTCCTGAATGTTTTTAGTATTATTTTCCTTGGGTTTATGGCAAAGGTCATCAGACCCTTGATGCTAAATTTCTGCACAGATCACTGTTCTTCCCATTAAAAATTTCAAATTTAAGCCACATGCACCCTTTTCTTTCATGAAACAGGAATGAAATGGCTGGAAATTAAAATCTCACTATTCCACTTATCTCATTTTAACCTTAATAACAAGGTTTATTATTATATAATCTCTCCTTTCTACCTTTGATTGGCTTCATGTGATACAAATCAAACAGAACACATGAAAAAATCTCCTGCCAATTCAATAGGCCCCTTGTTACCTACTAACTGAGCACATTGTTGCAGCTAAATGTTTAAATAAGAAATTGTTCAATATTTGAACAATCTGAAGATACCAATCCAGAAAGAAATCCTGTAATGACAAGCAATTTTTTTTGAGAGGGAGATTGATTGCCCTTCTGTTCAAACTGCCAACATTTTCTCAAGAGCTGTTTCAAAAATGGACTTGCAAAGCCTGGACCACAACTTGAAATGCATTGCATCCTTTACTTTCTTAAGAGAAAATTCTTGAAGTTTTGCCTTTTGCAATGTTGGTCTAGAGAAACTTTCAGTGTGTGCTTCACTGTCTCACAGTCATTGCTAATGAGCCATTTCTTCCAGCTCAATTCCTACAAAAGGTGGCACTGTTCCTTCCACTGGCACACACAGAAATGGCTTTTTTTATTTTCAGAGAAAAATTAAGTTATTTAATCCCTGTATGTTATCAGAGACTAATTATGGATATTAGCTGTCCCTTCCACTTCTGAAGGGCATTAAGGGAAGCACACCTTCCTCAGCTGACCACTGTGGTCAGCAAGGCACTAAGTGAAAGTAGAAACTTAACTTCCTAAAGGCAATAAAGTAAATGGAAAATTAAAGTCAACATTAAATGCATGGCATGCTAGGGAAAATGAAAAGCCTTCCTGATTCTCCTTCTCAAAGAATTGCAGAAGTTGAAAGGACCCCTAGAGAGCATTCATTTTAACCAACACCTGTGCCCAGATCATGGAACCTAAAGGGCTTGATACAGGCCCTGAAGTTCACCCAGTGCCAACTCCCTGCCATGAGAAGGGACAACTCCCACAGCCCCAGGTTGCTCAAGGCCTTCTCCAACCCAGCCTTGAACACTTCCAGTGTTGGGGCATCCACAACTTCCCTGGCCAACCTGTTCCAGTGTCTCACCACCCTCCTAGTAAAGAATTTCTTCCTGAAACTTATTTTCCCTTAGGCCAGCAGCCTGGTGCTGACTGCTGAACACTGACCCCTTGTTCAGCCCCACATCTGCCATCCTCTGAACTGTCTCTCTTATTCTTTAAGAGGCTGAATACAGAAGATTACAAACCTGTATTCATTTTCTTTCAATGTGAACAAATTTAATTTCTTTCATGCATAACCCAGCACTCACATATGAATGAAATATCTCTATAAAGAACCAGAGATTTCAGTTTAGACTCCTTATGTCCACCCACCAGCAGAAGTGATGAGAAGAACAACCTGTACATCTACACTCTGTCACACAGATAATTTCATCTCTAGACATTTCTGTATTGTAATTTTCATCTCCAAAATCCTGCTTATCAGCCTGCCCAATATTTCAAATAAAAGATTTCTTGTATTAAAGTCATGTAAAGTTTAAAAAAAAAAAAAAATGAGGGGGGAGTTATCTCAACAGGTCTCTTTTGTGTAGCACAATGCAAGTGTAGCTCTGGAATGCCTTCCACCTACTCCATCACAGGTTTGAGTGGCAGCTGCTGCAGTAAAACAATAGCAGCTATGCAGATGCTGATGGCAGACAATGGCTTGACACCAATGAACCACAGTTCAGCACAGTTCCATTGTGCTCAAAATCTGACTGAAGTGGGAATATTGGAATGACATTTGAAACGCTTTTATCTTCTTTTGTTACTGTGTTTCACATAACTTTACTACGTTACCTAAGTCGAAACTGACTGACCATCCTACAGCGTTGTAATAAAAAGGGGGGTTTGCACAAGGGCTTTCCTTGCATTGTCAATCTCTTCAGTGCAGATTTTCAAACCCACACATGCCCCCCCAAATGGGCCTCTTAGTTCAAACTGGTGTTTAAATGCCTTTTATTACTTAGCTTTCTGAGACCCCAGAAGGCAGCAGTACTTTCACATCATGGACTTGACTGGGCAGAAACCACATGGATTTAGAGAAAAGAAAACCTAGCAAGACTTGTTACACCTCTAGGTGATGTCCCCTCTAAATCTCTAACATTATTAATTGATTCTCTTAAGATTAAAACTTTCAAGACATCTGTCTGTATGTGTACATATATTATTGTCCCAAGCAGCAAAGAAATTATGCATCCACTATATAAATAATCAGCATTCAACAGCAAAACAGCAATAAATAATAAAAAAAACTTTAAATATGTAGGTTTATCTACAATGTTACTGTTGAATTCAGATCTGATTAGAGTTATCTGTTTATGTTTTCACAGAAAAGCTAATCTGGAATATTGAGTTACATAGGTCTCAAATGCTACTTAATAATTATAATCACGATGAAAGATCAACCCAAGATACAGTGGTCTAACTTTTCTGAAGAACCCTGTATTTTGGTGGAAAAAGGATTTTTCTTCTAATTTCTCAAATTCAAGAAATTTGTTTTTACTTTTTCCATGTCTTGTTTTTTCCTTCCTTTTGCTTTTTTAAGGTCAAGTTATAAGCTTTTTCTCCAGCCTTGAGAGTTGATTTTTTTTAACATAGCAGTTCTATTCTGCCTACTCAGTAACAACGCAGCTTTGAATTTATGACCTTCAAAAAACCTGGCACAAATTAAACGACACAGCTTTCCATGATAAAGGTAATTAAAGAGAGGAACCTACATGCTCAAAGGAATTGAGACCCTAAGCTACCACCAAAACAAAAGGAAATTTTAAAAGTAGGTAGGATTTAGCAATTCTGGGCCCACTTATCCTTTTAATCATTGATGAAGATAGAAGAAATTAAGTCATTTACCTGATTACTGATGTCAGCCAGTGCTAGAATTACAACCCAGGTCTCCTGACATTCCTTCCAAATACACTGCATTTCTACTTTTTACTCTCATTTCTAAAAAATATACAGATTAAAATAGTTGAAGAAACCCATAGCCATGCTCTGTTTGATACATGAAGATCCCCAGAAGGGTAAATTATGATATACATAATATATGACGTTGTATAAGAGGCTGCAGCAAGATTTTTTAAGCTTGAGCAAGTAGGGAGGGACAGCTTTGCTAGGCCCTGTTAGAGCTACTAGGATCTAACTATTAGGCCAATAAAAATCTAAGCCTGAAACATAACTTTTGGTTGCCTCAAAGCTCCCAGGTTCATTTACCATCAGATCTGGCTGCAGGTTCCACTGGGTATTTATACTAAATACTCAGTATTTACTAACAATTTACCTGGGTTTGGTACTGAAAAAATTGCAGAAAAGAGACCACAGGAGGGAAGGTTTAGTTATTGATGCTATTTTTCATTCTTACTTTTTAGGAAAAAAACCCAAGAACTATTCCTAGGAACTTTTAAGGGTACACACTGTAAAAGAAAAAGGCAAGCAAACCACTGTGGAGTGCTTGCTTTACAAGCCTGTAAAATTATTGCCAACATTTCAATGACCTGGAAAACAAAACTTTTACCGATATGGACATTTCCAACAGCAGCAAAACCAACACTGCTATCTGGGTTTGTAAGAAGCAATCTGGTACCACACCAGGCTCTGTTCCCCACACCACAAGACTGAGCTCCATGTGTTATATCTTTTCACATACATTTGGAATGCACCATATGGCAAAAGCAGCTTAGTTGTGGAACTGGACTGCCCTTTTCTTCTCTCACACGCAGACACATTTTTCTCTTCCTTTTCCCTGTTATTTGTGGCAAGACATTACAATCCTCACGCTCCTGCATTCTTCACAGCAAGAATCCTGTCTGCTTGCAAACGTCAACCAGTCTGTTAGCACAAAGAGGAAAAATGCAATACCATCTGACTGGTTAAATAAATAAATGCCTTTGCCACAATTCTAAGTCATCCATTCCTTGTGAAACTGCAGAGACCATCCTTCTCCTTGATTTATGATACCCTGTTAGCCACAGAATTACTTAGTAAAATCAGTTTGGCTTGATGTAAAATTCTGTCTCTTCACCAGGAGAAAAAAAATAACGTAAACGCCACAAAAAAGAAGACATTAATTTAGGAATAGTTGAGCTATCATTGACTTATCAAAATAAAGCTAGAGACATAAATCAATTCTACCGCCTGGACAAAGATAAATCAATAAAGCTCAGAAAGACATTATTGATTCTGAAGCCATCACTCAAAGGCTCTTCATTTGATTCCTCTGCCATCTGTTTAATTGAAATGATAATTCTGATAACTTCGGGTGAGCCCTCGGCATGTTGACTTTGATACAATGTTATTCAATCAAATACAGATGGCTATGACCTCCTGTCAGTGGGAACCCTAAATGTGTTATCCACATGGATTAGCTTGGATAGATACATTTTGTTTTAAACAAGATGCTTTTGTCTAAACTTTTTCTTACATGACCCTGAGCAGTTGAGTCTTTTGTTCAAACCATCCTCTATTTCCAGCTAATTTCATCCCTTCAACCCACCAGTAGCTGAAGAGCAAACTAAACAGTTAAAAAGAGTGTTTGGCATTCATCCTTCAAATATTCTTCTTATCCTAATTTCTGCACAGGGAATCATTTGTTTATATCCACTCTTTGGGCTGTACCTATTCAGTGTAAAGACAGAAGCAGAGAAGCTGTGAAAAGTGTTTCCAGTACAGACATTTTGGTGGTTTTATGGATTTGTTACCCAAAACCTAACAGAATGAAAAATACTATTCATCTGCAAGATAAGGTAGTGGTGCATTAGGATGTGTGCATTAATTCTACAAACCTAAGAAAAAGCACTACAAAAAATTATGCAGTGATTCTATGGCAAGAATCTACAACCAGTATTAAATTATTTCCTCACTTCAGAGAGGTTCATTGTCAAGGACTAAAGCAAAGACTCAGGTGCTTGTCTATGACAACATACAAGGGAGTTATTTTCTGCTTTGTTCAAAAAGCAAGACAGAGCTCCTGGTGCACTATAGAATCTTACTGCTCCATCATTAACAAAATGCACTCTACTGCATTGCAGGAAGAAGCAGCAACATACTGCACACCCTTCTCCTGGTGCCATAATTAGACAGCAGAACAAAAATGCACATCAGAATCTGAGGGCATCGACTGAAAAATTTTAAGCTGTCAAGTGCATTTGGCACAAGCTTTCCCCACCAAAGTTAACTTCCTCCTAAACTAAAAGAGCTCGAAGGCATAAAATAATACACACCATAATTGAGAGAAAGGTCAAAATTTGCAATTCTGCTACTTTGTTTTTATCATACTGTAAGTACAGAATAAAAATCAGGGCTGCACTAGCCTGAAAAAATATATAATAAATCTAAAGGAGTTAACATCATAATACTTATGCTACATTCACACATTATACCAGCACTGGGAAATAAAGAATGATGTAAAGCAACACTAAGTTCTAGATTAATGGAATATATATAGAAACAGACTATTTAGCAGTGTAAATGGTGTCCTATATCCAAAGAAAGGATATAACCTAAGTAGAAAACTAAAGTATTGAATGTCCAGCTATAAACTGCTGTGTAGCACAGAATTGAATCCTGGCAGCACCCTTCTAAAAGGACTGGAATTTGTGCTGTCCTTATTATGGTACAGCAGAACTAAGAGGGGAAAATTTTTCAAATAGAGACATTTGCTTAAAGAAATTACTTCTTGGTATGAAGAAAGACGTAAGTGGTGATCTCTGGAAGCAGCTGCCTTCCCTTCTCCAGGAGGAGTCACCTCAGACAGCACTTAGCTCTGCCTTCAACGGGTCAGTGCCTGCTTGAGCAGGCTTGGAGACAACATCCTGGAGCTCTCCTGTGCTTCAGATTCTCCATGAAGCATGTGAGCACCTGCTGTCTGCCAAACAATGAATTCCTTGTATCTGCACTGGGAAACCCAGAAAACTGTGAAGCAGAAAGCTGTATGGAGCGAGGGGAATTGTGCATCGCTCCACAGCAGGTAAGAGAACATTTTTGACCAAAAGCCAACTTCAGACTTTTATTTGGTTGTAGGCTTGTCATTGCTGTTCAGGAGGAAGTTATGCTGAAATTACAGCCCTACCTTCTCCCAGATCATTGCTGTGGTCAACATATTCCTTCCAGGAAACATGAAGGAAAGAGTCCATGTGCACCTTAGGCCTTCCTCTTCCATCAGAGCAGTAAATTGGCTCCAAGATAACGAGCTCATTACACAATTTCTCCCTTTCCATACTCATCAAAGAGTCAGAAGGTACCAAACTTCCACAATATTCCTTAGAAGAGAACTGAAAGAAGGTTTGTTTTTCCCCTGCAGGAAAAGGGCATTACTCTATTGGCAGGAGTTTTAGCCTGCACTGGAGCCAGCTATTATATACTGTTGAGCTAATCTTACTTTCTTATGATATTGTCCACTGTAGAGCCCCAAGTCAGCATAAATGGGAAATGGAAAATCATACTTTCTGCAACGATCCTACATTTTAACAGCATTTCCCAGCAGCAGCAAATAGAGTTAGAGAAGAATTTGCTTAGAGAAGCAGGGACTGAAAAAACCTGCACACTCTTTCACCCCCATTTTCAGTGTCTGTAACTGAACTAACAACATTTCAGTGTATAATGCTGGCCCAGCACACCAATAAATTTTGTAGCTTGAGGGTAGATGATAACTTCTTGCCATAGCAGAAACTATTTGCAATACAGCTACTTCTTATTAACATCAATTAATATGCTATTTACAACAAGCAATGCACTTTACTTATACTGCTAAAATAACTAAACCAAGTCATGTAAGGAGGCATTTTTCTAGCAAAGAAAATATCCCCGAGGAATTTTTAATTTCAATCCTAATTTATGTGTCTATCATGATGAAAATACTTGAAAGAAGTTATTTTTTCCATATATGAAGCCTATCAGCTGTCTATTACTGCCACAGTTTATGATTTTTAATACTGCTATAGTTCATCAGGGAATAAAGTGTCTCAAAGATGGGAAGGGGACAGAGAACATTATATAATCAGTATTCTAAGTAAGTACCATTGTGTTAAATGGCCTTCTCACTCTCTTTGGTATAGAAAATTGAATTTGAAAAGCAAATACAGAGGCAGAGAGTAGCAAAAAATTGTTCTGCCTAGAATGCAGAATGCAATCATATCCAATTAAAGTCAATAAATATCATTTGTTCCTGCAAGCCTAGGAAAGAACAATTTGTACAACAAATACTTTGATAAATAATTTTTTATATAAATTTACCTTTTTCCTTGGCTATTGATTACCATTAGAGAGCAGAAAATATTGACATGTGCATGAAACCATAACGAGCTAAAATCAAGTTTCAGATAGAGTATCTCTGGTTTGTGTCCGTGCTTAGAATTAAACAGAAGTGCTCAGGTTCTGCAATAGATTCTGTAACTGGCTCTACCATGGAGCTGTCAAGGTTGACCAACCATCCAAGACATCATTCTCGTGTAATCTCCCTGAGAAGCTGTGACAGGGCAGAGATGCCAGTCTGTGAAGGGGATTTACCTCCCAGCCAGGTTCTGCTGATTACCAGGCTTCTGGGCCACCCTGGCTTCAGATACAAGAAAACAAAATCACAGTAGAAACTTTAAATCACACCAGCTCATTGGCAGAGATTGAGGGATCAAGTTTTCTTACTGCCCAGGTCCTGAGCTTTACTCCAGTTTCCCCCTTTGAACCAGGGCCTGGGGGCTGTTCATCCTCACAGGATGAAGGGCCTTACAATTCAAAATTAAGGTCATAATGTACCATTTAAAATTATATTCTTTGTACAGACAAATCCTCAGCCAATTTACCTGGGGGAAAGACAGCATCTTTCATTTGCTATTAAGAGTAAATTCACTACTAAGTACTTTGAGACTACTAAACTAAAAATGAGTAAATTGATACAAGTTCTAAGAATAAAAAAAACCCTACTGATAAGTTGAGAATAATTTTTATAAAGATCTCATAAAAATCATTCTTATGTCTGTTTTATAAACATTTTGAAGAAGCATTCTGAAAATTCATCCAAGAACGTTGTTTCAAAGCAAAGTAATATATTTTAACTGTGAAAAAACCCTTCATTTTCTAATTTGCATGATGAGATGAACAGCTTCAGCTTGGTCAGAGACAAGTGACCCATTCCCAGCTGAAGTCACAGATTCTGAATTTCCACCCCTACCACACTGGTAAAGAACTGCTAGGGAGATTTGTGCTGTTCTTCCAAGCAGACCTAGAGAAATCTACATCTACCCCTCCAGCTGCCTGATGAGTCTATTTGGCAGGCCACAACATTTAAATAAAGGCTTGGTGGTTTAATCTGTGCTTCACAGCAAACTTTCAGAGACGCAGTAACCACGGGATAACCCCAAGCATTCACAAACCCTTGGATAGTTTACCATTCTACTTAAATTAAATATTCATTTATTCAAGTCTTAAGCTTTAGGAAAGTTCTTATTAACGAGAACAAACAGTGCAAGTACAAAATTGTACTAAGAAGTACTGATAAGATGGGGGCATTTACAGCTCTGTGTCCCATTTAAATATGGCCATTTCATGACCAAACTCTGTGGTTTAATTCTGTCTTGGAAAACAGGTTCAGTATTACACCTAGGTAAGGCAAACGTCTGCCAACGCAAAAATGTGAGTTTTCAGGAACACATTCATTTTACTGATGTATATGGAAATTACAGTTCTGTAAGAATGCTTGAATTCCAGGCTGATATAATTACAGGATGGGAGGGAATATCTTATAAATATTGTAAAAAATATATGTTGTTTACTTAAAAGTTTTACTTAGTAATTCAGAAAATATGGACAATATTGTACACCTCAGGTGATCAGACACACCACATCCTACAGCAACAGACAAATGAGGAATTGCTGAATTGCTGTGGGCTTTAATACCCTGCAGTGGCACACAGAGCCTGGCTCAGTTCCTGCAATCCAACAGACCTCTGACAGGTTACTGAATCTCACAGCAGGAGAGTAATTGGGGAATTGGCTACCTAGAAAACAATTCCATTGCAGGGGAGGCAGGTGGAATAGTGATAATTTAGCCCTTCTTTTGCTCTATCAAGACAGAACTGGGTTCATTGCAAAAATTGTGCAAAGGCCAGAACAACACACCCATGTGCCCCTCAACAGCCCAAGGCTTTGGCACTCGGGCTCGTGTGGAAGATGGAACTTTAAGTAATGTCTGATTTGAGCCTTGAAACTTGAGCTTAGCTTGTGTCACATCTTAATTACTCAATTCTGGCTTCTTCTGGCTCTCCCTTTCCCAACACCATCATCCCACCTTGATAGTGAGACAGATTTGTTTCAACAAAGCAATGAGAAAATACCAGCAGAAACCTTCTGTAATCAGTCACTGTGCCTTTGCCTGGTTTGTACTCTCAGATGCCACAAGAGTACAAACAGAAAAAGATGCTCAACTTCTTGGTAGCATTATAAAATTTTAATTCTAAAGAACACTGTAAATATAGACACAGTAGCTGTAATTAGGATGAGCCTATGTAGGATTTTCCAACTGAACGAGTCAAATCCTTTGGTTATTTTACAAAATACATACAATTTCATGACAGCTATGCTGGGCCACATTAATTACCAGAAAGTACAAAACATGATACAAGAAGGTTTGCTACATAATTAAGCCAAAACGTCTGAGACTTCTCCAAAACATAAGGCCTCCCACTGAGTTCTTTTACAACTGTTTATTCAGCAACAGTCTTTTGGGATTCAAAAACTGGTTTCAGGACTGGGTTTTCAATTTTTCCCCCTTCACAAGATTATTTATCACTTAATCTCTGAGAACCACAGCTCCCAGTGAGGAAATCAAAATTCAACTCAGAATCTTTGTCTAATTCTTTGTCAAATACCGATTAAAGTACTCTTGATGCCCACACCTCTCATATTTAGGATTATGCTGCTCTTACCCATAAATAGACAGAGGTTGACCAAATCATGCTTCCTAAAGCTCCCCAGGGTTCTCTTCAGGGAGAACCCTGTTATAAAACAGGCTGCTCACATATGGTAGAAGGGACACTGGCTTTAAAACTTAGTGTGTCCTGAGGGAATACAGAGGCTCCTAAATGCCCAGATTTTCAATTAGTAGCTATCCAACATCACATACAGTTATTGTAAGCAGTGAATAAGCAGCATAAAATACAGTAATCAAATGTATCTTATGCCCCAATATGCTTTCAAGGCCAAGCCTAGCAAAGGACATACAAATGTGACATTATGAAAGTTCCTCCTTGGAAAGTAATGTCCTGGAAGGAGAAAACTGCGCAGAAAGATGTTGTGTGGTTTATTTGGGGACTAGTTTAGGGTTTGGAGGTTTAAGTTCTCTTAGAAAATTTGTAAGGCATGCAGTATTGAACATGCTGGATAGCGCACCTTACAGGGAAATTTTCTCCTTTTTTCATGATAAAGAAAAACAGGAAATTGGTTCATCCTTTTGAAGAAGCCTCAGAACTTCGCAAGTGATGAATTTATGCTTGGAGAAGCCCAAACAATTTCCCAGAAAACAAGAGCTGAATGTGCACATGTGACACTGGCTCATCTCTTCTCATATTTTCTTTATTTCCATAATTACACACCATTTTTCAAACAGCACAACATGATCTGAGCCTTTCTATATCCTTAGATAAGAGCATAGTGTCTACTGCTGGGTACTGTGCTGCTCATTCGAGACAAACAGAATTCATTAGAGCTGTTCGAACAAAAAGAACATGGAGATCAGTTTTCACCTACACAAAACAAAAAGGATGAAAATTTGCAGCCTTTTTTCACCTACCTAATTTTGAAGCCAAGTTACCTGCATTTTAAATGAAGGTGGCTGTGCTGCTAGCTGAAAAAAAAATCTTCACTCTGTGATTCCTAATTAAATTATTAAAATAAATAGCATAAAGAAAAAGATATCATATAATACAAAGAATTTAACTTATTAAAAATATTCTGGACTATTATAATGTAAATGATATAAAAATACAGGATTTGGAAAAAAATTACAAGACGTGGCATTTTAATTTCTATAAAAGAATATAATGTTATACCCTCTATTGTTTAATTTTGCCTAGTCTTAGTGTTTGATAGTGGAATATGCAACTTAAAATTTTCTTTTTCTCCATTTGAGGCAAGGCCTGACACCTGTGTACTGGAAGGCTTTTGGGAAGCAGGCAATGGCCGAGGACTGCAGTGCCAAGGACATCCTAGGGAGAATTCAGACAGAACAGAGAGGCTGTGCCAGGCAGGGATGCTTGGCAGGGCTGCCCATAATGCCATGATCATCATGGTCTGCAGCAGCTCCCCAGCACCTTTAGCCTGCAGCCCTGGTTATCAAACAAAGGCTCTGAAGCAAATGATGACTGTGAATCTCTCCATTTCCCATTCCGGGAGCACTCAACTGAATAATTCAAGAACCTTAACACCAGCACAAGCCATTTCACCTCAGCATCCCTTCTGCAAGGCCTGGTCCTTCTCTCTCTCCCCTTGTCTCCTTCTAATGCTCCACAGCCACTGCTCCCTCATTCCCACCACAACACTCAATGGTCCCCCTTTCCCCAGCTCAGCCCCACCTTTTGTTTTTGTCCACCATAACCCTGACAAAGACCAGAGCCTTCAGGGGCATCTGCCTCCCTCTCTAAAGGACAGGGCAGAAAGAAATATGTTATACATAATAAAACATTCACATTTACTTTTCATAACTGCCCCTTTGTTATTCTTGTTTCAATCCATTTGCAATTGATATACGCGAAATATTTAAATCAAGATGTTTATGGAAAAAAATACAAAAACAAGATCCTTCCATAACATAGAAATCAGTGTAAGAATAATTTCTGCAAATAAACTTAGCATGTGGTCTCCTCGCATTACAACATCTGGAAAAAAAACTTTTCTGAGCTCTTCTGAATTCCTGATTATTGTTAAATATGCCCCTTCCTCCCACCATGCCCCTCTTGCCAGTCCTTAAAAATTCTATTTGCTAAATTTTCCTTTTCTATGGTCTGACAAACATTAGTCAAGGTGGATTATAGATTACTTTATTCCCTTCTTTTTTAAGAGACTTTTCTGCTGGCATTTGACTGATGTAATAATGTTGTTAGTCTTAAAGCTTTAAGCCTCTGGAAAATACCGTAAAAAGAAACATGCACTTTCAAAAAATTGTATTTAATTAAAAAAAAAAGAAAAGAAGGGACTATCTGAGGGGCTAAATTGAATGCTGAGATACAACTCATCCTCTGAGAAGCTACAAAGCTGGTGTCAATCAAACAAGAGAAGGCAGAATGGGAAAAAATCCATCTAGAATGTTAATGAAAACCCATCTACTGCAATGAGAGAATATGGCAACCACAATTATTGTCCAGCTCTGGAAGGAACAAGTTTTCTCATGCTCACACTCCTGAGGATTAAGGTGCTGATGGGTTTGTCTGTGAAGTGCAGCCGCTGCGGTGCCCTGCTAAAGTGGCAGAGCCTTTCTGCTGGATTTGCTGTTATTAGCACTTAGCAGTAAATGGCCCAGGTGCTTAATCTTTGCCTTTCATTATAGTCTGTGTGATGTGACAAGAAGGAATGTTATCATAATTTAAAGACAACAAGGATTATGTGAATGATAGGGTCTTTGAAGGACCTTGAGAAACCTCTTTATAATGAAAAAACTTCCAAAGGCTCCTAAAATCTGCTCCACCCATACAGCCATCACTCAAGCTGGTAAGATATGGCATCCTGGACTTACAAGTTACAAAAAAAATTACATTGATTATCCTTCAGTTCATATGTTATGAAGGATGATTTTGTGTGTCACTCCAAGAACTTTAGCCAGCTGTTAGAAACAGTGAAATCCAAATCTTTAGTTCTCACTCTAAAGAGCTTTAAACTCTATTAAAAATAGACACACAGTGATTAGAAATTAACTCAAAATGCTTCAAACCACTCATTGTCATGTGATAGTCAATTGAATTAGGCTCAGTTTTGAGTTCACTTTTGCTGTTTTACCCTGGAGCAATATTATTGCAAATGGCGTTGGCTCTGGTCTGCAGGTTGGGAAACCAGTCACTGACAGAGCCACACTCTGGGATGACTTACAAAAGTATTCTTGGCTTCTGAACTGGTGATGTCCCTCGTTTTCACTGAGAGCCCTCAAAAGTACAGATCCAAATTGGTAAAAAGTAACTCAGTGCTCTTAACTCTACCAAATCAGGCAATTTCCCCCACAGGAAAAAAAAAACCATAACAGCCACTAGAAGTCTAAAATATTACTGCTAAGTCTGGCAATTTTTGAAACACGAGAAATTCCAGAGAACAAGGAAGAAAACAGGAGAGGAGGAAAGCAACCAAAAAAGTTTTGGAAGGCAAACAAAAGGAGACTGAACAAATAAAAATTTGACGCAAGCTAACATGATCCCTTAGCAAAACAATGGAAAACCTTTTAACACATACATATTAAAAATAAGTAAAGATTAATAATGACTGCCAATGCAGTCTTATTGCCCTCTTTATTGGTCAGACCTACCTCTTCTTCATGAGAACACAACGTGAACATTAATTTAACTATATATAAAAATATTGTAGCTACCCTAAAGTGTTTCACAACTTTCAGATAAAATTGGAGGGACATGTAATGGCAATTTCCACTAAACTTCCAATAAAATCAAATTCACTTATTTCTGAGAGCATGTTGGGGATTAAGGGGAGGTGAACCTAACAAAGAAAAAACAACTAATTACTAAGACACCATCCCATAAGAGCATTTAGTCTGTTAGTTAAATCATCTGAGTCCTTCACCAGTCCATCTGCACAACTCTCCCACTATTGTACATTCAGTACTTGACTCATTTCTTTCCCAAGGAAAATTTGTCAAAAATTTGTCAAAATTTGGCAAATTTTGTCAACTTTGTCTTATTACTGGGAGGTCTTGCAGTAGTGTCTATGAATCCTTTTTCATTTTTGACTTTAGCAACTTTCTTTTCACATTTTATCATGCTGAGATTGATCTATGACTGATGAAAAAGAAAGTCTTGAAATTTCAGTGATTTTTTCTTTATTCTATTTAAAAGGCATCACTCCACATCAAGTATGTGTGTAACACAGTATTCCAATGTCTCCCATATGGTTTTATAATTAGCCTACTCTACCAGAATGAGCAAAATATATTGCAGGTTTTCAGTTGCTTAAGAATCTGCTGTCATCAGAAGTTAGGCTAAACTCTGATTATCTCCTCTTTGCTGGCCAATAGTGCTTATGAGTTAAAATTGAAGCTGTATTCAAGATCTGATGAGGCTTCTGACTATTTGGTTCTTCCACTGAGAATTTTCTAAATTTCCTTTACTCTTTTCAGCACATCATTCAGAGATTAATCAAAGAAATTTGGTAGGCATGGTAGGGAAAAAAAGGTGGGGATCAAATTAACTGGTCAAAATATTTCTTGCTGCAGAGCACTGAAAATATTCTTCAGGTAGTTGCAGTTATGTAAGTCATGACAAAACATTTTTTAGCAGTTCTCAAAGTTCAGCACAGATGTATCTTCCACACTTAAAACTAACAAACATTAAACAGCAACAGGTCCAACCCCAGACTCTGGGTTCTGACATTCCTGACATGCAGATGTGTGCGACTGTGGCTCAAATCCTGCAAGAATTTGCCAGACCGACACAGCTCTAACAGGTCAAATCTGGAAATAAGAACCCAAATATTTGAAGATGTGGGAAAAACAAATCTAAGCTCATTGGTAGAATAAATGTTTGTCTTTATAGAGATATGCAGCAGAACACCCTTATCATTAAACCTGTTATTCTATCACATAACAAGTTTACCCTAATTGAGAATTGCTTTGATACCAGGAATTGTTCTATATGGAAACAATTAAGCTACTAGCTGGAGTAATTTAAGGCAGTCCTGAGACTAATCTCAGCAGCATCAAGGACTACAAGACTGTTCTTGCTCAAAAGTACATTAAGTCTATTTGACATATTTGAAAGTTTAGCCCACAAATGACTTTTATATGCATCAACAATCCCCAAGAAGAAAAGAGTTAATTATTTTTGCCCAGGTCACTATACTGATAACTGTGTTTTATTAGTAATAATAGACCACAATCATTTGTGATCTGTCCAAACAGCTTTTTAACTGAGAGGAGGAATGCTACATGGGACACAAGGCTGCTCTATTGACTTCTGAATCTTTGCTTTCCTCTTACAGCTTCCAGAATCTATAGAAAATGCATGGAACAAACTGGGGAAAAGACCATTGTAATGACTATCATATTTAATTTTTTTCCTCCAGTACTCAAGCAGATAAATTATAAGAGTTCTCACAGAGAAGAAGGTATTTTACCCATAAAAGCATCAAAATTGCTCATATTTTATCTGGAAAACAGAGTTCAGCATGAGTTAAAATATAATTTGGAATTAGTCAAGCCTTTTACTAACTTTGAAAATTGCCTAAATAATTGGGTACCATCTAGTAAGTAAATAATGGATTAAAAGTACTGCTTGTTTCCATCTTCTATGAAAGCACAATTGTGATGGATCCACTTCTATCAGCTTTCTCACTCTCACCTTTAACACTCAAATATTTATTATACCATCTCACATTTCCAGCAGCACAGCTCCCTTCAGGCTGTCTCTGATGCTCAGCCTCAAGCTCACTGTCTCAGAGAAGGCAGGAATGAGCAACTCAGAACTGAGAATTGCAGTGCAGTTAATTCTCACACCAGCCTCTCTGTGTTTGTGCTTCAAGGGTCGGATGAACTTCTGGGCCTGTAAATGCTTTGGCATCTCTAGATACAACTGAACTTTGGTCCAAAAATAACATCCTTCCCCAAGCATTTGGACACTAATCTGCGAAGTCAAGTTGCCATCTCCTAAACAAATACATTGGCAATCCAAAGCTACCAAAAGAAAGAAGAAATAGCATTTCAGTCTTGAAGAGGGAGCTGGGCTCTAATTGCCACCCAGCTATTAAGTGATTTTGGTGCCAGATCATATGGTACCCATATGTTTTCCCACAGTCAAGACAGTACAGTAATGCCAAACTTCTTTCCAAAAAGTGCTTTGAGAACTACTGATGAAAAAGGCAATATAAAAGCAAAATGTTTATTATTACAATTATATGAAAGTAAATATGGTGCCTTAAGATATATTTGTTTCCTGTTCAGGAATTTTAAATTCTTGCTGTCTACTGCCAAATCTGTGCCACCTGGGTTTTGTTTTGTTTGTTAAGGAAGACTAGGTATAAGAAGATTTAAAATAAGACACTTACACAATAAGTGATAGGCACAGTATAGTGCCCAATTTATAAAGACCTAAATTTCTGACATTTCCAGGTAACATTAAGGAGGCTTGGCACAAGAAGGAACTATTTTTAACAAAGAGAAGCTGTTGCTCAGAAAACAGTGCTTGCTTTCATTGCTGGAAGTCACACTGACAGCTGTCCTTCCACTGAAGTCCTATTGCAGCAGAACACACTCCCCCAAAACACCAACACCCCACTGGAGGCCTGGGAATTCTTCCCAGCAGCTCCAAAGAGACAGCCAGCAATCACTTGTGTGAGTTAAGAAGTGAGTGCTTCTTAATAGGAAGATTAGCCCCCTTGTGCCAATTATTAGCACCAACTCACACAAGAACCCATTTACAAACCCTTCTGCCTCTCCTAGAGAGCTGCCAAAAACAGCCACTGAGTCTGGGGGCCTAAATCAAGATGGGGGGCCTGGTACAAAAATGTATTCAAAGCTTCCAAAACAGATTATTTGACAGTTTCTCTTTAGAGATTTTGATAATGTGTGAACATTTCTGCAAGAAAAAGAGCTGTTTTAAATATATGCCACCAGTCACATTCTTTTCCTTCACCATTCTGCTGTGGCTGTGGTTTAACACAAGTTGGTTTGGGAGTCTAGTTCCAATCACCTTTGCTTTAGAGAAATCTAGAAAAAATACTAATTTTTCAAAGTCAAAAATGCTATACAGATTTGAAATCACTAAGATGAGAATCCAGACAGTTTGTTTATTTCTATCAGATCAAAGAGGATGAAGTTAACACAATTCCAGTATGGAAACACGGAGAAAGTCTGAAAGGAAATAAAGAAGCAGCAACAAAACTGATAATTCCTAACTTCAGGAAATAAGATCTCAGGAAGGACTGAAAACAATCTAAAAGCTGAAGTGAAGAAAACCAACAGCTCTGTTCAACAATACTTTGTGAAATAACCAGAGAATTTAATACAGCTGGATTGTTCAGACAGCAAATCTATTGTTCAGTGCTAAATTCAGGGTAATTTAATCCCCAAACTAAACATGACTCTACTGTGGCAGCTGATGCATTTCAATTAACTCATTTTTCTCCCTGAACAATAGTTTACAGGAAAGTGAAGATGTTGGTATCCTCCCAGCTCACCTCTGCTTCATACAGTAAAAAAGTGGCTGAATTATTCATAGATGATCCTCAAATCTCATGTCTAGAAACTCTCTTTATTCTCTAAGTTATGATTTCTCAGAATATATCAAAAAGCATAGTCACTAATTCTAGATCTTCTTAAACCACATAAGCATATAGAGTGCTGAACGTGAAAAAGTTAATTTAATCATCTCAGCAGGAAAATAATTCCAAATGAGATTCCAAAAAGTCTTTCATTCATTTTCACAAGTATTTTCCTGCTAAGGGAAGAGACTGTGTTCCTGGAGAATTTTCATCTAAATGCCCCCCCCTCCTACCGTCTCCTTACAGATTAATAATTACTAAAAAAAAAAAATTGGGGCATTTAGCAAAACAGCAGCTGATGCTGCCCAGACAAAGCAAGGCTCCATAAAATTTAACAGAATAGGGATGGAGATACTGCCCAGAGACAATAATATGACTGTTCCACACTGAGGCAAATCTTAAGGTTTCCATTACGCAATGAAACTTGGTCAAAACAAGAACGTGTGTGGCCCCATGAACACGGAAGGCTGTGAGGCTGCTCTGCCCAATTCTTGGCAAGGTCTCTGTGCACAGGACTGAGTGACTGAGTTACTCTGGCTGTCCCACATCCGAGGACAGTCTCCTACCAACGAGCCGTAAAGCATGAGTCAGTCTCTCCTACAAAACACGAGTCACAGGGAACTAAGCTGAAATGGAAACATCTCCATAAGATTTCTTCTGATGTAAGAACCTTGGTTAGATCTTAGTTCTTTACACAGAAAACAAAGAAATTTCTGTAAAAACCATCAAAAAAAAAAAAGGCAAAACCATGTTAAGATGGCAGCACACTCAAAATGGTCCAGAAGTTTATGGACTGCCTTGGGATTGGTAAAACATTAATGCTTTGAAAGGGAAGAACACACAGGGTGTGATGTCCTCAGGGATCAGTGTTTGCTTATACCATGCTAACAGGAAACATCTTGCTTACGCACAAGGACTGTAGTGGCGAATTAAGGAGTTTATTTTTTACTTAATTTAAAGCAAAGTCTGTAGAGCTGTGCCTCAGCCAAGACTCACATGTGTGTTTCTGTCTTGTTAGGAGGAGGGAGAACAAGAAAAAAGCAAGCAAGCACTGAGACGCGAGTCAGGCACCAAATGATAAAACCTGCATTTTTGTACCGATGCCATTTTTTCAAGGGTTAATCTCAGCAGCTCACAGGATAACTGCCTCATTTTTGTGGTCTGAACAGCCCTCCAGCTACCACAACAATGACACTCAATCCCTTATGAAAGCAGAAACGTTGGATTAGAAATTGCATTTGTAAAATGGATTATCACAGAGAACTTTAGGGGAAAAAGCCAAATAAATGCCCTTATAATTGTTGCAGGCAACTACTTTTAATTCTTTGTATTATTATGTGAATCCCTTATCTCTGTAAAGACACTGAATACCCATGGCTGCTGCATCTCCATCTTTCTTAAAAAGACACCCCAAACCTTTCAAAATCAGTTCAAAAGGAATGTGATTCTGGACACACCTGGTGATCCAGGTCAAGGTGGTATAAAAGTGAGGAGTCTCCACATCAACTTCCACATTCTGTAATGTGGGATTTCTTAGTGGACAATTCTTTTCAAGCGCTGTTAGGACTTCAGAATTAGCAGAAGAACTTGGGCTGGAGAACTGGCTGCAGGCTCACCTTCCTGCCACACTGCCCTGCGAAGAGGGCACAGCACACTAAGAGAACTTTCCTCTATAATCCTGCCACACATAGTGCTCAAAAGACATCTCATCCTTTTAAGAGGGAGGCCTTCTGTAAGAGTGCACAGGCACACACAGAACTGGGGCTGAAGGAATAATACCTAATCTCCTGCTGCTTCTCACCTTCTCTAACAGAAGTCCTAAGCTGATATTCCCTAGGCAAAGCTATAGTTAGCCCTTTATGACCTTTGGACCCTGGCACAACACCTTACAACAGTGAAACTGGCTGTTTCACAGTCCCACTTCCAGTACACAGATAGGTGACACATCTTTTAGGTGGTACTTTGTCCCTCACACTCATCCTCCATCATTCCTCTCATGCCTGAAGGCAGAACTACAGCTCTCCTACCCATTGCTCTTGTATGTGTCCCATGTCTTCAGAACACTTTTGTTTCCATTAAATTTCAAGGAACTTAGCAAGTCCTTGAACTCCTCCCACTGCTTTTCCACCCCTTCAGCAGAGCAGAAGAAACACATTGCGTTCCACAAGTTATAAACAGATTCATAAGAGAACTCTTGACTTGATGTGGTAGAAGTGCTCAGACTTAGTTGCATTTTTTCTTGCAGAAGAAACACACCCTTTCCTAAGCTACCTCAGTGAGACTCTGCCTAATGTACAATCGTTTTTCAGAAAAAAAAAAATCTGTGTTTTCATTTAAAATTTTACCTTATGGTTCTTAGCAGCTCACTTGACTTCTGAATTGCAAACACATCACTTCTTTCACAGGAGAAGGTCCTCAGAGCTGTTTTGTCATGGCTTTTGTGAGCAATGAGCAGCACAACATGCTGCTGTAAATCCAGAGCTAGAGCTTTGAGTTCATCTAAAATAACAAATAAAACAGAACTAGAGGATACAGCAATAACAAAATCCAGAGATATGGTTACTGTGTGTTCCCAGTTTGCAGGACAGAGGATACAGAACTCAGCATCAGCACAGCTATGGTTGCCTCTATCCTATAGCTGAGCTCTCTTCCCATGCTAAAGCTTTACTCATATCCACAGAAATTAGAAAAAAAACCAAGTCTGTGTCTCTACATCTAAGGATTTAACCTAGTTATGGCACAATCTACTACTGCAT
The DNA here is from genome assembly GCF_901933205.1 of Camarhynchus parvulus. Lineage (NCBI taxonomy): Eukaryota > Metazoa > Chordata > Aves > Passeriformes > Thraupidae > Camarhynchus > Camarhynchus parvulus. The sequence goes on from NC_044579.1 coordinate 18,109,826, forward strand.
TTCAGCTGAGGACAAACAATGCTGTCATTGAAGCAGAAATAACACCTCAGTCCTGCAACCTGAAAATGTGCATTCCAAGCAGGTATTGCACCCCAAGAGATGGGGAGGAGAGCAGATATAGCAGTGGAAATGAGCACATTCATGAAGCTTCTGCTGCTTTCTGTAGGAAAAGCTGGAATACCAGCCACAGTACTTCAGGAACTTTCTCCTGCTGAAATGACTTGTTGTTTTGGAGTTTGGGTTGAATGGGTCGTTTTCAGATTGGGGTCTGGGGTTTTTTTTTCAGAAAGCAGTATTCTCATGGTTATTTCATATTATATTTTCTGAGTAATAATCTCATAAAAACATGCTGGATATCTGGTTAAAACAGTACATTCAGCCATTTGCAAACACAGATTCATTGCTGAAAAAGTCCAGGTGCAAATATTATTAATGGCACAAAGACTGACCAGAGTTCCCATTTCTCCAATGATTAGAGGCAGATCTTGACTGTGGATGTGGAGGGTTTTGATCTCTAAATACACAGAGGGTTTTTTTCTAAACAACACAGGATGAAATGAAAACTAAAGAGATGAAGTGCTGAAATCTACAGAGCAGTAATTCTAGCTTTAGTCACTGACTTGTGACTTGCAATCACAGCAGTTATTGGGAATAAAGCCATATTTTTGGATTCAAATATTTTCCAATCATGCTGTAGCTACATTGACCCCTGTAGAAAGAGATGTGTGAGCAAATGGGAAAGAGGAGTCCCAATTTCTGAGACAGCTGCCTTATAAATCAGAATGACTTTTGAAGTGCTGTATGAATGCACATAAAACTGACACTCATGTGAAAACAAGGGCACATTCTTATTAGAGAGGAAACACTAGCATAGAGAAAAAGACAAAATCACAGGAAAAAAGCACAACTACTTTTTTCATTAGTCTAAGACTTTAATTGAGGGGCTAGTAGATTTCAATTAACTTTTTTTGTCATAATCTTTTTTTGCTTTTAGTACCTGTTTCTTTTCTAAGCTCTAAATAGGAACAAAGGACCTAAAATAGCAGAGTATTCCCACCACATTTAAGAGCAGTTCCATGCACTTCTGGAAAATGAAGTGATTTGCAAAGTTAACAGAAAGGGTGCCTAATGCTAAACACCTAAGAGCTCAGTGCCTCAGGGAGCTGTCCATCTCTAATTGCTACCAAAATACATTCCTCCATGGGTAAGGCCATGAGAAACAGCAGCAATTCCCGTTAAGTACTATACAACCAGAAAATAGCTACATTTTTTAAATAGTTACATTTTATTAAAATGCACATTCTTACTTTAATTTATATGGCTTAGATTGCTAAAAGGGTTGCTCAGAAATAAATCCTGTGGCTTGCATTTATAGAATCTCTAAACAGGCAGAATCTCTAAGGCAGAATTTTTTAATTTTTTTTTTTTAAGTAACTAAGAATCAGATTTCAGAGACATTATGGGTAGATCCTAATGCCTAATGACAGCAATTGATGTCTTGAAGAGGTATCTAATTTAAGTGAGATATCTACAGTCAGGAGTGTGAAACACTGAACTACTATAAAGCCTGTTTCTCAGTTTTTTTTTCAGGTAACTACATATTTTCAAAATCTGTCCCCAAATTACTGAAACTCCAGGTGTATTTAGAAACAAATGGAGTGTGATTCTTAGGAAGCTACGCGGGCTTTTCATTCAATTGTTAAACCAAGACTTGAACCATTATTCCTGCTCTTCCAATCATGTGGGCATTCATACACTATTTATTTCTTCACAGGTCTGCTTCTGCTTCAACAGTACAAGCATTCTTTCACATCTAAAATTTCATGCAGGCCTAAATAACTGAAAATCTGCATTTAAACACAGTAAGTGAAGTGTTTCTTTTAAGCTCAGAAAACCTAAATATCTTTCAGTGCTATTTAGTCCCTTTTACTAGAGGGCCAAGTATAAATCTGGAACAACTCACTGGTATAGACTAATTTTGCATCTACAGCTGTGTTATAGCATACTTTGCTGACTAAATTGTAGTAATAAATTGAATAAACCAATAAACTGTTCCTTTCTGATACTGACAATCCCAAACATGAGTTAGCTGAAACCTTGCTACACATTTACATTCACCTTCCACAGTTTAGTTTTTTAAAATTGATTATAAGCAGAAAAATATAACATGTTTCGCATCATTCAAAATGCAGGAGGGAAGGAAGGAAAGAAGAAAACACATTAATTTTTCTACCTTTGGATAATTAATTTGAAAACACTGAAATCCTAAATGTGAAATACCTCTCCTGACACTCAGTTTGGTTTCTAGGAGGACAGTGAAGAGGCACCACACCTTCCCCAGTACATTCACTGTATCACTGGGACTCTCAGCTAGCTGATCCCTAGGAAAGGTTGTTCTTGGCTGTGTTGCTGCCACGAGGCTACACATCATTGTGTTAAGCTCTTTAGCACAATTTCTGGCAACAGGACTCAAGGAGATCAATAGTGCTGCTTCCTAGGCTCTAAACCTGTTTTTAGTGATTTACTGTATCATCAATGGCCAATAAACCAAAATGCTGACGTGTCATCTCTTCCACACTAGATTTGTCTCTATGTTTTCCTTTCACCCTATTGAGGAAAAAGTTTTATGAATGGAAAACATGGATTGTAAGTAATTCAACCTGTCAATCTCAAAGCAGGTAAGGAACAAAAAGGACACTCATTCCATATGAAATGTATGCCCCTTACATTAAGGACTTCAAACACTAACAGGCATAGGTGTAACTCCATACCCCACTGCCCATCCCATCAGTCCCACCTTCTGACCCAGTGGTGATCATGGGCCATATTATTCTTATAAGAAATAAAACAAAGAAAATTAATAATACAAAAAATACATACACTACACCGCCTTAGAATTTACTCTCACTTTTACATTTGTACCATAGCATAAATATATTTTTTTAGATATTGATTTTAGGAAGCACAAAACATTACATGATGTAATTTGTAAAAAAATTAAAGTTTTCTATGTAGTCATACATTTCTGGACTATTTTAACAGAATTCTGTTGAGGGAACGTAAAGCCTTTGTGACATGAAAATACTTTTGGAACTTAAAGCTCCCTGCAGAATTTAACCTAATCAACTAACCAGGCAAGAATCTGACAAACAGGTTTGCTTTTAAAAAACAATGATGGGAAGTGTGGGGAAAAAAGTCATTTTCTACTATTCTTGTTTAGCCTGCAGTGCTATTCTGCAGAGAGGGGAGTGACAAGTCTGATGACACTTTACATGACAGCACTTAAACCCAGTGAAGACTTCAGAACCCCTGTATGACCTGTTTATTCTTTATATTTATCCAATAATAGGTGAGTAGCTTTTAACAGTGTGGTAATAACACATTCACTTCTAATAATGATACACTTTGTTCTGACAAGGGGCAACTGTAAAGCTTGTTTTGGTGTCTGTGGCAGCTGCCAGGTATTAACTATCTTTCAGCGTGTCTTATTTTGATTATTACAAAATCACTTTGGAAAAGGTTTATATGTAACAAAAACAAACAAAGTTCTGGCAGGAAAATAAGTATCCCTGTAGAACCATGAGTGGGTATAATGGAATCAGTCCATGAACAGAAGGCAGATGAGGTCTCTGTTTCTTGTATTTTTTTTCATAAGGCTGGAGTTTTGCTTGTATAAATGACACAGGGAGGGAGGAGAAACAGAATATCACACTGAAAGATAATAAAAGTAACCCAAATGTCCTGACTGTACCTGCAGCTGCTGGAGGATTTCACTCAGAGAAGCTGAGATTATGTGTTGTACCTTGGACAAGCCTGCACCAGTTTGCTTTGTGTCTACTAAAAAAGATTTTTTTCATTCCTACAGCACATTTCTGCCTTTCCTTTCTGTCTTTTCTGGCTCTTCTGCAGAGACCTCAAGAAATAATGAATGCTCCCCCAATTTTTCTGGACATGGGGAAGCTACTTATCCCTACTTATAGAATAAGTTAAACACTTTCCCTTAATCTTAAAAACTAAGGATTGAATTTTCCCACAATGGTAAATTCTGGCTTTATTCTGCTCCCACTGGAGAAGTTTATTTTCATTGTATTTACACAAGGCTCAGCATAAATAAATACCTTTAAAATCCAGCCCCCTGATTAGGATAGACATGAAAAGAAATGTGGGAAATGGAAGCAATCTACGGAAGCAATACATGTGAATCAATAATGCCAACCAGTATTTATGGATCTCATTATCTCAACATGTGCTTTTTAGGATCATTTTAAATTACTATTAAAAATAGCCATAGGTACATTTAAAATTAATATTTTAGAGTTCAAATGGTCTGCATTTGCCAGTGCAGATATGCATTTGTTACACAGCTCTATTAACTAAAGGAACAAAAGGTATTGCAGAATATAATAGTGTTCTGCGGAAGAAGAGATTTCTACAGGAAAATGATTCAATTATTCTAAATCAATTATTACAGGAACAGCTACATAGCTCTATATCAATCTCCTTATGTGTTTCTAATTCTTTTGTCTGCTACCTGTGGATATTTAATTGGAATTAATGTAGAAAAATATATCCCACTAGGAACAAGATTCAAGTCATTTGGATCATTTATCTTGCTCTAACTTCTCTTTGTGAGACACATGAGGGACAAGTCAAAGCCATCATTTTGTGCAAGCAGCAGCAGTCAGCAACAAGTTTTAAACATAGCTCCAGGCTCCTCTGTGTGGGACAGCTGGATTAGCCACAGACATCATCACCCTCTGGAAGAAACCTGCACTAAGCATAGCAGCAGAGCTCTGTGTCCAACAAATTTGACAGCCATTATTTGATCAAGAGTCTTCAAAAAAATAACAAAGCCCTTTCCAAAAGGAAGGCAGACTGTTCAACCCTGTCAGCAAGAGAAGTAAGGGCATTTTTCTTTAGCAGAATAGATGCAGACCATACGATTAAGAGGCATAAGGGACACCGCAGACATTAGAGTATTTCTGCCTCTGAAGCCAGCTTTGCAGGTTCCTGTCAGACTCACCAGCCACAGGGACATAACATGTTAATACAAAGTCTGTACTGAGAGAAATGAGAGCCTACTGTATCTGAGAAGCATCTGCTAACAGACCACAAGAAGAGCATGACAGTAAGCACTTCCTCTTTCTTTTATCAGAAGAGATTGTCTCCATGCCTCTCCCTGACCCTCCACTTCTCTGGAAGCATCAAAGGACTTATGAAATTAATTACCGAGACAACTGCTTCTTGGTTAAGAACATACCAAGGTCCTGCTCTTCCTACCAGCCACATACTGCATGTGGGATGGGGAAAAGAAAAAGAAGGAAAAAAACTTCATAGAGCAACAGCTCATCCACTTCCATTTCTCTAAAGAGATCAAATTTTATTCCTGTTGGTCCTTTTGTCAGTCTCAAGGAGTGAAAAAGATGTCTGATTTATGTCTGGCCAGCCTCATGATGAAAAGGCTCTGTGAAACCCCTCTCAGATTTAGGGCGTTCCCAGAGGGCTGTGCAGCAGAAATTACAAGGGCTTAAGAAAGGAAACAGGGAAAGAAAGAGGGAAAGGAAGACAAAGAAACGGAAGAACTAAGGAGATAAAGAAGCACTTGAAACAAAGAATGTTATTCATTTGCATGCTATGCTCAAAAATCTCAATCTTACTCTGATGTCCTGAGGTAAGAACAGAAAAAAAAAGAAAAATAAAAAAGGAAGGTCTTAGGCTGCATCGTTAACATAACTGGTAACCCTGAAAAAAAGCTGGTGAGAAGGGAGAGAACTACACACCAATGTGTCATAATCAAGCTGTGTCAATGCAAAAAATTATTAGATATGACTAGTTACCCATAACAGAGTATTTCTAGTGGTCTCATTTGCCTTCTAAAGGGGCAGCTGACACTTCAAAACTAGCATCACCAATGGAATCAACAGGGTTGCAATGAAAGAGACAGGTTTTAGATAGAGATTGTGATAAAAGGAGAGCCTGGCTCTCCTGATATCAACAGAGCCTTGATATTTTCCAGCCTGTAGCCCCCAGTGCCCTGGTGAGCTTAACACTGAGCCATTGCCACATGTTTGCTGGCACTGATGGCTACATCCAGTACACACATTTTCAGCCTATTTATTTTAATTTATGCTACAACACTTATTCTCAGAAGAAAAAACTTAACAACTTTGTTCGCACCACGCTAAAGCAAACTTCCGTGAAACTCAAAAATACCATGCTGCTGTTCATATTAATGAAGTTATGAAATATTTCATTAGCACATCCTGGAGTATGAATAATTTCTCACCGAATTTCTCTTGGCAGCCTCTTCCTCTCATGTGGCCCACCAAGATAGTGCATTATCTTTTAGCTTCTAGAAAATGGGACTGACAAAGGATGATTGAAATGCCAGAGTTGTTTATTCTAGAGAGGGTGAAGGGGCTGTGTGATGATAACCTCCAAGTGTGCAAAGGGCTGGTGAACAGACGGGAATGTGCTGCTTCCCATGTGGTTTGTGTATGAAACAGTAAGGAAAAGGATTAGACATAAGGCAAAGATTTCTAAACACAAGGACAGAACAGCACACTGCTTCAGAAGTTTATGTAGTCTCCACCATGGGTAGTCTTTAAAGATCGCTTAGACAAACAACTGAAGCAGCGCACAGTTCAGTGGGAGTCTCCTTGGACTACATTGTTTCCTAAATTATCATCTTTTCATCAGTATTCCTGTAGAATTCATACCAGTTTGTCATATATGACAAAAAGTAGCACTAATGGATTTATAGGTAGTGGATTACACAGCATGAAGAAGTTAGAAATGCAAAAAGCAGAGAAACGCCGTCTTGTAAAGATACAGAACCCCTCAGTGCCAGCAAGATCAGGGACTGCATTCCTGGGTACACACACACAAATACACTCTTCAAAGTCTAAGACTGAAGTGTTGTTCTCCCCTTCTAGGCCATCACTAAAACAGGAATTGCAGTCACTTCTCTTTCAGACCAGTGGGTTAACAAAATCTCATTTTTAGTGGGGCAGAGAAAAAGCCACAAAGGCTGCTTCTGAGAGAGGCACGAAGTGTAGGGGGGATGCAGCATTCATCCGCAGCCCATGAGAAGGTACTCATGCTGGAGCATGTGGATGCTGAAAAGCTGTGATCTGGTGAGAGGTTTGAACAGACAGAAAGAGAGCCCCAACTTTCAGAGATAGAGGAAGATAACCCTTGATTTTATACTAGAACAGCTCACCCTTAAAAACAAAACCCCATGAACTAATGACCTACAAAAAAGCATTTGTGGGAAAACTGCTTTGCCTGTGGGAGGGACTTGAACATTGCAGCAGGTTCTGGGCAGACTGCTACTTGTGAAAATTAGAACCACGTTGGAAAAGTGCACAGAAAACTGTCTCCCATGGAAGAGACCCCATGACATAGCAAAAGAGACTCTTTTACGTAAGTGAACTGGAAAAAGATTGTTAGAATGGCAAAAAACCCCATGTTAGAATGTTAGAATGACTAAAAACCCCATGTTTTGTCTCCCTACATTGTGAGTAGGAAGGAAAGAAGGGCTGGGGGGAGGGGAAGGAAGGTGTTCTAAAGGTTTCTTTTAGTTCTTATTATTCTTCTTTTAACTCTGTTAATAAAGTTTTCTTTATACCTTTTAAGTTCTGAGCCTGTTTTGCCCTTAAGGTGTTTCTTTCCAATCCTTACCTCAACTCATGAATCCCAATAAAATATTTTCTTTCCCCCTCCTCTGGTTAACTACAGCAGAAGAGAATGAGTGAATGATTTTTGTGAGTACACTGGCGTTTTGCCAGCATCAACCCCTGACAACTTCCCATGCATATCACACATCCATCACCAGCTTCTCCTCTGGCTTATCATGGCCTGATTCAGGCAGTAGACAAAAACTCTTTAGTGTTTCTCTACTGATACCCAAAACATGGCACTGCACAGAAGGTGATAATATGGCTCATTTTTCTTCAAAGTATCTGCTATTGCAGAGTTACAGAATTCTTAGGTATGTGTGCATAACCACAGTCCTTATTTCCCTTTGAACCAGTCAAGGTTTGCATTCATTCTCCGAAAAACTTCATTTGACAAGGGGTGGGGGGAGAAGAGTTTGTATTCAAATTAAAATATTTTTAAGAAGTCTTTCTTCTCTTCGGCACAAGAATGAGTGGAAAATCCAGTCACTTTCAGCCTACATCTTTATTGGATGCTACCATCTTGTTTAACCTGAGTTATTGGAAAGAAATCCAAATTGGAGCATAAAGGCTAACCAGGGATGTGTTCATGATCTCACAACTAAGCTGTACAAATAACTGAAACTCGTACCACATATCCTACCCACTAGAAGCAGAAAAATTATCTTCATACTCTTTGGAGTCCACAATAAAGCAAAATACCAGAAGCCAGCAGCATCCAATGGGACAGACACACATCATCCGGCTGCGTCCTTTCTTCTCTCCTCTGGCTACAAAGTTTTTATGTGTAACCTCCATTTAAGTATCACCTTTGTCTCCTCTGTATAAGGCAACGTCAAGAACAGCTTTTATTGCTGGGAGTTTACTTCCCTCTTGATAAGCTCTCAGCCAAGAGGCAAAGCAACCATCAGAGTTTGACTTCCCCTCTTCACCCCAGACTAATAGTACTATAACTACAGCCAGGTCCAAACCTCTGCTAAAATTAAATCTACCCCTGTGCCCAATAAGTGCCTCCAGCAGAACAAAATAAATCTAGCTAACTATGAGTAATGAAATCATGCTGCAAGAAAATTGAAAATACCTGTCAGTCCACAAGATCAAGTGGTCTCTCTTTTGAACTAAATTCATATATAATCCATAGCCACAAGGATTTTTTTTGGCTCCCCTTCAAACCTACTTCAGCAGCAAAACAGACTATAGTATTTCTGCACCCACAAAAGCATTTTAAAGTCTTCTTTTAACCTTCAAACCACAGTTCAGAGATGTGTCTGACCTAACTCATTTCCTACAGCTTGGCAAGTTTGTGATGCCCCATGCACTGAGCCCAACAAACACTCAGAGCTGCTGTGGCACCCATCCATCCACCCTCCCTGCTGTCAGAAGCAGCACTCCCTTGTATGGGCAGGGGAGAATCATGACTACGTCCACCCTGCTGTCAGTGATTGCTGGTTACCAGTCAGGAACGTCTCAGCTGCACAGGGAAACTGCTACAAGTGAGAGGAAAAATACTGAGCTTTCTAACATCACCCAACAGCTCCTGAATCAAACAAAATCTTTTCCACTGCTACAAAAGAGCTGATGTGAAATGGCTCAAATACCTCCCATAACTGCAAAGTTTATTCTAACTAGAAAATTCACTATAAAGCCCCTCATGATGTATAGGATATTTTATGTTGTGTCATTGCAATAATTTTTACTATGGTGTTCATATAAATATGAAAGTTCAACTCATTTTTTTACATTTAAAATGTGCCTTACTAGTAAATTTCCACCCCAAGATGTGGAATGTTTATTTTCCTGGAAAACGTGAGATTAATCCAGCTCTAGAACAGAACGCAAAAATAGGAGAAAGCAGAAGAGGAAAACAGCCCTCTGTGACATGCAACTACATGATGTGAATAAGTGAGATCTGGGTTACTTAAAACAGCACAGTACTGCCACTTTGACGCATTCACAAATCATGAGCCAGATCCCCAGGAATTCCAAACACGGCTTAAAAACCATGAATTTTACAAAATTAAAATAGTGCGGATTTCCTGTTATTTCCCTATGTGTACTTAAGCCATCATGATCACATTTCAAGCTACATTTCCGTCATGGCACTCTTGGCTAAAAAAAATATTTCTCCTTTATTTTACTTTCACACTGAACGTGAGATGTTTCTGCACTCACTCTAAGGGCTGGCACCATGGCACAGATGTGTTTGAGAACTGGAGACGTGGGAGAAGGCACCTCTATTTAGGCTTGGACCATGTGACTCACCTCTGCTGTTCACAAAAAACCCAAAACAATGAATGAAACAAGACAGGAGTGTTGAAGGAGTAAATCCTTACAAGAATAATCAAGGTTTTTGTCCCTCTGCCAGTCATTGTGTTCAAGCATAAGTTTTAATTGTGTGAAATTACTGCAGTACTAGGGTAGAACTTAGGAAATAAATAACTGTGCCAGAGATACCAACTGAGGATTTTAGAGTCCTCAGATGACTAGTGCCAGCTATAAAACTCACTCTATCTTGTATCATAATAGGTTTCCTGGGAAAGATGTTACAACAATCCCCAGAGGAAACGATGAGTACATCTACTCTGCTGATACCTCTTTGTTCCATGCACTCACACACAAATAGTTTAATGGCAAAGAAGAGGTTAAAAAACAGCATAACTAAACCCCAAAAATTATTTCCATGAAACTCAATTTTTCTTAGTAAGAAAATAAACTCCTAATCAAAATCAGCATGCCTGTGCTTTTAATTACATCCCCTAACTGTGAGAAGAGCAATTTAGCATCATGCAATACAATATTAGACTGACCTTCAGAATCAAAATTATATTAAAACGTTATCAATTTTCAAAGACTAATTAAGGAGCACCAAGAAGGTGCTTCTTGGTGTGTAAATAAATCTTCTTGCCTCTCAAAGCAGGCCAGTGATATCCAAGGTGCACAGGCTTCATCCCCTCACCTCTGAGTCTCTGCATTTGTCCCCTGCCCTTGCCTTGGCCCTGCCTGCTCCACTCCCACTGATGGGCCCCAGTCTGAGCTCAGCAGGTTCCTTTGCTCACCATTCCCAGCAGCAGCTCCAGAGAAACCCACCCAAGAGAAGGCAGCCCTTCTCCTCCTGTCCCAGAGCAGCAGACACACAATATCCGCAGAAGATCCCCTGTGAGCCACCAGAGCCCATGTACTCCTGTCACTTATCAATCCATGTCACAGCACAAAGCTGATGGGAATTGAACAGCCAGTTCACAGCAGCTCTGTGGTCCCTTGGGGACAGGGAACTGTGTCACCCTACCTGTTCCATTTAGGCCAGCGCACTTTGGGATTCTTAGGGGTCATGAGCATGGGACAGAGTGCCTTATTGCCACAAAGGAAGGAAGCGACATTGTAGCTTTATTATACAGGAAAATCCAATGCATAAGAGCTAAACCTGAGAACCTACACATTTCATGTACCTAAATCCAAAAGCCTATGCATTTCATGTACCTAAAGCTCACCAGTGACTCAAAGTTGCACAGGAACCAGCCTGAATCAGAACTGGGGCTGATATTTGCATTAAGAGCACCAACCCACTTCTGAATCTGTTTTTAACATCTTCCAAATAATGACATCATCATTTACACTTTGCTCAACATCTTGAAATCTAATATCTATAATGAAACATCAAGAAATGACATATCTACTGAGATAGTGCCTTCTTCATCAGCAAAGTGCTGACTAGAATTTTTAATTGATTAAATACTTGCAGTTGACTACCATACTTCCATCCAGCCTTCAGAGATGATTCTTGGTTAAATCAGACATATTCTATATGCTCTCAAAATACAACCAGGTATAATGTATTCCTAGACAGCTCAAAAGAAACAAATGCAGTTACTAAGCAATGGCTAGACCAGACAGATAGCTAAAATAATTTGTGATTGAGAAAATGGTTGGATTTCTCCAGGGCAGTTCTATCCCCTGAAGTCATTATCACATACAGACATTCTTGTTACATTGAGTGCCTGGTGTTTTCATATTCTGTGAGCACTTTATTCAACTGGCAACTACAAAAATAAATTATATCACCACCAACCTGGATAGATGGCTTTGAATTCTGTCTGTTTTTCCCAGACCTGTTACAAGAGACTCTGAATGAGTTATCAACAGGCATGATGAGATAGCACAGGTTGCAAAAAGACCTCTTGAAGAGGTGATGGCATTTCTGCTGTCCCAGACCATACCAAATTAAACCCCTTATCCTTCAAAACTGAACCCCAAGGCACCTTCAGCTCCAGCAGATGGGCCAGAACTGCACACAGCCAAGAGACATTGTTATCTGCATTAAATGTTTTTTGAGGGCAAGGCTCCCAACCTGGGATAACGAATTAGCTGTCAAGGGCACTCTGTCCAAATGCAAAAGATATGATGTAGGCCTGTAACAGCTGAGCTTCTAAAAACCAAACCTCACAGCATCTACAAGAAGCAAAGGAGAGGCTAAATCCATGATGTCAGCAAAGCCCTGTGAAGACACTTCTCTAACAACATCTTCATTCCCATTAAGCTGCCAGAAGCCAGGTGTGTTTGAAGAACACAGAAAAAGTTCCAAAGCCAGACCCACTTAGTCCAGAGAACAGTAACATAAAAATACTCAGTGAATAAATTCCGTCACCTGAAGAAATAAACAAGGTATTATTTTTTTATCAAGATATTTATTTTCACTTTATCTAAGTAGATTTGAGCAAAATCCCTTCCTTTCATCAGTCATTTCAGTCCATTTGCATGAGACATTCTAAAGCAGGCAGATATAATCACGCAAGTAAAATGTGAGTAGTCCACATCAAGGAAAACACAGTTCTCCCAACTACTTATTGGAAGTTAGGGTCACACACTGATGGCCTGATTTTGCACCCAGACAAAAGAACTGCTTTAACCCATGTAAACTACTTCACAAACCAAGGAAGTCAGACATTTCACTATTTCTCATCTCTTTTTTTTTTTTTTCTCTCTCTCTCCTTAGGGAAGACTTCAGGTGTTTCTTTTCCTCTTCCTTGACTTTCCATTTGTTTAATTCCTCTAATTCCTTCACTTGGATTATGGTAACTGTACTGTGTTAAGAGAGCCCAAGTACAAGACTCAAAAGACCATTCTTCTTGTATGGACTTGTCTGCACACCTGAATCCTCTCCAGCTACTGAATTGTTCAAAGGATTTGTGACAGTAGATATGGTTCTGCATGTGCCTAGAACCATTAGGAAAAACCCAATATATTATTTACAAACAAAGCATCCATGGTTTTCCTCAGAATTATAAGGATTCTTCTAATGGCAGTGCTGAGGTTGACTGTTAGCACAATTTATCAAATGGCAGTGTCACAAACATGAAAGCTCTCCAGTCAATATATTTAGGCTCAACAAGCACCAGACTGCAAAAAGTCATCAAACCCCATCACAGTGGAAACATTGACTGTACCCCATTCCAGATGTTATTAATGTTTCTGCTGCCGGTCAAGCCAGAGCTGTTCTCTGCAGAGGCTCAATCAGCTGACATGATATAGCTGCAGATGTTCCAAAACATCTGTTGTTTTTAAAAAAAAGCAACTTTGTGAAAACTATAGATGTTTTTCACCTTACTATTAAGCAGCTCTCAGCTGTAGAGTCCACTGTGTGTTCTTGTGGTCAGTGACCAGTTATACTGCATGGGAAATTAACCCAAAAATAATTACAGGATTTGCTGCAAGAGATTTCAAATAGTCACAAATCTACCCATCCAGCCTACTCCATTCTTAGATATAATAGCAAAAGGAGCAAAAGGGATGGTCAAGGAACCCGAAAATACATTTGCTGAATCTTTGGAACCCCCAAATCTCAGAAAAGGAGAGCCAAGGCAGCTTTCTTTACTGCATGATTACTGACTGAAATCTGTGCTTAGACTTCAGTGCTCCCTTCTACAAAAAAAACTTGTAGCTTTCATCTGGCAGGGCTGAAATCCCTTGTTTGAACTCAACATGCAAGGCTGACCTACTAAGCATGGCCTCCAAGTCCCCAATTCCTTTGGTTTGCCCTGAACACTTCAGGAGCAGACTTTCCAACTAGGATCTGCAGTCTGACACAAACTGTTCAGACTGTCCTGCCTTCCCCATATCACTAGATGGGAAGAAATCATGGAATAACCCACATGTGGAAAAGATTACTTGGATTATTAAAAAAAAAAGAACACACAGCAGAGTTGCATCTTTGGCTGGTAGAAACAAATGAAATTCCATTAACTGGGTATTTTACCCTCCAGGAGATCTATAACTGTAAAAACTTTCACCAAATAATACCTCACCACAGACAGTGACGTTGCTCACAGATGTCTGTCACTGTCTTTTAATAAGAAGGCAGTAAAAGGAGAAAAGCTGGCAATGCTGAAGGTCTGAATCTGAAGGAGACTGAATGTTTTTTTTCTTTAAACAATGAAAAATATTGAGTTCTAACTTCAAAAAAATCTTTTTACTGATAAAAGTTGGAAGACAGAATGTAGGCTGAATTTTATACCCTAGCACTGTATGGGATAGTGGTATTGGCCTAGGTGCTTTCAGGTGTGTGATTTAAGAATCCAGCTTAGGCACCCTGCTCCACTCCAGTCAAGGGGGAAAGGCAGGTGCTCCTGGAGACCAAGTCAGAACAGCTGATTTACAACCTCTGAAGGGATAGGGGTTCCCCCTTCCTTTGCATTCTGAGAGCACAACTTCCACATGTAGGGAGAAAAAACCACCCATCCTCTACCTCTTATTCCAAGACTCCTGAAGAAAGAAACCCAACTGACTGTGCCAAGCACCTTGTCACATGTAAGCACTCTAAGGAGCCTCTCAAGGGGTACTGATACTGGGATATTGAAAAGTAACTCACTGCAATTGGCAAAGGCATAAGTACCTCTGTATAAGCTGCATAAGTACTGCAGCTCTTGCCAAGCTTCATCTCTAGGATATTTCACCATCATTTGAAGATGTACTTTGATATCAATAGAGACATAAACCACAGAGATAGACCACAAAATATTATCACTAATCACTATGAATTATTTCTTCTAGGCAGTAATTTGAGGAAAGCTGCTCACATGCAATTATTACATGCAATCTTTAGACTTCAATACAGAATTGTAGCTCAGTCTAGGAATTTAATTCATGAAAGAGAACAGGATCCAGGAAGGAAGAATTTACAGCACAAGTGATTGTCTACAACAGGTGAAAGAAAAGGTATCAAAATACCCTCTCACCTCAGGCAAAACAGACAAACTTCCTCACCATTTTAGCAGAGCACAATGGAAGAATAGAGGCATAAAACGAATTTGAGTTTCTTTATAAGGTTA
Organism: Camarhynchus parvulus; assembly: GCF_901933205.1. NCBI lineage: Eukaryota > Metazoa > Chordata > Aves > Passeriformes > Thraupidae > Camarhynchus > Camarhynchus parvulus. Next base: position 18,124,827 of record NC_044579.1, read on the forward strand.
AAAGTACAAGAATTCACAAACACAGAATTTTAACTTTGATGGTAAAACAGGGTTTGGTTGAAGGTCTCCCAATAACAGACTGCTGGCCATCCATCTATAACCCATTTTAGGCTTAGTACACTTTTCCCAATCCTTTTCGGTCATGTTGGTCAGGCAATATTTTCCTCTCAACGAAGCCATGAAGACACAGCAGAATTCACATTGAACGTCAGCCAGAGAAATTACCAGGATGAGGTACTAGTGTTTTGTGAAATGAAGACAAGAGGTATCTTATTCCCCTCCAAGACTATTGCATATTAGTCTAAAAACTTATAGAATTAGGGCTTAGCAGTAGAGCAATCCAAATGAAACATGTGATGCAGCTGGCTTTGTGATTTCAGTTCTTGGCCAGAAGCATTTTTTTTTTTGCTAAATCAGCCATTTCTTAATAATTAAAAACCTTCAGCCAGTCATAGCAACAGATTACATAATCCAGGTGCTTGACATTCCTACAGGACTCCTTCTAAACCTTAGCAAAATACAATAAACACATTTCTTTCTACCAGAACCCACAGTAGATCTGTCTTCCAAAAGGAACTTACTGTTACTAGAGCTTAAGTTTGTCAGCAGCTGCATATTAAAAAATGCCTGTGTTAGAGACAAAATGTTTTTCATTTCTTATTCCCATCTGCACTGAAAGGGGAGGCTGTGCCGGTGGAGCAGAAGTCAGTCATTGGATGTGGTCTCCTCAGTCTTTGTGGCTAGACCAGGGGAATGCACAAGCTGTTCTGACAAGTTCCATGCTAAAAGAAGGATTTAGCTTGTATATATTAAGTATTTTATTTGCAGATGAAGATGATGGGTAATAAGCTGCACACTCTTTCCAGTGCTTTTCTGATTTAAGATTTTTGTGTGAAGGAACCAAAGTATGCGTTGTACACATTCCCTATGTTTGTCCAGGTCAGGTAGAAAGATATGCTGTGAACCAAAAGGAATTTTCTTGAAAAATAAAGAAGCATTTCCTAGGAACTTGCAGGTTACATATTCCTGTCTATGCCTCTCTTTTTTCCCACTCCTCTTTTTTTCTACCTTTCTTTTCTAGCCCACTCCCCCTCTTTTTCCCCCCTATCCTGTTTGCCTTTATGTTGGCAGGAAGAGGTTTAAGAAGGAAGAGTTCACTTGCACCCTTACAGCAAACCAGCCGTAATCAGACACCGTTGCAAGAGCAACAGCAATCCTCAGAAGCCAAAACTGGTCCAGCTCAGCCCCCCAGAGCACTCACCACAGCCAGGAGTGACTGGTCTGTGCCAGCTGCAGCACCAGGCAGGCAGCAGAGCTGGGCTGGAAGGAGCCCACATATCCCCACAAAAAGAAAAGGTGACCAAAAGGGCTGCCACACTGACTCTGGTGACACCAGCCCCTGCCAGTCTTGCACCCTTCCCACCCACATCCTCAGCTTGCTCCCAAAAGTACTCCTGCCAAAACACTCCCGAGTACGTAGTCTGCGCCTCTTTCTGCCACAAATCTGGGCTTCAAAAATTAAACAGATTTAATCCTACTCCAATAATTAAAACCCTTCTGGGGGGGTTCTCTCATTTTTGTTTAACTTTGTACTACCATGCACACTTCTGAGTTGTCTGCAACGTAACAAGGGGAAATTAATGCCAGACTGCCAAGTTCTCATATCTAACAAAAAATGTGTATTGCTTAAAGCAAAAGAGTGGGGGGGGGGTAAGGGTGGGAGCAAAGACTGACATACCTACTCTGAAAAATCCTTTGCCTCCTTTTGCTTACCTGCCAGAGCTGAACTGTTGGAGCTTTGTGTTTCCTGTTGTATTTGATGACTTCCCTAACACCGAAAGCACCCAAAGGAATGCAACTCAGGGCTGTTTCAGGTGTTATTTATACCACCAGCTATTTAAAGGAAATCAGAGGAGCGTGAGGCCCTGAACTCAGGTCTTGCAAGGTAAGAAATTTTCAGTTCTCTCTTAAATAACAGACCTCAAAGGACTTAGAAGTCTTTATTGTTCAAGTCAGTGGGAGTTTCAACACTGAATTTTTTGCAAACATGCCAAGGTCCTAGGAAGTAGTTAATTAAATCTGAAAATTTCCTCTCTCATGAATTTTAGCAGAAGTTTCTTGCATGATTCTCAGATTTCACGTCTGCATATCCAGTCTTTGGCACAACTAGATCTCCACTACCATTGCTTTTCTTTCTTGGCCAGACATTTCTCTTTGTAAGCCTGGGAGAACTATGTTTAGGAGTAAATATTGTGAGACTAGCAAATTCTCTGAAGAGAAAGCTTCATGAATAACCAGAAACAGCATTTTGTATTCTAGCTCTGTTTTTATAAATTAAGAATTAGGGTTTGGAAACCTGCGTCAGAAGTGTTTGAACTTGGATTTTTCCCGCCTCTCTTTCAGTGCCAGGCAATATTCTTGCTTGGTTTGTGTTTTCTTTGGGTAAAACACTGGCCCCACTGAACTCAGTGGGAACACTACCATTATTTCAGCAAGGCCAGCACTTCCTTTCCAGTCTCTTGGAAGTTTCTGTGGGGTACGTGCAAGTTTGCCTCAAACAACAATCATCTGTACTCCTCTCTGTAAATCATTGTGACTTCCCAGCAGTATTGAAGCTGCAAATGTTTCTGCTTTGTGTCTCTCCTTAAGCTGTGTTAATTAATTACCAACTGATAGAGGGTTGCTGTAAACTCTCATGAACTTCTGATGTAATAGAAGGTATGCCTTTAAACAGCACTAAACAAACCATTGAGACCTCCCAGCAGCCATGACAACTTGAAAACAGCCTTTTTTCCAGATCATGTGAGAAATTGAGAAGATTCCTTCCCACCCATAGTCAACTACTGTCTCCCACAGCAGCAAAGGTTTTTGCAAGGGAGCACCCGGGTCAGAGCTCCGAGGCCACGGAGCACAAGCAGCCACACGAGAGAGTGTGGGAGGGAGGCTGCACACACACAAACTCAGGGAACCAGCCTCCACTTCCAGAGAACTAAAAGCCTGTTTTGCTGATCAAACCCAGAAAATAGAACAGCTTGAGACTGAAATGGATTAAAGTTGAGAACATGGCTGGTTCAGCACAGCTAACTAGGCACAAAGTTGATGCTGTTAAAATCTACCAGAAAGGTGATTCACAGTGGAAAATAATTGCTCTATCCAAGGGTCTAAAGCATCAGGATAGCTATGAGCAGTGTCACATCTCACTAATTTAGGTAGCAGGGGGAAATAAAAGCCTACAATCACTGTTGTTGAGTTCTGGTATCTACTGTGCCATCATCCACAAACACTTATCAGAAGTCATCCTTCAATTCAGTCATCCCAAAACCAAGGTAAGCACTGACCCTCCAATTTCATTTGTCTCATCCTTAACCACAGTGACCATTTATTCTCACTTCCAAATTACAGTATTTTTGTAGCAAGTGATTTCTCCCCACTGAAAAGGGGATACACAGTCCCTTATTTTTACAAGTAATTACCTTATTCAGTTGCATTTTCATAGGGCTCAGTGCAATTAAATTTACAGTTTGGGGTGATCTCTGAACTGTCAGGTTCAGTTTAGTTCCTGCTTCTTGACTAGGTACACAAGATGCAAGAGAATGTTAAAACTTTTCAAAACTTCTCCTCTCCCCTTTGCAAAATATTTTAACTGCTTAAATTAGTTCTACACTAACAAGACAGGCTTGAAGTCTGAAACTCAGTCAAAAAGTTCAAAAATCAGACATCATTGTGAAAAACCAAACAGAAAAAAATAAAAAGAACACATACATACATATCAGGCAAAAAAAAAATTGCAGGTCCTCTTTTATGGCAGAGGAACAATATCCTCTATGTGAAGAAAGTTTCCTGTCTTTGTACCAAAAGCAAAATGAGTGAATTGGAGACTATCAAGTTCAGAACCATCAATGACAGAAAATGTTAAATCCAAGTTACAATTTAGGCATAAAAACCTGCAGAGATTGATGGGATTCAAACAAAATTACAGGTGCAAGAAAATTCTTCTGACATTTTATTCCTATCCAAAGAAGTAGCTTTCATGAAACATCCACTTCTCCTATACCACAGGCACTTCTACCACCCAGCCAAAGGTTGCAAAAGATAACCAGACCTCTCTCCCCCATCCACACATATTTTCTGTCAGTTTTTAGTTCTTAAGTCTACAATATATTGTAAAGAAAAGAAGGTGAGATGCTAACAAACTCAAATTCTGAAATACAGACTTTTAAATACTCTAGGAAAAATATCATTTTAGTGTTCATATACTCCAAAGCCCTCATTTCCAAATATCAAATTCCAAGCACCAGTAGTGGCTGTGGGAGAAGTTCTTCAGTATTGGACAGCAGTTATTTTTTCTGAAAAGCCATGGAAAATGACACATCCATATGATACATACATGTGTGATGTGAATACATGCTTTTTCACAGGTTTAAAGCAGTATACACTGAAGTGTCACAGAGTACAACATTCCCTAGCACTGACTGTGAATATCATATAACAGGTTTTCAAAATCTGTCTGGACAAAACTCTGGAGAATTAGCTGCACAAAACAATCCTGCTTTGGCACATGTGTTCAAATGAGCCTTCATAGTCCCTTTCCATCTGTAATTTCTAGGATTTTGCAACTGTTTAGGGATTCTAGATTCATAAATTCCTTGGCCGAATTGGCAACAGGCTGCAACAATTTCCCACCCTTAAATCAACTGCAGACCACAGACTCTTCTGGGAGAAGTACAGGGAATTAGTGTACCTGAGAACTAACCCTATAAGAGGAAAGGTGCAGAGTCCAGGTCTTCAGACACCTCCCATATCCCTCCAGTGATGCCAGCACAGGAACATGGGTGTGACAGCAAGGTTTGGGTTCAGCATGTCAGTCAGTGCTTCAACACAAATGTTTTGACTTTCCAAGAACAAAAGCATTTTACAACGAAAGGAAGCGGTGTTTCTGCAATATAAACTCAGACATAGTTATTGGGCTGCACTGATACATTAATTGACCATTATTAATGAAATACTTATCTAACATAACTGAAGGATCCAATTTGTTTTATGACAACTTTTATGCCAATAAAAGCTGTGCTTTCAGAGGTGCAAAGGAAATTAAAACATTCAACAGAAGTCATTATAGAATTACAATCATCCTTAACCTTAACTCTTTGCTGTGCAGACTTCTACTCATCTGACAAAAGGGACATTAGAAAGGAAAACTCAACACCTTCATGCAGAAGGTTTTCCCCAGCCCTAATGCCCAAGAAGGGTAGTTTGATACTGCTTACAGGTTACAGGGGATTGTTAAAGTCCTTATTTGTCCCATTCTCTCTCCAAAACAACTCCCCACAGTAGGTCCCACATTAACCCATGCTGTATGTCAGGGACAAAGCGCACTTCTGTGAGGTCCACAGTTGCAGCAGGAACTCCCCAAATCCCCTCCTGGGGTTCTGTACCTAACTCCACTCACATTAATATCACTTCATGAGCAGAAACTTCACCCCCAAGTACTTCACTCAATCTCCTCAGGACTTCATTATTTCAGGGTCCAGAGCAAATGTCATCAATTATATCGGAGCAAGTGAGCACCAACCACAACTTTCAAGTAACTTCTCTTCACAGCTGCTTGCACAATGGCCTCTGGAACCAGGGTAAGCAAAGCCCGTACCAGGTTTTAGAGGACCTTTCAACTATGAAGCAGAACTATCAGTTTCATCAATCACCAGTAGTAAGTTTGGTTCATTTTGGCTTAAATACATTTCACACATTCCCTCTTCAGTCTAGCTACTTAATAAAGAAATGTAAGACTATAGAGACTGATAGATCAATCCCAAACACAGTAGATGCCCATAAAACAGTACAGAAAAAGGGAAAACATGCATTGAAATATCCTCTAACACTCACAGAAAATTGTGCAGTAAGGACTCTCCAGTCTGAGGCATTTCCTTTGCATTGGTTTTTCCTTCATGAATGATGTGAAACTCCTTTTTAGAGTGTAAGTTTTTTCATAGTCACTTAATCTTTCAGTAGGGAAGGCCACAGTTTAACATCACATTATGGGAATAACTCACACTGTTTGCTTTGAACTTCTCACTTCAGTTATGTAAGTTCCTGTTAGTATCAGCTACTCAATTTAAGTCACAGCACAGAAACTGATCTACTCAGGCATACTGAAGTTATAGAAAAGTGACTTCTGTTCCTTAGTTAAAGAAAAAAACCAAAACAAAACCATACATACAAATTGGGTGCCTACACAAAATCAAACAGGCAGGAGGCACTTGTGATATGGAAAATCACAGTATGGAAATAAAATTAAATTCTATCACACAGTACAGTACATGTCCTTGGCACATGGGAGTAGGCAGTAAAACACTAGAGTGTAAAGGTGCAGACAAGTTATTTCCTTTCCCTACTACATTTTGATGCCATAAAATAAAATTAAAGGTACTTTTCCATTGCTATAAATACCAAGAAGAGAAACAAAGAGTAAGATTAATATAAGAATCATCTTCATAACTAATGTACCACTTAAACACAGCTGTAATACTCTGTATGCCAAACATGAAGAGGGAACAGAATTTGAATCAAAATTAAATCCATTCAGATGACAAAAAACACTGTCTCAAGAGAGCCCACAGCTTGTTGCTTAGAATGGGGGCATAAAGGTGTCCTACACATTTGTCCATGAGATCTTTTTTCCTGGAACTTAAATAAAAAAACCTGAGACAGCGAATAAAATTAGAGCACAACCAGAAAAACATGTAAATACAGGATCTCTCAGCTAGCCCACCATGCAATGCAGCCCACCTCATAAATTTTAGCTTAATAATACTTTTGTATATGATGATATGGGTTATTGGTCATGGGGTATTAACACAATGATGCCTGCAAATGGGAATTTTACGATCTCTTAAAATGCACTCGTCACTTCACTTGGTCCAATTCATTGTTCCTTGCTGTTATGGATAATTATGGGTGCTGACTTATATTAGGCAAAATTACAATTGATGTAAGCAGGGATTTTGATGAAATAAGCCCTGTACTGTTGTTCTGTTTTATTTCATATAAATTGGTGATAGACTTACTTAAAAGGAAAAAGTAGCCCAAACAACAAACAAACCCAAAACCTAAACACCTGTTCCCATTCCTGGTCCCAAAGAATTCACATCAGCAGCAATATATTCAGCCACTGAGTTTTGGGTTCAGCCCTGCACTTGCTACTGAGCAATACTAACAGACAAAAGCAAAGGAGCCAATTTTTTTATTCAAGGATGTTCTCCTGAAATCTCAGGTCACTGCTTACTTAAGATATCTACTGGGATGAAGTCATTACACAAATACTGTGATTGCAGCACTGTGCACCAGCTTGAGTTTGAGCCTAGGAGTTGTAATACTTCCTGTTCAGTGTGGAAAACTCTGCTTGCACCTATTTTGCCATTAGATTTGGCTTTGGAGTTGAGAGCACGTATCCCCCCACTATCCCACCCCCTTTGTAACCCAGCAGCCTGTGTTGGAGGTAGCACATGCACTGCATGTGGCTCAAGGTGCTAGCCAGCAGGAGGATGAATGTATTTACTTACACTCCCTCAAAAGTTATCTTCTAGAATCTGTTTTTTATGTGGCTTGGTAGTCTTCCAAGTGCAAAGGATTAAATCACCAGGAAGTGCTATCTTCCCAATTTCAATTCCTTTTTAAAATGTGTTTTTTTGAGATGCCATCGGATATCAGTAGTGATGCTTGGCAACATTACATATTGCTGTTTAATTGCCTTAAAAACTATTTCCCTGGTAGCATCATTAATAATACTAAGTCTAAATTGGATTAAGCACTACACTGCTATAAAGTTAATTCACTGTGATACTAATGAAATGTCATGTGAGGCTTCCTGTAAATCCAGCTAAACAGTCACTGCCAAGGGTCATTAAATCAATGGCACATTCAGCTATTCTGCTTAGAAAGTATTGTTTTAATTGCTAGCAGGTGATTTTCATTAATGCAAGCATCTTCCATTTTACTGACTTTTTAGGTCTGATGGCAATAGAGCCTTTTGTAGTTCAATAATGACAATACTTTTCCATTTCTAGGAAAGAAATGAAGTTCACTCAAGAAAGTGGTTGAACAGGAATGGCAAAATTCAATCAGACTGTTCTACTACATATTTATAAAACACCCAAGTAAAAGACCTGCTCTGCTGCTCAAGCAGGTCAGCAGGTTTTGGCATGAACATCATTAGAAGCAATGTGAAATGTTACAGATCTGCAGCTCCCACAGGAGATTTCCCATTGGACAGCCAAGTTTGAAAACTCTCAGCACCAGCTTACTCAGGTAGAAAACAGCAATAACACTTCCCTGCCTTTGTGAAATATTTCTAATTCACTGGGGGAAGGAGTGCAACTGACACTGGAAGTGCTGGACTCAAACACTGCTAAAAATGTTTGCTAAGTGGTTAAAAGTATGCCATGATCTTGACCTGCATATCACATTGTTTTCAGTTTATTTTTTATATTCTGAGAGGGGACTGTCTTTAAATTCAGTTTTGTCTGTGATTCCCATTGGGGTTTTGCTGCTTTCTTATTTTTCCAAAATTATAAGCATGTGAAAAACAGCCTTTCCAGAGTATCCTTTGGCTCTGAGCTTTGCTCACAGCAACAATTCAGAATCTGAAGATCTTGGCTCCAATCTTAAACAGATTCTCAGATTGCAAACAATTGGGGCAGGGGTGAGAAGGAAAACTGCTTACTTAAACAGAGAGAAAAGGTAAACAGGAATGCCCAGAGAGACTCAAGGCACACACACCTACACACCAGCTGTTACACTTTTCAGATGTATAAGAGATGATACAGGCCAATTTCCTGTGCAGAAGCTAAGAGGGGAAAGGTAGGTTTAAACACAAAGGTGAAGTGGTTTCACCCTTCTCTGGACATTGCACAACTCCCACTACTAAACCCATCTCTCAGCAGCTTATAATTACCTTAATAGAAGGCACAGAATGATGCAGTTAAAGGGCAAGGTTACTCTTGACAGAGTAACCTTGCATCTGTCCTGAGAAGATTGTGCACACCTGTAAATCAACGTTGGTTGATCCAGAAACTGCTGAGACTCTGGTAGTCTTCAGTTCCAGCAGCCTCTTTTGAATGTCCAGGAATGGAACATTTTCCAGAATCTCAACATTGCTTATTCCTATGCTAGTTAGAACTACTGGACCTGCTCTCTCTCTCTCTGCACAGTAGTCTGGGCAAGGCAAGACAGCTTTTTGGAACGTAGTCATGCTCTGCTCTGCAGCGTCTGCATGAATTTGTGCAGGTCTGAGATTTAGAGAGCCCCTCTTTCCAACCAGCTATAACAGAAACAGCCAAAGTTTGCTGTGGTACAAGGAAAACCGTTGTCCATTTACTGTGCACAAAAATCTGAGTTCTGCTCTGTGTTCACCACATACACCTTCAGATCTAAGGGAGGCAAGAAATAATGGAGTAGAATGTAAGAATGTACTTATCACTGCAGCAGCACACGTGGCAGTTGAGAGGGCCACAACACACAGAGTATCACCACACCATTTCAGAAAGCTTCAACCCATACACAGTAACACCTTACCTCTTCAGAAGGCTTCAGGCATCTGCCCACACAGAGGAACATCAGGTCACTTCAGAAGGCTGCAAGCATCTGCCCTTCTTGTTCTTCAGCCCAGCCTTTTATCCCCTCCTGTTGATGCATTGCACCTGTGTGCCCTCTGTTCCCTTTGGTGGTTGGTCAGCGCCCCTGGGCACTCCATGGCTCGTTACCTTCAACGCTGCTCACCTGCTGCTCACAGCTGTAGCCCATTGGGGATCGGGCTGGGCCAGCCCCACTCCCAATTACCACAAACTGAGTGCCTACACATCACCACTTACTTATTTTGATCCATGTATTCTATATTTTTGGTTCTACATTAGATAAAAGGATGTAATTCAGTCGGAGTATCTTATGAGGATTGGTGGAAGAAAGCAGAATTTCACCCCATTTCAGTGAAACTACAAAATCCACGTCCCTAACAGGGAGGGTCAACAGGGCAGAAGTATTACTACCACTAAATTTCAGCTGTAAATGCTCCTTTCTTCTTAACAGCTCTTCTGTACAATAATTTTCATCCAACTCAAGGCAAGAATAGAGCCTTATTTCAAAGAAACTCGATTCAGGGTCATTTTCAGTAATGACATCACTTTAAATCTTGCTAATCTGACACATAAAATCATTGCTAAAAATCTCCCTTTTGTCTCCAAGATATTCTTCAGCAATACTTACTCTACCTGGCAGCATTCTTTCTCTTCTCTATGACCCTGCCTGCCCAAAGTACAGGTAATGCAAACAAGCTGTAAATCAGAAAGATTTACCAGTCAGATCTCATTCCACCTCTCTCTGGTTTGTAGCCAGATTTCCCAGTGGGAGGTCAGAGCCATTGGGCAATTCTTAGGAGCAGGTAAAATATCCTTGAACCACCTGTAGAGGATTTACAATTAAGAACCAATATCTTCTCCAGTGAAAATAGAACTCTTCTATTAAGCAACAGGACACAGACCTTCCTTCCTAGCCTCACATCCACTTGTCAGCTTTCAGGGATATTTTAATTTTACACATAATACTTGATTTTAAATATTTTTAGGGATTTTCCTATAAAGATGCAGATTAGCCCAGAACACCATAGTCTGAAATCCTCTTTTTTTTTAATAATAGAAGTCCTTCTGTTTAAACATCTGCCCTCTAATTTTATAAATCAACTGATGGAGGTCACAGTTTTCCTACAGCTGAAGTCCAGTTTGTGTCAAGTACAGCAAAAGTATCTCAGGGACTGCTGTGGCTGTTTTTACAATTACTGCAAGCTCTCTGCTGGCCTGTGGATGTTTAGCTTGTCTCCTGAGCAGACAGCATAGCCTCTTGTTATAAAGAGGGCAAACTGAATGACAAGGAAGTCAAGGACACTAGAAAGGAGACTGAAAACAAGCTGCTTGGCACTGATTTTGACACCAATACTCCTGGAAGCAGAGGGTGGCTGTAGTGCAAATGTAACATCTTTGCCTTAGCTTTCACTTTATGAAGCTGTTAGGTTTCGCTCATGCTTATAAAAGACAATGCACAAGCTGATTCTCTTTATTGATTTGTATACACATATATATGCCTGCTCACACTAGGAAAGTTAATTCATAAGATTCTAGCCACTCAACTTCAGCACAGTGCTTTAATTTAAAAGTCCAGATGAGCCGAGTTTCCTTCTGATGAAACCTATACAATGGCAGTGATGTTCCTATTCTCTCATTCTTTTCACAATGTACATTTAGACCAGATTTTAAAAGCAGTTATAGCACTCAGAATAAACACATCTATTTGTGTCCTGTGCTGCCTCTTCTTCATTTCTCTATAGTAGTTATTCTTTTATCATGAATGGCTTATCAAACATCAACCCCACGTCTCTCCAGAAAATTAAAGGCTGTATATCATATAATAAACTACTCCACTGTCATCATAAACTACAAGGAGCCAGTTGTTCAGGATGTCATCCAGCCTCTGACCAGAGGCAAGATGAAAGCTGAACTCTGACCTGAAGGAGTGATTGAGAATATACTGTTTGTCACTGTCTAAGGAAAACGTGAAACGCCTCCACTGGCATGCAGACGTTCTAAATTTAGTTCCATGCTGAAGTCCTGAGATTAGTGAAGCCTTTCAAAGAGGACATGATAGTGCTTTGTGTTTTATCCAAGGACAAAGCTTAATCATGTTCCTCCCTAGAGGACCTTACAGCACATTTCTAAAATAATAAAATTCTGGCTGTGTAAATTTGGACAGGAGACAGTCATTTAGATTTTTTGCTCATATAAATGGGATCAGCAACCTAAGTGTGTCAGTTCAGGAATTCAGCCTGCTAAAACACTCCATCGCAATATCTGGCAGTTTACCTTCAGATAATTATGGTGCTCTCTATATGTGTTTTCAAACACTGACCTTCGATGCATTTCACACATTTCTTATGATGCAGGAGGAGCTGAAGTTATGAAAACGTTTGAGTCAGAACTGAAAGGTGGTGCTGCTGCTGCTGCAAATGACTGACAATACCTGTTAGCCCATGCTGGGCTTTGACATAATTTCCAAGTGCCCTACCAAGAAAATGAAAATGCAGCACCTCCTCTAAAACAGCAATGCTTGGCAGCCTCTCTTCCCTGACCTTCTTCATCTTCCCTCCCCAGCACAGCTAGGAACGAGGCAGTGTGGTGCTCTCCACCCCAAATTTCATTACCTTTTCAGAGGGGAGCCTGCAATCATTCTATACCAAAGCTTATCCTCTTAGCATCTGCCTCTGATCTGTTTCTTGCACCTCCATCTCTGAAATGACTGGTGTTAACTTGTAGCTCAGGATCCACTGCTGTAAAATGTGGAGTTCAAGTCAGAGATGAAAGTTTAATGTATTTGTTGCTTTTCCTCCCACACAGACAAGGTCTAAGGCAATGGTGAAACAGCAAGACTTAAGGATTCAGGAGCTTGATATTTATTCATCTTCCCCATTCCAGCTTGGATATGGAGCTTCAGCCCTCATCACTGAATGTAAAGGGAAGCCTGAACTCTCTTCAAAAATCCTGGACACACAGCTTTAGATGGCATCTTCTCTGTGAGACAGTCTATGTGAAGCTTCCCAAAGAGAAATTTCATTTACTTTTTTTCTTCCTAATTGAGCCCAGTGTTTTCAGCTCAGCCCAGAAACTAGGAAACATATATATATATATATAATAAAAAAATCTAAACTATGTAAATTTTAAGGCATTAAGCCCATTATAACTGAGTATTAATGCTTGCTTCCCCTTCTCTCTCACTGCCTGCTTATATGAGTGCACACTGCTGACACTGCAATGTCAGCATGGGCAGCACTGACTCACAGCAGCGTCACAGTAAGAAACCTACAAAATACTCACGTTTCTGCACATTTATGCCACGAGGACTAACACTGTGTGGCCCTGTGACACTGCAGGTGTCAGTCAACATGCATGAACTTGAAGGACTAGAGTCTCCAAACATTACATGATATAATGTTATGAATCAAACATATGGCTCAAGGTCAGAGACAAAGTCACTTCACTGTGAAATGGAGGTTAAAGAGTACTGACTAAATTCTTTGAGCTGACCACCCAACCATGCTTCATTTCACATCCTTCTCAGGAATCATTATATATTTCTTCAAGTGCAGCGTAAAATTTGCTGCATTCAGTGCCTAGTTTTTATTCTTAGACCATATTTATCAAGTCTGTAAATCAAGTTTTATCAGCACTCCCCACTCCCACAAAAGAAACAAAAAAAAGGAAAGGATATCTTCTTCCCCATAAGACATTAAGTACTTAAATACATTACTAATTTAAAACAGATTTTTTTTTTAATCAGAGTAATAAAAGACGATCTTGCCAGATTTAAGTTTGTGTTTGGAACTGCAAAATCAGTTTGGTGAACTCTTTAAAGCTATTTCTGATAGAAAAAGCCATTGCAGTGGTGTAACACTGTATGTAGGAAACTACTTCATTGCCTAGCAATTCCCAGCTGCTTCACCATTAAGGTTTAAACGTCATTTCTCTCTGCTTGACAAGCTCAGCAAAATTCACAAGCAACAAAACTGAGTCAGTTCAAAGTGACTTACACTGTGAAATGTTTCTAGCTTTCCACATATCTGCAGAATTACAATATTTTTCTTTTTCTCCTTGCAGTTTTAATTACAACACTAAACTGTTTTATAAAAAAAAAGAACAACAACAAATAAAAATTAGATTATGTTCTTCACAGTTTATTGTAATGCAATTGCACCTAGATGACAGGAGCTGATATTCCCTCTGGCAATAGTTTAACCATAATAGGGAAAGAATGAGTGCATATTTACTTTACTGACTTGGAGGCTACTGACTAAATCAGAGCCTCAGTATTGACCAGGCACTATTTGCTAATTCCAGGCTTCAGCAGTGAGACCACAACCCTGCACATCACAGAGCTGGCTGCTCTAAAAGGCAACAGAGTCTAAGTTACCAGGGTACCAAACCTCACAGATCACAGCACACAGCTCCAGTGCAAGCCCAAAAGACCAATACTTTCCCATCTCTCTTTTTCACCCTTATGTCCTATTCCTCATAACAGCACCAGCCTATTATTTCATGGCACACCTTGTATCCAATGCAAATTCCATATCCATCACTCTTCACTTCCCCATGCAGCTTAAAAGAGCAGTAGATGTTGCATAAAGCCATAAAGGAAAAAAAAAATATTAACACAGCCAGGGTTTGGAATCCAAGTTGCTGCTTCCCATCAATAAAGTAACACCATTAGTAGTCAATTTTAGGTCCCTCCTTTTTGCCCCCTGTGTGGGGTGAGTAACAGTGTTGTACTAGCATAGAATGTGCAAATGGATAAATAAAGGAATGTGAAGAATTTCATCTTATGAAGAGAGGTGCTCAGAGCTAACTGTCTGAAACTGAGGGATGACTTCCTGATGAAAGATACAGCCTCCCAGTTCAAGCAGTATGTTATTTATAAATGCGCACTAAGTGTTCATAAAAATTCATTAATGGGAGCTACATGATCAAGAAAATAAGGTTAGAGCAGGGCAGACATTTGCAGTGATCAATTCATCTGGCATTGTTAGCCACTTCTGTGCAAGCAGCCTCCCTTTTTAAAGGCAGACTGACCCAATTGATGTTAAAACAGCATTTTAGTTTTCTGAGCTCTCATGCATGGGTTGCTGTGTTACCACATGTACTACTTTTTTGTACATGACATGCAACTAGATAGATAATTTGTTCTCTGGATCTGTATGACATTTGTGCATGACCATTCCCACAGGCAAGAAATAAAATGGGACCAAAAAAACTCATCTAAGTAAAGAAGTGATCCTCATGCAAGCCCATATTCACAAATACATCTCTGAAGAAAGCACATACTTATGCATCAAAAAGCAGGATGCACCTTCCAGTAAGGTAATAATCTTCCTCTTACATGCCCATGTCAGAGGAAAACGCTATTCTGCAACCACAGCCCAGCACCACAGATGCTCTAGAGCTGCAGTGACAGTCACTGAAAGATCATGAGGTAACACCCAAATCAAATCCATGATATTTACAAGCAGTCCCCAAAACTTATACAGTTGTCAAAAAGGTAATATTGCTCTGAAATCAGTCTTTACCATGCCAGGCAGGAAGCAAGAGGGAGGAGTTTTGAGCAAGAGACCTCAAATAGCTCAATCTCCTGAAATCCCTTAAAACGCACAATTAAAATGTTTCTGTCACCTTCAAATTCCTATTCCCTTTAACAACTTAACTAACCCAAACAAATGGAGACCAAGGCTATACTGGCATCATGCATTCAATTGGAAAATAAGTATTTTTAATTAAGAGGAAATTGCTTTCAGACAAAATTAAGGGGGAATGACAAAAGCAGAGAAGGAGAAAGAAGAGGAATGAACAAAGATGCCCTAATAGCTCTCCTGTATTGGGAACATATATCCTCACAAAAGGATTTCCTGCTCTTCAAGAAAGAGATCTTTTGATTCATTTAATTGGTAACAAAGCATGAATATGACCACAATAATTTTACTCCTACATATCCCTGCCATAATTACAAACCCACCAGGTTTACTGACCTTAGCAAGAAGGATATTGAAAGGATGGGACAAAAGCCTCCATATTTTATTGTTTTCACCCTAGCACATCATGGTAAATTACAGCAAGGTACTATTTGTAAAAACTTCACAGCAGAAACCAAGAATATCTGTTGATGCTTCAGTTTATCCTTTCACCCATGAAATAATTTCTATTTCAGATGTTGCTACAAATTCTAACAATTGTAGTGTTTGTCCTAGGCATCACATCACATCATTTACAGGTCTGGTATCAAGCTCCTGACACTTCTGTGTTAACCTCCAACAGTGCTCCAAATCTCTAACGTTTAGCTGTACTAGTCACAACTTTTAAAGAAAGGTTTGACTTTGGGGAAATAGGACAGCAAACAAAAGTCTGGTTTTACCTGTAGATAAAATAAGAAAGTCCAATTTAAAAAAAGCATTAGGGCTCCCTATTAGCTGTTCAATATGCAAGGGACCAAACTTCATCCACTTATCTTGTAACTCATCTATTTTTGTGGGCTACTGCCTGTTCTAAAGGCTCATGACTGGTCTACAAGGTGTATTTGAGCTCTGAGGGTGAGATACTCCTGACCTTTCACAGCTGACTTGAGAGAGCAGTGTTGTCTCTCCTCTCTTAGTCACACTCAAACTCTCCTACAGAAGCATACACATATATTATACCTCTTTTCTCAACATGAAAACATTCCTAAAAAAATAATTTTCTTACTCTAGTAAGTAAGCATTCCATATTTTACTAGCAAAACCTTGATCACCAACATTTTATAGAGACAGAGCTCTCCTGTGGCAGTGGATAAGGCCTGCCATACGTCTGTATCCTTTACTGCAGCTTTTTATGCTGTAAACCAGACTTTGACCATTCCTGTATCTTATGTCAACAGAAACGGAGACTATGCGTAAATGCTCTGTCCTAGCCTTCAGCCTATTGACAATAGCTGTTACTTGGAGCTAGAAAACCACCCCAAGTAACCCAAAACACACTCCAGAAGGCTTCATTGCCAGGTCTGGAAAACAGAAAAACACCATCCAACAGCATTAAAAAAAGAAACAGCTGAAATTTCTTTTGCTTCTAGTTTGAGTCATCCAGACTGTGCCCTAGAGTAACAGGTCACAGTAAGAGCTTCATTCATTGGTATTCAAAAGCCACCAAGGAAGACCCTTTTTTTCCCTGGCATTTATAAACATACAATAGGAAGGGAATGAGAGATCAATGCTGGGAACCTGTTTACCAGCAGGGGAGAAACAGACTTATTCTACTATTTTCTTTACCTTTATTCCAGAGGTATCACAGCAGCTCCAACACTGCTCTTGAAATTCCCCCATCTCGGTGTTCCCCTGGTTTCCTGTGGCTAACAGAAACGAGGTGGCATTGAAGGGTGAGGTAGGGTGGGCGAGAACCATCTCATTAAATGCAAAGCCAGCAGTTACAGATAATAAGGCACCAAAGAGCAGTAATTAGCAATAATAGCAAGCACCTTGTTTCTACCCTTGCTGTTTCTTTAGCCACAGCCACCTCCTGTGGGGAGAATTGAGGACAAGCAGCTGAGGGGCTGGGATTGAGGATTTAACAGTAAGGCCAGTAAAGCAAACACTCTAAATCTTATGGTCCTCTTCCCTCACATTTGTAGGAAGCAACCAAAGGATCTATTTATTGATAAATCAGACCCAGCTGTGGGAAGACCCCTGGCAGCCAGAAACCCAGTGCTTGCTTTTGCAGAGATTCCAGGGACACCTCACAACCCCCTTAAGATCTAAATTTTGTTTCAGCTGGTTCCTTAAGGCCAGGTCCTCAGCATACATAAATCATTCCAAGCTCCAGTGAATTCCTTGTAAAACCACCATCAACTGAGAAACTGGCCTCTTTTAGCTCTCCTTGCAATCCCAAGTGTTTGTTTCCCTTTCATCCAGCAGTTGCGCTGCTGAATGCTAATGAGACGAGAGGTGATTCATTCCCAATCAACCATCACCAGAATAATTAGCATGAGCATCTAACCTTCACTCCCCCTGCTTTTTCAGGTACTACACATCCTCTGCTATCCACAGATACTGGGATACTGCGTGGAGTATTTCAGCTGTATCCCAGCTGTAATTATTTTCTCAAGTATTCAAGGCATTCTGAAGAATCACAACCACCCCTTCGTGTTCTGATGGAAATGAAGTTGTTATTTTTCTATGTAATTATTTCATCATATTTATTACTTAAACCATCTCTAAGAACAAAAGCTATGCAGCAAAAGCAAAGCTTCATTTCACCAGGTGCTCTCCTGACAGTTTGAGGAAAGCTATTTAGGGAAAAAAAAAGACAGAAAAAAAACCCTTTTCTTTCAACATCACTGCTCTGACAACCACAAAGGCTGCCTGACATTCTTGATAGCTCTATTTATGATGTTACATTATCCTGCAACTGTGAGGAATGCTGTTTCTACTAACCAGGCTTAGGTCTAAATAGAGCTGTGAGACAAACTCTCTCTTTCCAGCCGTGCAGCCTCCTGGAGAGTGAACAAAAACGGCTTCAGAAATTACTGAATGCTTGCAAAGATGGAAGGAGTTAGTGTCCCCCTTGGTCCCCCACCTGGGGCCCAGTGTGTCTCAGGGAGCCTCAGATTGAGGGGTTTCCCTGGTGGGGAAACAGCAAATCTGTCACCCAGCTGTGAACAGCTGCAACATACACCACATGAGGAAAGCCATTTCAGCAGCTTGGATCCTTTCTTTTATATTACTTCAAGTAGAGGAGACATCCTTGGACATCCATGATGGATTGTGGCCTCTTGGAACTTTAAGACAGAAAAAGTAAGGCAGTAGATTCCAGAAGAAGAGAATCAGAGCCTGTAAAACCCCAGGTGGCCAGCTATCTGCAGTTACCAGATTTGCTCTCTCTTTTAGGCTTTTTTCCACCCTCACACCCCTATCAAATCACAAAATCCTCCTTTAGAAGGAGGTTCAGATTTTCTCAGTGCCCACATTCACACATGTTTCTTAGCTTCTCAAAAAATACAGATAAGGCTGGATGGAGTTCCATCCTACAAACAGTACAATAATATTGGGTGTTTATTAAGGACTTGTCATAAATAAAATATTTACAAACAACATCACAACCATTTTACAAATGGAAAAAATGAGCTAAGGGACTTCATAGCAGGGGGAGCTGGAACCAGATATTCCATGTCCCTGCTTGATTGTGTTGCCAAATGAATCCCAGCAGAGATAACTTTTTGTTAGTCTCTAGGGTATAAGAAGTTCTGTTAGGAAATAGCTGGATAAATAGAGCAAGCGAAAAGGACTATGATTTTTAATTCTCTAACTTTTTTGGCCACATTTTTTTGTGAACTGGGTTTTTTTGGCCACATTTTTAACTGGTTTAAATCAATTTGCTAGGGTTTTTAGCCCAACTTCTTAATAGAAAATATACAGAATAGAACTGGTGTGATTGTGCTCTCTCTTCCCTCAAATATTCTTTGAGTTTGCTAATTAATTTAAACCAAATAGCAAAGGTGTGGAAGTTTCAAAGGTAACTATATTCCCATAGATCTTAAGACTGGTCCCAGATAGGGCAGAGCTGCAACCAGATTAGTCCTGTCACTCAAAGACCGTAAAATATGGCAGCAGGCAGAAATTACAGAAGAGAGATGACAAAAACATTTTCAAATCTATTTTTTATGTTTATTTGTTAATTTTTTGTCAATTTCCTGTTGCCACTGTATGCATGAGTTTACATTTCAGAGCACTGGACAATTTGTCCACTGAGAGCCTGTCTAAAAGCACAGCAGGTTCTCAGTTCAGAGCTATGTTTCCAAGCACATTAAAATCCATGTAGATGTGTAGCAGTAAAAATAACAGCTTTTAACAGCTATTAACTGAGTTTCTGGATGATGATGATAATTATTAAACAACTAGTTCATCAAATTAAAATAATTAATTTATCAGATCAGAAATTTCCAAATAAGTGAACTTTTAAAACCTTTACTGTTTGGTAGTTACAAGACAACTTACTGTCAAATTCTCACAATTTTTATTCTGTTACATTCAGAACTTCAGTGACTAAACCTCCAGTGTATTATAAACACTTGGACTTAATTTGACCAAGAATTTCCAAAATTATCCCAGAAACCCAACCTTGTCCTGGGCAAGGGAGGGATTCTCCCCCTCTGCTCCTCCCTTGTCAGACCCCACCTGCAGTGCTGCATCCCAACACATGAAGCCCTACTGATCTGTGGGAAGTGATCCAGAGGAGGCCACGAAGATGAGTCAGAGAGCTGGGGCAGCTCTGCATTGGAGAAAGGCTGAGAGAGATGGCATTGCTCAGCCGGGAGGGGAGAAGGCTCCAGGGAGGCCTTAGAGCAGCTCCCAGTGCCCCAAGGGTTCTACAAGAGAGGAGAGGACTTCTGACAGGACAAGAGAGAATGGACCCACACTGCCAGAGAACAGGCTTAGATTAGATATAAGGAAGAAATCCTTCCCTGTGAGGGTGCGCAGGCCCTGGCACAGGCTGCCCAGAGCAGCTGTGGCTGCCCCATCCCTGGAAGTGTCCAAGGCCAGGCTGGGGCTTGGAGCAGCGTGGGATAGTGGAAGATGACACTGCACATGAAAAGGGGGTTGGAACAAAATAATCTTTAAGGTCCCTTCCAACCCAAACCATTTTATAATTCTGTCATTTCAGTGGAAATCTGGTGAGGCAGTAAATTTTTCAGTTTCAAAAGCCAATGACACTCAGACTAATACCATCATCTGAGACTGAGGTTGTATGCTCTGGTATATTTTGCAGTACTGATACAGGTAAGCTATTTGCTGTTTACACAGTTGAGATCTCTCAGCAGTTCTGTGACAAGGTGAAAAGTGGAATACAAATGCAATGGTGTGTTCACACACTCAGAGGTAAAAACATGGTTTGTAGAAAGCACATTTTGCTGGCTCTTTCTTCTGGAGAGAAGTCACAGACACCCACTTTGTCTGGTTACTACTATTCCACAGGAAGTGCCAGAAAATGAGTTGTTCAGTAACATCTCAGCTATGCCAGCCAAATAGCTTGAAAATTCACTCCAGGAATTGATCCTCTGTTGACAAGGGAATGAACTGTATTACATAATGGGGTAGATCCTGCTCACACTGACTTTGGATTTACAGTGTTGCTGAGATAAAAATGTAACCCCAAGAGCCATTTCCAGCTCTCCTTGTCATGATCCATTTTCTTGCAACAGAGCCATAAGGTTATGAATACAGGTTATGACATATCTGAAAGAAGAGCTCCTAGAGACAATGAGGAAAGTTTTTATTCAAACACATGGGTCTTCATTAGAAACAGACAAGGAGAAATTACTGTCAAGCTATTTGCTTTATAATGTGCTCCATTGTCTCTCAGAAATAAAGACTCCACTTTTCCACACTTGCATGTGCAATTTAGCCATTATTATATTGTACTTGTTGGAATGTCAATTTAAGAATCTAAAATTCTTATTTTTCAATTTTATTTCCTTTTAATCACAGAGAAAAAAATTTTCTGTCTCTTGTTCAGTTTCTCTTTCCCTTTTATTTCCAATTGTTCAATTTCGCCATAACTCCAGTTTTTTGTCTCAGTCCTGGAAATTCCCTGTTCCTGAAGATTATCTTGCCCTGCCATCTAGCGAGCCCTGAGCAGGATAACACTCCTCACTGAGCCTAGAGACAGCTGAAGAGCTAAAACACAGGGTGGGGGGCTTGAAAATCTTTTTCTCCCATATACATTTGTTCTTTTACTAAACCGACAGATATAAGTTGTAGATTGATGTATCTTTTTCCCTAAACAGCAAAACCTATTATTGTAATTGACTGTTTGATTTTGAAGAGGTTTAACAGGTTCCATCTCATGATAGGCAGTAATTTAAGTGTTACCCACCAATGTATTATAGGAGATGTTTTGTTACAGGCAGGAATGTCTCCTTTCAACAGAAATGTTCCTGGGATGAGGACCTGGGGAGAAAGATTCTGTTGCGCCACTGTAATGAAACTGCCAGGATGATGTTTTGGTAGGTACCAGGCTGCATCAATATTAACAAGAAAAGCTTTTGCTCTTTGAGGATAAAAAATATTTCCTGCAATCAGCTGAGTTTCCCTTTGGTTAATAAAACAGATTTCAGTCTCATTTGGACTGGGTGTCCACTGGTTTTACTGTGTTAGATGACTGTGCTATACACAAAACCCACCAATAAGTATTTCTTAATATGCTTACTGTATATCCAAAGCCCATTGCAGTCAATGAAAAGACTTTCAATGGCTTCAAACTGGCTTTAGTCCAAGTCCTTATTCACTAAGGAATTCTTAATTGAAAATTAAAAGATGCAAGTAAAAAAAAAAGAAATCAGGCCTGAAAAGGGGAGAGCATTTTTCAACCAAAGTGCTACTCAGGTATGAATTAGGATTAGATTGGAATTAAAATCCTATGAATAAGATTGTCACTCACAGGAAGCAGGGTCAGCACACAGCTTAAAACAAATACTAACAGGGTGAAATAACCAGTTAGTGCTGCTATTGTAGAAATCTTCTTTAAACAATACAAAGTACCTAAGAAAACACTACAAGGAAACAAAAAAAAAAACAAACCAGCAAACTCATCACTCCAATCTTTCATTATTACCACTTGTTTGGATGACAGGTGGAAAACAAACAATACTCTCAAATCAAAAGCTTTGGTCATTTCAGAGTTGCGTTGCCAAGTTAGCATAATGCCTTTGGGGTCTGCCATAAAAAAATTGTTCACTTTAAAGTATTTTCTGCCTTGAAAAAGATTTTATAAGCAACATCATATTTTCACTTGTTACAAATGACAAAAAGGTTTTTATCTACATGGATATATATTTTCCTGAGTTCTAAGAGGCATGATGTAAAAATATATACTTGAAATGTACTTCTAAGCTACTCTCATAAATGTAATATCCTTAAAGTACCCGACACAGTTCAGTGCAGTGTAAAACATAAAGCAGAAGTAAACATCCATTTACATGGCAGAAAAGTGTCTTACATTACACCTATTGCAAGCCATTCAGAAAAGCAAGTTTAATCTCAAATCACCTTCTATATAATCATGCTCTTTGTAATAATGCAGCGTACAACCAGGAATAAAAATTATTCTGTGGAAATGACAGCTACAGCCAGTAACAAATGGGGCTCTTTTTCTCCAGTTTGAGTTTATGAAGTTCAACATCATGTTCTTTCATAATGACATCCAAGACAGACCCCACTAAAAATTTTCCTGCATCGAGGAGTTCTGGTTCATTCAAAGCACAGATGATGTTCTAAAATACCTGAGCTTCCTATGATCATAGTCTAGATATAGATATAGATTTATCCCTGTCTCTCCACTAGTAAGTCCTGAACTTATTGCTTAGTTTACAATTTGACAAAAATTTGGAATCCAAATGATGTTCATTTCTTAATGAAATGAACACCAAACCCATCTGGAATGAAGAGAGCGAGGTTTAGCATTCTGGAGAGAAAAAGACTGCAAAAGGAATCTCAGCCTGCTATTAGATATCAGCTACTTCAGCCCAGGCAGGGTGTAATCCTGCCATGCAGGTCATAAATCTCAAGAAAATCAAGCCTCATCAGCTCAGCTGTCGACATGAATTGTTTTCCCTGCACTCTTGCTTGCTGTGTTAACAACTCTTTCACACTTTGGACATGCCAGCTTATTCCATGGCAACACTTGGGTGCAGCTGCCTGCAGCACAGGCACTGGGGCAGGCTCAGCACCTGGGATTTGTGTGCAAACCCCAGCCAAGATCTGAATCAAGCACTAACTACTGCTATTACCACTGCTACTACTGCTTCAGGAGCAATTACTTGTAGTAGATTGCACATCTATCCACAGAAAATCTCTGAGCCCCATCAGCCAACAGCTGTGCCTTAAGACACTACATTTGACTCTGGGGAGTAGATGGAGCACAGTGGGAACAGATGCAGGCAGGATCTTTCCAGAAACAAATTTCTGCTTGCTCCAAGTGGAAAGTATTAAACACAGAACTTTGCAGAAAAACTAAACCAAGATTTTCCTGAACTTCCAAAACACAAGGATTTTTTCTCGAAATTTATTAACTGCTACAGAGGTTGGACATGGGTGTCAAAGAGATCACCTCAAACACAGACACAGACAGACAGATAGTGTTTTGCCTATCAAGATTAATCTTAAATGTGGTATTGCATAATTTAATTAACAATTTTAGTATGCAGGTATTTATTATGTACTGGGGATTTGCTTTGTTTCCATGCATTTGCTGAAGAGTCTCAGACCTAGTCAGAGATATGTATATTTTCAAGGTGTTTAATTTCTAGGATTTAGCCATTTATTTCTTCAAGAGAAGTCCCAGTTTTACTGAATTCCCTGAGGAAACATCCTCATACTTCAAACTATCAAATAAATAAAAAAGAGAAGTGTCTTGATAGGAAAAATAAATGTAGCTGAAAAAGATTTTGCATATTTTGCAAATTTCCAAGCATATTTTATATATAGGAAATCAATAAATGTGAAAAAGTCTATTTTGGAAAATAATTCCCTCATCAGATAGAAATAAAGATGTATTCATTTTACCACTCTGTCTTCACTTTCTTGCAGAGGGCAAGAGAGAAACATTTGTCTGCTGTCTCCTTCAAAGTTTAAGATCATGTAATGTCAGGACCATGCCAAGGTGAAATTTGGCATAAATAGTGCAACATATCAATCATTTTCTCTAAAACACATTACATTTTCTCTGGTTTTTCTCTATTTCAGTATTAATATCAAGAAGTCTAAATACATGGAGGCTATGCTTAAGGGCACTATTATAAATTACATAAGTTCTGTTGCAAACAAATTGTTATTGATTTTATACTTCCTTTTATGTGTGTATGTATATATATATATATATATATACACACACTTATATATATTCTTTCAAATAAGCTAGAAAATATTCAGTAATTCTGTAGTTGGGACTAAAGCAGCATGATTACATAGGCTTAAAAATTCTGTTGCAACTTCTAAGTTTGTTTTCTACATTGTCAACATTATCAACAACAGCAAAAGACTTTCTGAAACTCCCTAGTCCACACTCACCTCTTCATACCTGTCTGCTGACAAGTATTACAGGGCATATAAAACTTAGCCAGGGATTCTTGGCAGGTTAAGTCCTCTAAGAAGCATCCCAGAGTGATTTCAGGACAACATGACAGAAATCAAATCATGTACAGAGGTATCAGAAATTACTGTGTCTGGCATACCTGGTGAATAAAGAAAAATCAGTGTAAATCACAATATTTGTAGGAGGGAGGAACAGGAAGAACAAAACCATCTGAATTTTAACCAAGCACAAATGCTGGGTTCTATTTCTTCCCACACACAGAACACGAGACTGATCAGAGCTGATAGCAGAGAGCAAAGAAGGCATCTTCTTCCTCACAAGCCCTGCAGCAGGAGGGCACAGCTCCAGCCCTGGTGTCCTTCTAGAAAAGCTGCCAGAAATCCTGCTCTGACCCAGCTGATCCACACTGAGTGTGGCTGTGCTCTTCACATGAGCACCAAACTTGTGCTGAACAGCCTGGGGATTCCATTGTGCTTTCACAATCTGCCCCAAAGATGAGGGGACACTTCTAAAAGATGTTTGGATGTTTTGCTGCCAGATTGTTCAGATAAAAGAGCTCCTTTGTGCAGTGCTGGAGCTGCTGTGGGTATTAAAATTTTCTGAACATGCTGTTGTAATAATTCCAATTTGCTGGTACTAGTAACTTCTGCCTTGTAGAGATCAAGGTGCTGCTGACTGGTGATACCTTGTCTTTAAAGACAGCCCACTTCACTGAGCTCAGAATCAAGTCTTCACTGTCCAGGCAGTCCCAGTTCTACACTTCAGATATGGGATACTCTGTACCCTGCCTCTGGCAAATTTTTGAAGCCTTTGGGGTTGTTTTTTTTTTGCCAAAAGGTTAAAAAACCTCAAAATAGAATCAACAATGAAAAAAGCACACAACACTAAAAAAAATGTATATTTCAATCCAGTAAGTGGCTGGAAAACCCTTCATCACCTGACAAAAGCACAAGACAGAGTGTGGAATGCATCCTCAAAGCAGAAAGAGCTGCTGACACAGCACATGAAGTCATTGCTGCCTGAAGAGATCCTGGCCAGACTCCCACTGAGAAGCTGAGAGAGCTCCAGTTTCATTCTGATTGCTCATAGCAGGAATATAATCAGGGTGGTTCAAGAAAGGTAAAGGGAGTCACCTGCATATCAGACCAACATAGAGATCACACTCAACACTTGCTCTCCTGTCCTCATTCAGTACTGTGAAACACTCCACAATATCATGCTCTCAGGTCTCCTGGCTACACTTCCTCCCAGCCAGGCAATTTGGCAGTACAAAAGTGTGAACTTTACCTAGGAACTGGAATTTAAATAAGACACAACCATACTGTAAGTCCAGGGAAGAATCATGATGGATCTGAGCCTGTAGCTCCCCTAGGATTACATTAGGTCAGGGTGTTTGCAGGTGTTTCAATGCACAATCAAAGCAGGGAAAGGAGTGCAGTGAATTGTAAAGTAATTTTTTACAAGTCAACATATTGATAACTCAAATCAGGGGCTTCCATGCAGTGGCAGATTTCACCCAACCAGCTGCACATATCAGGAAACATAAACACTGAGCACTTATCCTTTCTATTCCACAACACACTACAGCTCCTGTGCCATTACTCTGCATTCCTGAAAACACAGTCTAATCCTGAGCAGCCTGTAACAGATTCCTAACCTCACTGCCTGGAAGCTGGACAGCAGCACAAGGGAGGTGATGCTTCCCTTTTTCTCTGCCCTTATGAGACCTTGCCCTGCAGCATCCAGTTCTGGGGTCCTCAGCACAGGAAATACATGGACCTGTTAGAGCAGGTCCAGAGGAGGCCACAAATATGGTCAGAGGGCTGGAGCACGTCTCCTGTGAGAACAGGCTGAGAGCGTTGGGGCTGTTCAGCCTGCATGAGATCTGGAAAGGCCTCCTTGCAGATTTCAGGGGCTTATAAGAAAGATGAGGGAACCATTTTTAGCAGGGTCTGTTGCAACAGGACGAAGGGTAATGGTTCAAAATAAAAGAGGAGGATTCAGACTAAGTATAAGGAAGTTTTTTACAATGAGGATGGAACACTGGAACACAAAGAGAAGTGCCAGATGCCCCATTCTGGAAACATTTAAGGCCAGGCTGAATGAAGCTCTGAGCCATCAGACCTGGCTGAAGATGTCCCTGCTCATTGCAGGATCACTGGACTAAATAGCCTGTAAAGAACCCTTCCAATCCAAACCATTCTATGATTCTAGTTTAGGATTCTATTAGACTTTTCATGTTTCATGTATTCTTGATTATTCTTTAACATATAGTCTACAAAACCAGTTTGAATTCTGGCAAGCAGGCACAGAAATGTTCCTTGGGTTGAGACAGAGAAGGTCTAAGAGTGGGCAGAAGGGAACAGCAGGGGTGTTCCTACAATGTTCACTCAGAACATGCCATAACAGATGGCTGTCAAGATGTTTCTTGATGAACAAAACAAACATCTTCATCAGACTGGCCTGACATGTGACTTCCACATAGGTTTTCTCATTTCTTTCCTTTTATTTTTTCTCAAAAGTAAAGCTTAATAAGAGGACAAAATCCCTTTGACTTCACAACAAAGTGAAGTCCATCAGAGCTTGAAGTGGGAGACTAGTGTACACTGCAATTGAACAAAATAGCTGAGTCTTCCACTAAAATGCAAACTACAATGTCTCTGCTGGCCCATAAAGCACTGAAATGGCTTCCTGAACTATGTCCATGTTCAAATGTGTTTTCAAAAATGTGAGTTTGTAGCTAGTACTTCAGGAAGATGCCTCCTAAAGCCACAGTCGAGAGCTCTGAGTCAGCAGTTTGATTAGCAGCTTGCAAGAACAATAAGCAGAGAGAGAGCCCTGCACAGCCATGACACTCATACAGGGAAATTGATGGGGTTTAAACTGAACCAAACAGCTGGCAGCTTCTCCACTAAACAGTTTGGCTTCAGGGAAAACAATCAAAACCAGAGTCCCAAAAGAAAACAGAACTGTGCAAGTTCTGCTTTACTGTGTTATTTTAGAAGCCAACACTACAATTTTAATAGTTCTGTTGAGGAAAGAAGGTAAGAAATCTTGAAGCTATAAAATATGGTATTTCTCATGTTTGTTGCAGTGCAACACCTGCTCAAATAGGACACTATTGGTAAGGTTTTTAAAAAGACTGGGACATCAGGCCCTCCTGAGCTCATCAGTTGCAAACCACTACGCACACTGCACATTCTCCACTGGTTGTATCTTTAGCTTTGTTTTGTTTGAAATTCCTATGTTACCACATTATCTATAGCCTTAGACAGCTTCTTGGCCCAGGCTCTGAGACTTTTGGAGGGTCAGGGCAGAGCAGTAGAGCTCTCTATGATTTCATGACAGACCACAATAAACACTGCATGGCTCCCTGCTGGTTCTGTTTACACACTCTTTTAAAAATGCATAACAGCTCCCGTCTGCTCTGCTGCCTGTGCTGCCAAAGGTGTGGCTGGTGTCATCCCACAGAGGCCAGGAATCCCAGCTGGGACCTCTGAAGTTCTCTTTCCCATGCTGGCAGAGACTGTCACAACTGGAGTTGCAGTAGAACAATATAAGATTACAAAATACGTGTTTTGTGGTTGATTATTCTAATATAATTCCAAATTAAAAGCAGAGTGAAAGTCTGGATCCATTGAGATAATTGCTAAAGGTTTTTGTCAGACTCTAAGGGCCAGGCTTTCACAGGCAGCATTACTTTAATTCACCAATGCAAAAAGATATCTATTATTATAAAGGGAATCAATACCATGGAAGATTTAAGACAGCAGTAGATTTGAAAATTCAGCATAGCAGCGTCTCATGTCCTTCCTGCTCTGAAAACATGTTGCTGGTTGGTTATTGGCATAGCCATACCCTTTAGGGTAGGACTGGGCTCCTCACAGGATGGCTTTTGGCACACAATTCAGAATGGCTAATGGCAGCAGAAATGCCCCCTCACCCCTAATGAAAACAACAAAATGCCAGAACACTGTGACAGAAAAACACCCCTGCAGCATGGATGAGAAAGTGTAGCAATTGTCATTCAGAGTCATTCAGATGAGCAACAGAAATGACAAATAAGTCACACCTGAAAATGCTCAGGAACTGTGCTGCTATAGTAACTGCTGAGAGGAACTTGGAGGGAAGCAGCTGCTCCCTGCTCCTCTGCTGATGGATGGGCAGCTCTACTGACAGCCATTCCCAAAAGGAGCCTGGGTGTCCATTGTCCCCATCCTACACACTCAGCAAGGCTTTCCACTAAGGCCACTTCTGGCAAAGGGTTGTGCTGATCTCGACAATTGTCCAGCAGGGAGCAGAGTGAGGAGGATCAATCAGCATGGAGAAAGGAAGAATCAGAGCAAAGATTAATAAAAATTAGCTGCTGAAAGAGAGAGCTGCAGCCAGACAAAACTAGACCAAAAGCACACATTGCTGTGAAAGCACAAGGAGGTTTGGCTCTGCCAGAAAGGGCTCTGTGTGGGAACAGCCTGGAACACCACACTGTACCAGGGGTGAGGGGAGCACCATGGAGCAAGATATTTCAGTTGTAACACTAAACAACCTTCCACTTGCCATGAAAGGTTTATTTGGTAGTTCATAGATACAGACTGCAGCTCAGTTAATATCACACTGGTTTGCAGTTCTAGCACTGCCACAGCTGTTAAAGGCAGAACTAATCAAAAGATGAAAAAAATCATTCTTGCGACAAGTTTTGATTCTTTAATTTTTTGTGAAGCTCCCTTGTAACCAGAAAAAGGAAAAGCCCATTTAAACATGAAAACTTGGCTGTTTGATTCAGAAAACACGAAGATGTAGCACACATGTCTTACTGCAAGAATGAAACCAGAAAGACAACAAAATTCAATGACACCTGGGCTGATAGTAATTTTTATGGAAGATCAGAACTTAAGAACCTGCAGACAGCGACTTGAGGAGGGGGACATCAGCAACTGGGATGCTATTACAGGGATGAAAGACATCTAGAGATCCTCAAAGTGATAGGGACCCATTCTGCTGCATCAATGTACTAACAAATGCAAACCCCATGTGGAAGGGTCCCAGCTCAGGTTGGCTGGAGCAGTGCAGGGAGGGGAAGAAAAATTAAAGCCCAAAGTAATGGCAAGAGAATGGGATTTGCTTGAGGTTGTAGGACTAAGCAAAAGCAAAATCCCTATTCTCTTTTCCACACACATGCTTGCAGGAAGCTGGTTGAATATACCTAGAATCAACTCCTGGTAGAAACAAAAATATTATTAAAAATTATACTTTTTCACCTTTGAGCCTTCAAAGGGATACAAAACCAGGCAACATGTTAAGTATTCTCAGATATTGTTATATTACCTCTCTACCCTTTGAAACAACATAGTAAAATATTTCACAATTTTTAATGTCATGCAAGGTGCTCAAATTCTAACAGCTTTCTCTGAGAGGCCACATTAATGACTGAAAAGCATGGAAGATTTACTACTTATTGCCTTTCTTTATGTTCTAAAAATTAATTTGGTGGGGGTGTCTTGCCAATTTTCAAATGCTCCTTTTCTGATTTATGCTATTAGCCTCCCTTGTTTCTGGAGATCTTTTGAATACGGGATCTCATCAACTTTGTGTGTTCAAGGCTGTAATTCTAATTTAACTTTTGTAAAGGTAGATGTTAACTTTTACACTAGCTATAAACTAGAACATGAGAAAAATACATTTAAAAAAAGAAGAGATGAAACTAAAAGAAGAAAGAGCACCTCAAGCATTTCTGGAGGATGTGCCCATTCCCATATTTTGCTTCTCTTCATTTGACACCTTTCTTCATGCAATAAGAACAACTGCTGATTCCAGTCAGTTCTCCTTTGTGCAGTTTCATGGAACATCCCAACATTGGATGTCTCTTCCATTTTATCTGGGTTTTTTTTCTACAAACTTGGGGCTGATTTCTGGGTGGATTTTGGGGTTTTTTTGGTGTTTGGTGGTTTTTTTGGTTTGGTTTGGTTTTTTTTTTTTTTTGTTTTTGTTTTTGTTTTTGTGGGGTTTTTTGTGGCTGACAGCTCAGAATTCAAAGCAGAGCCATTCCTGGGTAGTAAAGGGTAAAGTGGAACTCACACTTGAAAGGAAGAATCACCAAAAGATTACAACCTGGTCAAGCAGTGGAGCTATCAGAAATCTTCTGTAAACTTGAAAGATGCTTACAGGCCACACACAGCTCCTGTTAAGAAAGAAACAAACAAACAAAAAACCAAACACCATTTTCCCCAGAACAGAATAAAAGGTAAAGAAGACAGGAAGGGGTTTTCTTAGCCACTGGGTCTCCTGAAGCAATACTGTCATCTGCAGGTCTGGTAACTTCACTGATGAAAATTAATCACTCTTTAACTTTGAGACTTATTTCTTTGTTTTGTTGTGGGGTTATTTGTTTGGTTTGGGGTGGGGTTTTTTTCATTAGCAGAAATTATGTCAGTATTACAGTTAGAGCTTCCAACCACTTTCTATACTTCAATTTCATTTTCACATCAGTTTCTGAACCTCACTGAGGAATATTTCCTGCTCTTGTTCTGACACATTTGCTTTGTTTAAAGTATCCAAAGTATCCAGATTGAGTTCAGTGCTTACTGCATCATTTAGAAACTCCTCCATGAAGGCTGACAGACAATACTGACTTCCTTTTGCACGCCTCTCATCCAGTGGCTTCATATTTAGGACCTGTGAATCTTGCCAGTTTATCCCCAAAGCTTGAAAAAGATGGGAAGAAAAGAAACTCATTTATGGAAGAGTCTTACTTCTTTTTCAGAGCTTATTTAAAGTACAATAGTTACACACATCACTCTCAAGCCTCACTCTTGAATCAAAGTATGTTTTTCAGCTCCTTTCTTCCCAACAAGATATTCACATCAACATATTATGATGTTACTTTTATATGTGAGATCCAACAAAAAAGCAGAAATTGCCTTCAGAAACATTCTTCAGGAACATTCCTTTTTTGGATACTTCCACCAAATGTGTATTTCTTCCCATAAGTTTCACAAAGGAATTCCATTAAATATTGTCTACAGATGTATGGGAAACTCCCAAAAATGGTGCATGAATGGACCATAGATGCCCTGCATGAATCACAGATGGAATTTGTCTGAAAGGCCCAATTTACACTCTTACAATTTACTCTCACAATGCTGCAGAAACCCCAACATACTTTTCCCTGTCTGAATCAAGCTCGATGTGACTGGTACTCGTTAAGTTTCTGTGAAACACAGTGACAAACAACCAGATGAACCAACTGGTCTATGAGTAATGTCCAGTTTTTCAGCCCACCTGAAGCCACTGTTCATAGTAGGGCACTCACCCAGAGCAAACTGAGGCACTCAGAGAAGCCTCCACTAACCAACCACCCCTGCTCTTGAGTCACCCAACAGCTGAAAGACATGAGAATGGAGTCATAAAGGAAAAAAAAAAAGGGAAAAAAAAGAAAAAGTTTGGAAAAGCCTTGAAAGGAAATAATAAAACATCAACATCCTTCGTTTCTTTGATTGTTGTATTTCACTTGAAAGCAAGTCTGTATGAAGTCCACCTCCTCAACACACAAGGATCAGCAGGCCTGAGGCTAAAAAGAGGACAATAATTGATTCTACTGCATACTGGTATAGCACTTCCACTTAGGATGAAAGTCATCTGCTCTCTAGATGACTGTGCATATCCTGTTGTGTTGAAAACTTTAATCAGAATACTTTATTTTTTAATATTATTTGCATTCATTTTCAGCAATGTTTCCTCTTGTTTTGTGCAATTCTCTGGACCCTACAGAAAGTGTTACCAGGCATGATATACCCTTGAGATTTGTGTTTAGATATGACCAGCCACCTTTTTCATGGCCAAGGGACTGCAGAAAGGCCACCTGGGGAATTGAGGTGCATTAGACAGACTTGCAACATCTGCAGTCACCAACTTCGAGGTCAGCCTCCAGCAGACGGCGCTGAGCCAGCAGGGAGCAGAGCCAGAATAACCAGTCCATGCTCCCCCCAGAAATCTCCAGGTGCCTCTAATCCCTATGATACTACACCTGGATTTCCAAGCTCTTTCCTCCTCAGAAGAGTAGGAAAGAAAGAAGATATTCTTGTCCGGTAACCTGCCCATTTGCAGGGGTAGGAGAGGTGAGAACAGCCCAACTTCCACAGCTGATATTCAGGTGCAGTCAAGCACTCAGTAGGAACCAGCTACAGAATCCTGAAAACACTCTATCAAATGGAAACACAGAGAGAAGCAAGGAAATAGAAGCTTTTAAACATTATTTGCTTTTCCCAAGGACCACAGAGGTTTGTAATAAGGCAGATCTACCAGTTCTCTTGAACCATGCTACCCCACAGGCAGGTTACAACTCAAAGTATCAATCTTGACAGGGTGACTAAAACCCACTTGTGTTTAGAGGCTACTTTGGCAAGGGAGAAAAAATGGCAACTTAGTCTTCTAAACCCTGCAAGGTTTCAGATGTAAACAATATTTTTTCCTAAGGGAGACCTGGAAAAACATTGCTCTTATAGCAGAAAGTTTTTCCATTTAGCTTCAGAATGGTTCTTGGGTTCATAATTTTTCTAAATTCCTTCCAGGGATGGACATTTACAGAGCAGAAGGATTGGATATAATTAGTGCTGATGCAACACCTTGGTTATTAAAGGATCCAGCAGTTGACTGTGCTGCTATTTCTTGACAAGTATGGATTAACTACAGCACACAGCATTTTGTCCCCTATGTCACATATGAATTTTAGACCCCTACAAGTTATGTCTGAAGCTGTAGAAAAATCTATCATGAAACTCATCCATCAGATACAAATTGTTGCTCATCTCCAGTAAAATAAATTTGCTTTAAAACAAG
Source organism: Camarhynchus parvulus (assembly GCF_901933205.1). NCBI lineage: Eukaryota > Metazoa > Chordata > Aves > Passeriformes > Thraupidae > Camarhynchus > Camarhynchus parvulus. The sequence continues at coordinate 18,158,357 of NC_044579.1, forward strand.
CATTTTCTTTTTTGCCTGCATCAGTCTTTGTGCAGAAGAGACAATATGAGAGTAATTGCAAGCCTTGGAAGATCAAACAGAAATCTATTTTACAGTAACTTCCAGAGCATATAAGCTTTGATGGAATGAAGAATCAGCCTAGGGCCTGTGTAAAAATACAAGCCCAGTCATCATTGTCCCTCTGGTGTACTCACGGAGTCAAATTCATTAGCTGAAGTTTTGAATTTTAAAGGCTGCATGAGAAGGCTGTTGCAATGATACCCCAGAAGACAGATGCACTGAGGCCTTTGAACATTTTACTGGTACTCTGCTGTGAAGGCATTTTTAAGCTGCTTCTTCTGACAGACAGTACAAGTGGGCCAGGTCAAAAGTCCACTGTCCAATAGGGGAAAACTCTTCGAATTTACTTCAGTAGAATTAGGAAACCTAGCTTGGTTTGGGGTTTTTTTTCTTTTCTTTTTAAATATCCTCACAGACAACTATGAATTGTTTCACTGTTTACAGGAATGTGCATATAAACTGAAGAAATCTGTTCACCAAAACTCTCAGTAGCGCTTCAGAAAGTCAGGTCCATAATCAGTTTTCATCAGGGAAGAGGTATGACCAAAAAAAAAAAAAAAAAAAAAAAAAAAAAATTCAGCACCTGAAAACTTTCCACACATTAGAAAATACTCTTTAAGAAATAATATTCTTCCTTCTGCAATTTTCCCAACAGGCATCCAATTGTTTTTTAAGAAATTACTCTGCTCTGGTGACACAGCAGGCACGACTTTCAGATGGGTTCCAATCCTCCTTGTTTTTAATGACTCTCTAGCAATATGCATTCCTCCACATCAGCTTGTCCCTGTGGCCACTAAGGTAAAATGTAAATGTTAAGGTCGGTCATATTTACATGTCACCACTTATGCTAATCACAATCACAGTACCTCGCTCTTTAAGGGATGTTATCAATCATCTTGAATATGATTAAGCAATAAAATGAGCAAACAGCTCACAAGGTGATCTCCCCTACTCCTCAGTCAATTAATGCTGCCTTGTACTCCATCTGTTTGGAGAAATGCTTCCTATTGAGTATTGCCTGCCTCCCCTGAGCACACAAAGAAGTAAACATGAATAGCACCATTTTATCATTATTCTCCATAGCACAGACATGCACGTCCAGCAAGCTGCAGTTCCCTGAGTGTGTTTTCCCAGATGTAGTCCAGATGCCTCCTCAATGCATATGGCAGGAAATTCTTAGCAATCTTTTCTGTTTCCCGTATATTATTGGTTTATAATTGCTGCTATCCATCATAATTTTTTTTTTAGCTACTGACTACTGCCCTGCTCTGCAGGTGTGTAGAAGAAACACAGGTCTAGCACATGAGCTACTTTTAAGTCTGTCGTGGTGGGGAGCAGAATAGCCAGTCTTCAGTGTTAGTTTAAAGGAAGCCTTTTTGGCAAAATGTAAGATAAGCAAGATTAACATAATATTGCACAGAGACCAGAAGAGAAATCCAGAGTACCTAACAGACAATTGGGCTGTTTTTTTGACAACTGAGTTTATTTGACTGTTGTTTGGCTGGAGTTGTGCTATCCAAAGCTCATACCCAGGGCCTGACAGGGAATAACTGCACAGACACACATCCCAGCTCCACAAGAGCACACTTGTCTGTGGTACAACACACAAATTTCATTTCTGCTCCCAGCAGCAGGCTGGCTGTGTCAGCATGGTGCTGTGCGCTGACTAACTAGCCTGGCTCTAGGGCTGACTCAAGGATTCTCAGCTGATACAGGAGAATGATATCTGTCCCCAGAGAACAAGGCTGGGTTGTTCTTATGGCTGCAAGGGGCAGGGGGGAAGAGAAGAAGGACAGAGGTACTGTACAGGTACACCCTGAATGTAGAGTCCTGGAGAGCAAAGCTGGGCAGCACTGGAATTGGGAAACAGAGGCAGAGTTTACTGATAAACCACCACAGATTGTGAAAAAGGAGGTTTGTGTGCTGAGCTGGTTGCTCCCAGCAGAGTACACTGAATGTTGTCCTATTTTACCTTGGGCCCATTTGCTTTCAGGTGACTGCTCTGACCCTGTAGTTTCTAACATTGCTTTGCCTTGTAGCACACAGCGCAGATACACCATGCAAGTTATGACATGTGCCATGATCAGTCTTGAGCCACTGGAGTCCTCAGGTTATTCTATGACCTGCAAAGTTTCCCATGATTTCTGCTAAGCTTTGCCCTGAATTGGTAAAATCAGTGCATTTCTTGTGCTTGGAACCTGAAAAAACATCTCAGATAACAATTTTACTGTGGTCTCATCTGGAATGTTTCACTAAATACCCCGCCAATCATTAAAACTTGTAACTATGGATTATGGGGCAGTTCTTCCAGTTTTAACTGATCACAAAAGGCATGGAAGCCTCACCAGGTCTTTCTAAAATTCTCAGCAACTGACGCTGCTAAGCACAACAGGCCAGCCCCACTAAAACATGACAGAGAAATAGTCACAAAATAATTGGGAAGAATACACAGTAAGACATCCACTCCTCTCTGACTTTGTATTTTGTATAAAATCCTAAACTGGCTCCAGCAGATAGTTCTGGCTTACTATCTCTGGGGAAAAACGTAGATCATAAGTGTTTGGAGTGTTGAAGTTTATACTCCTTTTCCCCATCACTTAACTCTAAAGTTTAGCACCCTACTGACTTGTAATTGTGTCTGTCCCCCTTATGAATCCTTCTCAGGCAACAGATTGGATAAAAACTGAGTGAGGACATGGGACCATTGTCAACCTTGCCAGGACCTTTAACTGGAATGAGCACAAAGCTTTGGATGACTAGTGAAGATGTACAGATCATTCACCAGTGTCTCTAACATCTCCCACCCCCACCATCAGATCAGCAAGGACAACCACTCTGCACTGATTTTTTTCTAATCTATTTCAGCTATTTACAGACACTTCAGAAGGTCACAGCAGGTATACAACACATTTTTTAAGTTGGAAAGAAATCTTAATCTTTTATTAAAATAAAATTCCTATCCTTTCTACTTAGGAGTTATTAAGAACTGCACCAAAACAAATCACCTTCACTACCATATCTCAAGTGTGACCTCTACAGCACTTCCATAATTCAAGCATCTCCCTGGAGCACAGTTTTGCTCACTGTACTTATTCAGAGCCAAAATCAGACATTTGTTGGTCACCAGCTCCTGGATGAAATTATTAAATCCTACTTTATATCCTGACTATGCAAAGTTCAGTAAAATAGCATGGAGTTATTTTCCACATGGATTATTTTGAAGACTATTAATGCAGTAAAATTAGAAGAGACTAAAAACAATCATCTCACTCCATAGAAAATCAAGCCCTGAAAGCTTCACAGAGTCCTCAAGAGAAACATTGAGCCTCTTAGTCTGTCTGTGAATAGTGCAGATGTGGATGTCTGTACTCATGCACAGGGTGGAGATGAAGCAGTTGTGTTTCATAAAGCTCTTGGCAGAACACAGATAGGAAATTCATGTAGTAGATTAATGGATTTTTTAGGAATATATATCAAAAATAATTTTCTTGAAGAGAATTCTTATAGTTTGGATTTATTTGCACAGTACAGTTTGCTTTAAAAATGCAGCAACCTCTACAGCTTTGCTGCCTACCCGAACAATATCTGCAGAAAATAGGCCTTTATGAATGACCACTGTCATAGTTTATGTTTTTAGTGATATTGATTGGTTTCAGCAATCAGATAGGATGGCTTCAGTACTCAAAAAAGATCATTTACTCTGGCAAAATAATGCTCATGAATTATAAAGAAAAATAAATTGATTGCAAGTCTTTATGTATTGTGGATGTGTTTGTTACAATGAGTTTGCCCCACATTGAGTTAACATAGGAGCATTCTCCCTTTGGGATCAGAGAGTAAGAATGACTTAAATCCTACTCCTACATGCCTAAAAGAAAATGAAGCCAGCCAGTAGTCCCTCACTGTCACAGACATTTCTTTTATGAAAAATCTTCTCTTAGGATTTTCTTGCTGAAGCTGAGAAGTTCAGCAACTAGGCATAAACAATAAGTTATTTGCTTCTGTGGAATGCAACAGGTCAGTTCTGGATTGGCCTAGATTGAGTGTTTAGAAATAACGGCCAATCCACAACTGAGCTCTCTCAGACACAGTCCGAGAGAGCAAAGTTTGTTGATCATTTTTTCTATTCTATTCTTAGGTAGCTAGCAGCTTCTGGAAACTCTCTTTTTCTTTTCTTTTTAGTATAGTTATAATAGATGTATATATCATAACTTAATAAATCAAGCCTTCTGATCATGGAGCCCATCTCGTCTCTTCCTTCACCCCGAAAACCTTGTGTCCAACCGACGACACCTCACCAGCACATATCCCTTGTCCTTGCTGGTTTATACTGTCACATAGGACTTGCTGCATGACAGCAGTCCAAGAAAGCTCCACCCTCCTCTTTTGCCCCATGGTGAACTCTGTTACATCAGTTAAAAAACCAAAAAAATTAAAAATCACTATAAGTAAGAAGCATCTTTGTTTATAGATTCACACACTCTTTTAAGGTAGCACTGCCCTAATAAAAAGCAGATTTACTCGACAGCTGCCTCTTTCTGTCCCTAACAACCTCATTTCTCATCCCAGCAAAAGCATTTGTGCAGCACCATGGCAAAACAGATTATGTAGCAGATGGAGAATAAAATCTGACCAGTCAAAAATAGCACTTAATTTTGATTCAGACTAGTTTCCAGTAGTAAATTCCAGCTAAGACTCCATAAGAAGTGACAGCCACAGTCTTCCAGCCAAAACATACAATGACAACATAGACAGTTCTTACCAGCATTTCCCATGAGTTAAGGCTAAGGGAAAGAAGTAGACAAGGAATGGGGGGGAAAACTATGCTGATCCTCACTGTTAATTAGAGTGGTCCCAGTCCCCTCTACTGAAATCCAAGTAATCTCCCTAAAGCTGTACTGAAGGGATCACTTCCCGCTCCATGCTCTGAGGATGCTGCATCTCATGACCTGAGAGGTTTACAGTGTCTAATCTAAGGGAACTGATTTCAGTGCCAGATTAGGAGTTTACATATCTCAAGCTGTTCCTTGGACTTCCAAACTTATTGCAGGAAACACAAATATATGAGTATACCACAAGCTCTGGAGGGTCAGCAACCAAATGCCATAGATGGGCTCTCAACCCAGGCTGCAAAGTAAGATCATAAGAAATATGCTTGCACATCCATCCAGGTTAACATGCACAGAACAGAGACAATACATGGCCTCAAAAACCTCTCTGAACAACCCCAGAAGAAAAGCCAGCTTCTTCAGAGGCCATTTCAAAGCACTACTAGATTTGCCCTGCCACACTGGTGTCACTTAGAAGTTCCCCTGAAGCCTTTCCCTGCTCTCTTTTTCCTTTCCTTAATTGCTCAACAATGTTCTCCTGGTCATGCCACTCTGATGTTTGCCAGCCTGGCTGTGAATGCCCTTATCTTTTGAGTCTTTTATTTAATCTTTCCATCCCCTCAGTCTCTTTTCCTCTTTATAGCTCCTTGGAACATTTCTTTATACCCTAAAATGCATTTGGTTCTGTCTGCCTGCCCAATCTCCCATCTATCAGCTCACACATTCTTTAATTCAGCTGCACATTCCCTCATCATTCATCAGTCCATTTACACGTTCTTCTATCTGTCCTCACGTTCTCCCTCTCTCTTCTTCTCACTTGCTCTTCTGTCACCTCTCTCATTTTTACAGAGCTCTCCTGCCTGTCTCCTGTGGGCCCTGCAGGCCCGGCTCTCCCAGAGTACCAAACAGTGTGTTATTGTATACCATCCTGCACTCAAAACTGCCATCAAACACCTCACAGCTCATCAGACCTGCACACCCAAGCATGTTTTATACATTCAGTGGTCCTGATTCTGATTTCATTTACTTTACAGTAAATAAAGTCAATGCTAGTGGGAATATACAGGTGTAAAATTAGTTTAAGTAAGATGAAAAAGAACTCTCATTTTCTACTAATAACGTAACTATTAAAGAGCTAAAAACGAAGTTAGATAAGTCAAAATCCAGCCACTGATCTTTTGAGGAGACTGAAAGACCGTGGAAGATTGGAGAACTGTTGTTTTCTTAGCAGAAGTGTGACAAAGAAACACCCCCTGAGCTCATGGTATTTAGTCCCAGAGATTGTAATACAGTGAAACATGTCTTTCTGAGCACAAAAGGCATGAGAAAGAAACACTAAAACAGGTACAAAATTCAGTACAAATAAAATTGGCTCCACAGAGGTCCCTCTCAAGATTCACATGCAAGCACTCCAAGTAATGGACCTAACAGGCAGAAACAGAGCTTGTAGCAATCAGGAAAATCCATGGAAGCAAGTGAAAAACAAAAGCAACATGTACAATTTCAGTTGTCTGCACAGACCTTGCTCTGTTAACAGACAAGCCATGGAAATGTGGGCAGATCCTCCCAACACTCACAGATCACAGCTCCTGCAATACAGCTGACATCCACAAGATATGAGAGAAAAAATTAAGATTTAATTTGGTCCTAAGGAATCAGATCTGAAATGGGCCCATCTAATGGTCTTCAACAAAGAGATAGTCACTGAATTCCATTATAACCAATAAAATTAATCAGGGACAAGAATATTCACTGGAAAGGTGCAAAGAAAAGAGAGGTCCTGTGTGCCAGCCTCAGACAGAAGGAGGAAGAAAGGTCTTTTGAGGAAGATGCTAGAGGTGTGCCTGGGGAGAAAAAGGGGCAATCATCAGACAAGGGGGGCTGGTGACAAATTAAAATCCAAGGAGGAAGAGAATGCAAAGCAAGAGAATAACAATGCACAGGAGAAGAAATGAGAGATGAAAAACTGGAATACAGTCTTAGCCTAAGGATGATCAAGGAATAATATGAGAGAAAGGCATTGAGAACACATTCAGTTCTATCTCCTAAGCGTAGAAAAGAAAAAAACCTCAAACTTACCAAGAAACAAAAAACTGCTCATTAAAAAACACAGAAAATGCCACAAGATCACAGAAAAAAATAGATAGGCCTAGAGCCAGCACTACACAATCACTTATGATCAGGTTAAGAAAAGAGACATGAAAGGACATTACAGATTAAATTCCAAACACTGACCATAACATTATGCAGAAATTCTCCCATTTTACTAATCTCAACAGTTTCACTGAACTGAGCAGTTTGGTGAGACAAAAGAATAAAATTCAAGTGGTTCTTTCATAAAGAATAGAGAAAGGAAAGCCATCAATACCAGAAACACTGAATGGGGGAAATCAAGATCTGACAGAAAACACTCAAGAAGGCAGCCATTATCACAAAAGAAGAAATAACATGATTTTGCTTTCCCAAATAGCTACCACATCTTGGAGAGCTTGAAATGCAGTTAAGTGGAACCCAGTGGAGGCCAGAGAGAGGAAGAGAGGGCAGTGGAGGTTATTTGAACCCAGGAATATGCATCTTAACTGACACAGAATCATGTTCAGCAAATGTTTTAGAGGTAATGGAATGCAGATTTAAAGATTATAGAAGAATTAGGGGGCAAATGAGTTCAAAGAGACCTCATTGACCCTGCCATTCATTCCTAACCTCTGAAATACTTCCAGCATATGATGAAAGCAGCAACATGGGCCTTGCCATAGCCTTGTTTATTAACTAATTATTTAAGGCCACAATCATAATGAGAACTACACAAACAGCATTGAGAACATATTGTCATTCACCAGATAAAGTTACAGTCACAGAAAACTATTTTTGTGGCTCTTTTCCCCCCATCCAAACTCCTATAGTACTATGATGATGTGTTAATGGCTTAAAAGTACCTTTAGCAAGTTGGTACAAGGCTCAGCTTTCTCTGATAATCACCAGCCTGAATGAGCCCATAATGATGCTTTTGATTCAGTTCTGGGCCTTTCCCCTCTCCAGAGCATTCATATGGTTTTCATCTCATTGCCTTCTCCACAGGAGACTACCCACAGTGTGCAGAGATGGGCAAGATGGGGAAGAAGGGGTTTAAGGTGTAATTTGCATTTCCAGATGGGACTTTTCTGGGCCTGCATTTGTCCTGCATTAGTTTCCTAAGCCTGCACTTCTCTAATGCAGTTCAACATTTGAATAACAGAAATGGATGGGTTTTGAAGTAGCTGCAACCACTTGGAAGTAAAAAAAATCCCAAACAAATAAATCCAATCAACCCCAAAACTCTAAATATCAATTCATAGCTTTGTTCAACGTGCATGAGTATTTAACAAAGCAAATCTGAGGCTGGCTAAGGGACATTCAGCAAGCACAAAACAAGGCCAGAAATAAACTTCCAACAGATTTAATTAGAGGCTGGTGTTTAAACTCTCATTTCCCTATTGTCTTCCTGACCAATGGCTGAAATCAGGCGTGGACAAAACCAGCTTGAAATTGGCTTCAGGTGATAATTAACAAACTCTCACTCTGCCATCTCTCTGCATGGCTAAGGAGGCATTTCAGCAACATAAATCTATCCAGCTCTCAGGCTCTTTTTATCACCACTTCTTTAATGCAACTCAAATTACCTTGGGAAGAAGGCATATTAAAAAGATAAAAATAAAAATAAAGTATAGGTATTTTCTGAGAGCTGCATCTTTTGTGCATGATGAAAAGAATTTGGTCTCCTACAAGTAGTCAATGCAGCAGTTTAAAATAAATATTTTTGTTATTAAATTCTTATATGAGGCTAAAACTGCTGGACTGGAATTCTAAATTTTAACCTGAAGTGGTACACTACTATTTACTGTATTTCTGACATCTCATTTTCAGTGGTTATTTACAAACTCTGTTTTTGTTCTCTCTAAAAGTCAGACCTCTCAAGAGCCAGAACATCTTGGCTAGCCACAGTCCTCTCTACACTCTACATGTAAGAATTCTACATCCGAGAATCAAGTACAACAGTACTAGATTTCACATTTCTACTTGCACAGGCCAGATCTTACATGACTATCAGCATGACAAATAAGCCAAGGAATAATTAACAATCCCCTGAAAAGAAGCAAAACTTTCATAAGTTTTTGCTCACACTTCTGGTAGAGACTTAGTGGAACAGCTAAAATTTTCTCACCAAAACAGAAGGTTCTTCAGGAGAATCAGTAAAAATATGGACTATTTGAGAGGGACAAGCAGCTTCTCCCTCCATTGCTCCACTCTCTTAACTGACTTCCACAATTTCTCTCATAGTGACGGTTCTTGCAGGCTACCAAAATGTGCATCTCTGTCACTGGATGAGAGCACTGCACTGTGCACCCGGGGCTGCCATGATCACACATCAAAATTCCACATCTGGACACTTGTGCTACAACACTGAATCCCTACCACAGCACCCAAGAATACAGAGCCAAAATCATACAAAAATACTAAGCATGCAGACAGTGACAGAGAGCAGTCACAATGTGAGTGTAATACAACACCAGTTGGTCTCTGTGAACATTTTTTTCATTTATTCTATTGCAAAGCTTGTATTTTTGTCACAGACTTGGGGATGGCATGCCAGCTGTACTGAATTTCCAGCTGCCACAGCCCAAACCAAGGCTGTTGCATGTCAGAGTTTGGAATTAAACATGCAGAATGCTGAGAACAGTCACAATACCTCCTTTATGATGCTAATGAAAACATAAAAAAATGAAATTAAAAAGCCCCCATCTAAAGTAAAAATAGCAGTCACTGCCATAGAGACTGTATGAGGCAAAATGAGAACTACATTTCAGAAAACTGCACATGCTCTTGTAGTCAGACAAGAAAAATCTTCTCCTTTGCTCAGTGGGATATTAAACTTTATAGCTGTATTTCTTATTTTAGATAGTTCTTTGAATTCATAGTTTCTGACTTCCCAAATTTCTTTTGTATGTAGTAAGTTTGGATATTTTTAAATATTTTTTAAGAGCTGCACTGTCATAAATCAGTCCAGCCTTTGGAGGTCTTAAAAAATATAACAGTTATGACTAGTATTCATAAATGCTTTTATTGTCCCTTCTAGGCTTTGTGGAATGCCTTGTCATTCCCATCTCTGACTGGGCACTGTACTCACCATGTCTGTGGGCATGTGCAAGCACACAGACACGACACGCACACGCTCGCTCACTCTCACACATGCTCACTCACTCTCACGCACACTCACTCTCTCACGCACACACAAACCAACCACACTCACACACTCACTCACACGCGCTCACTTACTCACACACACACACACTCACACACACTCAGGGTCTCTCACTGCAGGCTGTTCAGTCCAGGAGAGCCTGGACTGGTGTGCAGCAGGTGCCACCAGTGCTGCGGTGTGACACAAAGCAGGATGGGAATCCCGGGCTCGTTTCCCACAGGAAGAGCCAGAACTGCTAAAGATGGATTCTGCGTTGCTGTGACCCCTCCTACACCTGCACACAAAGTCCCAGCAGGCGCTAATGAGCCTCGGGCAGAGAGAGAGAGAGAGACAGACAGACAGACAGACGGACATCATCACACTTCTATCACTATGAGGATCTTCCAGCTCTACCAGCCCAAGGAATGAACATGAGCCTGAGTGCAGGAGCTGTGGTCCACAGCCAAGGAGCCAAGCAGGGGGCTGAGGGAATGACCTCTTGGCTTAAGATGTAGAATAACTGATGGGTCTGTTTGTAGCTGTGAAAGAGGATCTGAACCACTGCAATACACAGGATTTGCAAGTGGTTCTCAGGAGACTGGAATTAAGTCCCTGTAAGAAATTTCAGGGAGCACAGTCAAGCATTGGCTTTCCTCAGATGTCATCTTTTCCACTGGACACATGCAAGCACAGGAATGTGTGTGATACCACTGCAAGGCGAGTCTCTCAGCCACACATTCTATTAAATGTCAAGCTTGAGACATAAAACAGGCTCATGCCACAAAACTACATCTAGTTCTAATCCTTTTACTGCTACTAAACTAGACATTTTCCTAGTTTTCAATCAAGTTCAGTTGTTCTAATGAATGCTTTGCAGCTGTGGAAAGTATCTGAAAGAATTAGCTGTTGTTTTTAGTAATCTCAGATGAACCATTCCACATGTGGTCCTTTGGGACTGCCACACAGCAAAGGCTGGGAAAGCCAAAACACAAAAGGAACGTCCACAGGGGCTATGTACATGCTCACACAGGATGCAAGGTGTGTTGGCTGTTTCAAAGCCCAGGGAGGGCAAGGATCAGGTCTAGCAAACACAGCTAAAATCAGCTGGAGAAAAACCCAAACACCACATGGAGCATTTGGAGAAGCAGCTGAACCCCGGCTGCCAAGGACACAATGCACAAATTGAACACCACAGACACAGTACCACCAGCTATCCCCTTAAACCCAAAGAGCTGAGGACCTGAGCCTGGATTTGATTGCCACCACAATTCATGAGACAAGTCAGGACTAGTGCTTTGACTCAGGTCTAATAATACCAATTTAAGTTACTTCTATGACATCTGAGCACCAGAGAACAGAAGTCTTGAGATTATTTCTTCTTATGAAGTGAGTCAATGGAGTAGAGAAGACTTCCTTGGATTTATGTGTATTCCCCCAAAATTACCACTTACTGCAGCAAAAAATTAACTGCAAATTCTGCTGAGAAGGCACAAGAATCTTCTAATTATATTGAGAATGCTTTTGCAATATAATATTGATTATATTAAGCCTCCTATGATGCAAACAGTGTTAGTACATATAAGACTATATGTAGAAGAATTACATAGAATCAGGGGAAAAAGTATGAGATTAGGGTTCCCAGACTTTGCTGTATTTGCAATTCATGCTGACTGTGCTCACTGTCAAGCTGTCATTTTACATTAGGAGTTAATTTTCCTGCTATCGATCCTCTCTCTGCTTATTCTTTTTCTCCTTCTTCAGCTGCCAGGGTTTTGGAAAACAATAACAACCAAAACTATAACAAAGAACCTGAAGTCCCAAACAAATTTTGTACACGTTCATTCCATAACCATCTGCCAGCCTGACTTCTACAGCCCCATGCAAATTTCCATTAAAGTTGCCATGCATTTGAATAATGAATCATTTTAGAGAGAAAAGATAGAAAAGAGGCACAGTGCATTCATGTTGAAGAGGAGCTAGAATCAAATAAAAGTACTTCACAGCATAGGTGTTTATAACATTATAGTTGCTGTAAATAAACTGAAACTTGTTTCTGAAAACAAAATCTAACAAGGACAGAAATATGGCCCACAAATCAGGTGTTGCATTTTGCTAAGGAATGAATGAAATACCCCATATAATACAGACAGTTACAGAAACAGAAAAGGAAAAAGGATTATGATAGGTACAATTCCCCCAGGACATTTGAACTATATTCTGTGCTCAACAGCAGGATTTGTCAATAGCAATAAGCCTGAAAGTGAAAGAGGAAATGTGGAATCTTTCTCCTTTCCTAAAACATTATTCTTTTCTAACCTTTTCTAACACCTTATTCTTTCTATTCTTTTTTTATTTAGTCTCTTTGCATTTCTCCAAGCTGGTTTTGGTTGAGGGACAAAGCATGGGAAAAGGCAGAGCAAAGTGTGTGTAAGCCTAAGTGTAAGATCTTTCTGGCATGCAGTGATGGGACACCCTCTTCTGGACAAAGAGACACACTTCCTCTGCTCTAGCAGTGAAAGAATAGGAAATTAGTGATATTCCTGGGATCTAGAGGCAAACTACCACAACAAATCTTGATATCACGACCATAAGTAGGAATGCTTCTCCTGGATATACACAAGATTCTTCTATGGACTGAAAAAAATACTGTTAGATACAGCACCCTTCAGAAAAATCACTCATTCACATTTAATTATTAACAGCTATATTAGAATCATAAAGAGAGGTACCTCTGTACGGAATAAGTCAGAACTTTTTACTCAAATTCAGATCCTTCACAAGGGGGATCCCATTTGTGGACTGACTCCCTGCATCACAAAATACAACACTTTGAGCCAGGCAGAATATCACCATTCAGGTAGTTACCTCCTAAAGTTAAAAATTCAAATAGCTCAGAAACAAAGGGTCATCTTGCTTGGCTAAAAGTCCAAGTTCTACACATTTCCTTCACTCATTTCTTTAAGATATAATCATTTCACATCATTATAGATTATGGCAGTTCTCACTAATCCACTCATTTTTGCTTAAGATGTCATTTGCAAAATTTATAAAAGAACCTATGAAACTTCTCAAAGGAATGTCTCCAAGAGGCAAAATATTAATCAACATGCTGCTGCCTGTGGATGAATAAGAAAGTGAATAGAGCAGGGATTTGTGGTGCCAGGGACCCGGCTACAGGTGATAGTGTGGTAAGTTCCTGACTGCCTGTAGCCTTTAGAAATGAAAGAACTTTACAGGTACAGGGCTCCCAAATGAGCACCTGGATTCCAGCATGGCATATTCACACTGCCAGCAATGCCTCACACACCAGAGTGGAACAAACACCTGGGTAATCCATTTTCCCCCTGAGGTGGCTGTGTGCAGAAAGCAGGACAGCTCCTGAGCTGGACACTGCTGACCTGTATCTTAATTAGATGCAAAAGAGAATGCAAGGAGAGAGAAATCCACAGGTCAGCGTGGTCACTGATGTGAATTTTGAACTTTATTTGGCATTGCTAACATTGCTCTCATTTGCAGAGCTTCTAACCACAGTCTCCTGTGCTATGACAAGTTTGTAATAAATTACAAATGACCAAACTGCAGGTACTTCTCTCAGTTTGCAGCCCAATTTAGAAAATATCAGTGGAAGAACAGCAGCAGCACATGGCTCAGGCTATGCCTGATCAAAGGGGAATCGTTCCTCACAGCTCCAGGAGCATTCAGGCACTGTTTACCTCAAGGCAGGAATGAACAGCAAGGATAAGGCACTGAAGGCCCTAGGAAGCCCTCACAGCCTGAAAAAGTCTGCAGAGAAAATTTCTACGATGCATTAAGCACAAAGGTTCTCAGTGCCCAAGGCAAACAGGAAAATATTCCTTCCCTCAAGTTACTCAACATTAAATCATCACCTGCAGGCTCAGGCTGCCATTTCACACTGAGTCACATCCCACAGTGTCAGGAGCTCTCCCCACATCATTTGCTCTCCCCCTCCCCACCCCAACACACACAGTGGTTTCTCATACAAGCATTAGCAGAATATGAATTACTTCTAGGAAGGAGTGAGACTTATATATAACATACATTAAAGCCCTGATTAAATTCAGCCACAGCCTTCCAGTCACTTCAAACAGTTCTACATTCAATTATAGTTTGGAATTTATAAAGAAAAAGAAAATTCTCAGCATTTCCTGGTGTTGTATGTATACACTGATCTAGTGCATTTATGTTTTAAATTTTGGCAAAACCCACAAGTAAGCATAACAATTTTGCACCCCCAAAAAGTTAAATAATCAGCCAGGTTCATAAAAATCTCTTCAAATAGTATTTGCACATTTCTGCTGTGCATTTTATCCAGAGGAATCTTGAACAGACTTTGAAATGTGCAAAAAAGCACAGTATAAATTATATAAATTATATTATCATTTCCCTCTCAGATGAGCTCTAGCACCTGTTTGACACTGAGCAGCATCACTGCACAGCAGGCTGCAGCTGGAAGCAGAGCAGTTTTTATATAGAAACTGCAGGTGGAGTTCAGAGTCAATGTAATTACAGAGTCTGGAATTTCATCACAATCCTAAGGATGACATTCCTTTCACTGCTTCTTGTGGAAGTCTGTAAAATTTAAATTATTAAAAAGGTTTTCCTCCAGCCATTCTTATTTTGGATTGACATTTCTTCACTTGACTCTCAGTTTCAGTGATCAGTAAAATCACAAAGGAATTGTGCTCTGGCAGAGCTTCCCAACAGGTATTGCATGTTGGAATGAGATCAGGATTTTCAATGAAGGTGCAGGGGACCCTTTTCAAAGTTTGGTTCACATCTGTGAAGGGGCCATGCTCATTACTAATAACACCCACCAGGGACTTGCATGTATCATTTCTTAATGCAAATAATATGCTAACATTTCCAGCAGATTCATCTGAAATTGCTTCTTCTCTTGACATCAAGAAAGCAGAGTGCCATGGCAAAAAAATAATTTGGAACTTACCTTCCTGGTCTCCTTACAGAAACCTCTCTCTTCAGACCAGCTCTGTGGGAGTATAAGCAGAATCTGGAAATGGTGTTTTACCTGCACAGCATTTATGGACAAGTGTCTATTGATGGAAAACAACAAAGACAAAAGTAGGCTCAGGATTTTAGAAGCCTGGTATCTGTGCTTTTTTATCTTACCTCTGATAAACTTCAGTATCTTCAGAACAGTCTTCAACTTCCCCTAGAGAATCTCTCTCCTCTGCTGGTCATATATTTTCACAAAATCTGTGGAGCTTGGTGACTTCTACACTCTTGACAAATGTTGTTGAAATCCACCCAGGTTCAAAATTTACCAAGGGGAAATCTCTCCCCAAAGCAGTGCCAGGTGTGATTACAAAACCCTTCTCTCCTGTGCTAAGGTGCTCCCAGCACACCAGACTCGGTCGAGTACCAGATTAAAGAACCAAAGCTTTGTGCTCTTTTCTCCCACACATCCAACAAATCAGTGATTTACAGAGCTGGCCCACCAGGGTAACAGCAGATATTGACACTCTGTCAGCCTGAGAAAACTCTTCAATGGAGAAGACATCTGCTGAGAGTGTTTGGTAAGGACACTCCACTCTCTTCCACCGGCAAAGTCATTTTCAGAAGGAGTCAACAACCAAAGTCTTTGCCTATCTCTGTCCAGATGAACTAGACAAATCCCAGAAGTTTTGAAAGAAACTGGATTGATAAATGCTGTAAACAAGCTTTAAATTTTAAATCAATATTTTACAGGACTTTAATCTCCTCTTGCAGGAAAGTGTTCTTATTAAAAATACTCCATTCTGTACAGGGAACACTACTGGAAAATCACATAAAGAAATTTTGAAAATTCACATTTAGGAGGGTCTGAGGAAAGAGAACAGTGGACACAGAGCAAAGTGTTCTATTCAATCCCAAGTCTGACTTGACAGATTTGCCATCTGAGTGTAAATAAGAAACAGTGAAAAAAGCTTTATGAGAATCCCTATAAGATATTGTATTTATATACAGGCACACAAAAAAATGCACATGAACTTAGAGGCACCCTTTGGATTCTGGAAAAGCCAAACTTTGCAACAAGATTAAATGAGAAGTTAAAAATCATAATTTTATAAGATTTCTAAACAGAGTGGATCACAGATGCAATAAGCCCTTCTCAATTCTGTGTCTGGAAAAGAATCCCCCACACACACATCTCAATATTTTGGAGTTACCTGAGTGGTCACTGATTCAAGAGAAAAATATATCACCTTCTTTAGAAAGAGAGAAAATTGTGAGAGGAGGGGATGGGGATGAAGGAAGTAATGAAAGGTAACAGATTAAGATGATACAGATTTTTCCCTGAGGAGGTTCTTGGCAGGAAGCCAGCAATGAAATCTACATTTGCACACTCCTGTGGGAACTGAGAGAAACCTCAGCCCTGCCAAGCTATGTGGCCTCATTTCTCATTTGGATGGGTGAAAAGGCTTTAGATAACTTGCTGTACACTGGGAGAAATGCACAGCTTCCAAACACCCAAATCCATGAGCTACTTGCCAGGAGGCTGCCACTACACATGCCAGAAGTAGTGGACATTGGGGAAGTATTTCCATACAACCAAAGAAAAATAAAGGATGAGAGAGACTTGGAAGTCACCTCTTCATCTCCTCGTTACAAAACAAAATAAATGCTCAGGGAGGTGTTCATATGTCCTGTTCCTAAAGATACTGAAGGTCTGTGACTTCAAACCTCTCCCACCAGTTCATCCCACCATTCTGCTAGTCTTACTCTCACAATTTCTTTCTTAAATGCCCAACTTGAGTATTTTTAACTATAATTACTTCTAGCCCTAACCACAAGGAAGAAGAGAGTCAAATCCTTCTTTTTTTTTTTTAAATATATATATAGTAATCATATTTGCATTTGATTGAACCCTTCTCCCCTTCTTGATTTTTCTCTGTAATCTCCCTCCAGTTTTGAGCTTTCTCACTGTTCTGGATGCTCAGAAGAGGACATGGCACTTGAGGCAGGTCCTTCACCAGCTCTGAGGGAGAGGGAGGATGGCTGCATGCATTCCCTGGGCCACAGCTCTTCCTTAGTGCAGCAGCCTTTCCTCCCTTGGATCTGCCTCCTGCAGTCCCCAGGCAGCAGCACCACTTGGCTCTGGTTCTCTCTCACACAACCCTCAGGAACACAGAGCCCCATCCAGGCTCTGAGAAAGACCCCCCCCCTTCCTCCCCTGTCAATGTTGTTGCTAAATAGTTGTATTTTGTCTTAATTAGTATAGTCTGCAGGGCACTTATTCTTTAGTTATCCTGAGAGCTATTTCTAATAAATATAGATGAGAGGAACCTTCAAAGGTTGCACCAGGTGCTTTAACACTATTTCCTACTGGTGAAATAATATGTTTCAACGTGCTCGAGAGCTCCAAGAGGCCAAAGAATTGCGACTGCTTCTGTGATAAATTGAAAGCTTAAGAGAATGAGGATGAAACATGTTTCATACTCAACCCATATTCATTATTTAAAAGCACACAGGATTGAGAAAACATGACCTGGATTCTGTACTGATGAAATGACACTGTCTAAAAAAGAAACTAAAGCAAATACTACATTTCCTATTCCATAGCAATAAGTAAATTGCTCATAGTGTGTTTAGAGTTAGAAGTGTGCACAATGAACCATTTACTAATCTATCATCTTTCCATCCACAAATTAACCACACAGGATTACAGAACAGTCTGGGCTGAAGGATCATCAATCCAGCTTCATATTCTCAGTACCACATCCAGAAATATTCAAAGGGATTTCATAACATATTCCAATTTTGAGCTTGCATGCAAAATGTTCGCTGCACCTGCTGTTACCAGTGGCTAATATTTGACATTCTGTATTTTTCTTATTTCATTCACATACTTTCAGTATTTTTGTTCTCTGATCAGACAGGTTCTAAGCCCAACATATAACTACCAAAATAACTTCACAACAGCCAAAGGTGGATGAAATCTATATCATATTTATAGGGAAATAAACATTTGTGCAACAAGTATCACTGTCAAGTATTCCAGTGCTGATTTACTCCCTCTATAGATACATGAGAGCATAAATACAGGAAATTTTAAAAGCATTTGAAGCTGGGGTACAACATCAGCACAGGGCATGAACTTAACCTGCATCCAAATTTTCTGGATGAAGCAGGAGGCTGCTTAGGGTGGCATTCCAGTTATTTGGAGGAAATACTTTGGGGGAATTTGCTGGAGGGAGAGGAAATCCTGTCGCCAGGGAAAGCCTGGCTCGCACATTTCATGGGGCTGTGCTGCTGCCCAGAGCTCTCACACACACACAGACACACACGGAGCTGCGGGGAGCGGAACGTGTCCCTCAGCTGCCACACTTACACACGAGCCACTTCGCAATGTGCCCTTTGGAGCCATTCCCATACCTCAAATCAACGCCCGGGTGACCGCGGTTTTTGTGCTGGCCCCGTTTTCGGGGAGCCGTACCGGGCCCGTCTCCAGGACACGCTTCCCGGAGAGGCAGGGCCGGCCCGGGGGTCTCTCGGTGCAGCTTCACTCCGTCCTCATTTCACAGCACGTTCCCCGCTTCGGGTACCGCATCCCGGCCGCCCGTACCCGAACCGAGCCGCAAGAGAGGGCAGGACACGGTCCCGGTGCCCTCCTCCGGCATCCCGGGGCTGCTCCGGCTCACCGGAGCGTTCTCAGCATCCTCCTCCGTCTCAGCTCCGTGCGGCCCGGCCGGCGCCTGCAACCCCGTGTGCCCCCCACAGCCCCGTGTGCCCCTCACAGCCGCACGTGCCCCCCACAGCCCCGTGTGCCCCCCACAGCCCCTCACAGCCCCGTGTGCCCCCCACAGCCCCCCAGTGTCCCCACACCCCCCACAGCCCCGTGTGCCCCCACAGCCCCGTGTGCCCCCCACAGCCCCCCACAGCCCCGTGTGCCCCTCACAGCCCCCCCCACACCCCAACCCAAGTGTGCCCCCACGCCCCGGTGCCCCCACAGCCCCGTGTGCCCCCACAGCCCCCCACAGCCCCGTGTGCCCCCCACAGCCCCGTGTGTGTCCCCCACCTCAGCCCCTCCCAGCCCCGTGTGCCCCCACAGCCCCCACAGCCCCGTGTGCCCCAGCCCCCACAGCCCCGTGTGCCCCCCACAGCCCCTCACAGCCCCGTGTGCCCCCCACAGCCCCCCACAGCCCCGTGTGCCCCCACAGCCCCCACAGCCCCGTGTGCCCCTCACAGCCCCCACAGCCCCCACAGCCCCCCACAGCCCCGTGTGCCCCCCCCCCCCACAGCCCCTCCCCCACAGCCCCTATGTGCCCCCCACAGCCCCGTGTGCCCCCACAGCCCCGTCCCCCACAGCCCCCCCCAGCCCCTCACAGCCCCTTCCCCCCCCCCCCCCCCCCCCACCCCGTGTGCCCCCACAGCCCCCTAACAGTTCCCCCACAGCCCCATGTGCCCCCCCACAGCCCCGTGTGCCCCCCAGAGTGCCCTCAGAGCCCCGGGTATGGGAGAACCTTGCAGGTGGAATTGAAGGATTGAAAATCGGAACCACTCTTAGAAAATTTGACCTTTTGCATCCGATGAAGGAGTTGGAAGACAGTAAAGGGGTCTATTTCCCTGACAAAAAACCAGGTGTACCATTTGCGTTGTCATCTGATGTTGTGGAAGTAACACTGCGACCCCTAATTAAAATTGAAACCATTGATGACAGCCAAGGTCAGCAAACCGCTATTAAAACTGTGTGAGCACCGAGTTACTAGCGAGGCCCCAGGCAGCGTTTTTCAGAGTTGCTCCACAAACATCAGAGGATGGCAGCAGTGAATAGGGCACCAGCTCCAGAGCAGGAGCAAACCTGCAGGATCTAACCTGCAGCAGGGAAGTGATGGAGCAGCGGGGAAGGCGCAGGGCCAGAGCCGCTGTGGACCCCACGGCTCCAGCAGCTCCAGCCAAGGGCCCAAGGAGCTCCCCAGGAGCTATCGAGGACACAGAAAGGCTGCTTCCCCTCCTGCCACTGGCTTCCAGCGTTCCTCCTGGCAAAGCAGGCAAAGTGAAGGTCTGCGCCCCAGCAAAGTGCTTTACGAAAATTACGGATGGCAAGCAGTCAGTCCTTTGTGAAAAGGGGAGATTCAGTCAAATCCAGTGGTTTCACTGGGACACATGGGTCCTGCTGTGACAATTACCTTCCATTCTCTGCCAGTCAGAACAAGCACTGCCAGAAGCAGCCCAGATTCACAACAAGCCCTCACAGCTAATGAGCTCCTGTCTGGTGGTGTTTAAGCTGTCTGCCTCCTCCTTATAAACACCACTTCAGAGCAGCACGGCCTGCTTCCAGTGCCCTCTGAAAAGCAAAAGTATTTTTATCACTCTTCAACAAGATGCAGTGCTCTTTCTTACCAAAACCCCAATCACCAGACAGCAGACTCAAGTTAAATATTAACAGGTAAAACTCTCCCTAAACCTACTTACCTCTGGGTTCACAGCTAAAGAGATAGGAACACAGCTGAGAGCACACTAATTGCTGACAAATGTCATCTTACTCCAGTCCTATTACATCGTCATGGACATCATTTAATCCCCCTTGGAAGAAGTTTAAGCAAAAAGACACCTCTCTAGTGCTTGAGATAGGACTCAAGCCATTATTGTTGTCCATTTGACAGCTAAAAATGACAGTAGCTATTAATCATCCTTCAAGATATGCTTATGCATGTATGAGCAAAGCAGAAAAGCACTGCAGCCTGTTACTTATAAAGGTTTGGTTGCTGAAGTTTGGGGTTTTTTTAAGGCACTGAATTGGTCAAAAGGCTGTTATAACTGGCATTGCTAAAGAAGAACATTCAGTATGCAATCAGTCCAAAAAGGAAAATGAAATTATCAACCAGTGGATCAATACTGATTCATCAGGAACCAGACTTGATTCCATCTCTGTTACTCACCACTTTTGGGGGCAGACTGACTTTTAAAAAGATGAAACAGTATTACAATCATCCCTCTCATCATCTAAATCTGCAGAATCCCTTCTTAGGTCACTCTTCTGATGACAAAACTGTTTGGGCCTATCCAGTAGCTGCAGCTGTGCCTACACAGGTCCAAGCAGCAGTAGGACAGCACTCAGTGTGTCCAGGAGCTGGCCCTGGACCCTTTAACCTTCCAGTTACTTCAGCCACTGCTGCCTACAGCCCAGCAGTCACACACACACCCTGCAGCTGCCCCTAGACTTTCCTTCTGTCCTGTAACTGGTCATTGGTCCTCAGTCTCCTAGTTAGTAACAGCTTCAAACCACTGCCTCTGTACCTGCTCTGGGAAAGGTGGATGCAAGAAGCCACATTCTCTATTTGCTATTTTCTACTTTTCATCTTTTATCCTACATATCCTGTTCTGCAAAGACCTACAGCAACAACTTCTGCTCAAACTTTCCCCTCCCACATCTTCCCATGACCATTCTAGGATGGCATTATGAGGCTGTGTCCGGGGGTGATGTTATGACACTGTAACCCCTACCGTGGCCTTTATCCCCACACATGGGTCCTGTAACTTAAGGCTCAGAGGGGGAAGCCAGGAAAATTCCTCAGCATGCAGTTTGTGGTCAGCTCCCAGATCCCCAGCTCTCTCTGCTGTGCAGCCGGTGGAGTTGTGTCTCTGCTTTTAGCTAGCTCGTTTGTTAGCTGAGGCACGGAGTTTTCCTGGGGCTGTGGCTGCTTCTTGGGGAACTGCTCAGCCCTGCTCCGGTCCAAAATGCAGGCCAGCCCGGGAGCCGCGGCCCGGCGGGGGAGGCTGCAGGGACATCCCGGCTCCGGACCCCGGGAGAAGCTGAGCAGGACTCTAAGATACCAGCTTTCTGCACAATGAGAAAGTTTATCACCTAACATTACTAATTCTTTTTTCTCTGTGCCTGCGTGCACTCTGCTTGTTAAATAACAGGTTTGGGGTTTTTTTTCACTTTCCTCCAAGAAATTCCTTTCAAACCTGTGGGGAGGGGCTGTCCAAACCTACCTTTCTTTAGAGGACACGTTCATTTTAGGATGTTTCCTCCTAATTTTTCTCAAACTGAGACAGACTGCCAAACAGATGACTTTTTTTACCCTGCCAAAAAGACTTTAGAATGCAAACTGGACTGCTTTACATTTCAAATGCCATCACTTTCCTTTAAACAGAAGAAAAAAATAATTAGTATTTTGGCTAGGGGATCCTAAAGGAATAGCTTAAGTGTAATTCTAAATCACTTTTGAAAATGGCTGTCCAGGACATTTGGAAATAACAAGCTTAATGCTGTTTGATTTCAGTTTGAAGGAAATTTACGAAGTTCACACTCTGTCACATCTCAACTGCTTGAATAAAGTCATAGTATTCACATGCAGCATAGCTACTTTCATGTGAAAAAGGGGGAAGGTACAAAACTGCAAGGCAAGCAAACTGAGACCAAACTAGAAAAGTGACAGGAAAAAATAATACTCTGTCTTATATTTCCATATAGAATAGGCTTTACTAACTTCAAAAATAACTCTGCTGAAAAGTATAGGGCTGATTTTAGTACACAGGCTAGCAAAGCTGCAGAATACCTGCAGAATACACCTGTGCTCAACAACAGGAATGACTCACTTCAAAATTACCACCGCAGCTGTCGTTACCCCTTCTTCATCCCACAAGGGTTTGAGCCTCTCACATAGACACCTATTCACTTAAACCACGGGGATGAAGGCCTCTTTCTCAGACTGCAGGATGAAATCCATCTACAGGTCACCTGGTTTTAACTCTTCCTTTTCCAGAGCCTTTCCCGGCGCAATTCCCGCAGCCCGAGCTGCAGCGCGGGGAGCCGCCACGCGAGGGCGCCGCAGCCCCGCCGCGCTCCCGCTCCCATCTCCCGGGATCCCGCATCCCGGCGGCTCCGGGAATTCGCCTTTGGAGCCCTTCCCTCCCTTTTCCATGCACTAACAATACACGGCAGCTCAGGCCGAGCCATTTGGCACTCACAGCGTGCAAGGAGCGTTTGGAGCTAAAGCTGTTACGGCTTCCTAGAAATGGAACAAACGGAGGGGAGAAGCGGGCAGGGAGAGACGGGACATAGCACGGCACTGGAAACTGAGCTGGATCGGGTGAGGAAGCACTGCACGGATTTCATTCACAGTACAAGTACTCAACATGTTTAAACATCAGTTTCTGAATACCGTGTTTAGCACACAACAAAACAGCCCACTCCTAGGTCGGTTTCAAGCCAAGAGCAAGATCTCAAGCAGCATTCCTTAAAGCAGCAGCACTTGATTAAATTGTGCAACTGCTCAAGCCACTGTTTCTCGGTTAGTACACCTAATTCATCAGTGTACCCCTACAGAAAGGCTATTTATCAATTCCAGGATAAATAACTCCCACCAATTCCTCTTTTCATTGTTCAGGTAGTTACATTTGTTACCCTAATCCAAATAGAAATCCACTTGAAATTACAAATTGAATCATAAATTAGGTCAAACTTCAAAATGTCACGATTAATCAACTTCAGTAATGCAGTTTGCTTATCACTTTACGTCCACAGTCAGGTCCAAGGTTTGTGAGAGTGATCTCAGCCCTGCAGCTCTTTCCTTTAGCTCTTCTGGTGGCACTGGAAATGGATCAAGTCTGTCATTGCTGCAGATCCTCTGTGTGTATGGCTAACAGGAGATGTTAATGAGCTATGCACACACAAAAGACTAATTGGCTTTGCCCTTCTTAAAACAATATTTTTACATTAAAGATTTGGTTCTGTCCACCCAGTGACCCTCAAACATACAGGTGAGCAGATACTGACAACCTAAAGTTGTCACTGAATTCGGTTCCAGATTTCCTTAAATTCCCTTTAATTTCCTTAAATCCAGGTTTCTTGCCACTGCCCTGACCACAGGGGAGGCCGTTTTGGCTGAAACAGCTATCAGTGCTCTTTTTCACAGCAGGACAAGAGAGATGGAGCTGTTGGAGAGTCCCCACTGACAGCCAAGGTGATTTGAAGCACCGGACATGAGGGTAGAGCTGGGTCTGCTTAGCCCACAGAAGAGAATGCTCAAGGAAATCTCATCAATACCTGAAGGGAACTATAAGAGACATCTTCACAGTGTTACCCAGTGACAGGAGAAGAGGCAGTGAGGGCACAATCACAGGAGGTTCCACCTCAACATAAAGGCAAAGTTATGGGGTCTCTGCCTTTGCTACTTATATTGGGCAAAAGGTCCCCTTCACAGAATTTCTACAGTCAGCTCCATTTTCAGATTCTCTCTTCCCGTTTGCTCTCCAGCACACAAGCAGATCTTAGATCTCTTAGACAGAAAGGTTATCACTCCAGTGTGGTACAAAAGCCCCAAATATTCTATCAGGATTTCTAGTTCAGTGTTCATGAAATGTTTACTTGCTCCTGCCCAGACTGGGGCCCAGGACAGATTAAGTGCAGAAATCAGAAATGCAACAAGCAGCTTAACAATATCCACCTTGTTCCTGCAAACAGCTAAGGAAGTCACAACGAACATAACACAAAAACACAAAGAGACCCCAGAATTTTATTTAAAGAAACATGTTCAAATGCAGCATTGAAAACAGAGAGTAGAATGCCAAGAGTCAGAGAACTTATGCAGAGTTATGTTTTCTTTGACAAACTAGCACCATTGAATCACAACTCACAGACTAATTTATTTCTAGAGGTTACAAAACCTCCATCATTATAAAATTTCTAGGAATTCTATTAAAAATTGGTTCTCAATTTACTCCTCCTACAGAGATGAAAGCAGTCTGAAGTTTTCATATCTACTCATTGTTCAAATTACCCATAAGAGACAGTTTACTCTTAAGTCTAAACATCCTGATCATGGGAAAAAATATCTAAAAAGTGACCTCCACAAGTCTTTACAAACTAAACAAGTAAGAAAGATCTACTGTGTTATAAATATACACAGTACAATATGTACAAGTCTGGTCTTACAAAATAAGAGCTTCCTAGTCCATAAAAATACTAACTCAACTACAAAGTTTTCTCAGTATTTAGTCAAGCTGTCTCAAGCAGTCACCATAGCAAATTCCTAAAATACTGATTTGTACCATAGCACAACAGCTTGAACGTGTTCACAATGGGAAAGAACCCAACACTTCACCATAAAACTGATTTCTAAGCCTAAATTTCCCACTCAGGTTTAGTGGTACTGTTAGTGTTTGCTACTTATTTTAATGTCACAAGGCCTTCACATGTTTCTAGACTGTGTTTGAACAATTCAAAGTGCTGAAAGTGCAATCAGAGAGTAGAGTTTTGTATCCCTTCTCCAGTACACCCTTCTCTGGCACTGGCAACAACAGCCAAGGGTTCTAGGTCTGTGAGGTGCAGAAGGCACACGCTCATTTGTACATGCTCAGAAGTATTCACACACACACACATGCACTTTGCTTTAAGGACCATAATATTCTAATATTATGGCTTCCTCTGAGTAAAGAAATTCAAAAATTCCTTTAAAATGCCTTAATGCAGACACCTGGAATTCATAATGACCCTGATATGAAGTGCTTAAAATTACTGTGAGATGGTGTTAGAAAAAAATGGAGTTTTGGCTTTAAACTTAGGCTATCCAAGTATTGCTCTGGAACAGAGAAACACAAAATCTATGCTCTCTCACTCCATCAAGCAAGAGCCAGGTCACATTCACCACATGGTTTATCACAACAGTTAACAGCATTTGTGAGTGTACACACACACATAACCCTTGGCATTTGTTCTTCTACTAAAGGCCATCTGCAGCCTGAATGAAAATAAAACTATTTGAAAAATGTTTCAAGCATTACCCTGCTGTACTTACACATGAAAATACAAGAAGTAAGAAAACTGAACTGTGCCTCTGCCAGAAAACAAATCACTGACATAAGTTAACACTGCCTCCTTTCCTCCTCCCTTCTCTACAGTGCTCTCCTATGACATGCATCATAGTAGCTTGTACTGTTAAAAATTAAGAACATATCCCTCTTGACAAAGTTGACAAGTTTTTCTAGTGGGCACATTGGCTTGCTGGAACGTTTATAATGATCCTTGCAAAAGGAGGTCTGGAATGTGACATCAGCACCGTTGTACAGGATGCGGATAAAGTGTTCTTTGGGCCTCTTCCCATCCTGCCACAGCTCAAAAACTAATCTGGCAGCAAATCTGGGAAATCTGGCCTCTGTAATGCCCAAGGCACTAAGAACAGGTGACAAGGTGACATCATGTGCAGAGTAGAGGACAAACATTTCCTCCTTCTTGCCTTCTGCAATACGCTGCAGCCTATTGACAGTCTGGTTGAGGAGAGGATGAGTAGCCAACAGTGCATACAAGAAGTAAAGTTTCTTTTCCTGTCTTTCCCTCTCATCCTCCAACTGGTGTCTCTTGATTACTTTGAAGTGTTCCATACCAATGCAGCCAGCTTTGGTACATGGAAATGAGACATTATGACAGAAATAGCACAAGAGAGAATCTATAGGGTTAGAAGCTCTCAGCTGCCTGGTGGGAATGCCCACAATCTTTGCCATATCCACGTAGACCTTCTCCAAATTGCTGTTTTTCACCCGTAAGCTGTACTGCCTGCGCTGCTCCTCCTCTAGGTAGTGGTTTCTCATGGGACAGTCGCAGCTTCCTGAGCAGAAAATGGTGCTCCACTGGTGCCTCATGTTAATTTTCTTCCAGTCAAAATCTGGCAGGAAGGTGTAGAGCAGGGCCAGTGCGCTCTGCAGGGTTCGGCTCTTCCCCGTGGTCTCCAGGTAGAGCTGCTTGGCTGTCCAGTCACTGGGCAGCAGCTTGTGTTTGTTGATGTAAATTTCTCTGAGCAGCTGTCCATTTCGCAAGTGCTGTACAACCCCTGCATTTTGACAGAAATTACAACACGTGATTAGAATCTTTGCAGTTACGCAAAAAAAAAATTACAGCTAGTAGCCTTACTGATAAACTTACAAAACTGAACTGCACTTATGATGACTGTTAAGAAAACTGAAACAGGAGAAACTTGCTATTCTTCAGTATTTCTCATATTCTAGGAACTAGCCTGATACACAGAAAAGAAGTTGGTTCCATAAAGTTTGTTTATAACCTCAGTGGTTTAATATTAATTCTTCGGACTAAGACACAGACTGAATGGGTCTAACATGACCATAAAAGTTAGGTGTTTTTGAAGACTGCACCTCAGTCAGGTTTTCAGGGTACCTGCAGAGAATGCTGCACCCCTGAAAATTTATGGCAGCCAATAAAACCACCAGCAGTCAGGATACAAATACATAAAATGTAAGTTAGTGTGTAAACTCACAAAACAATCATGAGGTGTAGCAATTGCATCCAGCTTCCTTCTCCATCTTCCTTCAGGGAGTATTTAAATTGCTTGATAATTTATGCTAAAGCTCTGCCTTTATCCAGCTGGAGAGTGTATCCTTCTCAAGTGCCAAAACCTCTATCCCATAATTCACATTTCTTGCATAGCAGCAAAGCAATAGGCCTGAAGCCTTTATGCACTAGAACACCTCTGTATACCTTGCTGCAAGCCACAGGAGTCCCCAGATGCCAGCTCAGTGACACAATCCAAGTGTTTGTGCAATTTCAGCGGTATCCTGCCTTGCTTTCTCCTGGTATCACTTTGCAAGACTTGACAGTGGCCAAGGATTCCTTCCAAAGAGATCCCAGAACACACAAGAATTTGACAGGGACCAGATGTGTAAAGCATATCCATAACACCAGGTTTGTCTGCTACATCAGCATCTCTTGTAGGGGACACAGGGTCCCTTTGAATCCCAGCCCCGTCAGTAACAGAGCACCAGATCTCCCTCAGGAGGGACTGAGCAGTGCTGTTTGTCACAAGGCTAACAGAGGAGCTTTGAGGTGTGAAGCAACATGAAAGAAAGGTGCTCTGACTTGCTACAAAGGAATTTAAAAGGGATGCCAAGATTGACCAGTATGTAACAGGATTGTCAAGCTATAGGACAAAGCATGGCTTCTACCAACTGTTACCACTTGTACAGTTGAGTTACATATCCCAACATAGCTGAGGATATGACCAACATGACAAGCTTCCATAAAAAAGCATTTATGTCAATATAAAGAGAATCAGAAAGTCCCTTCTCAAGCAGACCTTCTCTGTTTAACAGAGCAGAGGATGAGACAGAGCTGCTAGGGGAACTCACCTGTCTGTGTAAGCTCTCCCATTTCACACAGGGAATGACTGGGGAAGTGAGGCAGGCTGCTCAGAGAACCATCCATTTGGGCTGCAGACCCTTTGGACATATGCTTAATGAAGGCTTCAAGCTGAGGATGAGAAGGTTTCCTAGAGAGATAAAAAACCAAAATGTGAAACTTCCAAAAGCATATGGGAAAGCAGCTCGAGGAGTCAAGAATTCCAAGTATGTCAGCTCAGAAATTTCATTATGTGAAGTTATTTCCCACTGGGACAACATCTGCTCTTACTCAGGACTTCTGCAAGTATGGAAAAGAAACCTAACTACTTACTATCTACCAAAGAACTATAAAGAACTATGTCTTGTCACATTAAAATTATGATACCTTTCACAAAGTCTTTTAGAGCAATTTCTGGAGGTTGCTTTGAATTCAGTCACTAATACTGTTATGAATTAAAATGAAAAAGAAAATATATTTAAAAATCCTTAAAAAACCCTCCAAACCTCTCTCGTTTCTGAAGTACCAACACTCTTTAACAGCACAGCCAAAGCCAGTTACAATGTAAAGGGGTTCAATACAGCACTTTAAGTAGGTCATCTTGAAGGAATTCTCAGATATTGTAATGTGCAATGCTGACCACAATCTCAGTTTTTATTTCTACTTCCTTCAGCTTCAAATCAAATAGCAAGTGTAGTCTGTTATGTGGGACTGGAAAGCAGTACCCAGTGTCCCCATTAAAACTGGAATCATTGTTTAGGGTATTGCACTTTTATCCAGGAAGGAAGAGGCCAACACTCCTGGACACATACACAAGTAAAATACTCTGCCATAGAAGTAATGAATGCAGGTGGAAGAGATATTCACTAAAATATCCAAGTTAACTCACTGAAACAGAGTTCAAGTCAGTGAAAGAATGCTTAAATCTCCCACACTGTACTGGAAATTTCAAATACACCATAGATTCAGCTCACTGCAGTACTGCTGCAAAGAAAGCTACAGGTACAAAAAATCCCACAATGTAACCCAAAGGTAACATGAACCTTTAAAAAATGAATCGGTGATCAGGTTCCTACAGCAGAAATGCATTACACAAGTGGGGACTTCCTTGTTAAATGTCAGCAGTTACCAAAGGTTACAGTCACCTCTCTAATTTTGTGCAGAACTACATCAGAAACTTCTTGGCAACCCAACTCTGCTCCAGATGGTTCTTGTCTAAATAGGATGTTCAGTTTGAACACAGTTATCTTCATGTTGCTTAAAAAAATAGATATAAAATAAATTTTGTCAGGGATCTCTTAGCTCTGGGATTTGCGTTTACTGCTCATATTTACCTTTGTTAGAAGGATAAACTATTTTGGATATAAAAATCTCAGGTCTCAAAAAGAAATCTTTCTTGCATGACACACCAGAGGGAGCAGTAACACCACTAAAGCAGGAGTGAGAGTCTGGAATAGAAGTTAACTGGGACAAAGACATCCACGCTCATTTAGAAGAGCCAACTGAGAAACTCTCACACATGAGAGGACCTCTTGCACAGCTCTGCTCACAGCCTGCACATACAGGACAGCTCGTAAGAATCAGTGTCTGTCAACAGAAAGGCAGCTCATAGCATTTTATAAAACTTGAATTTTCCAGTATTTAATTTCTTTTCAGGAAAAAAAAATCCTGGCAGGAAAATGTTACTATTATGTCACAACCGCCAGTAAGAAAAAAATGCAAAATGAGACAAAAAGCATATTGAGATTAAAAATCAAACTGATTCTTTTCATTTTACTTCAAATTAAAGGAAAACCAGCCAATTAATGATATTTTAAATCCATAGATTCTTGTGTATATTGTAATTTTAACTGGGCAAGTGAAGATCAGTATTTGCAAAGCAGAGAAAGAACAAAGCCCAGTTTTTATTTCTCAAGCAGTAGAGGCTTCCTGTGGTACAATCATACATTAGAAGCTTACTCCAGCTCCAGATGAACATTTCCAACAGAACATTTTGTACATTGCACTATTTTCACAGCCCAGCAGTGAAATCTAAAAATGGAAGAATTAAATTGAGAAAATTAAATTACACCCATTAGCAAATGGCTTTTTAAGCTTATTACAGAGGTAGCAGGCTGAACCACCAATTTTCTAAATTTTCAACTTTGTAAAACTCTACACATGAATAAATTGAGAATCAAAATTTTCCTTAAACTCTGTTTATTTAATTAATAAGTTCTGCAAATACAGAACTGCTTTATCCATTCTGCTTCTTTTGCTGCTTTGCTTACAAAAGCCTGAAAGAATTCTAATGGAATCAAATCTGTGCTGATAAAACTGCCAGCAATCACTTGTGGGATGAAAGAAAGGGAAGAAGAAAGAAAAGTATTTATCTGTACTTTGCAAAAGGATTTTTCTGAAAAAATGGCAAGCAAAATAAATTAACTTTTAAGATAAAATTACAAAAGGGATGATAATTGATGATTTTATATTACAGTGCATTAATACAGTGTATTAATAATATTAGACATGGAGATGCAAGTTACTTAACTTTGGATTACATTGGATTTAAAGTGAGCACAAGATAAGCCCAAGTCTGCAGAACTGCATTATGAAATATATGAAATATGACTTTTGGACATCTTTCTGAATAGAAATTCAAAGCTTACTCCTTGTTAAACAGATATCCCTGTACAACTGGGCAAACAAACATCTATTTTTCTCAGCAGCAAGACTTGCAGCAGTACTCAGGCTCCCAGCTGACAAAGCATTCCCCATCCCACCCCAAGGCTTGGCTTTTATTTAGAATATGAATCCTCCTGTTGAATTGGCCAATTTACAGATGCTGCAGGAGATGGAGTATCCAGGCAACACGGCTGAGGCTGCTGGGGCTGCTGGAGCAGGAAGCAAAGGAAATTGCTCAGTTGAAAAGACTGAATTATCCTCAAAATTTTATTTCCATACGAGTAATCAGAAAATAAAAATGAACTAAAGAGATATCCTGGCCTTACAATGGCAAGCTACCACATTTGCAAAAGGTGGGAGTATAAAAAATATTTCAAATTTTGTCAGAAAATGGAACAGCTTTTCATTTTCATTCTCATAAACCCACTAACAACAGCCACATTTCCCAATTTTAGCATTTTGTTCCCTTATTTAAAATCTGTTAATTTGCCTTTTAATAATTTTATTTGTGTACAATAGAATAAATTTTATCTGTAACAAAACTGAGGATGCTTCTTTTCCCTCAAATAATTAATTCAGTTGATCCTTTTGTTATTTACAACCTAAGTACTGGGATAATAGATCCCAGATTGAATACTCTGGTTTTCATGCACTAGCATTAAAATGGACCAACATTTAAATCCTCAATCAACACTTAAATATCATATTTGCAAAGGCCTTAAAATGCTTTAATATCACCTTTTATTGCTACACTGTAACCAGTGTAAAAGGGAAGAAATATTGCACAACTATTTGAACTATAACATGTATTTCTGCCAGGAACAGAGCTGGCATCCTTCAATAAAATTTCCTATTTCCTTGAGGAGTTAATACAAAAATTCATGGCAAAAGCTGAGAGGAGCAGGCTTCTCACAAGGAGTTGCAGAGCCCTCAGTGCATCCCTCAGTGAGTAAACATGACCCCACCAGGCTTCAGACACACAAACATGACTTTTCTGTAACCGTACAATACACGATTCTGCCTGCAAACGATCCCAAGAGTGAATCCCTTTCTCTTTACTTAAAATGCAAAAAATCATTTTAGAACTTCAAGCAAAAATAACATGTGTTTTCTGTGAAGTTCAAGTAGGCAAAAAAAAGGGTGAGAACAAAGGACTACTACAGTGTGTGCTTTTCACAAAACAAATGAATGGGAAAAGCCACTACACCCAACAACAGATCAGTGCAGTCCACAGAAGAGATCCTAAGGCAGCAGTAGTACAGTTGGGGATTATTTATTCATAAAGGTCTCACAGCTTGTACACTTTTATACAAACTCCTCAGTGCTCCCCTGGCAGGGGGAATGAGAGGATCTGTGAGGTCCCTTCCAGCCCAAACCATTCTGTGGCTCTGGAATTCTATCTCCTCCACTGCTGCCTGACTCTTTAAAGCCAGCAGAGGCCTCAGGAGACCTTTCTTCACCTGACTCGGGTCTGGATCCTACTCTGACCTCACTCCAAGTCAGATCCACACCCCCTTCAGCTCACAGTATGATACTTGTCTCATCTCCCACCTCCCAGCTCGTTTTTGTGGCAGTTTCAAAACATGTGCATATTGAACCTAAAATTCCGTTATTTGTTACTAAGCTTCTTATGATTACCATCAACACTTCTCAAAATGTCTTCAAGTATATGCTAATTAACCCAGCTTACTATCAAATTACAGCAGTCTTCTGAAATCATTTTAGCATCTTCCAAAAAGCGTTTCTGCTCTCCCACATACAAACTCAGTGAAGAAACACTGCATATTTTTTACTTCTGACACTATAAATGTGAGCTACATAAGGAAAAAAATGTGTGGGATTAATTTCTTTCCCCCATAAGCAAATACTACAATGAACAGATTTTCATAACATCATTCAAGTAGTTTTCTTGAGGAAAAAAAAGCATTATTTGGTTCCCTTTGGAAATTTGCATCCAGAACAATAAAAATTATAACAATAATATTAATTGAAGTTTTAGATGGAAGAAATCTCCAAAGCATTTAATCCATTTGCTTATATTCATCCCACACTTATATGTCACAATCCATAATTCACAAAACCCAAGCACGACCTCAAGGCTATTTTGCATATCCATTAGAAGTCCATGGGGCTGTGGCATAATCTGCTTAATTAATGAATTCCATCAGCTGAATGCCAAGTCAAATAAAGAGCAGCCTGCATATGAGCAGCTTGCTTATCTGATGTTGTAAGTCCAGAAAGCTTAAACAAGCCAGACTTCCCATCAGACATCTCAGCTCAACTGTACAGCAGCAAGAAAGCCTCAGTTCAAAGGCAGTGATTACAGACCCTGTCACACTCCCCATATAAACACATTTACAATCAAGCTCCAAATTTACATCACAAAGGAATATAAGCCTGACAGGCAAACACAGCAAATAACTTCCTGATGCTGAAGTAATGAATGTTCCACTCAAAACAATGGCTTCATTCTAGCTTTATTCAGTCAGGTCAGCTTTAACACATCTGGACAGAATGGTGCAGAGCCAACTCCTTTCATCTTTCTGCTGCCCTAAATTAGGAGAGGAGATGCTCTTTTACATAAATTTTGTTCTTGAGGAGACAAGGTCTTTCAGTGGCTGTGAGTGGTAAGGGATGTGTCATTGACACAGTGATGCTCTAATGCTCACAAATCAGTGAGAGCCACGGGTGTTCCCCTCTGGCCTCCCCAGAGCCTGGCTGTGCCCTCTCAACTGCTCCACTTGGTCATTCTGTGTCAAAGCCACACTGCTTCCTTGCCTTTTATGGATAGTTTTTCTGACTCCAGGGCCTTCATGTTGTACTCCTTGCCTGAAACTGAATTGGAAGCAGCTATAAAAGCTTTTCTGACAAATACAAAACTGAGGTCTCATGTGGCACACTAATATTGAGAAACACAGCTACTCATCTAACACTGTCACTTGCTGTTAACATCTTTTCAATAAAGCTTTCTCACATACATTCTAACATGACAGATATTAAGAAAGATCAGAAGATCAGAGCCTTTAAGAACTCCAATAGAAGTCTGGATCATATTTCTCTACTTAGTAATTCATGCTGAAAATAATCTCACCCCTTACAGAAAGGTCATTAAAAATGTTATCATAGCTATTAGCAAACAATTCATTTTCCATCTTTTAGAAAAATTAATGTTTTATTAAAGCAACTCCCACTCCACTCTATGGCAGAGATAACTGAAGTTTGGTCTCCTCTCTGCAGCCTCAGGAATGCACATCTCATTTCAGGAAGCTACTCAGTTTGCAGTGGGCACAGAGGGCTTCTGGGCTTAGGGACCTCTCAAGGAAATCCAGCTTCTCCTGAAGGATGTTGGACCAGACCCCTGGATGACACCTCTTGACAAAACAGGCATTTTGGTAGAAGCTGAAGTGTGAACACAGAACAGCAGCAGCCAGTGTCTGCCCTCTTGGGCTGCCAGTGCACACTGCTGGCTCGTGCCCAGTTTTTCATCTACCCCCAGCTCCTCTGCAGGGTAATTCTCAGTGACTCCTCCCAGTGTCTGGGATTGCCCTGAGCCAGGTGAACCTCTTGAACTTCTTTACCCTCTTGAGTTTCTCATGGATCTGCTTCTCAAGCTGGACACAAATTTCTTGTCACTGCCAACTTGCTGAGCATGCACTCAATTCCACTGCCCGTGTTGGGAATGAAGGGATTGAAGAGCACTGGTCCCAGAGCCCTGAGAGACACCACTCACCAAGGGCCTCCATGGACACAGAGCTACTGATCACCTCTGCATCCATTCAGCCACTGAGCAGTCCACCCTTCCAATCCA
The DNA here is from genome assembly GCF_901933205.1 of Camarhynchus parvulus. NCBI lineage: Eukaryota > Metazoa > Chordata > Aves > Passeriformes > Thraupidae > Camarhynchus > Camarhynchus parvulus. The sequence continues at coordinate 18,193,027 of NC_044579.1, forward strand.
CATCTCTCCAGCTGCAGTTAAGGATGCCATGAGGGACCACCCTGAAAGCCTTGCAGAATTCCGGGTAGACAACACTGGTCACTCTTCCCTTGACCCCTGTCTCAGTCACCCCATCACAGAAGGCCACCAGACTGGTAAGGCACACTTGCCCTGAGTAAAGCTGTGCTGGCTGTCCTGGATCATCTCTTTATCTTGCACTTGCCTGAAAATTCCTTCCATGAAGATCTGCTCCATGATCCTCCCAGGCACCAAGGTGAAATGTACCTTCAGCGTGGCAGTAACACCTCCAGCACAACAGAGTAAAGCCATTTGTGAGTCAAGAAATCACGTTCTTGCTTTTCTGGTGTGGAATTAAAGACAGAGGAGATTCCATGCTATTCTGGAAAAAGGTATTTATGGTCCATCTACTCTGCTTTGTGTACCTACTGTGCCTCTTTTCCTGAGTAATGGATGCAGGAACACAACACACAGCCCTCAGCCACTGAAATCTCCACACCTGACACTGCTGAGGGGACAGCAGCATGAAGAGGTAGATTTGCCCAGAGGTTTTGCTAATATCTTGGTATTTTCTTTTAATTTTAAGTATTCAGTAGGTTCATTGGTAAGTCCTCTGCTGAAAAATCACCGTCATCATCCTACTTAAAAGTACTTACATGTAATCAAACAAGCCATGGCAAAGGTTGGGAAATTACATCATCACCAGGCTTTTCTAATGCTGTACACTATAATTCACCTGTACCAGTGAGTAGAATCTAAACAAAAAATGAAGGTTCTCCCACAAAGAGCAATTCAGATCAGATCTGCAGCTCAAAGTGATTCAGGTGTGAAAACAGTTTTCAGCAACCTACAAAGACATGATGTTAGACAAAAGCACTATACTGAAACAGAAAGGAAAATGATGTTTTAGTGGCAGTTAGACACAAATAACTAACTTGTGACAGATCTAAACAGAGAGAGGTAACTACAGGAAAGGGGGAGTTGTCATGTAGCAAACAGTAGCACTTTCTGTTAACTTGTATTTTAATAGTTAAATGTACAACTCCCATTTTTTCCCGAATTTTGACACAAATCATTAAGGGAAAATTCTGATAACCTATATTTCTGCAGAGTAAAAGAAAAAATAAATATAAATATGGATAAATAAATACAAATATCCTATGGTAGTGCTGAACTGCCTAAGAGCTTTTTGTATTCAGATGAAGGCAAGAGTGAAGGGAAGAGACCATCTCAAACAATGCACTTACATTTTCAAAATGTAAAGTAGAAACTTATCTAAGAGGAATGGCAACTTAAATATCCAACTAAATAGTTTTTGCTTCTTAAAGAAATATGAAAACTCTGTCTGAACTGGTAACATGCAATAGCTTTTGTTTCAAAGAAGATACTGTGCACCACTGATCCAGGGGCTGTTTTTTTAAACCATGGCAATACACAATGGTCAGAAGTCACAGCGTACTTCAGGCTGCACAAATTGTTTCCTGAAGAGGAAAAAAATTATTCTCAAGCAAAAAAAGAGCTCAGTAAAAACAATCTCCAAGAATTTTACCTGCTGGGCACCAACATGCAGTCGATGTCAGGTCTCTTTGTCTTGGGAATGGCATACAGAGGGTACCTATCGCCGTGTCGAATCAGCACTTGAACCGACACCAGCTTAAAATAATGAGGGGCATGACCTAAAGTGAAGAAAGGGAAACCAAGGGAAAAAAAATTACCTATATCCACTTTCTTTAATATAAAATAAATGTAGGTATCATGAGCTTGATAGCTTTGTTATTGAAATGAAAAAAACACCCCTAGGAAATTACAATTTACCAATACAAGAAAGATTTCACTTCAGATTGCAAGACAAGTTATACAAGACTGGCTCCTAGCATATCTCCACAGTACATCTGAAGTCCACCAACCACACAAAACACTACTCAAGCACTGAACTCTCAACACAATAAGGTTATTCCACTTTCATAATGCCTCTCTTCAGGTCCCCATCATAATGATGGATTTTGCAGCATGTCTAATCTGGATCTTTCTGACATACTAGTTTGTGATTTATTTGATAACCATTAGTAGGATATGCTAATGAAGGACTTCATTCAAACTTGCTGCAGCTGCTGTGGAGTAAAGAATGCAAATATGCCTTCTAGCTGACCATGTCTAATGGCTTGTAATTCCAAAATAATTACTTCTGTGGGGTTTTTCTTCCTGAATTCCAAGTCAACTGTTTGAAATGCAGCTGACGTGTAACAAGAATTACAATTCAAATATTAAATATCTATACCCCTCCCAACCCTTTCCGTTTTAGACTTATAGCTGACTAGTGGCTGGACAGAACAATTTCCAAAAATCAAGACAGCGAAGGGGAAGGGGAAGGGCAGCAGCAGGTTTGGAATGATTTAATGTAACTCAGTGACCAGTTGGCATTTGCTCCACCTTCTCCAAGCAGCAATGAACTGACAGTGCACAGAGTTCTCATTTCCAATAGCAGCACAAAGGAACAAGCAGCTGACCTGAGGTGCGCCCTCCCCAGCCCAGCTCACCTTCCATGCTGCGCTCAGCGATGCTGGGAACGTTGCAGTACACCTGAGCTTCATAAACGGGGTCTATGGCAGGGGGCTCCGTCAGCAGATCAGGCATTATTCTCTTCCTGCTCTTGGGATTCAACCCATCCTCCCTCACAGGGTTTACTGGGATTAAATGCACTGAAAGATACAAAACATTCACCATACATCTTCAAGAGACTTTAGGGACATAGAGGATTATAACTTTTTTATCATTATTTTTAAGTAATTATGCACAAAGATTACGGTTTCATGAAAGGATGTCTCTCAACAGTATGCAACAACTTCACTGTGATTTTTTTGTTCCTCATTTACATAGCCCAGAAAAGCTCTTTGGCTAAGTCAATGCTTGGCTAAGACTTCAGGAGCAGACCCAGCTGTAGAACAACTCTGAGTTTTGCACTCTTCTTGAAGCTGCTTTTTCTCTCAGTCTCTCAGCATAAATCACAGAAAAAGTGTCACAATAGGTCTGACTGTCCCCCATAATTTTTATTTAAAAACTGACATTGAAGGACATCAGCAAAAGACACAGTACAGTTATGATGAGGGTAGTACAAACCACTGGGAAAACAAAGCAGTCAGGATTGAAGGACTGGATTATTCATCATTTTCCTCACTAATCCCTGTCCTTACATTGCCACCTTGTCAACCTTAAACAATCTGGCTTATTAAAAAAAAAGGCATAGAAAATATATTTCTTTGAATGAAACTGAGACTCCCCAAAAAATATGAAACACAAAGAAATGCAGTAAACACATACAGAGGAGAAGCTAACAAAAATATCACCACTAAGTCTCCTGACATGTAGATGAAAGTTGAAGCATATCTAAATGTAAGGCCAGAGTTGTAATGACTCTGCCTTCAAGTGAGAGCATCAGTGAGTTTTAATTAATGAGTCTTCCCAGACTATACTTGTAATAACAAATGCCTCTATTCTATTCTATTTTCTATTTTTTGGAATTTTAATCAGAAGCTTTAGAGGTAAAAACAAGGAGGAAAAGTGTTCATATTTTTAGCCCCTTAGTCTACTATCTTGAGAGGAAAAAAAAATAAGCAAGAAAGAAAAGATGGGACAACAAATTTCAGAGCAAAACTTTACTAATTCTTCTGTGTCAGTTCCTCAGTTCCATCTTGACTCCCAGTTCCAATTTCAGAGGTGAATTTGCTCCACAATAAATAGTTGTACAGACCAGGAAAACCAACAAAGACAGCAAACCAAAGCAAAACACATACAGATTTTATGAACACATAGCCAGTAATAAACACAGGCTCTTCATTCTTACACTACAATACATTACACTTCAAATATTTTATGTGGTCACTCTTTGCCAAAACCAGAACCCAAGCATTTTCCACAGCCTTGCTAGAGCTGTTGACAAGGCCAATACCTGCCAAGTGCAGTGACTTGAAACTTTTCACTAAATTGCTTCAGATTTTGCTTTCATCTGTGTTTGGTGAGAATATTAAAATGTAATTTTGACTTTGGACACTTTAATTGTGGAGCTCAGCTGCCACTTCTGCCTTTATCTACCAGACTCAATTTTTAACTCCTTGCTTAGGCTCACATGGTTGTGAGACATTGCAAACCCCTGCCTAAGACACTGGCAGTAACACAGAGCCTTGGCAAAACCCACCAGAGGCTGGGAGCTCTGGGCTTTGCAGTACACTTGCACTTGGGGTATAAATCTCAAACCCAAGAATGTCATACAACAGTGACTGGACTCTGCAAATAAACAGCACTGCAGACAGCAGCTGTCCATGGCACAGATTACAGGAACATTCTATTGGCCAAGGTTCCAAGCCAGAAAAGGTTACAGCAACAACTCCCAGCTTTCTGCAGCAATTCTGTCTAGAGCAACCCACAAACAACCCAGCTACTGCTCCCCAATGTCACACACACAGAGCTGGATGAAGTAGCTCAAGTCAGCTTAGACACAGGAGTGTTCCAGCAGACAGGGGAAACCATACCCCAACAGCAAAAATTCCAAGTTAACTCTGATCCTAAATTTAAAAGCAAAATAAAGATCCTAATTGTTTCATCTAAGGCAGTTTTAACCACAAAAACCCTGAACAGATCCCACTTCTGTACTGAGACTATTAAGGGCAGAAGCCAACAGAAGCATACAGCAGCTTTTTAAAATCAAGTGCCAATGACTCCTGAGGCCAAATACCTTGTCTGTAGAAAGCAAGTCTCAGAAAGAATAGGTCTCTGATTTATCCTAATCAAACTGATTGAATAAATACCATAACACTGCCAGACAAATTCAAGAATAAGGAAAAGCACTGAATCTTACAGAGAAGCATCTACTGTCTTTAAAATATTAAAATAAAACTGAAGATTATGAATAACATTTAATACTATTTAATATTATATAATTTGATACTATTCTTGGTATTCAAAATAACACTGCAAGACTGCCAGAATATATGTTTGCAATTTAAAAAGCAACTGAAAGAACATTTTTAAAATGTGAGTTTTAAGTCAGTACAGCAGCTATGGGTACGACTCAAGAATATTTTGTGGACTGGAAATGGACTCAGAGATAGAAATATCAATAGTTCATGTCACAGTTGGTAAAACTGGTCCTTATTGTACAGTGAATATGCTTGGCTTATACAAGGGAGAAGATCTATGATAATCACTATTTGCTTTTAACACACTGGAAATAACACATATTGGATGAAAATAATGGCAATCAATCAAATTACCTACTCAAACACATGGATCATCTATATGATGTAGCTAAATAGAAAAAGGAATAACATGAACTGGGCACCAGTCTCTGCAGTCTCCTAAAATTCTCCACCAGGTGCATATACAAGAAAATAACAAGTATTTCAGAGTTGGGGGAATGGGGATAGGAGGGAGGAGGACAACAGGGAAGAAGGACAACACAGGACCAAGGAGAGATGAATCCCAGCTAGAGCTGCCTTCCCACAGCTCAGCACAGTCACCCTGAAGATCCCACCCAGCCACACTGGTGCTCCTCAGCCCTTGTCAAAGCTCCTCAGAAGCTGGAACTTTCTGCAGCTTCAGAGCTTTGGGATGAGGATCCCAAGTAACACATACTCCCTTCGTATTTCTGGCTGCTGAAACAACAGAGTATATTGAATATTTTTAATATTCAATTTTATTCTTAGTTGCTTCTCAATTATTTCCTCATCTCCTACCATTCCCTGGACATTGTTAGTGCCTCGTGTATTTATGATGTTCTCTCCTTTCTCCCTCCCTTCTCATTTCAAGTACTTGGCCTCCATGCTCCCTTGCTGTGCTCATTTGTCCCACTTCTCCAGTCCTGCTTCACACTCTCATCCTCTCCAGCTCCCTTTGCACAGCAGGCTCCATTTGGTCCTTCATTTTTGTACTCCCTGTCCCACACAGAGCAGTTCTCTAAAGCTCTTTGAAGAAGAGCTGACAGTCTCTCTGTATGCAAGTATTTCCCTGCTGAAATCCTCCCCTGCAGTGTCAATGCCACCTCTGTCTCCCCCGTGGGTTTTCTGGTCCATTTGTAAGGGACAAAAGTACAAACAGTACTGAACTGATACAGCTCAGAGAGGGAAAAAAAAATTTAGAAACCCCTCACATGAAGCTGAAATTTGTTCTTTTTTTCCATACTCAGTTCTGCTCTTCCAGCTGTAAATCATTACAAGGTCAGAACACTGCTACACAGTTTTCACATTGTTTTTTACAGCTTAGCAATATTTTATGTGAATTTCTCTATTAGTTCACAGTAACATGCACTTGCCCAAAACAGAAGTCTGCCAATGTGCACACAGTCACACTTAAATCTATGATTAAGGGAGGTTTTGAGCAGGATTTTTCCACTGCTGTGCCTTTCAAAGCTCATGTTTCACTACGACAGGAATACAACAATGTAAACCAGAAATGTAACAGATGATTTTGATGTGCATTTAGCCCAACCAGAGCAGTTAATAAAATAGATCTGAAACATATTTCATTATCTAACTGGAACCTTTGCCAACACTGAAACTATAAAGAATATGGACATGTTATTACGGAGGTATTTTGACAACAGAAAGGGAAAGAGAAAACATTTTATTTCCCAATATTCATAAACTTATTTTTGTAAATAAAGAAGCTACATAAAAACTGCTTTGAAACAACAACTTTGAAAAAGTTATAGTGAGGGGGAAAAGTAGTAAGTTACAGAAACAATAAAAGGAAAGAGCTCAATGCAACTCTTCCCAGAGTCCCACCAGGCTAAATTTGCTTGAAACACGAAGTAAAACTGAATACATGGGCTGGTATCAGACAGAAGTAAGACCTGATGGTACAGTCAAACAGCAGCTGCTGCCTTGTGAGACAGAGAGGCTCTGGTCACACAAGATTACACCTAAATACTGCTGTAGAATTGCTCCTTCAAGAATTCTTGCAGCTCCAAACTCAGATTATTTTTTTAAGTCAACACAATTCAAAAGAAATAAAATCCAAATTCTGATACAAAGTTTAATTAGGAAAAAAACCTCCAGGAGCCTTTATTTTAAATCACACCATAGAACCTGAAGAGCACATTCTAAAATGAACTCAACAGCTTGACTAAGCAATGTGTTTAACAAACCCAGTGGCATCTCAAACACTGTGAGTACGGTTTTATTTCTAGTGTACATTAATTGGGACCAATTTAAAGAGCAAAAAGTTAATTCTATGACTTCCATACTCCCTCCCCCCCACCAAGTTCCTGAATGCCCAAATATATAAACCCCCAAATATCAGGCAAGTAGTTTCCAAGCAAGAGAAACTCAGAAGTGCTTTCAGTGGAATGATAACAATTCTACACAGCAACTAATCCCCTCTGGAGAAATGGCAAGTTTACCAAATCAGCTATTGTGCTCAGAAGCCCAAGCAGGGAGCCAGATACGAATTAGGGCTACAAAACTGACATGAATTTGACAGAATTCAGTACAGCAGAAAACCAAACACACAAAGTGCAATTCATGTAGAAAGAACACCAAATTAAACACTACATCACTTCATTATCAATTTCTCTCCCTCCTGCAGTCCTACTTTCAGCTTGAGATACAAAAGGTAGCAAGACTGTTTACCAAGAAGAAACATATTTATCCATGAAAAATAATCAAGAATATTTACCTAAAATCAGAAAGACAGGCAATAAAACCAGTTTCCATTGCTGTTTTCCCTTGTAGCTCCAAACAGTCTGAGAAGCAGAAGCACAAGTAGCCATGCTAGTCTCAATTTTCTGACTTAACAGAGAGCTGAAGTTTTCATCTTTTATAATACAGAAGGTCCTTTCAGCCCCATGCAAACATACTATTTAAAACAGTCAAATAGAAATGCAGCCACACAGCAGAAATGAAGAACAGCAAGCCCACTGTAAGGAACCTTCTGCTGACGGGTAAAGAAAAGCAAACGCACACGTTAGAGAGCACAAAAAGTTATTTATCCACTTCCACCTTTCCCCCCACTCCTTTCTGCTCCTACCAGGCCACTAACAAGGCTGCCTAGCACAGAGCAGAACACTCAGGCTTCTGAAAGTCTGGTGATCAATGTGGACTTCACAAATTCATAGACTCATTAAGGTTGGAAAAGGCTTCTGAGATCACTGAATCCAATTGTTAACCCAGCACTGCTGTCTTCACCACTAAAACCTGGCCCCAAATGCCACATCCACACATTTTCCTTCACATCAGTCTGCAGTTCCCCTGACACAACGTCAGGCAATTTCCTCTTGTCCTGCTGCTTGATGGGACTGGGAGAAGAGACTGATTGGCACCTGGTCACAGCCTCCTTTCAGGAGGTTGTAGAGAGACAAGATCCCCCTGAGCCTCCTTTTGTCCAGGTTAAACACCCCAGCTCCGAGCTCTTCCTCTAGCTGCTCTCTCCCTGAAAAAATGAAAGCTAGAACAGGAGTACTGTACAGAAGAACAAGCCAAAAGAGGCAGGAATTCTTGAAAATAACAGAGGAGGAGGGGGAAAGGTGAAGAAACAATCTGAAAAAAATGTGAAAAACAATCTGGAAAAAGCAGCTAAGGCACACATGGGCTAAAGAGCACATCCTGCAGGAGGTGCAGTATATCTGAAGGTATACCAGCAGTACAGCAGCACTTCAGTGAACCTGAAGGTAAACTGCCAGTAGAAAAATGAAGCAACCTGAGCACAGTGCTCTGTCATCCTGTGACCCTGGGTATGACCCTGCAAGTCCCAGGTGTGGTCCCTGCAAACCCCACCCTCACCCCCGAGCAGCATCCCCCGGGATCAGTTTTAGAGCTCTGCCTTGGACTGCAAATGCACATTTGGGTATTAATGAAGTTCAAATGCGCCTGTGTGACACACAACCCACCTTCCTCATTTTCTGCTTTTGCATTGCTAAATAAAGGCTTTGAGAGGCTCAAAGGTAAGACCTGTATTAACAGCAAGGGCCTTCATCCATAATGCATAAGGCCACAATCACTAATGTGCTGTATGTGAATGGTGAGTAATCACACAAACAAAAAAAGGCTTATTAACCTCACACTGGTCAAACTATCAAGCACTATTCTAAAAAATAACCATAGAGGTCTTTTGAAAGGCTTTCTAAGCCTGTGAACACAAGTTTCTAACTTTAGATTTAGTATTTATATAAAATATAAATGGCGCTGCTAAACTTTTACAGTCCTAAATTTTCACTGGCTTTTACTTTATTAGAATGTGCAGCTTAATTAACAAACAAACCCCAGGATTTTTTACTTTAAATCAAACCTCTTGCCCTACAGAACTTGAAGAGGAATTTTTTTTTTAATGTAACATCTGTCCACACTGAACCTACAAAGAAGTAACAATCCTCAGTGTCTTTTCAGTCTCAATCCCTTAACTACTTTTTTCACCACAACTCTCCTTCCCCAAGCATTTGCCCTTCCATTTTCTCCACTCTTTTTGTGTGCCCTGCCTGCTGAGGAGCAGGGGCAAAAGGGGTCCCTCAAGCACAGAGGGGCTCATGGGCAGCCACAGCCCTCTCTGCACTACAGAACAGGCTCTGAGCTTCAAGGTTTTCTTCCCACAGTGCTGCTAAATTCTCTGAGCACAGTTACAAAGGAGAAAAAAAAAAAGAGTGAAGGGAGCTATGGGGGAGGTGGGTAACAGAGAGAAAAACAGTGGGGAATGGAGGAGGGCACACACTTAAATTTAACCTGGAATAGCAACAATGAAATGCTCTGCTTTAACAAACCTGAGAAGACAAAGAAGGCTCCTTGGGGTGCAATTTCTCCCCAATATTTCAACCTAACAGCTGTGTGCATTCCAAGGTGACACAGGTACAACCCTCAGAGCGCAGCTGTGACAGGGCAGCGGAGGGGAGCCCTTCCCTCCTTACACACCTGAAATCCTACCTGCCCAAACTCTGACAATGGGTGATCCAACACAGTCATCAGCCTCAGCAGGGAACAGGGCAGGAACTCCCAAACTCATAAGATTGACTAAGCAGCCAAATGGGAGCAAGCAGAGACTACAGATCCCCCCTGAGTTTCCAGCAGTTTGCAAACACTCAGCACCAGCGGTGAGTTATGGGCTGACATGTGCCCAGACACATACACCTATTTAACCCACTCAATTTTGGGACTGCTGCTGCTGGTTTTCCCTCTGTAAAAGAAATCATAGTAATTTAGAGACTTTTCAAGCAGTCTTACAGCACAGTTCTACTGCCAGCAGCCTACATGTCACGTTCTAGGACAAACTTAAAAAAATATTCACAAAGAGTACTTAGGTGTAGCAAGCAAGCAGCAGATATCATTGAATAAATATTCTTTTCATGGCAGTGTTTCTAATCTAAAGTGCTGAAAAATGCTTGCCACAGCAGCCTTGAGCACCTGCACTTCATACTGCAGAGCCACACATCTGCCATGGCCTTCAGCACAGCACATTTTGACACCAGAAATTAAAATCCACTAGAACAGTTCTATTGATCCTATCAAATAAACATGGACATCTCCCTTCCTACAGCAAAAAAACCAATTACTTTGGAAGACCATGAGGAATGCTGCAGCAGACTTGTGAAACAGAGCATCATATTTCAAATTCTTACAGAGAAATTTTAACTTGTCATGAGAAATTGATTAAATTCACATAGTTGGGTGGATGAGGAGAGTGTGTGTCCATTTCAGTGCACTCATCTTTGTTGGGTAAATTTCTGGATTACTTGAGTCAATATCAGAAAAATGCTGCTTTTAAAATTCTGTTAAGTGCTATGTTTATATTTCCTCATGTAGTTCCTCAAACATCTTCAGTTTCATAGTGACCACACAGAATTAACAGTCCCATTTCCTCCCCCAATTACTTCTTGTGATTTAATCAAGAAAAGAGGTGGACTTCCCTTTTCTTTTAGCCTTGCAGACCCAGTCACCACGGAGCCTGAAGCACCAGGTCCCTTCCTACCTTTCTCCTGGAGAATTCAGCTACAGCCACTCTCCATCCAAAACATGCTGGAGACGGGAGCAGGGCAGCCAACATAAGGAACCACCCTCCTCCAACTGCAAAAATCCCCACAGGCTACTTCCCACAGGGGAAATTTGAAATAAAAATGCTGTTTCTCTGTTCAAAGTATAGGAAATGTAAGTTTTCTGAAGCATCCTGTATATCCTAGGTTCACTGACAGAAAATGGGAACTCAGGGAATTTAGGAGGCTGCAGATGGAGCTCAGCTAACCCAGTGGAAGTCAGATCTGATGAAGGGGGAAGGAGCGTGAGCTCTAGAGTATTTAGATTTTTAATGTTTTGGAGAAAATCACAGACATTAGGACATAAGGAAAAAAAACTTAAAGACTTAACACTGCTCTCCTGCCACATACAAACAAAATGGAAGCCTACACACACACCCCAGCATGAGTTTTCTCACCACAGTCCCTGCTTTCTCCCCAGAATAATAATACAACTGCAGCTACAACTTGTTAGTGCATCTTAGTTTTTCTAATCAATCCTGATGTCATTTTCTTACATGAAATGCAACCAAAAGCTTATTCTTCAGTCTAATGCCACCTGAGTTTTCAGCCTTCTTAGTTTTCAGATCCCTAAAGTTTTCCACTGGAGATGCAAATGTTCCTATGGACAACTGAGAGCTACTATAAATAGGCTGCTCTCCTCATCTGCTTTTCACAGAATTGGACAGAAATAGACAACCCTCCTACCCCTTCCCAGGAGTGGGGCAAAGCCTACTTGAATGCCTATTTTCTGCCTCACAAGCTGTGAACCTCCTTTAAAGGTTTTCCTCATTTTGGGGCAATTGCCCAAAGCAGCCCTTGCCCATGGAGCCACAGCTCACAGGGACTGACCCAGGGCCTTATTCCATATCAGAGTCAGGGCAAAAAAACCGATTTCAGTACTTGTGTGTTCATGTTCAAAGGTAAAATAGAGTAACTACACACAACCATCATGCCTGGTAGCTTACCAGCTTTAAACACCAGTACTGCAGAGAACAGGTTTCTTATTTCCAGCTGCATGGCTAGCAGATTTTCTTTACAAGGTCACAATCCAACATACATGAGGAAAATAAATATGTTAAGAAAATCCTTTTTGCACCAAACACAACATGGCAGGCCTTGTACTCTTGTGTTTGAAACCTAATTTAAGCAGATACATTAAATTATACAATGTGTGCTTGCATTTATTAAGTCCAGATGTGGCTTTGAAAAGAGCTTTATCGTTTCAGGGGTTTCCCCCCGCCCCCCATTGTTTTTCACTGGACAATTCAGAAGGGCATATGGCACTGCTTAAACAGCTTCCAGGATTTTCAGCCTGACAGCAATAACACAGCAATGCTGACTGCAAATCTGAGCCTTTTCAAGCTCTAGAGATGACAATCATTTTCCACTTCTTCTCCCAAAGTGAAAAATTACTTGCTGTATTTTATCATATTTTCCTACTACACTGAAACTCTACATGTAATGTTCACCACCAAATAGATTTATATTTTCATCAATTTAATATACTAATCCCTTTAAAATAAATACACATGCATGCTAAAGCTTTTCTTTCCCAGCATGTCACTAATTACCCCATTGCTTGGCTCTGCACCCGCTCCGGGGGGAGTGGGGGAGGTTCCTATGAGACACCCAGACAAGCAGATGGATTTGCTGCTCTATAAACACATTGCTCAAGTCACATCTTGCTCCTTCTCCAGGTTGTTCAGTGACAAGATGCAAAAGGAGCCCAGCAGTGCTTGCAATGACACAGTTATGTCAGTCCTGGGCCACCACAGCCCCAGTGGGACTCCCAGGTGAGAAGGGCAATAAACCACCAGGCTCTGGAGAAGTCCCTCCTATTGCTGAGAGCTGCCACATCTCATCATGCTGTGGGAAGACTTCAACTGTGCCAAATCAGTGTCCTGAGGGCCACCAAACAAGGCTTAAATACACAAAGACTAAAGAGGGGGGAATTATGGCCTGAGCACGATTTTTATAAATACAGTAGATACAGCCACTGCTGCTTATCCAACAAGGTCCATGAGTACTGCAGGAAGATTTTAAAGCACTGTCCTGCTTCTGTCTACAGAACTGAGCACCAGCTAAATGAACTAATCCGACTGAATTGTCCTGGAACAGATTTTCCAAACAGCTTTTATCAGCTGTGTTCAGAAACACTTGGCAACTCTTCCCATTTCCATAGTATTGTCCCAAAATAAAGATCAACTGCTCTACACTGATATACACTGCACTGAGTCCCTCTGCCATCCTTTTCCAGGGGGTGGGGACCTTGGCTTTTAGTTTGGGGTTTGCTAGGTTTTTTCTTTCCTTTTGTCCTGTATGATTCCCACAAATACTGGAGTGGGAAGCTGTGCAGCAGCAATTGCAACATGACTGAAAAAAGGATGCTTGGCAGATTTCACACATGAACTGAGCACCAACACAGCAGCCAAGAATATTCAGCACAGCAGAAGAACACACAGCAAAAAGTATTTTCTCAGGAACACGGGCTACAAATCCTTCAGGCTTCAGTGATCCTTTCATCTACAGCAGCTGGGCATGATACAAAAATACACCCCATAAAGCAGAGTTCAAGATAGCTCAAGAGTTGCTGCTGTTCTGTTACCCAGCAATCTGCTGCTGACATGAGCTCTCCACAGCTGAAGCCCTGTGAGTGCTCCCTGCACACAGGACAAGCATGCACTTCTCCTTTCTACCATCCTAGATGCCTCTTTTCCTTAGGGTTCTCCCCAAACTCACAAGGGGGAGACTCAGTCTCCTCAGACTCATCCCAAAATACTCACAATGTCTTTTGACATTCAAGTCAAGTGTCATTAGGATATGTGCTGGAACATCCAGAATCCCAAAATACACAGGGAAAACAAAGAAATAAAGAGACTTAAAACCACACCTTAGTTCTACCCACCACATCTTCACAAGTACTGCTCCCCTGGTGTCAAAACACCAAGGCAGCAGCTTCTGGGCTGCAACAAACTACATCAGCTCACTAGTAAAGGCACCTTCTGATCCTCTCTCCTGACCTGTCCCTGTCCTCCCTGCAGCATCCCTGCCTCACACCTGGCTGGAGGCAGAGACCAAAGCTCTGCCAGCCCAAGGCACGGGGCACTGAGTGCCTCATATGTTAATGGCATCAGTCAGACACAACCCACAGACATCTGGCACCTCTCTACAGCACTGTCCTTCCAAGATAAAAAGCCTTACAAATTCAAATCAATATTTTCACTACTGCATTAAATTAGCACTTTTCTGTTTCACATCTAATCCCAACTGCTTTCTGTCCACAAAGAGACCTACCCAGGGAAGTGATCTCAACACCATATGCCACTGCTTACCCAAGCCAAGCCAGCTCTCTTGTTTGTCCTTGTCAACACCAGGCCAAGGCACAGAAAGCTGCCATGGATTTGCCAGCAGCAAACCTCAAAACATATTTAATACAGTAGAACCTGGCAGTTTTTTTGCTGAGGAAGCCTTCCTTGACAGTCATGAATCTCAGGAATTCAGAACAGTGCTCTCTGGATCAGAGAATTATTGGTATCTTTGGGACTCTTGCCATAAAACAGCTTAGGGGAAGACAGTGAATCTTATTTCTTGTCTTCATTCAGCATTAATGTGCACAGTTGGTAAACCCAAAACTACACCACATGTTTCCAGCTCTTTTAATCCAGCCATCTCACAAAAGTAATGAAGAGATCACTTCCATTTTACAAGACTTCATATTTCACTGCAGCAAGTCCACAAAAGCCCCAGTCTTTTAAATACAATCTACTTAGACCCTGCCTCATTTAAAATAAACCACAATGCCATTTAGTACGTACAAGCACTGCTTTTCTCTCAGAATGAGCTTTGAAAAGCCATAAGGGAACTAATTTTGGGAACAGAGATTACTCTTATTAGAAAAAACAAAAAGCAATAAAAAACTGCCTCTAGGCATTAAAATCTTCAAAATCAGTACAGTTTGAGACACTTTATTAATCACAGAAACTCCACATGCCCAAGAACACACAATAAATTTTTCAAAAATCTTTACAGTCAAGTGACAAGACACTTTGGATTAAGTCAGTCTCTATATCATTTCAGCAATGATATTCCTGCAAAAGCACAGATAAAAGAACAAATCTGCCTGAAAGATAACTCACAAGAGAAAAATTAAAAGGGCTAAGGAGAAACATGAACAACTGTATGAAGCATATTAAGTATCTCTCTTTCAGATACACACAGTGGAACCAGCACATCCATAAACCCCAATGGTTTTCATTTGCAGCAGCACAGTGGGGATTAAGGCAAGAACAAAGGACAGCTCAGAGAAACAAACCTATCATCAAACATGAAGTTTAAGTAGCCCTCCATGCTTCTCAGAAGACTGCACATGGCCTAGAAAAAGGAAAAGCACAACTGCATTATACCCAGTGGCATTAAGGTCTTGGTACTGTCCTGTTAAAACTCTGTTCACTGAACAAGGAGAGAAGGGAAATTTGAGTCAGAACATTCTCTGATGGAGATGCAGAACCCAAATCTCAAACAAAGGACAGCAAATTGATGAACTCATTTCCAATTAATAGATAACATTGTCCTAAAAGGCCTGGTAAAAGTAAAGTAAGAGACATAAAGCTAATAAAGTGTGAATGATTGTGAATTCTCAGAAAACTGTTCAAAAATCAGAGTGGTCAGCAAAAGATTATCAAAAGGCTCCTACTAAAACAAAGAGTGACAGGGCTGTGTTTGCCTTCTCAGCTTAAGACACCCAGGTTTTGTTTTGATGCCATCATCTCTGTAACATGAGTAAAACAGAAGTACAAGGGAAGACAGCCCTGTAGCAAGGGGATGAGCAGCTGAGACATGTCTTATGGAAAGAGCAAACTTCTGGGATCAGAATCACTGCCCAGAGCCCAGCCAGCCCCAGCAGAACACCCAGCAGGGAGGGCAGAACCAGACACAGGTGAGCTCTGCCCTGGCTGCCTCACCCACAGGTGAGCAAAGCCCAGAGCCCTTCTCCCAGAGAGCCCTGGCAGTCAGGGCTGGGGATTGGGCCCCACTCTGCATTCTGCTACCCTGGAAACCCCAAACAAGAGCCAGAATGCAAACCCCACACTGCATTCTGCTATCCTGAAAACCCCAAACAAGAGCCAGAATGCAAACCCCACTCTGCATTCTGCTATCCTGAAAACCCCAAACAAGAGCCAGAATGCAAACCCCACTCTGCATTCTGCTATCCTGAAAACCCCAAACAAGAGCCAGAATGCAAACCCCACACTGCCATCAGTTATCCTGGAAAACCCAAACAAGAGCCAGAGTGCAAACCCCACAGAGAGAGGCCATGCTCCTGGGAGAACTGAGGCTTTCCACTGTGCAGATTTCACCTGTGTGAGCTAAGCCTGACTCACCATTTATACAGAATGGAACAGCTGCACATTAGGAACAATATTCTCTTTTTGCTATTTCTACAAACAAAATAGGGTGAAAATCCAAACTTAAAGACAATGTTTCAGTTGTTAAAACATAGTTTAGCCCAGTATACAAGTAACATGCAAAAATCCTAGGAATAATTTAATTTTATTTAAAAGACAAACATGCCATTCTAAACACGCCTGCAGTGACCTATAAGGCAGCCAGACTCTGCTTTCAAGAGTTGTGAAAAAGGAATTGCAGAGAACTGGTTTAATGACAAAACAGAATTTGCTAATATATAAATAAATAAATCACCTGACCTACGACTAGAGAATCAACTCTACAGCAGCCTTCAAACATGTGCCTTAACACTTCATATTAATTCTGCTGAAATACAGTCCAACTAACCACCATGGGTGAAGTCAGAATATGTAGTTAAATAAGAATTATGAAGTTCTGTAGCCTGACCAGTAACTTCTGTTGGTCAAGTCCTGTCTCAAGTGATTTAAACTGACCTATATTTAAAGCAACTGCTTTGAAATGATTGCTCTATTTTTGCAGGAGAAAGTAAGACTGCCCCACAGTATCATTCTCAAGCATTTATCATGTCTCCTTTCCCTTCAGGGGTTCATTTTGGGGACTGATGCATTATAGCACTACTTTTGAAAAATCACAAAACAGTTATTTAAAACTCTAGTTACAACCACAAAAAGGATCTTTAACAAAAATCTCTGCATTTACAGTTAGCTCTCTTAATTTGTTGCTAAAATACACAGAGCCTTGGAGTTATTATTTGTGGGTTGTTTTTCCCTTTAATCTTAAATTCAGATTAAATTAGCACTTCTGAAGAGCAAAACCCAGAAAGACTTCTCATGAGTGGAAAATTTGCCATGCTTATGAGCTTGAAGGCAAAATTCATGAAGGGAGATATCTGTTCTCCTTTTAATTTCATATGCTGGTAACACATGACAAAAACAAGTTCTCTACATCAAGAATTCTAAAGCTGTGGCTTTTTAAATATAGTTACTTGGATATTCCAGCAAAATGCAATCCCCACCTGAGCAGCCACTGCCCCAGGGCTCTGCCTCCCAGCAGGGGCTGCAGGAAGCCTTGGTGAGGATCTCAGGCTAAACCCCAAACACCTCAGTGCTGAATATGATGCTGTCCTCATCACGTAAGAGCTGCTGGCAAAGCTCAAGCCAACAAAATAAAGCTCTTCTGCCTTTCTGTGTGGAAAATCCCAATTTCTGTTTCCTGTGACTCATCTTTAAAACCAAAACCTCCAGTGTGAAGCCAAATGACAAAGTAGAGGGAAATTATTACTGGAACAGCAAAATGTCACTTCCAGACATGCTGATACACCAACACCCAAGCATGACCCATCGAGCCAGAGAAAGTAGTTTTTAAAAACCTCCAAAAACCCATAAAACAGCTCTCCACACTTTACACGGGAACCAGCACCCTGCTGGGACAGTGGCCAACATCCTAAAAAGCAGTGGCAGACACCAAAATTCTTTTTTATCAAAAGGCAAGCCTAAGCCACTGATAAAAGTATCCAAGTATGTAGGAAAACAAACTCTAAACCAGAAGAGGAGCACCATGGGCAAGAGCTGTCTGAGAGCCAGAGCCCTCAGAAGGACAGTCTGGAATGGATGTCAGCCACAAGGTTATAAAAAACAGCCCTGTAAAAAGGGATGCTTTCCCACTATCATTTTAGTCCTCTTCTTTTGACTGTTACTTTTTTTCCTTAGGCTTTAAGTAAATAGGAAAATTTTTTTAAAAAAGTATTTACTTCATGGAAAAATTAATTTACATGCCTTTGATTACAGAATAAGAAAATCATTGTCAAGCAAATTTTACAGAATGTACACATGGCATGCTAACAGACAGCTTTTAAATTGCCTTTCCATTTGGTTCAGCCAAGGTTTATTCAAGGAGACCCACGTTGAGGCTTCTGCTGCCAGTCACAGATGTTTCTAATGAATGTAATGAAAGGCCTGTGTTTGCCCAGTAATTGGGTTCTCAGGTACCAATCTTTGGAGCAAAAAGAAAGCTGTTCTTCACACCTCCTTGTAAACTCCTGTTCCTGAGCTGACCTAAGGGCTAACCAATGCAATGAACATCGACAGGGTCGTAAATTCTGTCTTATCTCCTTAGTTTGAGGCTGCAGACCCACAGCTGGATTCTGACACATCCTTTGGATGCAGGTGCACTGCCATCCTCTGTCCCTGAACTGCAAGAGTTGCCCCCAGACACTGCAACCTCTTCTTTTGCAAAAAAAGAATGAAGTATCCCTACATACATTCTCTGTTTGTACAGAAGGAAACTGCCCAGTTTTAGTCAACAGCACTATAGATAATATTTACAGAGACAAAAATACACAGTCTAGAACAGCTCATCTTTCCATTCTGCAGTTTTTCTGACAAAGTGAAACACTGAAAACTCTAGATAAAAACAACATAATTACATTTTAGAACAGCCTTAACTGACAAGTCTATCAAAACCAGCTCTCCTTTTGTCTTTAATGCTGAAGTTTTAAATTGTTTTACAACCATGCCCATTTACATAAACAAAGAGGAGGAAAATAAAAACACATGTGGACTAATAAACACTATATAAGAAAAATACTTCTCCACTCTTTTCTGTAGATCTGGCCCCAGACATAAAACAAGAGAGAAACAATGACAATCCCTAATAAAACTTTAATCTGCCAGTCATATTTGGTTTGGAAGTCAACCAGTTTCCCAACCCAATGGGCTTCCCAAACAAAAATGTTCCATTGATATAACTATCCATTAGAAACATCAGAGCATTTTTCTAGCCAGCACTGGAACATTTCTTTCATGTTAACTTTTAACACTGTCATTTTCCTATACTATGTAAAAATTCAAACATGTACAAAATCCAGTGGCACTTGCCATTAGAGAGAGGTTCCCTCTATTGCTGATTGCTCCAGGTTTAACTCTGTACAATGCATTAATAGCAAAACTGAATTTGAGGGCACATCTGGCCCCAGCCTTTTATTTTGAAGTCCAGGCCACACAATTATAGTAAAGATGCCTAGAACTGTTAAGGCTTGTACCTTTTCAGCAAGTATAAACTCCTTGTTAAAAGTCTTCTGTGTGCCTACTACAAATGGTAACAAAATCTGACAAAACTATGAATAGGTATTAAAATATCCCAGTAAATTTTCAGATGGGTCTCAAATGCATTTCTCCCATCATTCACCAGAAATGTTCAGGAAAAAAAAAAGTGGCATTATTTATCTCAATAAATACACAAAACTTGAAAACAGTAGGACTTCCTGAAGCCAGTTCCCCTACCCTACTGCTCCTTGTGAAATTCCCAGGAAAGCAGAGAGCCCCATGGGCATGCAAAGCTCAACACAGCCCCTGGGCCTTTTGCTCCCGTTCAAGGACATCAAGAGCAGAACCAGCCAAGTGCCCCATTGCCCAAAATGTACAGAACAGAGGGTCCTGGCAGGAAGGATTGTGTCTCGCAAGACCCACAGCATCACATCACCTTGAAGAATGACTACTACAGTTTAAAAGGAGTCCCCATCTGTGCAGCAATCTGCCTACATGTCTCCTTCTAGCCAGGATGAGGAGATGAAGATGCAGCTGGCATTTGATGCAGCCAGCCAAGCCAGCACACACATGTGACAAACATAAACCAGCACACACATGTGACAAACATAAACCAGCTGCTCCACCCTGGGACAGAGCTGAGGGCAGCTCCTGACCTGAGTCCTGGCCAGCTGCTCCATGTCCATCCTCTGAGACTGCTGGTGGGAGAGAACACCTCCAGCTCTCAGAGCTGTTCACAGAGCCTTTGGGGGAAGCTTTCTCCATCATCTACCCTGTGTTGAGCTGTTAGTATCCACAGAAAGCACCAGCCTTGTGGTGAAAATAGCACAGGAAAGCAGACTATAGAACTCAGAAACCACAAGAGAAAAGAAAGGGAGCAAGAACAACCAAACATCACAACAGGGGACAGAGTTTTTTATCAATCCTGGGCTCACCCCCAGCTACCAACACGGAAGATTCTGAGGTCCTACCCTGGTTGTTTTCCCCAGCATTTTTCTCCTTGTGTCTGAACTCGAGATGTGACAACCATTAGCTCTGAAACAAGTGCCTCAGGAGTTTGTCTGACAAGCAAGGACAGACTGACTGGGACCGCTTACATGACCACCACCACCTCCTCCTCAAGGTGGCTGCAGAAATCACTGCTCACAAAGCAGTCCCAGGTCCTTCCCAGCACAGCACATTAAAGTCAACCAGCATCTTTTCTGTTTGACTGGGTGGCAAAGTGCTGCAAGCAACTCCTGAACCCTCCCAGCTGAAGCAGGAGCCAGACTGTGACCTTGTCAGCCAGCCCAGTGTGGGCTGTTTGTAATATTGAGTCCGAAGCTACAGAAAAACAGCTGAGCTTGCCCTTTACTACTCCCTTTGCTTCAGTCAGCTAAAATTCACAAGTCTGGCTTCAAATGCCACAGTTCCACATGTGGATAAGAGGGATAAAATATCAAGCACTTACAGGAGTTATGCTCTGCTCTAAAGAAGAAGTTTGAAAATAGAAGATATGTACCACTTGTATAAGTATACATTTAGTGTTACTGTTTTGCTTTTATAAACAAATTTATCACAGAAAGGAACAGACATTTTCAACATTTCATGCTTAGAAGAGCAGCAGCATATTTTAAAATTACCAGCCCTCCTCCACAAAGCTGTGCACTGCTTGCTAACAGAGATTCACAATCTCACAAAAGCATAAAACATTCATTTCCACTCCAAATGCTTCAGGAGGTACCTCCCTTCTAACAAAACAAAATAAATCAGTGGCTTGGGCATTTTCCTGAGTCTAAATGTATAAACACTCATTTTCATTCCATGAACATAAGCCATATTATCAATCATTTAGGCTGGAAAAGACCTCTAAGATCAACATCAACCATTAACCCAGCACCACTGTGTTCACCACCAAACCATGACCCCAAGTGCCACATCTACATGTCTCTGAAATCCCTCCAGCGATGGTGGCTCTACCACTGCCCTGAGCAGCCTGTTCAATGCCAAACCATCCTTTTGGTGAAGACATTTTTCCTAATACTCAATATAAACCTCCCCTGGCACAACTTGAGACTATTTCCTCTTGTCCTAGGAGAAGAGACTGGTCCCCACCTTGTACAACCTCCTTCTGGGTAGTTGTAGAGAGTGATAAAACCCCCCTGAGCCCCCTTTTCTCCAGGCTAAGCACTCCCAGCTCCCTCAGCCACTCCTCATCAGACTTGTGCTCCACACCCTGCACCAGCTCCACTGGGGAATTGCTCCAGATCTCAGTGTCTGTCTTGTCATGAGGGGCCTGTAGCAGAATGCTCTGCCTAAGTGGGGGTAAAACAGCTCAAACTTTACCCTATTTGCAAAGAAGTTGTAAGTGCTGGATGGAGAAGGAGGGATTCCTGCTAATTTTGGTGTTGAAGAAAGCTGAGACCAGCCAGACTCACCAATCCCAAAGTTCAACAGTTATTCTGAGGATGTGAAAAATCAGTGTTTCCTGAGAGAAACAAGCACTGATGAGGCTGTGACAAAGTTCCTGATAAAACAACAACAAGCACTAGTACTGGTAACTCACCTGAAGCTGCAGGCTGCCCAGCTGGCACAGCTCACCTAGAAGCACAAGGGGATCCTAGAGGGTTTTGGTTTTGCTGTGGAGATGGACTTTGCTCCAAGTTTGGACCAATTGCTCTACATCCTGAAGCTGGCAGAAGTTAAAGTATCAGGCTACCTGGATGTCTTGGCTCCCAGCAGACTGTACTGCAGCTCTCATGGTGTAAAGGTCTCTGTATCAGTGTTGGTATTGGCACTGAGCTCCACCTTGGCTGCCTCCAGCAGCTCACATACTTTTTAAAGCACTTCTCAAACATCCTTATCTCTAGCAGAAATGTTATGTTCTAATTAAGCAGAAAATAATTTTATCTTTAGATGAAATGTGATTCACTCTCCTAAATGCCACTTCCTCATCTCTAAACAAAACTCATTTAGTTAACAATTCAGTTTCATGTTTCGGCTGCAGCTCCTCCAGGACCTTCACCCTATGCACAGTCCATAACCAACCCTACAGCATCAAGGGCAGAGCTCTAAGGAGCCTAAAGGGCAAAACAAGCTGCAACCAGACCCCTGGCTGGCGCCCAGAGGAGCCTGAAAAAGCAATTCAGAGCCACAGGTCCCTTTATGACATGTACATGAGTTTAAGCACACTAAAATAACAACAGAAAACCCCGAAGTTTCTTTCATCTTCTCTCCCTCCCTTTTTTTAAGTTGTCCGTCATGTGCAAAAGACACATTCTAATTCTAATGTAACCTTTTGGGTTTGAGGGTTTTTACACTGGGCAGAAAAAAGCACAGCCCAGAAGGACTGTGCTCAGTGAAACACAATGAAATATGACAAGAACAACAAAGAATGTTATCCTATCCTATGGACTTTACTTTTACTTGCCTTCTAACAGCAACTCACTACATTGCTGTGCATTAATTGGTACAGACCACATTATCACAAAACATGGCTTTACCTAGAAATGTTCTCTCTGCTGCAGCAGGTGACAATCAGGGACAGGGCACACTGCCCATCTCTCATCTGCACTGCCCCTCTGAAGCACAACACAATTTATCTGCTCCTGAACAAACCACCCACTTCTGATGAACCAATCCAACTGCCTGAAGTTCCCTGATGGGAGGGTACAAATCAGGAGAAGTTCCAGCACTCAAACCTCTCACAGCAGTTTACTAAATCCCATCTGGTCTGATGCAATGTAAAATAGGAATTGCAGCAGTTTTCACTCCAGTGTCATTTGCCTACTTTCATGGAAGGATTCAATCACACTCAATTACTTAACTGCAGTACAAAATGCAGATTTATTTTTTTTTAATACCGTAGCCTGCTTTGAACTCTCTAGATTGTATAGATTCCTACACAGCACACAAAACTGTTTCTTACCTTTTTGGAAAACAAACAAACAAAAATCCTTACAAACAAACAAACAAAAAAACCAAAATAAGCCCCAAGTATTTCAATAAAGAAAGAATGCTTAAACAACATGTAGTCATGGCAATTTTTAAACACACCTATAGAGCACCATATGTGGAAAACGAACATGAGGACACTTACAGAACTGCAGGCTGAGGCTCAGAAAGGCTAACAAGGCTGCCAAGGCCAGCAAGAACAGAAAGCGGTTTCGGAAAAGCATTATTATTCACTCTGCTCACTCCTCATGGCTTCATCTTCAGATATCTGTGGTTCCTGCAAACAACAAAATAGAGGCAAATTATATTTCAGATGTGGAAGCACCAGTTATTCTATAAAGGCAAGCACACAAGGCAATTCAAAGTGGCAGCAAAAGAATGGAGAAGTTGCCTTCACCCTAACAATAGGATTAACTGTATTTCCACAACAAAACTTACAGGTAAATGAAAAAGATTTCTGTTTTCCATAAAATTAAGCCTGCTCCTGCTAACACAGGGTTAATACTCACATTCACAATTCTTAAGATAATAAAGAATAATAAAAGCTGTCAGTCCCACTACACAGTAAACAAAATTTAATAAAGCCTCAGCAGTTGTTACTCGTTGCAAAAATAAAAATACAAAAAAAACAAGCCCTCTCCTGAAAACATCCAAACACACTTTTCCTTGCAAAATGACATTCTGAAGAGTACAGAATTTGCTCAAGTGCCCTGTTTTCACAGATGTACGTTCTCCTGTGGAAAACTGCTCTAAATAAGGATTAAGGATGAGAGGGGGTTGCTCTCCCCCCTTACATGCCTTTCTTTTTTCTTTTTTAAAAAAACAGCTGCTCTTCTGTGCAAGAGATGCCTCCTCCTAGCACTGATAGTGTGCTGCAGGAAATTGGTTACTCTTGAAAGAAGATCTTCTGAGATCCCCAGATCCTTTGAACTGAGTTCTGTTTATGACAGAACATTCAAACCTGTTGACAGAAAGTAACTTCTCTTTCCCCTCCACCGTTTCTTTTTGCCCCAGAACTTATTTCGTCACAGAAAGAGGCCTCTCTTTATTTTTCCTGCTTTTGAGAGTGACAAGTCTTACATACAAATGTAATTAATACATATTTGCTTACCAATACTCTTCTGGACTCCAAAAACCAACCATCTTAGATTTTAATCTCTGAGTGTTGATTAAACCACAACCTCAAAATTCTGATTTTTTTTCTACACCACTCTCTTCCCCCACAATTAATTTTCTTGCTGGGATTTTAAAAGGTCTCAGGAATCATTGAACTTATTTTATCCACTGGGCTGGTATTGAAAAGAGTTGTGTGATTGCAGTAAGTGAAATCCATTATACACATACATTTTGCAGGACTGAGGTCTTTCCATCTCAATTTACTTGGACAACTACCTTTACAGCTTTTGGAAACTGTGGAAAAATGGAAAGATCTGGAGATTCTGAGAAGCAAGAAACCAGAGTCATTACAGTATTTTTCCCAAAGGCTAACAGCACCATAAATGGCATGTGCAAGCAGTAATAAAAATAAAGTAAAAAGAGAAAGAGGGGGGAAGTTGGAAGGAACAACTTTTAACACTTCTCAATTTCAAAAAAATTATAGCTCATCCTGGAACATCCTAGTGAAGGGCAGGCAGAAGCAAAACTGAACTACACACTGCAATTCAACAAAGCTGTGAAGGATAGAAGGTAAAAGGATTAGTGTATGTCAAACACCAGGAGAGAATAAAGCAGTTCAAGCAAACAGATGGGACAACAGAAGGAACCACAGGAAAAAGCAAAAAATAGACTTAGCAGGAAGGAGAAGGTAAAATATTTTAAAAAGCTCTCAGGAACAAGAGGTCTTGTGCACAGTCTACACAGATTAATACTGTTGTTGCACAAAATAAAGCTGCCACAAAAAAGAAAAAAATTAAAGACTGAAAAATAGGAGATCTTACACACTTCTTATTAGCAAAATGTTTTCCTGAGTAAGCTTAATGAGCTTTAAGCCTTAATTGCAAGATCAGAAGCTTTAAAACATTGAGTGTGAAAGGCATCATTCAAGAAATTACAAAGTGGAAAGATTTTTCTTTTGAATACACTTTGGCTTGCAAACAAATTAAAAGTTGCTCTGTTGTGACTTATGAGGCATAGGAACAGCTCCTGCTGAGAAGCTGTTAATTAAAAGCCTGTCAACACAATTTGCCATCAGCTCCTCCTCGACAAGAAGCTGCAGGGAAGCAGGTGAAGGGATGTGAGACAATCCTGGAGCCCCTGCTCCTCCAGGCTGGCACACCAGGAGTACAATAACCATTGTGGGCACTCACTGAAGGGAGCATTGGTAAGCCACAAAAGATAAAACAAAGCATGGAGGGGGGAGAAATAAAAGCAAACCAACCTTATCTTCCCACAAAACTATTCTTACATGCAGATGAAACAAAACAAACCACAGAGCAGAACACATCTGGGTGTTCAGGACAGCCCATCAGAGAGCAGGAGCAGTGCAGAGCATCCCCTGCTAAGGTGACATTCAGGCACTGCTGATCCTCATCTGTTTACCCAGACAGAGTGCAGGTCCTGCCCAGCCCCAGCATCTCCTCACCACGAAGGGATGATTCCATCCACAGCAAGGGCAATCCCACAGCAGCTGGCAGCAGCACCTGCCTGGCTGCAGGAAGGTGGCTCAGAGCCAAGGAAGCACCCGCTGCTTTTGGAGGGCACTGAGTACCACAGTGAGGTGGCACTCAGTGCCAGGAGCAGCAGCTTCTGCCCAAAATGCAGGGATTGATGCTCATCTCTGAGACAGGGAGGGTTAGATTGGATATTAGGGAAAATTTCTTCACAGGCTGCCCAGGGCGGTGGTGGAGGCAGCATCCCTGGAGGGATTTAACAGACCTGTGGATGTGGTGCTCAGGGACAGGGTTTGCTGGTGCCTTTGGCAGTGCTGGGAAATGGTTGGACTTGACCTTTTCCAACCTAACAGTTGGAACCTAAACAATTCCACTATTCTGTTTCTATGAATGCACTACTTGATAAAGATGACCTTTACAACTCCAAACATTTCAGTCACACTAATTTTAAATGTGACACACTTAAATGGTTTAGAAAATCATAAGGATAGTCATTAATAAAGCATCCTACATTGAAATGCAGGTAAGTAAAAGGCTCCTTCTCAGTCATCTTTTGCAGCATACCTACCTACATACCTATCCACAGAATGGAACCTTTCCTTTTAAACACAGTTCAAAATCTCAAATCATCAAAACATGCCAGAATGACTCACAGCACTCAGAGCACCCTCAGTATTTACCTAATCTCACACAAGTGCTGGTGGAAGGTGTTATTGCATGCTCACACAAAGGTAAAAACAGCCTTATGGTTGAAGGCCAGGCCAGGGAGCCAGGAAAAATTAGCAACTACCCAGAAATGCTGGGAGAGAGGCAGGCAGCCTGCAGCCCAGGCAGGGCAGAGCAGCTGGCAGCACTAACCTACATCCTGCTCAGCCTTGGAGGGGCACTGCCAGCCAGGGCATCACACAGAGCCTCCCCCTGGCAGCACCAGCAACTCAGCAAACCAGAGACAAGGCATTTCCAAAGTGGCTACACTTCTTTTGTTTAAGTCAGGCCCTGAAAATAACTTTACATCAATGCTTTCAAAGCACTTGTGAGATTATATGAGACACTAAACCAGCACTGCCAAACTCCTGTGCCAATTGACTGATGCTGTTACATCCTCTAAATCACCAGCATTGTCTATAACACAAACCTGCTCTCCAGCATGAAGCATAAGCACAGAATTATACTGACTCACCATGACAGCTTAAATGAATTTACTTGATTAAAACAGCATGTCTCCATAAATAATCAATAGTACTCCTCAAAGTCTGCCTCAATAAAATTACTGTATTTATCTGATGTGCTGCATCAAAATGACATTGTCTACTGAAACATAAGAGAGCAAAAGTGGTCACAATGAAAAAACAGCAAAGACAAATGGAGACTTTGCCCCAAAAGGAAGGCAGTGCTCAGTCTGTACATAACTATGTGCCAAAGACAGAGAGAAAAGTGTATTTTGGAGCAAGCTTATAGAGTGTAGGAGGGAGAACAAAAAGCCCATAGACAATATAAGGTTGATTTGGAGTAACATTCATAGGTAGTTTTAGAAAAGGTCACAGAATAACAGAGGGACCCACCCATTAGTCTGATATCTCTACACTGCATAAGAGATTTTAACTATCATTTCTTTTTGATCTATCTTTTGCCTTTCATTTGCATCTGTAGGCTTACTTTCTGACAAAGCCTGTTTTGAAGGCATCCGAAATAAAGGTGACAGCTCCTGATACAGTTATAATGAAAAGTTCTGCCTTGACTTGCACTTGAACTCGTGATGCTCCACCAACCACTCCCCAGCCACTGGGCAGCAGCCTGCCAGGCACATTTTTCATCTACTCCCAAGTCCAGCCCCCAGACAACTTCAGACAGTGAGCTCATACTCTTGAATTAGCAACTACAGAAAATAGTTGTGTCAGCAAATGGCACAAGTCAACCCTTTTCTTTGGCACTTCAAGTGATTTGCATTTTTTCCTGCAGGAATGCAAAGCAGTGGCTGGGATTTTCTGGTCATGGCCAAATGGACCAGAGCTATAAAGACCCGTGGCAAGAACCAGAACAAAGTGGAAATGGGAACATGCAGCAGAACCAATTCCCTGGTCAGCATGACCTGCTTGGTTACTGATGCTTGTAATTGTCACGGTGAGGAAACCCTCACAAAACCCCTGCAGTCACTATAGCAGCAGCAATTTAAATTGAACATATGATCCCTGCAACACTGAGGGTGCATTTTGCACAGCATCACAAAGTAACACAGCATCTGGGATACTGTTCAGCACAATTCTCCATTTTCCCATTGGAAATAAACAAGAAACACTCTTTTTTTTTTTTTAATTTAAGAAAAATAGGTCACAACATTTGGTGCAAATAAATGTATTTCTAAAAAGAGTAAAACTGGCTCATCATTGAAAATATGAAATAAAACCTGCTTAGTAGTGCCATTCGTGTTAGCCCAGCCACCCCATGAGTTAAACTGGAAGTCAGTAACCACAGGACACACAAAACTCAACTGAAAGTACAAACAGGTCAGCAGCCTCACGAAACAAAAACAAACAAAAAACCACACATACAAAAAAACCCCAACACCTAAGT
The DNA here is from genome assembly GCF_901933205.1 of Camarhynchus parvulus. Classification (NCBI taxonomy): domain Eukaryota; kingdom Metazoa; phylum Chordata; class Aves; order Passeriformes; family Thraupidae; genus Camarhynchus; species Camarhynchus parvulus. The sequence goes on from NC_044579.1 coordinate 18,221,595, forward strand.
GAAGATAAAGTAAGCCCTGATAAAAAAGGCAATTTGTATCACTCCACAAGTAAAGCATGGAAACAGCAAGAAGCACTGCCTGTCCAATAGAGCACGGCTACATGTTAATATGTAAAAACTAATAGTTACTTATAAGATAATTTTATTTTTTAATTACTTAACATTTTACCAACAAGTAAAATATTTTAAAAGAAAAAGACACTGAAGTTTAATATATTTTAGCACATGGCAATGTCCACATCCAAGTTTTTCTTGTCTTTGTTTGCAAGTTTCCTCCTTACCTAGGCAGTTCCAAAATCCCCACAGTGGCACAGCTGGTCCTGCACAGTGCAAAGCTATTGCAGTGGCCCAGCAGTACTGCCCAGCCTTTCAAGTGAGCAGCATGAGCTCCCACTTCACACAAGGCAAGGGATCAGAGATCTGACTTGAACAATTCTTCCCCTCTGTACAGCACTCACCTGTGCAGCAGATCTGCCCCTGAATTTACAAAGCCTGATGAGTGCTGAGCACACAGAAGTGATGAAGGCACCACCAGCCAGGCTGAACACTGACACACCTCAAAGATAATCCACTGCTCTCAAAATACAGGGCTCTCTTGACTCCAAAATCGGAGCTTTTAAACATCAAGGTGCACAAGCGGACAAACTGGTGAACATTTTAAACACCTCTTCCTCCTAAGCAGCTTTCAAGTTTGTGCAGGACTCTCGTAAAGTTTTACACTGGAAAAGCTGGAAAAGCCACCTTCAGCTTGCATCCCTCAGAGGGCTTTCCTTCTTCTCATTTCTGTCCTACTCAGCCACCATCAGGAGCTGCCTTCTCTCAGATACGGATGCCAAGAGATGTGAGCAGAACAAGTGTTTGCATAGTTTGGGTTTGCATTTGACTTTGCCAGTCTAAGTCCTTTAGAATGTATTTGTTTTACTGAACTTAGAACCCACCAGTCTATGAATCTCCTGAAACTGGCCAATAAATAGTCACACAGAGACATCTGTGTTTAAGTTTTGTGCGTTAATGTTATAGTTAATGCAGTGTAACCTTAGAACACTGCAACTATTCTTTATGAGTTTCACAGCATTGGAAGTTGACTTATTCTGCAGCCAGAAATCTCTCAGTTTCTGGAATTTCAATTCATCAATTTTCTGATTAAATGATGCCCACGTTATCTTGAACGAAACATAAGTGAGTAAAACAAAAAAGGCAATAGAACTGTTAAAAAAGCATGCAAAGATCTTAAAAGTGTCGAATTTTAATTGGTATTTTCACCCTTGCACAGCAAACCATTTAGGTGTGTCATCTTACCTCCCTGAACTCTGACCACTAATCATCTTGCAAAGAAACACTTCTAAAACCAAATGCTTCTGAAAATTCAAACAAGTACTTTTGGAAGAAATGCCATAATTGTGAGTTGCAAATACCCTTATATCCTGTGTTGAATACCAACACAGGAGTGTTTTTTTAGACCAAGCACAATAATTTCTGACATGAAGACACTAAACGGGATCAGCACTGCAGTTTCTACATAATCAGTGGTTCCTAGAACTATTAATAAGAAAAATATAAGTAAATACATGAATTAATTTAGAGATGAAAACCATCGTTTCAAAACATAAAGTACCATAAATATCAGATTCTTTGGGGATGAAGTCATTGCCCTAGAACACTTTTCCTTCTCCATGCTGTCTGCTATTCCTAGAATTATCAGTATATGTGAGAGAAGTTCTCAACAGTTGCAATTCAAATACTATTTCCACATCCTGTACATCCTTTCATTAAAAATAAATAAATAAAACCACTATAAATTCAGTCTCCTTTTCTCCCAGAACACTCCCCCTTTAGAGGCTCAGCTTGGAGCCAGCTTGCTGCCTTTGTGCCCAGGCTCTGGCAGCACCCTGACAGCAAAGGCATTTTTGCTCCTACCAGCTTCACCGGCCTGTTTACACAGAATATCCAGTGTTCCCATCAGCCAGGACACAGGGGTGACATGCCCCTGCCTGGAGGAACCTAACAAAAGTCTAAATTAGCTCTGACAGTAAACAAAGGGAAAAGGCAGGGCTGCACATAGAAACAATTATGGAATGTTTATTCCAAGCTGTCTGCAGAGTCCTTTATGTTCTGCTTTCTCACAGATTCAGACATCTGTTTAGACCAGAGGACAAACCGGTGGTCAGCAGCAAAATTCACAATTGCCAGCTCACACATGCCCTCCCTTTTCATTCATACTTTTAGTCACTGACACATCACTTCACTCTGGGGGCTCAGAGCCCACGTAGGAACCTCTATGCCTGAGCTCTGCTCCACAGCATGGAAAACACCCAGGAAAGCTCCACACAGCACCCACAGGAACCTCTGAACTCCTTCCCAGAGATGTCTGCTTGGCACAGCCAATGCTGCTCTAAGGGCTCTGAGTGCAGCACAATCCCTGAAGATGCGATGTGGTTCGAATCTGAAGCTGCATTTTGGACAGAACATGATAGAGCATCAACTGCTTCCCTCAGACCACAGAGAAGCTTCTCTGGTGTGTTACAGTCCACCATTAAAATCCAATCTCTAATAAAATCTGTCCAATTGCAAAGCTTTCAACAGAGTTCAAATAACAATGGATCACAAGCCATTCCCCTGTTCAAAAAGTCAGACTTCATGGCATACCCAAATCTTAACTATTGAAGAGACCACTGCAGTTTCCTTGCTAGCTTAAAACCTCTTCTTTTATTTTCATATTCTTTCTATGAACTGTTGAAAGTCCCCATGCTTTGGCCTTTGGTTTTCCAGCTATGACTTTACAGGTTTCACATGGTTTACTCATTTGAACAGCAAATGGAGATCATTAAATACTTCCAGGAGTAGGTGTCCTTAACTTTGGTTTCTTTTGGCCCACATAAACCCTTAGCTCAAGAGATTCCTCAGTTCAGACAAACTTTTCAGTACGTGTTTTGATCTGGCTTTGATTATCTCCTTTTGGTTGGAAATAAGATCAATGTCCTACACGGCTGTGTACCAACCCATCAGTCCAGCACAGCACTCTGGAGGCTCTGCTTGAACCAAATTTTAATACTCAGGAAAACCTGTCAGAAGCCCAACTCTCTGTTGTGCACTTCAGAAATGTCCCCATATTCCTACTCCTTTTCCTATGCAATAGTAGGTCATACAAGCCTCTGAACTGCAGAGAAAGTAAAAACAAAAGCAAAGGAAGTTCTTTTACTTCCTTAAAGGAAACTGAGCAACTCTATTTTAACATTATTATGAAACTTGAAGGAAACCTTATGATTTTGATGGCTCCAGGCCAGAATTGAATATTAACTGGCAGCAAAACCATTCTAGAACATAGAGATAATTACATAATTCTTTAAAAAACAGCATCAGAATGTAATTATTTTAAACTTACCATTTTAAAACCATATACCATATGCTCATAACTATAAGCACAGATCCTAATCACCCCCAGATCAGCCAGTGGCTGATCAGATAACATCACAGCTCCGAAAACGCACACAAAGGCAAAGCAGTTAACATGCTTAAATCATTAAATGATTTTTGGGGTTTAAGTTAAGGTTTTACTTTTTACAGTTTTAATTGTTTGAACAACTCCATCTCCTGCTATAACACTCCCCTGTGCATGTTTCCTGAGCCTCCCTCTGCCCCAGTGTCAGGGGCTGTGTCCTGAGGCAAAAAACTTCTTCTGGCACTAACTTTGAAAGCAAACATTGCAGGGATGCACTCAAAGCTAGTTGTGAACAACCAGGGAAGACAAGTTGAATAAACAGATCAGTGAAGAAAGCTCATAAACACAGAAAAATGCTTATTTTCCCACACTGAGTCAAATTTATCCCATGTAATGGTCAAGATGGTGTTAGTATTAAGGACAGCATTTTTCACTGCTTGTCAGCTCTTCCACTCAGGTTAGATTTGGATTTCAGAATGTGATCTGAGTTCCCAAATCTGTACTTCTTTTCCTTCCAAATGACCTTATACTGGGTCAGTTTATACCCTAGCTCACACATACATTTTCTGCTGGCGGAAGTTACACACCCACAGACCTCAGAGGCCAACACAGGATGATTTGCTCACAGGATCCAAACTGACATGATCTGGGGACACTTTCTCTCTTCAGCACACTCTCCCTCCTGTCTTGTGTCCCATCTTCACCTGGTCCTTCACTTACCCTCTGGAGAACTGCCAGAATCTGAACCCAGTGCCCCAGCCATTCTCCCTCAGATGTCAGGGGGAAATGCACACTCACCACTCTAACCCTAAAATTCACCATTTTACATCTGCTGATTTGGCCACCACTGAGAGTCTTCCAGGTAGTAAAACACCATTTTACTAAATTAGCTTAATTATAGATGTGGAAAATGACAGTGCAACAACCTGGTAAGTATTGCAAGAGGGATGGAAGGGATTACATTGATTTTTACCCGTCACATTTCCACTCTATCCTATCCTTGTGTTCAAGCTATATTTTGACCCTCATACCAAAAGATTTTTTCTTCTGCCTATAGCCCTGCATGAGATCTGTTCCATCCTGGTTTTATATGTCAGGTGACCCAAAACTTCCATATTCAACCACTTCCATAAAATCTCAAGGATTCGAAATTACAGGGCAGATACACACTTCTGTTCCAAATGGAAAACCTGTGCTTCTCCACACATTCTACTATTACCCACTGCAACTCATACTGGAGAGGAAAAGAAAAGATTAAACATACTTTCTTCAGCAGTTTTGTCATCTTCCTGCAATCTAACCCCAGAATGGTGATTACACAGATGCATTAGCACACAGTCAGCATTTTGTGCTGCCCTTTCCTCCCCACAGCACTCTGCACAGCTGCCAACTCGCCTGGCTGCTTGAGAGCTGAATGGGGAATAACACAGGCAACAAACTGGGAAAAGTGCCATGCTGCTGGCAAAAGGGCATGCCTGGCTCTTCCCTGGATCCTCATGGCAGCAGCACAAGCTAACCACGAGGAACACATCATCTCACAGAGAGAGACAGCTGAACACACAGGTGCAGACAGGAGAGTTATTGCTTCAAAAGGAAAAATAAAAATAGGTTTAGGTAAACAGTGCTGGCATTAAACATCATGTCCCAGTATTTCCTTGGAAAGGCCCTTTGGCTACAGTTCTGTTGCTTTATTTGCTTAGCTGGTTTTACATTTTATCAGCCCACAGAAGCTCCCCGTGAAGGTACCCAAAGGTCCTCAGAGAAACACAAGGCTGTGTTCAGACTCAGGAGCAATCAACAAACCAACACCACAACCACAGACAGAGGGAAGGAGAATAAAGCATGGGAAATGCAGGGCAAAGTGCAAGAACCTGTGCCAGCATCACTCTGTCCTTTTACCAGTGATTAAGCACCGAGGGTACCAGCTGTGTGTCTGCAGGGTCCCCATCAGCACTGCCAGCATCAGCAAGGCACAGCACAGCATCCTCCACCACCCAGGTAAATCCATCAGTGCACACCCTGACACACAGCTCTGCTGTCTGGTTTTATTTTCACAAGGGAAACCATGAATGTGGCAATTTGGGGGGGAAACTGACTTCATTCTTGGTTCATGCTGAAGTTTTGGGTGGCTGTAGAAACTATGAATGGATCAGCTGAAAAACAGCCCCTGATGAGTATTTCCAGACAGCCATTCTGAAAGTGCTCACCATGTGGCACAAACAAACAAGCCTAATTATTTCAGCTTCCAAAAATCAGTTAAGAAATATGCCAGCTGTCTAGCTTTTCAAAATCCAGTTTACTTCTCTAATCAATATGAAATAGCCTGTCAATCTTGCTCTGAATCCTCTGCCTGTCATCAGAACCACTTAGAGCCTAATCACACACCATCTACCTTTGTAGACCTCCTGGCAAATGTTTCTATTATCAGCTTGCACAATGCAAAAAAAAAAAAAAGCTTTCTTGCTGCTTAGGATGAACCATTACATTGATGATTCAGGCATTATCTGTTTTTTCAAAAAGAATTGTAAATGCCATTTGTCACAGTACACCTTCCCACTCTTATATTTCTTCACTGAACAAGAAAATGCTTCACCCAGCTGTAATCAGAGAACATCTAATATTTTCAAGACAAACAAGAACACAAATTTTGAATTCTAACCTAAACTCAATGGAACAAAACAAGCCATGTGCTGTATCCTCCCCTATAAATTTTAGACAATAAAATTTCCCAAATTCTTCTGCCCTAAATAGTGTGCAAAGCTAAATGCTTGCTTCAGGGATTCACCAAAGTGCAGCCTGAATTTAACAGAATATGAAGCATGTCACAGTCTGTACAGCATTCCTAGTATCATCCTGGAAAACTGCTACAGAAACCTTCAGTCATCATCAGCCTTTGCACAGCTTTATGACCAACAGTTTCCAATTCTGTTTCTATGTAACTTATGCCATGCACTGGCCTACATTTCCATTCCCTGTTACAGAAAGCATTTTCAAAAGCACATAAAAGAAAATAAGAAAATATGCATTTTGAAACATAATATTTTATCAGTACTGCAGTATTTTAATACAAGTTCCATTAAAATTAACATGACACTCAAATCCATGCAAGTTAAAATCTTGCTTGAAATCTACATTTAAGTCTCCTCCAAGCATTTGACATTTCTTCCCTTTTTGCTCCAAAATTTAAGTTTTATTTTTTTGTATATAATTTACCACCCAAGCCAGAGTTTTTTAAATACACCCTTCTGAATGTGAATCAATGCTCACTTACTGCCTCCCTCTCCCAGGGAATCAAGATTAAAGGCTATGTTCAAACACTCCCCAAATGTGATGCACTGCTGGGACAGTTTTGACCCAAACTACATTTTTTGTCCAATATCTGGACTACTGAGGTTCTCTTTAAGCAGCTTTTTTCTCACCCTCGAGGCTGCTGTCTGGCAACATTTGTGTGTGTGCTGCCCCAGTGCCTGTCAGGCTGCCACAATACCTTTCCCTGCACATTATTGGTAACTATCTACCAGTAACTCCCAAAACTTTCCTGCATTCCCCATAACAAACTCCATCTTCTTTAGTCTGCTCATACCTCCTTCACCAAATGATTCTCTAAACAGCCAAAGCAATAGCTGAGTATTTTGTGCACACTCCTTGAGAGAGCACCTTCATCCCTTTGGTAGAGGCAGGCTTGAAGACTCCACCCTCTTGAACAATTAAAGTACCACCAGCTCCTCTGTGGCATCCATCATAAACCAAAAATCTAAATCATAAAGCATATGTTAGTAGGTGGATTAACATTTAATTCTTATGCTCATGTGATGTATGCTTGTGAGCAACACATATCTCACAGTGGTTTTCCACTTAATTAATTGCCAACATGCTATTGTTGGCCAAAAGGTAAAATTGTGGGGAGATGACAAGAATATGCAACTGGAACTGACCATTAATCCAGATAAAAGCCACACTTAGAACCACATGAATCCACCATTCATTTTTTGGGCAATAACAGGCAGACACACTTAAGATACAAAGCCTTTATACATAAAAGAATTTTTTTCCTTTTAATATTTGCAACTTCATAAAGGAAAGCATCCAAAAGTCTAGTTTCAAATTTCTCCTATGAGATTGTGAAAATAAAAAAAAAACATACATAAGAAACCCCACAGGACACTTTAGGTTTTGTTTGTCTAAGGAGGTTATGGTAAGTATGTAAAAATACACACCCCCTTGTAAAACCACTGGAGGAAGCACACTTCATGGGGACAGTGATTTTGCACACCATGAAGCATTGCTTTTTGTGTTTCTTCACTCCAAGATGCCCACCTCTAAAACTAGACCAAAAAAAAAAGATCAGAAGACAAAAGAAAGCTGTCAGAGAAAATGAAGCTCCCAATCATGAAAATTCAACTATTTAAACAAGTTTTTTACAAGTTAAACAAGTTTTTAACAAGTCAAAGCCTGCAGCCTAACACAAGGCACACATCTACACAGGTACAGACACAGCCTCAGTTACACCAAAGCCATTTTACAGATCTGTTGTTGTCAGACCTTCCTACGACACCTCTGTCCCTCAGTGCTTCCCTTGCCCCAGAACAGGGAGCTTGTTCAGCATGGACTGAATCTTATAAAAACTACTATTTAAGCACTACTGAGTCCACATAACACAATCAAGACACTACAATTAAAAGCCATTAGAGAGGAGCATATGTGTTTTAACCATGTGCACTACTTGTAGTTACCTTTTTGAGAAGATTAAAATTAAGCAGCTTTTGCTTTTCATCTCACTCACACCCTCCCACTACAAATTCTGTCTGAGCTAATCCTCCTTGTAGAGACGTCAAAACAGGGCATGTGTATTACAGCTACTTACTGCCAAAATGTGCTGGTTTAATATCCCATTACGATTGTAATACTGGCACAATAACTTATTATATGTGACAGCCTTTGCAGTTAGTCAAAGATAGAGCCACTTATTCAGTACTGACTTTTTCATCACATAAAAATATCTTTGTAAAATTTGTAGAAGAGAAATTTTAAGATCTGTGCTCAGATGCCCATCTGAGACTAAGATGCCAGACAAAATAAAAGGCTTTTAAAGTCATTACACATGCTTTTCCTACCCTGTAATTTCAAAGACTTTATGTAAAGTGATCAGTCCAGAAATTCAGGTTACAGTGCTTACAAATGCATGGTTAACTCCTTACTTCCCGGCTTTTTAAAACACACTTTCACAGAGTCTTGTTTTGTTTTTTTTAAGGGCCACGCTCTGCACAAAGGCCAAGACAACGTCCACCTCAGAGCACACTTCCAAGGAGAAGCCCACGCTTGTCGAAACGCTCAGGGTTATTATTCGGGAACCTGCAGCACAGAAATACAATAAGAAGTCTGTTCAAGGCCCTAGAAATATCTAGGTTAAGTACGTGCGATGCAAAGGATGCTGTGGGACACGCTAAAGACAAGAGGCGTCAGGAAACAGGTGGATGCACGAAGTTACTCCACTCCAGCCGCAGTGTATCCGCCGACAATGGACGGCAAGTGCCGGGACCCGGAGCAGCACCGGCACCGGGAGCAGCCCCGCTCCAGCCCCGCTGCCGCTCGCTGCCAGCCGAGGCGGGCGCACGCGGGGACTCGCAGGGCAACGAGCCCTGCCAGCCCCTGCCCTGCACGGCTCGCACACCGGCTCGCACGCACCGGCACCGGCTCGCACACGGCTCGCTGCCCGCGGGTCTCGCACAGCCCGGGTCCGGCCGCGCTCCCGCCCGGGGCAGGGCTGCAGGGCTGACCCGCCCCGAGGCCCCGCCGGCCGAGCCCCCCGCCCGCCAGGCCGCCCCGGCCGAGGCTCCGCGCCCGCAGCGCTCCCGCCACCCCTCCCGGAGCCGGGCACGGGCCGCACCCCCCGCTGTCCCCGGGCGTCGGCAGCGACCGCCCGCCCGCTCCGCCGAGCCCCTACCGGGGCAGCGGAGCACCGCGGAGCACCGCGGACACGGCAGCGGCGTTCCGGGGCAGCAGGCACAGCGCTCCCCGGCGGCGCGTCCCGGGCGCTGTCCCACCTGCCCGAGGGGGCCCAGCCCCGCCCGCAGCCGCCCCTCACCTGCCTGGCCGCGCTCGGCGCCTCCTCCCGGGCCCGCAGCTGGAGCCGCCGGAGCCGCCACGCCACGGCCGCGGCTCCGCGCCCGCCGAGCGCCCGGCCCACCCTGGCACCGCCCCCCCGGCCACGCCGCCCGCCCGCGCCCCCTGCCGGCCGCCGCCGCCCCGCCACCGCCCGGGCAGCTCCGCACGGCACGGCCGGGACGGGACGGGACGGGACGGGCCGCCCGCTGCCCCCCGCTGCATACGCGGCCCGTCCGCCGAGGAGCCGAGAAGCGTCAGCCCTCTGAAGCCGCCTTCTTTCACAGCCACAGCGGCGGGGAGCAGCGAGAGGCTCCGGGGCCAACAGCGGGCACCCAGCCCGAGTTCCCCACGCCCCAGCCCTGGTTTTCAACTTCCCGCTGCTTTTAGCTGGCAGCGTTGGAGAGAATGGCTCTCGGTTCCCCGGAGATGCAGCTGGGCGCGGTGGGTACTGCCGCTGACTCCGCTGGCGCGTTCTTCTGATTTCTGACTCACCGGAGTACGGCTGGAAGCTGTCATGGCCCTTTGGAAGAAATGCCACAAATTTCAGTACAAAGATATAACAAACAGTTCTCCTGTGCAGCTGATAAACGTGAATTCATTCTATAACTTGCGCACTTGCACCAGGATTTGCTCCAAACAAAGCAGTTCCCAGCTAACCAGCCTGTCCTCTCACAGGAGCCAATTCTGCTCCCCTAGCAGGAGTGCTTGTTCATTCCTGCAACCTTTCAAATGCACCAATTTTTCATGTATCCCTAAACCACACTCTAAAATCAGTTCTGCAGATTTGGGGAATGCCCTAATTCCCTTTACACATCTACTCTGGCATGTGGATGCAGAGCCTATTTGAGTGCTAGGTGATCAAAAGTGATAGGAAAGATGTGTGCTAATGTCTTTACAAACAATTCGATGGGTGAAGGTATGGCTGTTAACGTCTTTGAAATGGGTCTTGATGTCTCTGCCAACTTCAAAAATCAGATTCCTTACCGGGCTCAGACACCTTGACTCCTGGAACAGACAAGGGTCTGCACAAGGGTAAAATGCCAGGTTCAAGGGGGAATATGGGGTGAGTGGTTTGGAAAGGCTGAACCTTCCTAGCAGCTCAGCCGATGGGGAAAGGAAGAGGGACACACACAGCTGGGGGTTCAGGATAAAAGGGAGGCTGCACCCTCGAAAACCTCAAAAGAGAAACTGCACAGAGGTGTGCCCCAGTGGACTCTCTCCCTTTATTTGAATAAAGACTCCTCTGTATGAAAAGCACGCTGCCTTTTCACAGAGTGATTTTCTGTACAAAACCTATGCACTGTCACTAAAAATGTGGCACCACCATCTTTAGTTGCAGTAAGGAGGCACCTTGAAGAATGTCTGTGGTTCTCACACTCCCATGGCTCCACTTGCAGCCCGGGATACTTCTGCCAGCTCCCAACTGTGCTGTCACACTGCTCTGCCAGGTCACAGACACACTTATCTCTGTGGCCTCTACTCTTGGGTCACTGTGACTGGTGATCACAGCCCTGCCAACAGCAGCATGGAGCCAAGTTTTCTTTCTTTGATGTTGCACATCCACAGAGCCAACATATCCAGGAAAAAGATTGGGCATGGTTTCCTGGCTGAACTTGTACTTGTGCATGACTGGTATGGTTTCACCTGGAAATGTGCTGAGGTTCTCCAACTTTCTCTTTGGGATAAGAAGTAGGAATTAATCTAGTTTTAACCAACAGACTGCAGAGCAGTGTGGGAAGGGGTTGTTCAGCTCAGATCAGAATGGAGCCTGTCCCCACTGCTGCTCTCCAAAAGCCATCCTCAGAGCTGCTCAGCAGCCTGCAAACGACTGCTGCACATCAAATGCAGGCACAGCTGTTCTTCCCTGCTACCAGCATCACATCAGACTAGAGCTAATTGATCACAATAATTTTCTTATTTTATATAAAACCAGTGTCAACCATCTGAAAAAGAATGGCAGGTAGAGGAATGGAAGACAAACTATGAACCCCTAGATGTGGACAGGGAGTTCTGGCTGCAGTTACCAGATCACTTTAGGGCATGTTAGGATAGCAAAATGCCCAACCATAGCACAAAGAAATCTGACCTTCCACCACCCAGAAAGCAGAAGGCATACCTTATAGAACAATTATCTCTGCATGGAAACAGTGATTTGCCATGATGGCAAATGTTTGCCAGGGCAGTCACATTTCCACATCCCTCCAGGATAAAGTGCAGTTCAAAAAGGATTTAGGATTCAGAAACTGTCAATTGGAGATCCTTGGGAGAAGGCTTAGGTAGGGGTTAGTTCACAATTGTCCTGCAGACAAATTCTAACACACATAGTACACAATCAATTCGATTTCACAGCATAAAATAATTCATTTTTCTATTTAATCCAGCAGCTAATACTTCTTCAAGAAAGGAGAATCAGAGAGTAAGCTCAAAGACTTTACCCAGAATACCAGCTAGATACCATCTACTGCTTGCTAGATAGGTTTACAGCCAGTTTTGTGCATAAAGAAAGGTTTGGGGCACTTCTAAGCTATTGTATCCTTGAACTGTGTGAGAGTATTTTATATGAAGTAATATTTGCATGCACTTGTTTCACTTCTAGGCTTATTTCCTCACTCACAGTTTCAGACCCTCTAAGTCTGTGGGTGGGGGTTTTTCTTCTTTTAGGAACAGAGGAGTTTCGGTGATCTGAAGCATTCTTTCAGTTCCATTGTTTGACTTGGGCTGGATTTCTCAACTACACGCGTGGATGCTTCAGAGAGTCCTCACTCTCCATCTAGTAAAAGGTGTCATTCTTAGCAAGCACTATTTTCATTTTGCCAATTACTGTCTGAGATGCTTTGTGTTTCAGTCCTACTGCTTTTAAGTGTATTACAGAAACTGCTGGGTCTGGAAGGAAACCCCTTTGAAAACAGTTATTTGTGCCTCTTTTCACCACCACATACCTGAAGTCTGATACCACCTCTTTCAGCTGCTTTGTGCATGTTCCTGTGTCATTCCAGGTGTCATGTGGTGTATCTGTCCAATGCCTGACAAAGTTACCCCTGATTTTATAGCTTTGAGTACCTTGGTGACTCATGTATATTTCAAAACTATATTCCTGTAACTTACTAGGATAAAAATATCATTACCCATTAAATTCCCAGACTCTAAGTCTCACTGGATCTTTTGGAATCTTTTAATAATGTTGTAACTGTTGATTTGGATATGGTGCCACAGCCACTCACAGAGATTTCTGTAACCCTTCTATTGCACTAAAGGAGCTTCTGTTTTCCTTAGAGGCTGTCTATTATCTTATTCATCAGCATTTCTACATATATGGCTTTACAGCATTTAAATTATCTCTGCAGGGAGTCATTCAATCCAACCCTCAAAGATGGTATTTTGCAGAATATCATGATCATGTTAAATGTTATGTTTTCATCTCTTGCTATCAGGATTTAGTTCCTGATAATATCATCACACTCAGTCTCATCAGTTTCAGCAGTAATCAAGCAATCAGTAATTAAAGTACATGCTAGGAATATTACCACATATCTCGTTATTTTCCTCTACTCTTTCATGGGTTGATTAAATCTCAAATAATAATTACAAATTCTACATTGTTTCTAGGTGAAGAAGGATACAGCCTTATGTGGCTGTACATGCCAATATTGCCCTTTCTTTTGGATAGCATTATAGAAAACTCCATTTATTTTTCAGAGGGAACAGAAGAATGCTATTTGCTCATGACTCTGTGTCCTGGAGGATAAAATACCCCTTCATTTGGAAAATTACTGATTTATTTGCAGGACTTAAAAAATAAATTAGGACTTCTGAGCAAATGTAACTTGGACAGTTAGTCTGGCTTATTAATTCCTCTTTTTTTTTCACATCCAACTGCCATGAAGCTGGATGCAGATCAATCACTGGATTAAAATACAGGCCCAGCAGGGCAATGTTTTATCCCAGCAGGAGCCACAAGAGTATTGCCAGTGCATGGCAGAATGGCAAAGACCAGTGAAGTCACCCAACAGCAGTGCAGTCAGCTACCTACAAAGTTAGTTTAGCACTCGTGGGACAGAATCACCACATGGCAATGTTGCCCATCACATTCCAGCTGTACTTTTTTTAAGTGTTCATAGTGATGTATTTTGAAGAAACGAGCTTGTTGTCACTTCTTTGTGGAGAAATTGCTGCAAGCAGCAGTAACCACAAACTTAATTTGAAGTTAACCACAAATTTAAGTCAAAGCTTTTGAAAGAGGAAATATGTGGGACCACACTTGGGGAGGAATGTACGCAGCAGAAATAGGCTCTATAAGTACACTAATAAAATACTTACATAGTGCATTTCTTATTTCTCCCCAGCAGAAAACCAAGTGCCATTTCCCACTTTACAGACATTCAGCAGTAATCTTCATAGCCCAATTTCTCTGGACTTGCTGGAGAAATGGACTTGCTAGCATGAGACACAGTAGGGGAACCATAGCTCTCCTTTTGCTCAGTGCCTCTGGAGATAAAGCTTAAGTGGCTTCTTTATTTTGGCATAACACCTAATGACACATCATACTTCAGTTCTGATCAAAGGGCTCCTGTTCATAACTCACACTTCAAAGCAGTTTAAAATGAGATCCTACACTCATTTAAGAGTATAAACAAGTGACTCAAACTCTAGCTTTTGCTACTATCTAAGATCTCTTCTAATGAGTATCTCTCGCATTGATAGCCAGTAATTGTATTCGTAGACTTTTCTCCAGGTGTTAGTCTGAATGCTTATCTAGGTTTGAACAGCACATATAATGAGGTGTGACAGACAGCTTTTGGGACAGCCTTAGGCCAAAATTAAATGTTAAGGAACTTTCCTCTTAGAAACCCTGCTTTATCTCTCCAAATAGTAGAGCTATGGGATGGAAACCAACTTGGAGAGAGCACCCTCTTTGCCTCTCTGATAGGTGCACTATTTGGCCAACTTACTATTTCACCTATTTAAAGCTCAATTTAGTAATTTTCCACTAGAATTAGCTTCTGAAAAGAAACTCAACAAAGGGTTCAGCATAGTCCTCTGAAACACAGGTCTCAGATTGTCTGAATATGTATCATTGCTTTATTTGCATTTCAAACAATGCAGATAAAAGTACAAATGCCCAAAAAGGCGGCAGGTGCATAGAAAAAGCCTCAAAAACAACACTTAAAATAACTGCATGCATACACAGCTACTCTCCAGTGTCATTTATGATCCCAAACAGCTCCTTCTGTCTCCCTGGAATAAGGCAAGCCATTCTTCCAGCACTTAATTGGTTCTAGGGGTAACCAAGTCCAGCTGCTCTGTCTGGCAAAGCAGCACAGCTGCCTTCTCTCAGTCCAGAGGAGCCGGGGAGAGGGGGAAAAGGGAAAGTACCCCCCACTCCAAGAGCTCCATTCCCAGGGTCTCACATACCTGACTAGAATCCAGATCAGAATTTTAAACAGATCCTTTAGGAGAAGCAATCAGCTTCCTAGGCAACCAGAGTGGCCACATTGCTGGCTGCTAACACGAAGATAGGAGGAAGGGGAGAGGGTGTGAAAATATATATATATACACACACACACATATATATGTATGTATATATATAAAAGATTGCCCTTATACGCTTCAGGAGGGTTTCCTAGTTCATAAATATTCTTGCTGCAAGCTGTGATTTTAGTTAAATGCAGATGCAACTTGCCAAAGATGTAGGCAGTAGAGTTATTCAGAGTGACAGCTCTTAGCCCTTCTGTTGCTGGGTGAGTTAGGATCAGATGGTGAGATGCCAGCAAAACTGGCTTTAGTGTCTGAATGCTTCCTGGCTTCTGAGGAATTCCCAGGTATCTTCCTGGGGAAGAATTCTGACCCTTCTGGCAGAACAAAACTGAAGAGTTGCCATAAAGTTAGGAAAATTTTAAGCACATGATATTATTTCCCTGTTGTATTTAGTTCTCAAGGAAACTGCTAACTTAGAAAGTAAAACTGGGGAAACCTACCTGGGAAAATAGTCTTCAGCAAGGACAACATCACTTCTGGTTCCTTATGACCCCATTCTCTGATACACATCAAACCAGCTCATGAGAGACCCCAGCAAGACAAGAAAAGTGGTGGCTGTTCTTGCATTAAAATCAATATCAAGGGCACTTGTATGTCCCACACTGCTGTCCAAAATGAAGTTGGGAAAAGCCTTGGAATACTTTATGGACACACACACACACACACAGAGAAGTTGGTGTTGACATACAGATATTTTTCATACTGCATTATTTGTCACCAGAGAGGCAAAGAAGTCATATGGAACAGGAATGTCAGCCTCCTTAGGCTGCAGGCACTAACACTGCTTTGCATCAAAGCCAGCAGGTACAGCTCCATTTGGCATCCAGACCTGATGCTCCATCAGGAAACAAAGTGTACATCAACACAGATAACATGGGTGGATGCAAAAGAAAATAAGAATATAAAGTTGAAATATGAATAACACGGAATAATTTAGGTATCTGAGTATCTTAGCATCCTATTTCTGTGCACAAATCCATTGGCTGAGAATGCAAGGCAGATATATTCTGGAGCCATGTCCTAGTTTAAGAAGAGATAAATAGCACTTCAAGATCCACCCTCCCAAAATTTTAATTCTTCCTGCTTATAATTAACACTGACTAACATATTGTGAATCAGCAGAAGACAAACACACGTACATGCACATCCTGCTGTATCAGATGAACTTCCAATACCAACACACATAACTGCTCCAAGGCAAGAATAGCAACATACTAAGCAGTTATAAAGCCAGACACTCCAATATAATTTATTTCTAGCTGTATTTGATACTCATGTCAGAATACACCTCACTTTTAGGGTTCAGTTCTTCTGCTCTAACATACAGAAGGCACCACCCCAGTGTGTAGGAACAAATAAGTGTGTAGAATGTAGAGATGAATGAGTTGTGGAGTATTTTCTCAGTGTGTCAGAGAAAAAACAGTCTGGCTAAGCCAGGTTTCTCTGTTTTATACCCACATATGGTGAGGATTTCAAGAATTAATTCCCTCCTCACTACTTTATGTTCTGTCAAAGGAACAAATCCAGTAACCTAAGAGTAGCCCCAGTCTTAGGAGAACTTGCTTTCAGACAAGGAAGTGAAAAAGCCATATTTTAATTCTTGATTCAGCCTGGAGGAACTTGCTGTGAACAGAAGTTACAAGCAGGCAACAGACAGTATTCCCAGAATATCTAAAAAACTGTAATTGTAGCACTGTCTGATTCCTTTTGGCTCCTCCTGTTCTTACAGATCTTTGCCAGTACATTCTGTGAAGGAAAAAAGTCCCCCATTCTACTCGATACCCCTAGGCAGTTAATTCTTAAATGTTCTGGTGCCTTTGGGTGGGGGCAGCCAGTGAGGCTGGGCAGCATTGTTAGGGCTCCTTAGCACCCTTAGGGCCACTTATTTCTTCTTCATAGGAGCAACGTTTCTTGTTTACAGCATTCACAGAGGCACCTTCCTCAGCGAATTGTGTGGTGTATTAACCAGCTCTTTTAATATTCTGCAAAGAGCACCCCTGGCTCTCAACAATCAGCTCTTACAAGATTTCCACTATCAGTGCAGATCCATGTGAAGCATGGCAAATACAAACAAGAGAGGCAAAGGGCAGGATGCTGAGCTGGGATGTGATGCTGGGTCAGGAGAATGACACTTTCCCACAGCCTAAGGCCCAGCGTGTGCAAGGGGTTGGCAGCAAAGTTTACTTCAATGGGTCTGATGATGGCTTGCTATTCTTTGCAAGAATTTTCTCTTTAAAAGAGTAGTGTAAAAAAAATACTTCCCTTGCTATCTCAGCCTTTCCCCTAATTATTTCATTTTCTCTTTGTATTTTTTGCTCTTCTGATACAGGTTACAGCTGAGACATTTTTCCAGCCAAAAAGTAACACTGTACTTTTTTTGTACAGTGGTTACAAACCACGGTAACTTTTAGAGTGCTCTGTAAAATTATAGATGCTAAAAAGGGTACTTGGAGATTGCCCTTTATTGCATACATCATGAGGAGAAATGTAATTTTTCTATTTTTAGTATATTAAAGACAGTGTAATTTTTTTAGGTTAAATGAGCAAATATCAGACCAAATGATGGTCCTAGAGGTCACCTCTATCTTGCTGAATGCAGACTATCAGCATTCAGATTTAATGAAGAGTGTCTGCCAGTGTAAATCATTTGTCACTTGTTTTTTCCCTTTTCAGAAAAACTGATGGTTTTGTCTTGTTAGTTTTTGCATGCAGCTAACTAGTGTGTTTCAAGGGCAGGACAAGATCAAGCAAAGATGGGAGGGTACTGAGTCAGGAATGTAAGAGAGGCAAATAATGTGCAGTGTGTGATGACAAAAAGAGACCATTTGATCATAGCCACTGCAGAGACGAGCTAAGTAGCACAAGTCCTGTGGATGGGCATCAGATTGCCCATAATGAAAAGAATTAGCAAAGCAAGGGCCCAAACACTCATTAGCTCAAGTACAAGTCTGAAAACAAACATATCTATATGCATGGAGATGTCAGGAAGGATTAATCCCGCATCTCAAGCAAAGAGTGACCCAGCTGCAGCAGATTGAAGAGCTTCATTTCCAGCTATTGGGCAGACAGGGAGAATTTCGCTACTACTGCTACCCACAAAAAACTGCAGGTCCCCTCAAAAATGAATTAGGGAACCCACCTGAGGGATCACAGCTCCTATCTAAGGATCAAGACCTGAGGAATCCACCAAAATACTTCCTTACACATGGCATGGTAAGGAATACATGCCAGGGCCTTACCAAGCAGACAGGCAGGGCACGAATGCCCTCAGTCTGACACTTATACAAAAGTCTACAGACAGCTGCCAGTGTAGACCCTCCTGTCCATGTCTGTGCTGTGGGAGAACTGGGGATTGGATGTGTATCCCAACAGCAAACATCTGCATACATTGTAAGCTGCAGCCCAAATGTGGAGAAAATAGAGCAACATGCCTCTCTCTCACTGCCTGCCATTAAAGTGAGCTCTGGCTGCTTTTGCAGCTGCAGGAAACCAGGGGCTTGTTTTCCTGACAGCCTTCAAGTGAAGAGAGTTTTCTATTTTGAGAATTTCATTACCCTTCCCCACTCCAGTAGTTTGATATTTCTTTTCAGAAGCTTGAAAGTAGTAATAACCACTGAGATTTGTCTATTTTTCCCCCTCAAAAATGGAAGCTCTAAAGTTGAATTTGCACTTGAAACATTTAAGCGATTTTTTGTTTCCCCATGCAGTGGCAGACTTAGTAGATTCTGAGAGTTTTTAAAGTAGTCTATATTGGTTGTGCTTATTTTGCAGGCTGATTTCAGACATACAAAAAGAGCTCTGTCATTCCCCAGTGACCTCAATGGGGTTTTTTCAGGTTTACATCAGCATGAATAAGAGGAGGAGAATCAGCCCTTTTAAAAAGCAAGATAGCAATGCAAGCCTCTTGCCCAGAGTCAAGTGCAAGTTCTGAATGAAGAAAGCATTCTTACATTTAATAGGTATTTGTGTTCTACTGAATTCTGCTAATATTAGGTACATGTTAAAATACTTTTTTAAAAATCCTTAAATGGGCTCAGATACAAATAATGAGATACAATCCCATATTCTGCTCTCAGTGACACTGGTGTCAGATTTACTTCACCTCCAATCAAAACTTGACACACCAACCCTGCCAGGTAACTCCAGTACAAGCTTTTAAGACTTTATGGCCCTTTAGAGGGACCATGTAAAGTTGGGGGAAAGAACGACTAAAACCTGCACAGGATGTGCTGTGAAACTTTAGTATCTCTTTTTCTGGCTGCTTGTATTTAGAGAAGTAAAACCACCACTGTATAAGTGTTGGGTTTATGTGTTAAACCTTCTCTGAGTAAAATGAGATTGCACTGTTTGTATGTGGGTTTTTTATTTGCTAACTTGCACACCAGGAGCAAATGCTTGTTTCTTAGCAGACTATAAAACAATCTGTGTTTATCTAAGGGTACTGTCTAATGTTTAGAGGCCCTTATTTACAGTGCATTGTAAGTATGCTTGGATTTTTCTACTCTGACAGATTAGAAACCCCCTGCAGCAGTGAAACTTTTCATAAACTTTCTGATGTGGTTTAACCTATCCCAGCTGAAACCAGGGCAACTTCAAACTTTTACACTTAATAAACTGATAATCAACTGTAGCAGTCTTCAGTATATTACCAGCTTCCTTACTGAAATTGCTAAATAAGCAGAATTGGTAAAAGACATTATTTTACAAAAGTCTAGCACTAACAGTCTTGGGTGTATTGTTTTCCCTCTCAAATGTACATAATTACTCACTCTTACAACAAACATGCAGTTCATAGTCCAGTCAGCATAGGGCTCACTACACTTTAGGCCCTCGTGGTACTGAATCTCATAATTCAGGTCTTTAAGATCTAATTCATCTCAGCACTTGTCACAGCAGGCAAAACTGAGTTATGGCCTGTTTTGTCCTCAGCCAATAAATGGGTGGGGTATTCTCCACATGGAGAAGAGAAAGCCAATTTACCACCCTGCATGCTTAAACAAATAAGCTGATTAAAAGAGACAGTGATTTTGTGTGACTTTTCTACAGCTGCTAAATAATAAAAAAATGACAGTTTTCCTCCCTGGTTTTAAAGTGAAATATTTCAGTTCTGAACAAAGAGGTGGGTAAACAAGTGGCTTTGAGGACAAGAGAAAAGCATTGCTATTCTTTGCAAAGAATGCCCTAAAGCATGAAAGCAGAGCACACTCATTGTATCCATGATACTGCTGTCTCCCTGAGGCACAAAGGGATGGCAACGGGGCTCACACAACTTTGACTCCAGCCAAGTAGCAGGGATCCCAGTGGAGTTCCCATGGAGCTTTCATCAGAAATGGAGATTCACAGTGTGTTTAATCTCATCCCCCAAAGACTTTGCTCTGTGTCAGACAGCAGTGGTGCATAAAGACTAAAACTGCAGTCTGGCAATCCGGGTCTCAAGTTGCACAGTTTAGTGTAAATCAGCACACACACATCCCGCTCCTCCAAAAACAAACAAACAACCACCAAAAAAACCAACCCAAACTCAGGAGAAATTGAAGAAAGATCACATTTCAACCCACCAAATACAGAGTCTGAATTACAATGCCTCTGCTCATCCAACATTGTTATTACAGGACAAACTCCTGTTGGAGTTGCAGCCTGTTTGTCACATGTGATTATGTCCAATTCTTGCCCTCAATGTCAACAGATCAAAGGCATTCATTAGTGAGCTCCCTGGTAAAACACAGATGAAACTGTGCACAGGAGTGGTATACTGAAGAATTTCTTGCCTGGAGAGAAAGAGACATTCATTGTCTGACTGCTTTAAAAATCTGAACATGATCAGGTCAGACAGATCTGCCCACAAGGTTACTGTTTTATCTTATAAGGTCCCAGGTAGTACCTCTGAAACAGCTGTTCTACAACTTTTCTCTTTAAAAGAGCAGTGTAAAAAAACACTTCCCTTACTATCTCAGCCTTGCCTCTAATTATTTCCTTTTCTCTTTGTATTTTTTGCTCTTCTGATACAAGTTACAGCTGAGACATTGCTATGTTAACCCAGAATTTCACAGGGTCACCAAACTCCTCCTGTCCCTGTCATCTTGCAGAATTTTACCTTCAGGTAATTTGTGAATGGATGCAGAAGAGAAATATTACTTAACATCGAGTATGGATTAGTTTGACTGCTTTCTGAAGCTGAAGAGTGTTGTAAGAAAAGAGCTTAATTCAGCCTTTATTCCTGTACATTTTAAACATCTTTTAACACATTACCCAATCTGGTGTCATACACACTTTTAACTTGAAGGCTTTTCAAGTAAGCTGATGGCAAACGTTTCAGCTCTATAATTGCTTTATCTTCTTTGTCAAAACTAGTGACAGAACACAAGTCCCAGAGCTGATAATATTGATACTAAAATGTGCTGTAAAAAAATTTTTAGGCTAGTGATTCTTGTTACTCTGGCAAGGGATTATTTCAGCATCAGCCAGTTATTCTGACTGTGAGAATAAATCCCAAAAGTTACTAAAGTGTCCACAGGGGACACAACATGCTCTGCTTTCAGTTTTGCCTCTTACATATTATCCTTTCATTTTTCTTCACAAGACAATGGTAAAGAGGATCGTCTAGTACTGCCAATTAAAAAAAATATTTTGTTTTCAGCCCACTTCTGTATTTTATTTTAATGGCCTTTTCAATGTTTTCCAGCTGAATTATATGGAAATATTTTTAATTTTACATATTTTGCTTGAAAATAATCTCATGTTAATGCATGGAATACGAGAAACCATTATTGGAAATACTTCTTCAGGTTAAAGACTTCAGTTTTAGACAATGGTTTCTATTCACAACATAAATTGCATGACCTGAATGGTGTTCCCAGAGCTTTGTACTCAAACTAAGCTCCACTGAGAAACTGCTAGTAACCAGTACTTTTCGAGGACTGTGTCTGTCTTTCCACTGGCACTCTCACTACAAATGTGAGTAAGACACAAATCTCCCCCAGATCTGCTGGTTTCTGGCATGTCAAGAGAGAAATCATCAATAATAACTATTGATGCAAAGTCTAGCCGGCAGTCAGGCACTGCTGCTGTCCCTCAGGGATCAGGGCTGGGATCAGCACTAATGTCTTCATTAACGATTTGGATGATGGCACACAGTGTGCTCTTGCCAGGTTTGCAGATAACACACCTTTGGGATGGCAGGGCAGCCCATCAGAGGGACCTGAACAGCCTGGGGAAATGGACTGACAGGAACCTGGGGAGTTAAACAACAAAAACAAATACAGATTCCTGCATCTGGGATGGAACGACCCCTCACAACCCAGACAGGCTGGAGCCAAATCTCTGGGAAGCAGCTGTGCAGGAAAAAAGTGAAGGTCTAGGTGCACAAGTTCACATCAATCAGCAGC
The DNA here is from genome assembly GCF_901933205.1 of Camarhynchus parvulus. NCBI lineage: Eukaryota > Metazoa > Chordata > Aves > Passeriformes > Thraupidae > Camarhynchus > Camarhynchus parvulus. Next base: position 18,244,059 of record NC_044579.1, read on the forward strand.
AGATCCCCCTTGGGTACAGGAGCCTAGGAGGCTTCAGCCTGGGCTGCATTCTTGTGACCACCAGTTGAGAAAAGTGATCATTCCCTTTGTTTGGCACTTGTGAGACCTCTCTGGGATGTAACATCCAGTACTGGCGTCTCCAGCACAGGACAGATATTCACATTCTGGAGTGAGCTGGGTGAGTGGCCACCAAGATGGTTTAGGGGGATGATGGAAGAGGGGAGGCAGAAAGAAATGGGCCTGTCGATGCTGGAAGAGAAAACACTCACAGGATGTCCTTGTCTGTGCTTCCCTGAGCAGGTGGTGCAGGGAAGATGGAGTCAGATTCTTCTTACAGTGCACAGCAGTAGGATAAAGGCAACAGGCACAAGGAGGAGCATAGGAAAGCAATTAGACAGAAAGAAAATTTTCTTACCATTAAAGTACTGAAATGCCCAGGCAGCTGTGGAATGTCCCTTCCTCTTTGTAGGTATTTAAGACTCATCTGGACAGATGCCACCACAATCTGATCTCATTAGGCTTGTTCTTAGCAAGGAGTTGGCCTAGGTGACCTCTGGAGGTCACAATGAAACCCAAATTATTCCAAGACATCATGATTTCTAGATACAGGAAGAAGAGCTACAGGGAGCTGTTGACAGTTAACCTGCAAATGGCTGGAAAAAAACGGCAAGATAAACAATCTAATCAATGATGAGCCGGTTGTCCTATCTTTAAGAGGTTTTAAGATTTTAGTATATATTTTAAAGGGAAGAAATAATGAAGATGAAGTGATGAATGGACAACAAGATAATATCTTGTATCAGATTACCAGTAGCATACCCTTGAGATCATTCTAGTATTTTCTTTGATAAGAAATTCCAGGTAGTTTAGTCCTGCTGTGATTAAACAGCACTTTAGGTTTTTCAGGCTGAGGAAAACATTTAATGCAATAAGTATAAAGCAGCAAGGGATCTGATTAAACCAAGGAACTGATAAATTATACCAAAATGAGAAGGCTGAAAATTGGTTCATAGATGGTCTGAAATTGGGACTACATCTGTTTAATATTTAATTTTGCCATTATCATTAAAAATATGCAGAAGATGATATTTCTCAGTGTCAAAGGTGAGACGTTATCAGCATCAGAGAAGACTGAAATATCCTACAGACTGAAGTGCACAATCTTTGGGATGACAGCATAGAAACTGGATGATATTTAATTGCACAGCACACAAAGCCATCTATTTAAGGAATTGCAGCCAGCTGGAAATTACCAAGGAAAAGGATGTGGACATGGTGGCAAATCACTTGCACTCTGGTGTACAACACAACAAAAGGCTGTAATTTTCCTTTTTTGATGCTTCTAGATTTCCTACCAGAGAGCAACCCTGAATATTGTACAGTTTTTCACAACCAGCTTTTAATTTTTTAGAAACCTTTGGGTTTTCCATACAGCAAAATGTATATATATGTGTGCACAGAGGAAGAGATGGAAAAATATGAGACAGGGGAAACTCTGAAGCACAAATATAATTTTTAGGATTGGGATTTTCTGTTTGAATAAACAACACTAATTCCAGACATATGTCCATATATTGCTTTTGAAAGCTTCTGGCAACACCTTGAGCTCCACTAAGGATGAACTACTCCAGTTAATGGTTTTGGAGGGAGGACTGCATGTGACATCTTGCCAGCTTTTCTTTTGGCAGTGTCATTTCCATGCTAGACCTATCCCAAAGATTCTGTGTGCTTGAAGTATTCAGAAAATGTTGTTGTTAGGCTGTCGAAGTCAGAAGTAACAATTTTCTTATATTGAATCATATTAATAAGTTCTCTTATTCTGCTCTGATAGTTTCTTATTTTATTATTATATACATTATTAACTATGCTAGCAGCAGGACATAACAAATGCAAAATACTTGTTCAGGAACACTACTGTTTCCAGCAGGGAATAATTAAGAATGCATGTCAATAACATTTAGGATTCTAATGAATAAAAGATAACTCATGCAGGCAACTCAGAGACCTGCATAATTTTCTCCAAGAAGGTTAAAATGCATGATGAGTGCCTAATTCATAGGGAAGCACTTCTGGGTCATATATTTCAATATCAGACAGGATGAGATCAAGGTTCAGGTAATATACAGGTTTGAAATTTCATCTTTCCTGCAGGAAGCCTTCAAAAGGATGTCAGAAATCTTCAGTGCAATTCACCTGAAAAGCAGAAAATACCTTGCAGAGGTGGAATTTTAGACCTTCAACACTTAGCAAAGAGAATATATATCAACATCAGAAACTTTACCTCTCAATCTTGGGAGCACTGACTGCATTTCCCCAGCTGGATCTGAGCTGGTAAACAACTGCTAAGCACATCTGTGCTCCCATCTCCATAACAGCAGCAAATGAAAGCAGTAAAGAATGTGACCATCAGACTGGCTTTCTTTCAGACCCTCCACCATTCCTCTAATTCTCCTAATTGCCAGATGCAATTTAGTTTTACATCCCAAAATGACCTTGATTTTATTTTTTCTAGATAAACAGCAAAGGACAAAATGTGTTTCTGTGGCTCAGTCCATTTAGACCATCTCATTTGCTTTAAACTTTGCTGTCTATGGCAACTGTAGGCTGTGGCATTATTGGCTGAATCTTGTTGGGATTCCACACCACAAAATTGTAACAGTGTGTTTAGAAATGGCTCCTACTTCTTTAGTACTCTTCATTTCTACTGGTGTTCTGCAGGTATTTTGAGGGCAGGGGCAAGATGGGGAGAGAAAACAACAAAGAAAGCAAGTGCAAGGGCTGTGACTGTACAGAACACAGGCTTTAGACAACCAGGATTCATGAGACAGGCATTGGTACACAGATGCACTTACAGAGCTGCCTTTAAAACAGCAGATATAAAAATTATCAGAAATTTCTAACAGAACAAGCACAAACAAGGCTACTTTGCTGGTTTGGAATTTTTAGATGCCTGCTTCTCAGTTGCTTTGACAAAACCAAATGCTGAAGTGCAGCTGATGTCTTGGCATCACCTCCTCCCTTATGCAACTGAATAGTTTTCCCAAATTTAAAAAAAATTTCCTTAAAACTTGAACCAAACCAAGAGAATGTAATTGGTTTTGGGTAGGTTACAACTGCCCTCCCTACCGAGCAAGCAGACAGCAGCCAGGACTCCACGTGAGGCACTCAAAGGGTTCCAGACTGGCACTGGGATGCGGGAGGTCCCCAGGCCTCTGCTGCAGGCTGGGACTGTTCAGGGCTGGTGCAAGGCACACAGAGGAAATAAGGGGCTTTGTGTGGCCCACTTTATTACCTGTAGAAGAAAAAAAATTTCTGCCACTTTTTGTCAATGTTGTTCAAAATTATTTTCATCTCATAAATGATTTTAATGTCACCTGGCAGCTCACTATGCCTTTATCCATGCAGGGACAGCCACTAACTGGTTTTGCTCCTGTTCCAAGCTGGGGTTAGCTACAACAGAGCAGGATTTCAGGCAGCTTTACCTCTACCCCTGTGCTGTTGCCTAGACTACAATAGACAGATTGGGTTTGGCCAGGTTGGTTCCTACGATGGATGGGCACAATGAAATCTCTTCTGCCTCTCTGGGTGCCCCAGCAGCACAGTTCCCTCCCTAAGAACAAGCCCTTTCCCCTAGCCCACTGCCATGTCATGTGTAAAGAGTTTGGTTTTCTCTGTTGTAGTCTCAACCAATTTCTTTCTCTTTCAACCCAGTTTCTTCTTCCTGTTGCGAGGGAGATTAAATTTCTGTGTCAAATTTTACTGTATTTGCTGTATTTTTCTAAAAGATGATGGAGTATTTCATCCATGGTAAATGACATGAATTTGGGTTGGTTCCAGGGTCCTCCAGATTTCTAGACCTAGCTAATGCATTTCTGATCTTTTCAAGGTCTCAAGGATTTAGAACAAAACTCAGAAACATTATCAGAGCAAACCCTACATTTAAATGCCAGGGAGTGAGCCAAAATAGACCTCCAAGCATTAGTTTAAAACCCTCAATTGGCATGTTTGTTTAAAGACAGGATTCAAGGTGCTGCTTGGCCACAGGAGATATAATTAAAATAGTGTTTCTGACAGGGAAAACAAAACCCTTCAAGTTGATCTCTTAGCCACGCTCAGTAACTGCAATGATTTAGCCCAGGGAATATGTGATGATACTTTTACATCAGAGCTTTTGAGGGTATTTTTTAAAGAGCAAGCATGTGGTGGAGGTATATCAGGCAATTTGACATTGTAATGTTGTCTGATCTCCACCAACCAGATTCTGCAACCAACAGCAGGAAGCAGGGCATCAGCTGGCAGCTCTAAATTCATATTCCAAAGGCTGAGGTACATTTTACAAGCCATCTGTGGCCTGCTCTCAAAGGGACAGAAGGCACACAGGAGTGCTTTGAATTCTAATGAGTGCATTGCCTTGTCAGTGCCCTCTGCACTGGCACCCTGCTTCCCTTCACACTCAAAGTTATTTACCTTGAAAAGACAGCTGAGGATCCACTGTTCAGCTGAGGTGCAGAGCTTCCTGATATCCCAACCATATCCCTGCAACTCTCCTTTTTCCTCTCCTTCTCTGAGAAGACAGAGTTTCTTGCTTGGAATTAATCTAATGAGGATGAAGAAAGAGCCACTTTGCTAAAAATAGAGGTAGAGAAGTGCCAGATAATATTTCTCTAGTTTCTGGGAAATTCTACACAGCACTTACCATAGGCCAAGTAATAATTTAGTTGATTTCTCCATCTTTTCACTGGCCAATCTGTGGACTCATGTAAGATTTGACCATTTCCTAGAGATCTTTCAGAGGAAATTATTACTACTCTTGAAAAATAATCTGCAAATCCCAAACAGGATGAGGATGACAAGAGAGGAGCTTCACTGCAAGCAGAATAATTACATTAGAATTACTGTGGCACAACTGAAGACAGTATTTGGCATAAGTTTCAGGCTGTAAGTGCAAATGTCTTCCTGCAAACAGCAGTTACACTACTTTCCAATAATTAGGCAACATTCCAGGGGGACACTTGGCTTTACTGGAAATGATCTTTTAATTCTTTGTAAATGAAGGACTAAAAATTATGGTCAGGTCAAGAAGGTCTGGGGTGCACTTCAGAATGTAGATCAATAGCCAGAAAAATTCCAAATAGACTCCCAGCTAAGTGTCAGTGCAGATTTTCCTCATGAAATGAGTAAAGTGCTGCTCTATTGGCAACCTCATTATTCACTACTTAGCAGATGCAGTAATGACTTTAGGCAAATGTGAATATTGAACCTGAAAGGTCTCAGTACTATAAGCAGGAAACAAGCAGAAATGACAGTTGTGTTATGTCTTAGTCCCTCAGAGGGCCAACAGAGCAGAAAACAGGAACACAGAATTTGAGCAAATTGTTCTTCTAGGGCAGAACAGTTCTGAGAGTAGAGGGGTGGAAAGTGAAGCAGAAAGAGCCCTGTGAGGTACTTTGCTTGTTTACTGTGCCGTTCTTTCCTGAAGAGAGCAGGGGCCCCGTGAATGTGACACATTTCTAGTAATGTGCAGGGCTGGATGGGTCACACAGACTCTGACATCCCTGCTACACCACTGGTGAGAGAAACCATGAACCATGGCTTCCTCCACAGCAATGGCAAACTGAGCAAGGAGTGTCAGGGTATTGGTTTCTCTGGGTCTGGATTGAAGGCACTTGAGACAGTAATTCATGTTCAGACTCAGGTGTTTATTATTTCTTATCAGTAAAACAGTCTCACTACTGTGAGTTGGGCAGCTTTTCCTTAGAAGGCACAAAACAGCCAACAAGCTCTTGTTACAAGGTCTTTTAAGACTAAACTGTCCAATTAAGAACTGGCACCTAGATTATTTTCCCTTTTAACCCAATAACTGATCCCACAGAGGCTGCAATGCAGACTTTTCTGCCCAATTACAAAATGCCACCCAAACCCATGAAGAAGAAGGAAGAAGAAGCATGAAGAAGAAACCCAGGACAACACCCTGTGCCCTCCATCTTGCTTCCATCCACAACATACTAAAAATCCCAAAACCTAAATTTCTCACCAAGTGATACACCTACACTACTCTCTAATTGTCAAGATGTTGAGGAAATTTTCCTTACCCCTGCAGTTTAACACACCCCCAGACTTGGAGGACAGTGACACTCTATAGAGCAATCCTCAGGTAACACCTCCCTAGTCCCCTGTGCCTGACACAGGTTAAGATGTTGCTGTCCCTATAGAAAAACACTGAACACTAAGGAATACGTAAGCAAAACATAACTGAACAATTCCTTTAATCCTCTGGTAAATGAAAACTGAATTTCTGGTTGTACAACTCAGCCTGCCCTGTTCCCTGAAGTTTCATGGAATTCTTTCATATGAACAGTTTATTTCCCTCCCATCATTCAGTGTGAATAAAATAAATTTAAATATGTAACATTAACTGACTAGTGAGATAAAAATCTCAATGCCACAACTCAAGCCTTTTGTATATCAAGCTAGGGAAAAAAAGTGAACAATTAATTTCCATGGCATTAATACAGGCAGAAGGACCTGTCACAACCACCAGCACTGATTCCCAAAAGCAACATCCCTCTGTCAAACACTGACATATTCTCAGCCCAGCAAGCAAATTACAGGGAAAACTGAAGCAGCTGAAGGCCACTGAATTCTGTCTGGTTCTGCTTTGTTTGCAAGTGAAAACCTTGTTGCACTATGGCACAGAACTGTCCTCAAAAATGTTAGATGGGGTTTTCATTTCCCAACACACTGAGGGAAGCCACTCTGGAAGAGGCTGTATTGTAGTGGCACCTGATTTACTGTCATGAGTGCAATGTCTTGCAGATCTTGGCCTCAATTTGAAACTGGAAACACCAGAGCTATAGCTAGTTTAGCTAAAAGGAAACTAAAGTAAACTGTGCTTTCTAAAAGTAGTTATTTTTATGATGTGTGAGGGGGAACCTTGCTGTTTGCTTCAGCCATACTGAGCAGAGAGTTTAAAAAAGAAAGAAGACCTTGCACAGGGAGGAACTCTTCCCAGGGCCCAGCTCCCTTGGGATTGCCTCTCCTTGCATGTAAAATTTAAACGCTTGTTGAAGTTCATGGTATGGAAAAACTGAACAGGACTGGTTTTGTGGTGTCCAAACCACAGTGCACATCCCCATTGCTTCATCTGTGTCATTTCCTTTGCACACCAGCTACTGTTAAAAAAAAAAAAAAAAAAAAAAAAAAGAAGAAGAAGAAAATCAAGCATCTCACTGCTTCAGTAGATCTCTGATCTTGTCTACAACCATTTTCTGTGTCTTCCTTAAAAGCACAAGCAAAATGTGACATCAGCAGGAGCAGGGCAAGCTTTTATGGTTTAGGATGTGGTAAGTGCACAAACACTTGGCATTTCGCAGGTTTGCAGTTTCCCTGCTCACTAAGGCTGGCGTGCCCTGCCTCCCTGTGGTCACTGCTGTCCTGGCATAGCACAGCTCAGAGGAAATCACCTCCTGCAAGGATTGCCCGAGCAACTCGTTCTTTGGACTTGTTCAAGCCTGAGAATATTTTGGAATAAGCCAAAGGAAGCTGTGGAGACCAGGAGCATCATCAGAGGCAAAAAAAGCATTTCAGTAATGCTGGACTTTCTCTAATGCCTCTCTGATTATGAAGAGACATTAAAAACACACATAAAATAAGAGGCATTGTAGTGTAAATTAGCTGAATTCTGAGCTTGACTAACTAAATTAAATTTATTCTAAATTAACATATTAATCGTTCAGAGCTAGGCTTTTCAAAGGAAACATTTATAAATCTTTTGGCTGCAATTTGATTAAATCTCTATTTTTCCAGCCTAAAGCCTTTTTATTTAACACTGGTATATCATGCATGTTTTCTTTCTGGGACATGCGAAAGGCTGTTTCTTATTATCCTTTCCCTTTGATTTACAACAAAGAAGAAAAACAAATTACTGTGAATACTCAAGCACTTCGGACACTTTAGAACAATTTTCATTATTATTTATCAACATTCACAACTGATTGCACAAAACAATCAACTGTATTTAGAACATTTTCAAAACTCATTATTTCTCTGGCCCTTGAAACATAGCTCACAACAGCTGATGACCTATGGAGCTGAATTTTCAGCATTATATCATGGATGGCTTTTAATATTTTTAACAGGTCTTGCAAGGGCTGAGTCTCACTTCTCTGCACCACTAGAGGGCAAAATGTTCTCACAGAACTGCTTAAAAAGAGAGAAAAAATACATTCAAGATGTTAATTTTGAAAGTACACAAAGTCTCCTTAAAACAAGAGGATTACAAAAGTAGGAAAGAGAGATATTATAATCCCCAAAACTTAGACAAAATAGAATTGTATCTTTGGAAGCCATGTGTCTTCTTTAGTCTGACATCCTCTGTCTGCATTTTTCAGTTCTTTTAGAGTTATCAAACTAGAATAAAATTCTTCTATAACTGCAAATAAATATCAATGCCCTGTGGAATGCATGTCAGTCTCAACTTCAGGAAATAGTTTTAGTACTATATTTTGTTCTTTGCTGATGACTTAATGCTCAAAATATCAATAGGCCATTAATAAACAGAGCTTCTACACACAATTCCTATCTGTTAATGCAGAGTCTAAATCAGACCTGCACAGATGTAAGGAGATTTTTTTCCCCCCCATTATGAAGTATTTGCTTAAGGGCCAGGATAAATGAAGAAAGGGTTTTTCCTGCCTCCACATTCACACATGTACAGACCATGAACATTTGGACAATCTGATTTTCTCCTTTCTGTCAGCACCTCAGGCTGAGAAGGGCTGTCCTCACTCACAGAGAACAACTGCCTCCACCGCTACTTGTATTAACATGCGGCCTTTTGGTAGCATCAAAAAGTGAAATGTGAATTCACCTATATTTTCACCTCAAAGATTTCTCACCAGATGAGGATAAGTCAATAAATACTTATGGATACAACAGAAGTAGTGAGAAATCAGTGATAACTGGCAGATCAACACGTCACCTGAAATTTTTTCCTCCAGTGCTACCTAAAAAATTTATCATGGTTTTAAGGCTTGAGTCCTCCTTGAATAGTTTTTTCATTCATTTTATGCAACCAACATAAAACCAATACAGAAATTTTAGTCATTAGTCTGAATTTCCTTTCTTACACTTTTACTTTCCCTGTGTCCACACATGAAGTTCTACAGAGACTTTGGACACGTAAAATTAAATCCAGAGCTGCTCATTAAGGGCAGTCTTTCACCCCTCTCCATCCTAAGTACTGGGGAGAAAAAAAGACAGAAGGAAAAATTCTAACATAACTAAATGTTTTGCATCTGAAAAGGTGATAGAAGAATCCTTCTCAAAGGAAACTGGCTTGGAACTGATGCAGATGCACCCTCATGGCTTTTGTGTAAAGGAGTGAGTTCAAATGATCAGTTGGAATGAAATTTTGGATGTAGCAGTATAGGGAGGAGGACTGGATTGAGATGAAGTCCTGTTTAATCCAACTTAGTAAAGTTTTTAATTTAAATTGGTTCCTGTGGTAATGGAAAAATAAACTTTATCTGATGTGTTGAACAATAACATGCATGTATTTGATGTGTTTAATCATAAGATGTATGTTAGTCCCACGAAAGGGTCAAAGAGTTTTCAGAAATTGCAAAGCAACAGGCCCTGCATTGATAAGGAAAAAATTAGATTTCTTTCTCTTTACAAAGCAGTGTTGCAAGAATAATTCCCCTACCAGTGCTTTTGTGAGTGGTGTTCTGAGAAAACTGGTCTGAACTGGCTCTCAGTCATTCACATGTCCTACTTTGAGCTTCTCTGGCGATGAGATTGAGTGCATCTTTTAATTAAACACTGGTTTTAATAATTCACTGGCAGATTTCTCAGGAACTGCTGGTACTAAGCTCCTTTCTACTGTATTACTCATACCTAGATCAGAGAAATAATTGATGCCCAGCTCCATCAAGACAGGCTGTGCAGACAGGGGTGACTTGCACTTTTAGGGTCCAGTTCTTCACACCAGGAGTGCTGGATGCTGCTTCAACACCACAGAACAGCCATGAATTTCGGTGTCTTCTTTGTGTGGGACACTTTCACCAAAATAAAAAATATTATCTTCCAGATACCTCATGAGATGGACTGCCCTGCTGGGAAATAGTGCAATTCAGAATGGACCTCTGGCATCCATGAGGAACCAGTCACTCCAAGTACAGCAAAAATGCAGCAGCTGCTTCACCTCCTCCTGCAAGTACTGATGTAAGGCCCTACCACACAAGGCATAACTGCTGCCTAATTCAATCTGAGTAAATCTTTAGATGCTTTTCTGCTTCCTATATCTGAATCAGAGGAAATAAAGCTGTGTAAACCATCTGTTTTTCTAGGACTCTCGATATCTGAGTCAATATAAAGAGAAAACATTTTGGAAAGTATCATTTTGCTGCTGTAGAAATCCTTGCCTTACCCATATCTTAAGTACAGCATGCAGTTGTGGTCTCTGCATCCGAAAGACACAAATTAATTAACAGAAAGTAAATATAAGGGAAACTAAACAGACCACAAGGATGTGTGGCAATATTTCCCAGGTGTGCATAATTCCTAGAGCTACAGTGATCATGTACAGTTTTTACAACCAGTGCCGTTGTCCTCTGCTCTTCAACACAGCAGGGAGGATTGCTGGCTACCTTACTTGATAAAAGGAAATATTCCCACATAAGATGGACCTTAACTTTGCTGATTCCTCCCCTTTCTCCGTCCTATTTACGTAGTTTCCCTGGTGTAGTGTATTTTCAAGAATGGTGCCTGACAGCCTGTGAGTGATTCAAACTGGTGTGGCTGCTTCATGAAAATTGGATTTTATTAGCTTAAATCAATTAAAAAGAACAGGGGGTTCTAAGGGGGTAATAATATTGGAGTAAAGGGACTTTTTCCCTGAACTAACAGTATCCCTTTAATTTGTTTTCAAATAAATTACATTACTTTATATGAATTACTCAGATAGAAAAAGGACAGAAAAATACAACTGCTTGAGGTGAAAGCCACTCCCATGGAAGTCTTACTGAGTGCACTGATTTCATTTTGAACAGGCTTTTGAACAGGCTCTCACTTTCTCTAGAACATGCATTCTGCATGTTTATTTAAAGAAATCTGACTCTGCTTTTTAAAGCTGAGTATAGGAAATGAAAGATTCTCCCACAGAGAAGTGGATTCTGTACAGCTAAGTGAGATCCAAGACTTTCTCAATGCCTTGCACCTGCAGCATTTTCTGTCTCTGTTCCACACTGCATCCACGTGTGTGGTTTTTCACAGAGCTGGCATGAGCCCTTCCCTGATGAATGTTCTTCACAGAAAGGAATTGTTCTGCTAAATTTATAACCTTTCTTAAAGACACTTCCATTTTACTTTTAGGAAAAAAACACAGTAAAGTCTGAGAAGGTCTGATTACTTCTGAAGGTCAAATAATTGATTTTCTTGATTTAAAGGAGGTGGCTGCAGTAAATTAAAATATCTGTAAGGTTTTAGGATCTGTATTAAGGAAGCAGGAAAACAAAATACTAGGAGGTGGCCAAGTGAATCGTCCAGAGACTCTGCAGCCAGGACTGAATTTATAAACACTAGAGGAAATTCTGCTGAACCTTAGGCAACAGCTCAGCTGCAAGAAGTGAAGTATGAAACCTAATTACCCTGAGCTTGCAGGGCCCATGGCATCAGTCATATACTGCTTTTAGAATGTCCATCCTCCTAACTGGATTTATTTCAGTGACTCAGTTTCTAAGCCCCCCTTCAGCAGTATCCAAATTAATATGCAGAACTGGGAATTATAGGAGTAGGCCAAATTCAGCACTGTGAACTTGGCGTAGCTTCCAAAGTTACTAGAGATCTGCAACAGCCAAGAATGTGGCTCACTAAGCATTGCCCATTAATTTATGTCCTAAAACAGATGAGACAACCTCAGCACCTGGGAATGCTGGAAATTTGCAGTGGAAGTTAAGAAGAATCAGGTTTACACGCACGACTTGTTTGCTTCAAAGCCCAAATCTTGGTAGCTGTTTTCATTCCTACCATTTATGCCACTGTCTTTACTCTAGAAGGAGACCTGCTGAACAGAGCAAGTGAAAAGAGAACCTGTCCTCAAACATATTTTCTGATTTCTAGCAGAACAGAGGAGGGAACTATAGGTTTTTTAAAAAATCTCTTAAAATTGTAACTGAAATAACACCATCTTCCCATACCTACATTCTATCAAGGGTTGCTTCTTTTCCTAATCTGCACTAATCCTCCTCTCTATTGGCATTCATACCTACAAGAGATCTATTGACAGTGGATTTATACTTAGTACTGCACTACAGCTTAGCCAAACTCAGACTTAGCTCTTTAGAACTCCTTTACTCTTTAAAACCTGTGAGAATTATAATAAGAATATTTGCTTTTAGACTTAAATTTTAAAATATCAGACTGGCCATTTTAATAATACAATTACAGATGACTAAGTCTTTTTTCTGGTAGGTTTAATGTACCAGAAATTCAGGCATACTGGATGCAAATGCATGTCTGCAAAATAAAGCTTATAAATAAAAAAAGTTTATTAATAAACTTTAAAAAGAAGCAAAATAAAGTTTATAAACAAACCCAGTTCCAAAGCTAATCTTGGATATTTTGATGAAAATTTGGAGACATACCTTTAATGCTGGTCATTAAATCAATGTGAAGTGACTGTGTAAGTGCCCATAACATGACCCATTCAAAATGCATGTTTTATAAGACTTCATGAAAAGGGCATCAAGCAGTGGAAGGAAGGGTAGAACAGGCTGCCTTTGTCTGAACCTTCAGGAGTAACTCACCAAACCTTCCCCTAAAGCATCTGCACTGTTATGGCTTTGGGGTCACCAGATGTGCTTGAACCACTTGCTTAAATCTTGCTAGTATCAATATTTCAAAAAGGAAAATGGGACAAAATATTATGCATTGAGCTACTCTCTTCCAATATAGCCCCACACAGATGCCGCTTTTGCAACATACTTCCACTGCAGGCAATAGTTGATGTGAATTAATACTACAGTAAAAACATACATTCATGCAGTTAAGGAACTTCATTTACTGCAGTTTTCTCTGTGGTCTGGATTGTGGCTAGCAAAGAGTTAAAACAAGGAGCACAGACAGAGCTCCAGGCAGGAGAAAACCAGTTTGCACTGCTGATTCATTTGGGGACTCCAAAGCAACTGTTCTATCTCCTGCTCTAATATATTAAAAGGTGGATGTGTCAGACATAAAACATTATCTGTGCTCTTGCTGTAGGCAGTTCCACTTGCAGGGCTCTTGCAGAAACGTTGGTACAATGGGTCTGCATTTGCTCCAAACCTTGCCTACAACACTGACTAGGCACAGAAAAAAGCAGCTTTCTTGCTGTGCATACTTGTCATAAGAATGGAGAAAGGAACAGGGAGAGAAGAAGCACCAGAGACAATGCAGAGACAAGAAGGCTTCGATTGGCTCAGCACTTAGAGAAATGCAGCCTGTCCCTGCTCCTGTCAGGAGGCTGGAACAGGAGCTCCTGCCAAGCTCTGTACAATCAGTAAGTTTCCACTCTCTAGCTGCATGAGCACACATTTTTGTCTCCAGGAGGAATGTGAGATCATCGTGTGAATAGGAATGGTGCAGAGTCCAAAGGGCTCCAAGCAGGACAGCCACAGATATTGATGAAAACAATGTGTTTAGAGAAGTTGAAAACATCCCTGATAGGAAAAGGACTTCATTTATTAAGATAAATACAAGAAAGGGAACTGCTGTCAATTACAATAGCTCCAGTTTCAGGTCATGGAGGCACTGAACCACTTTTCTGAAGCCAGCTGGTTTTATCTGAAAGTAAATGCCAAGAAAAGAGGATAAGCAATATGTCAGGTCAGAACTTAGTTGTCCCACTTCACCCTGAATTCTGTATAAATTTAGAACCTCCTAAAAGCTGTCCTCCTCTTTTTCTCTCTTATAACATTTGGTAACTTCACCCTTCTATATGGAAAACTGGAAGTTCACTGGTTAGACTCCCTGCACCTAAACCTCATTGTCAGACTCTCTCTCTCTCTCTTTTCTTTCTTTTTTGTTTTGTTTTGTTTGAGGGGGGTTGTTGAGGGGGGTTTGTTTGTTTGTTTGTTTGTTGCTTTGTTTTTGTTTTGTTTGTTGTTGGGGGTTTTGTTGTTATAGGAAATTATGGCAGCCACTGCAGTCTTTCTTGAAACATCTGTAGCTTTTTAATATCCTGCACTGTGGTTCCTGTCGGAGCAAGAAGCTTTCAGCAGTACCAGACATAAAGCCTTGCCCAGCAGAATTATTCTTGCAGTAGATGGCTCAGCTGAACTGACCCATATCATGTAAGTATCTCACATACTTTGCCAGGTGTGTACTTCATATACAAATGTCAAATGCATTTTTGGGTGATAATTTAATAATTCCAAAGGTTATCACTCACTTCCTTCTGAAGTTCACCTTAAATATTGGACATCATCAGAACTATCATTCCAACCTGCTTGTCTGGAGCACTTCCAGTGAGAAACAACATTTACCTCTAGAGGTTTTCCCTGATGCCCAGAATGAAACACTACCACAGTGTTGTAAAATGGCAATTTTGGCCTTGTTTCCTGAACACCTCTTAGTAACAGAAGAAGAGCAAACAGGCAGTCTGGTGGTGATTTGAAAATCTTCAGGGTTTCCTCCAGTTCTGGGACATGCACTAGTTATCTGCAATTAAAATCTGAAGAGCTACCTCACATGTGGGGTGATAGTGCACACATGCAAACTGTGAGAAGTGAGAAGCCAGGCTCTGCAGGAGCAGCTCACACTGCTGTCACTGCTATTCTGTTGCCACTGTCTCACTCTCACGGGAGGACAGTCAGTTCCAAAGCAAAGAGCAAGTTTCTCCCACTTGGCCCTTGATCACTTACTTCTGTCAAACAGTTCTAGTGAAGCATTCAAAGTTCTGCAGATGACTTATGTCCTGTTCCCTCCACCTGATGCTACAGCAAGCAAGCAGGAGCCTGGCTGGTGTCTGTTCCCTGCTTTGCTACAGAAGCTCAGCATGGTAGAAGCTCTAACCTAATTTTGCATCATTTTGCAGTGCTGCAGCATGTGAGAGAGAAAAACATGGCATCTCTCCACACTAAGCTTTTCTGGGTGGTGGCAGTGGCAAGGTGCCATTGGGGAAATGGGAAGACATTTCAAGTGGTATCACCATTTCAAGTTTGGGAAAGAGACCACAAACACAAGTCATACAAGGCTCTTGAGTTCAGAATGGAATAATCTTCAAGTACTTCTTCACTATTTACTGCTTTATAGACTTCAGTGCAATGAAACTCTTTTATAGTCAGAAAGTTAACACAAAAACAACAAATCCAAGTGAATTTATCTACAAATCCAGACATCTCTGTGTGAATAACCTTTGATATCTTTCACTCAGCCTTATTCCTGACTGTAATTCTGTACACAAACCTCTCTCTTGGGTGTGGAAACATATGTGGCTCCATCCACCTCACAGCTGGCTCTGCCTTCTTGCCAAATTATTGTGCAGTATCCAGTGCAATGTAAGAAATCACCATCAACTACCAGAGTATGTTGCCTTTTGACTCATTTTTCTAAGAAGGTTCCTGTAAATCCTCTGAACTACGGCCAGGTGAACACATCTGTTGTTGAACAGAACACAACCCCATAAAGAGGTACTTCTCTCCTCTGCAAGGCCAAGATCACCAGCTCTTGGAGTCAGAACAACCTACTTCCCAGTTTTGAGGACAAACTCCCTGCGAAAGCACTTCTCAACAGATGCTCTGAATCAGCACTTTCTTTTCCTGTCAAACAACAGTCTCAGCAATGGCACCTCTGCCTACTGCAGACATCATTGCTTGGGGCCTATGAAACATGACTGGGAGCCAAAATATACACTCAACAAAAACAGAGATAAAACCATGGTATTTATCAAGTCTATTAGATTACAAGACAGTGGAGGAAAATAGGATATTTTCATAAAACAGTCCGAATAATAAAGGTCAATGGATAAATATTGTAGTCTCACTCACCATAGAAAAGATCATTGCTGGCAAAGACACTTAGGAAATAGTACACTTAGGTCCCATTAGAGCCTGGAAGTGACACATTGAAGTTTGTTCAGTTTTATCCAAATGGGAGTAGTTCCTTCACACAAACCTGAATTATAACTGGAAAATCAATGAGGTCGAAAAAAACCAAACCACTGTTTTCAGTAAAAAGCGTTTGGACATTGACATATTCACTCAAAACCTACACTCTGTATTCTATGAAAGAAGTTTGAGCACTGAAGTTTTCACCAGCTAAGTCTGAATTATATTGCTTATAAACACAAACAATGATTTGGCTGCTTCCTTTAAAGCTAAATTCACACTCCCATTTAAGAAAGGGAAACACTATTGCACTGGAAGAGCCCTGCTGTTTATCCTGCTTTTAATTGATGTTTCCATTATCTGACCTCTCAAAAAGGCTACAAAAGCAAACACCACAGTACATGTTTGACTCGCCTGGTCTCTCCCTGGCCAGGCTGATTTATTGACTGCAGTTGAAGATTAGCCAACACTGAAGTGCAGCTGATCACATTCTGTGTGAATTAGGTTCCACACAGAGTCTGAGGAGCTGGAAATGTCACACTGTTTGAGGATGCTCAGTTTTATTCCAACTGAAGTATTTCCTTCACACACACCAATGCATCACCTACAGTACAGTGAGAGAAGTCACTTGGCCCAAGATCATTAAAGCAATTAAGTTGAGCCTCTATAGAGACTGTGATCCCAAATTTCAGTTACTGAATTTCCTGGAAACTGCAGTCAAAATAGTGGATATGCTTATCCAACTGCTGGAATGTAACCCTGTCTTTTGATCACCAAAGAGTTTTTGGTTTGGGGGTTTTACAGACTGCTGCCTAATTGCATATCATTAACATCATGGTACATGCTCCTTCCCAGCATTACACACCAGTATTGTTTAAAAATATATGAGCAACATCCAACTCCAGGTGTGATATTCTTTCTTCTAAAGCATGGACAAAAATGAGGACACTGTGGAGCTATGTTTCTAAGTATTCTATCTCCTTGTTTCCAGAATTAGGCTGAGATTGAAAATAAACTTCCACAACAACCCATTGAGATATAACAAGCAAAAAGCCCTATGTTTCTAAAATGGCATCAGCAGCTGATAGTGCTGGCAAGTTTTTCATGCATAAAAATTTCAGGATATATTTGCCATCTGATTTTAATTACAGTTCCTCCAGTTAGAAAATATCACTAATAACTACAAGTGCAAAAGAGCACAATTTTCAATATATACTCACATCTTCAGTCTTTGGTGTGACTAAGTGACTGGGAAAAAAATTGTATCTTGGATTTGGTCTAGGATGGAATTCCTAAAGGCAACTCAGAGAATTAGAAAACAAAAATCCCATCTGTTCACAGCAAATGTAAGTTAAGTGACATTGAAAGTCTCACTTGTATCATTTGACATATGTTCAGATCTCAGGGTTCCCATCTCACCCCCGCCCCCCCAAAAATTTAAATGTATCACTGCAATTGGTTTCAGTAACTCTCTTACATAATATGGAATGAGGAGTCCCTGTAAAAAACATGGACCGTCTTTCTTGTCATGCTCACCAGTGTATTCTGAATTACTTTTCATGCCTATATTTCAAATGTGGTTTGAACACACTCTTAATGAGGGTTTCTTCAATAGCATTTTTATAAAGTGTCAGCCTGATAATTGTAGGGGAGTTGAATTATAACCTAGAGGGCTTGTTTCAGTGTTTTTTTGTAAACAACAGGAAGGCAGTGTTCTCATTGTGATAAATCCTTGGTACTTGTCAAACCCTGAGAATAATACATTCTTAATTGAATTTTATGTTAACCAGAAGGAAGCAGCAGACATAATAACCTCAGATCCAGCTCACCATTAGCTTACTTTTCTGGAATAATTGTTGCAGAACAGCAAGTAACTTTTCCTCCAAATGCTACAAATTCAGATTTTTAAGAAGAGAGCCAAGAACCCAAGTATTATCATTCAGTGCTTGTTCCTTAAAAAAATTAAAATATAAAAGACCAGAGGTTAAAGCCATTCAGAGAGATCTTTACATTTTGTTACAATAAAAACCTGCCATTTTGTTACCAACATTTATCTCAGAAGCCCTCCATCAGTATCTCTACCAGCATCCCAGAGATGCAGGGTCCACATATAAAACAATTCCTTGAATGAAGTTATAATGCTTCCCTCTTCCATCTTCCCTCAGATATTAGAATTGTCCATATCCATTTCTGACCATTATTTTAACATCCAGAATGATGACTTTCATTATTTGAGTATTCTTATTCTTGACACCACCAAATCATTGAAAGACTGTGAAGGACAGTGGGAATGAGCAGTGGGAGCTGGGCTCCTACTTCACCTTGATTCCAGTGGGGATGTTCCTTCCTTCCTTTGCAGTGACAGATGGTGGTTAGGAAAGAGCTTGGTTTATAGTAACTGGTAGTATCTTTAAAAAAAATAATTCAAAACGCTTGCTCTAACAGAAGACAGACATCAGCTTCATGTTACTCAGCAAAGCTCCCCTCAGACTCCACTTCACAGAAAAATATGGTCAAACATCTCAGAATTTCAATGCTATGCTCCATTCTGGATAAAACACAGTGACAGGCAAGGAATCAAATTTATACTAATCTGAACTCAGGTCTTGTAGAACACAGAAAACAAAGTCAGTACTGTACTACACAGCTGGATTTAGGAACACTGAATTCTGTTTGGAGGCCCTTGAAGCACATGTGTATTGCATAATCTCACACAGACTTGGCTTTGTGAACACATAGACTTCTGCTTGGCACACATGGCAAACTAAAATCAAGATAAGATTCAAATATAACTGGAATAAAGAATAAAGAGTGTATTCTTAGCCAGGAATTCCTGCACTTTGAGAGATGGAAATTGAAAAGATCCTTTTTAAAAAGAGAGACAGAAAATTTCATAGTATGATTACAAATAGGGGGCTTGAAATCTAGGTCGCCATTGACAGTGGGTTATGCAGAACTTCTATTTCATTTATGGGGATAAATACACCATGTTTTATCGTGAAAATATAATAAATTCAATTTCCTCATCACTTCATGTCATAGGAAAAAATTAAATATAGTTCTTCCCACCACAGTGACTAACAACCAAGCTTGAAATCCAGTCAAAATTTGAAAGATTAGTTTGTCAAAGCCACCACCATCAAATCTCACTCATTTCACATCACAAAAAACACTGCTCTTTCCACAAGGCTGATAAGATCAAAGTCATCCAAGCTGCAATTTCATCAAGGCTGAGGCACATACAGCATGTTATGAATGAAACTGCTTGAAGTTCATTGTATTTAAGCTTACCAAAAATGCAGAGAAGATTTTGCAGAGTATTTTCAAAGAACTAGGGAAAGATAACTCACTGTATTTGATTAGAGAACACTTTTAAAAATAAGTGAGCTTGTGTTCACAGCAGAGCAAATAACAGCACTGAGAAACGAAGAGTTACCAGGGCTTTATATCTGAGACTGTGGTGCATCCCCAGAACTTACATGAGCCCACTTGTGCTAAAGAAATTCCAGAAGAAATGGGGAGTTCACTTGTTTGACCTGATATCCTGTCCCAGAACCATTACTTGCTCATCACAATCTTGTTGTTTTAAAGGTCAAGTAAATCCTTGTAAGGATCCTTGAAAGTAAAGTGTTCCACAAAGTCTTGAATAAAATAGAGCAACTTCTAAGTGTTCCTTTTGGTTTTGTTAAACATCTTTTAAACTGGCATTGCTTACACTGCAAGTAGATTCTTTCCATTTCTTCAAGTGCTTTTTCTAGGCAAAGGAATCACTTCCACAGACTGTTCAGGGACAGAAAATCAATTACAATCTGACCCTTTTAAAAAAACAAACCCAAATAAACTTTGTTCCCCCATCATTTCTGGAAGTAAATGAGACGGTCAGAAGAATCTGGAACATGATAAGACATTTCCACAGCCTACAGAAAACACTGAAACTTCATACAAAAAATAACATTTGAAATAATATTTGGCCCATTAGGATAAACAACCTGTTAATAATACTCAACATTCTCCCTTTAGAGTAGCAGCTGACATAACAATTTTCCTTCTAATTATGGTTTCTACACTTCAAAATTGAGGCTCCAATTGAGCTTTGTGTCATGTGCATAATATCCAGGAAACTAACTATACTGTGCAGCTACACACCAAAACTTCCAATTAATTATCTCTTGCAAAAAACAAAGACTCCTGGCAATATTTCTCTAACTGGTTCATTAGCAATAATGAAGCTTATGTCTCTAATGTACACCTGGGTCAGCAAATTCCTTGTCCAGGCTTAGACAAGCTAGAGAAGTAACATCTTCTCCAGATGGACATTAATTATTAAACCACATTTATCAAGGGAGAGCAGCAAGGTAACTCGCTCCCCTAGGCAACTGCCAGTGGCCTGAAAACACTTTCACAGCCTCCAGGCACATCTAGGGGAGTTGGGTTTGCTCAGTTGTCCTAAGCAGGCTGTTCACATGAAACATCAAAGGCCAGCACAGCCCAGAGAGCAAAGGGGTGCTGCTGTGATCCCTCTGCACTGAGACCCAGCCTCTCCAAGAAACACAAACCTGGGTGCAGGCAGTAAGCACACCACTGCTGAGCTCCCTGCATTTGCCCGCTCCATATCTGCAAAACCTACGCAGTCACACATTCACCTTTTCTAAATTAATCACATTTCCTTCTGGCTTTTGATTAAAAAATAAAAGGAAGAAGTTCTGTTTCATTTAGAAGTGAGTAAATTTCTCAAATATTTGGAGGTTTTCACATCAGGAAATTTATCTCTGAGCCATGGGACATTGTTTACACAGCTCTCTCAAAATAAGCAAAGGGCAGAAGCCCTTGCTGTGGTGATGGGCTAAAACAGAACTGCATTTGGATTCACATCCTTCAAAAGAGAGATGCCTTGACAAGGTAACCCAGCCCTCCTGCCACAATTTGAGACTCAGCTGGGCACAGGGTGCATACAACACTAGAAATCTTTCATTCTACCCTCCAGATGACGTAGAAAATCACATCACAGACTCTCACTTTTTCTTCTCTACCCGAATTTTTTCATGACTCCTGGTGACTCTGCTAATATTGACCTTTAGCTTATGTAGTATTTTACTGCTCTTGTCTCCATAGTTTATTGCTCTGACAGATTTTTTCAGCAGAAATCATATCTTTTCTTAGCCTTTATTTACCCAGTCTAAACAAAACAAATCTTTTAAGTGTTCCTTGATATGATAAGGCATCCATTTGGCAGATAATCTCAATCACTTTTCTGTACACTTGATTCTCTGAATAAATCAGCTGTAAAAACTGACAGCCTGTCATGCAAAGTGCTGACCATGGCTGTCATGAGGGCCAACCATGAGGAATTATTTCCTTTACTCTGTAGTAAGCACCTGCTTGTTCCTGACTGTAAAACCCATATACCACTCTCCCAGTCCTCATTTACATGGTACTGATATTCCCACTCCTTTTTTACAGATCACCCTCCCCTCTTTTCTTCTTTCCCTACTTATTTTCCTTTTTCCCTGTCCTCTTCTCCTTTATTTTCTGAATATTATGTAAGGTACAGATTTTAGATAAACAAGCAACTGAGCAATAGACTTACAAATATGTGTTTACAAATGTGTATTACAAAGGTTTTTATGTCCTCAAGGAACAGAGGCTGCTCCATTCTCAAGCAAAAGAAGGCCTACAAAAAGTACTAAGACAGTTGTTTATCACACCCTCCCTGCTGGCTCTCTTGGTCAAAAGGTTATTTCTAAATCTGTCACTGATCTGTACAATGGTTTTGATTAAACATCTGTCTTGTCTCATTCTGCTTCCTTATTTATGAAATGGAGTTTCAAATATAATAATAAACAGATTGATAGAAATGTATTTATAAAGTCAAGGCACTTTTTAAATCTCGCAGAGTGGTCAGATTTTGCTAGGATAGAGTAGATGTCTTGTACTTCACACCATTGCACAAATTCAATTCTACCATTTCAAAGGAACAGTACAAATACACTCATTTTGTTCCCTTTCAGAGTCAGCACACTTTATAAGCTAAAATATTTCTTGTAATATCTTGCTGTGATTTCAGATTCACAAATTAAAATATGCCCAACTCCTGACAACAAAAATCCCAAATTCACCATTCATGCTGGTGGTATTTATCACAGGAGTCTGAGTCACACAAGTCAGAAGGCGAGTTATTTATAGGACAATCTTAAGATTTTGGGATTTACATGTCTAAAATTCTTTTCCCTTCATTGAAAAGCTCTGTGAACATACTAGCAGAGAGAAAAAGAACACTGTGTGAGAACTGAACCACCATCTCCCCTGTTTTGGAACAGTTTATGGAAACAAACTAGATAAAATATCAGGAAAATTGTATTTAAAAGGGAGTAAAAACCCCAAAATCCACTCCCCCCCCAAAAAAAAAAAACCAACCTTGTATAGATCTCATAGAACATGTACTAAAGAAACCCATCCAGTTTCTTCCCAGAGGCTTATTCTAGATCTAAATTTAACCTTTCCACCTTCATTAGCAATAATGAAGCAGTTTGATTTCTCAGTGTCATCAATAAGCATGAGCTCAAGTCTCATTTCTAAGCCAGACATATCAGGAGATTACTGCTGGCTGTTTAACAAGCTGTACTACATCCACTTACAAATGTTGAATCAAATTGCTTTTAAAAATGCCTTCCATGGAACAGAATATGAAAAAAAAAAAAGAAGCCTCAATCACCCACTACTCCTTTCCCAAAGCACAAAAGTTGTAATTTAGAGTCTAATATTAGCCTGACTTCCTTGTGAGAGCAGCTCACTGTTTTCCCTCTTGGAGTAACAGCCCACTCACATTTTGTTGCTGCCAAGTCCTCAGACTTTACCTTGCTTTGTGCACTTGTAAGGAGGTCTCGTCTCGTCTCATCTCATCTCACCTCATCCCTACCTTTAGCCACTCCAGTTTGGGATGTATTCCCAACACTCCATCCCCTGGAATTTACAACCCATGATAGTTCTTCAGGCACAGACAATTTGTGTTGGTACTAATTCTGGCCCTGAGACAGAACAGATTTTAAGCCCTGGAAAACTGTGCCTTGCAGGTGGAATATTCCTTCTCCACTCCCACCCCACTCCCTGTGCAGTGCAGGATTCCTCGATCTTATTGCATCAGAAAGAAATACAGGAGAACATCACATATCCTCAGGAAAACCCACACCAAGTGCAATTACACAAAACATTACCTTGAGAAATTTAAAGAAAATATGGCATAGTCTCTGACAATTTCTCAGATTATAAGTGTTGAGCTCCTAGAAATAAAAAACAGGTAAAGAGGAGAACATGAATTTAGTGGTCACAGTTTTGTAATAGTCTACATTCATTCACTCTTCTAGAAGCTCTTGAAGTATTAGAAAGACTAAAGAAAATTAACATGAAGATCTTATTCATACAAGTCTTCATAACGTTGTATTTTTATTTAAAGTACCATTCACAGGCTACTTCCCTCCCCCCTCCATCCAATCAATAAAGAGGTTACCATTGGATGCAATATTTTAATAAATCCCTTTTCTTTAGGTTACTTCCTGAAATGGCTCCTAGCTCCCTCCAGTGGGCCAAAACACTCTAAAGGGCTCTTTTTTACTATTTCCTTACAGCTGGAATGTCTCATTTCAATGTAACCTCAATTGTACGCGATTGCACTTTATAGCAAGAACACAAATCTTACTTTCATCAGCTCTCGGCCCCCCATGCCCAACACAGTGGATATCAGAGGTGTGACAGACTTTCATATTTTCTTTTACAATTAAAACACTCAATATGCACCCAAGGGTCCCACAACCACAGGACACTGAACCAACATGGTATTCCACACATGAAACAAGGAATTGGGGTCTTATAAATGGAAGGAATGAAACAGGATGTTGAAGCAAGGTGGGACATGGATTAAAACTGTTAGCAAAACAAACTGTAAAAATTTCTGGCAGAAACTCAAACAGCAACAGCTCTTAAGGTACCAACACAGTGAAAGCATTTGGCAGACAGCAGGCACTAGCAAGTTGTTAGCACACACACAAAAAAGCAACACCAATTTTATACAAAATACACCAAACAACACATACAGCAATCAAACTCAAAATTCCAAGATCAAAACCAATAGTAAAAGTCATCAGACTTCTGTTGGGGACTCTAATCCCTTTGTATTTTTCCAGGGACTCCAACCCCTTTCTGGGAGGACTTTAATCCCTCTCTATCTCTTTAGGGGATTCCTATGTCACTGTAACATCATCACATACACACCAGAACTAATTTACATGGTATGATCTGATGGTTATTAGACAGTTCTTTTGCACTGCACTTGCACCTCCCCAGTTCAGGGGTTGTTGGGGGTCTTTGATGAAGGTTTCCAGGGTCATCTTCATATCTGAATTTTTCAACTCTGTACCATGTGCAGTTACGGCGTTCTTTGGTCTGTCTGGTCTTAACCAGCCTAAATTCTTTATTTTGTGGCTAACTTGTCAATTTTTCATTAGTACTATACTTCTCTAAAGCTATCCACCTGGCAGGTTTTATCTTCTTTTTTTGTCTATTTAGCATTAAGCAACTAGTTAACCATATATTAGCCATTACATTGTATAAAGAGCTACAATTCAGGTTATATAGGTATAAAGAGCTATGATTCAGGAGCTATGATTCTGGTTATACAGATATAGAGAGCTATGATTCTGGTTATATAGATATATAAAAAGTCATGATTTAGGTTATATTGGTATCAGGTTACATAGATATATCAGGTTATATTGATATATAAAAAGTCATGATTTAGGTTATATAGATATATCAGGTTATATTGATATATATAAAGTCATTATTTAGGTTACATTGGTATCTTATAACTCAAGCTATATAAGCACCTTGTAACGTTAATCTACATTATACAGGCATCACTTATCCCTACATTTTTGAGGAAAGTCAAGATGAAAGCCACTCCACGAGCCAGGATAGTCCCATCAGAAACATCCAAGGAGCAGTGTTGGCGTGCCTCTTTGGGAGATGGGATTGCTTAGTAGCTGAGGCGATGACCCAGAATTCAAGAGTAAGAGGAAACAACAACTGAGGCCACCACACACCTTCCTAATGCTGCTGCTTTGGGGTGCTGAGGGCACTGGGGCTCTTTTTTCTACCCTTTTCCCCGCATTTTCTGCACTTGCTGGTTGTCACCTTCCCAGCCCCAGCGGCTGTAACAGAAGGAGTCAGGTTGGAAGGGACCTGTCCCACGTCCCTGCTCAGGCAGAGTCACACTACAGCACAGGGAGCAGCCCTGGAACTCCAGGGCCAGCCGCCGCCACCAGCGCGCCCCACACGCGGCGCCGCCGCCTCCCGGGCCTTCCGCCCCGCCCACTCCCGGCCTTATGAGGCACCGCGCACCTGACGTCAGATGCCGCAGCCAACGGCGGCCTCTGTTTAATCGGGGGCGAGGACGTTCGTTGCATATTCACGAGGCGGGCCCGGTGCCTGCGCAGTTGTCACGCTACCGCAGCCAATAGCAGCCTCTGTTTGCGGGGTGCTTGCATATTCATGTATGCATATTCATAGCCACGCACTGTCGGCGCTGCAGTGGCCGCGGCGAGGGGCGGGCCCGGCCCAGGCCCCGCTTCCTTGACGGCCCGTGTGCCTGCGGATCCGCGCCGGCAGCGGGAGGCGGAGCTGGCCCGCCCGTATTTATGCCGAGCTCCGCCAGGAGCGGCGCCGTGAGTGTGGGGCGGAAGCGCCCGGCTCCTCGTTCCTCTCGCCCGGGTGCAGGCGACGAGGATGAGCCAAAGAGACACCCTGGTGCATCTCTTTGCCGGCGGGTAGGTGAAGCCCCGGTCGCTGCTCCTGCGCTTTCCCCTTCCTCTCCCTGCGCTACGGGTCTGGCCCCGCTCCCGTGCCCGCCGCTGGCTGGCCTGGCCTGGGGGCGGCGGCGGCGGCCTGGAACGGCTGCCTGGGGACATCTCGGTAGGGCTGCGGGGGCTGTCCCGCTCCTCCGTGCCCGAGGGGCCGCGGGGAGGAGGGAGCGGGCGGCGCTCGGCTTCCCGCCCCGTGCCCTGAGGCCTTCCCGGGCCCGCTGCGCGCGGTCGGGCCCGGCCCCGGGTGTTGCGTTGTGTCACGGGTGGAACGCGGGCCCTTGGGGAGGCGGGGGTGGAGGCTTCCCGTAAAACCAGCCCCTCGCTCTGATCGCATTCCCGGGTTTGGCCCTGATCTGGCGTTTTCGTGGAGAAGCACGCAGGGCCCGCCGTGCGAGGTTCCCCCGCTGTAGGGAGCAGCCCCCGGACTGGCGTGGCGGCCTCGCGGGCTGGCACTGCCCGCTGGGCACGCTCTGCCCGGGGCCGCTGTATCCGTGCCATGCGGTTAACGCTCCGGTGTGTGCTGCGCGTCCCTGCGGGGCTTTGGCACCTCCAGCTCTCCAGCCACAAAGGCAGAAGAAATGGGAGGGGAAAATGTACTCAGAAATAAAGATGTAGCCTTGGTTAGGTTTGAGGTAACTTTTGTATCTTTGCAGCTATTAAAGAAGTTTCAAAATGTATGTTTTTAGGATTCAAAATGTGTGGGTTGTATTTGTGAAGCCTGTGGTTCTTCCAGGGGCGGGGTGGGAAGGGCACTCACCCTAAAAGGGAGAGCTGGGGGTCCTTGATTGTGATAGAGCGTTTGGGTAGTGAACATGACAGAAGTGATAGAGGACACACCTTGCATCCCGTGAGAGAGCTTGAAGCTGTGATTTTTCACAGAAGACGATGAGCTTGCTGCTTCTGGACTGAGGTGTTTGAGGTGGAAGAACAGTGATTGATTGATTCTGATCAAGTCTGAGTGACTTGGACACGTGTCAGTACTTTCTCTGCTTCTGGCACACTTTGAAGTATTGTACACCTGATCCAGTGCCTGTGTGGGGGCTTTTTCATCCCCTTCCACCCTGTTTAAGAGGAGAGTAGTTATGCAGCAGGAGGCCCAAGATGTAGTAGTGTGTACTGTTTTCTGCAGGCTTTGCATCCTTGTAAGCATTCAGAAAAGCAATAGCAGGAGCTGCTGCAGAGAATCCAGCAGAGGGCTACAAATACGATGAGGTGTCTGGAGCATCTGTGTTATGAGAGCAGACTGGAGGAGCTGGGCCTGTTTTCTGGTCCAGTCTGAGAGGAGGTGTCATTAATGCATATGAATATCTCAAAGAGGTGCAAGAGAATGGTGACAGGCTTTTTTCAGTGGTGCCCAGCAACAAGACAATGAGCAGAGGCCATAAACTAAAACACAGGAAGTTTCAGCTCAACATGAGGAAGAACTTTATATTGAGGGTGGCAGAGCAGTGGAACAGGCTGCCAAGGGAATTTGTGGGGTTTGCCTCTCTGGAGACATCCCAAACCCACCTCGACGTGATTCTGTGTTACCTGCTCCAGGTGACCCTACTTTAGCAGGGACATCAGACAACATGAGGTCCCTTCCAGCCCTAAGGATTCTGTGAGTGGTGTCTGATTGTGGTCCTTCAGCTTGACAGCTCTGCACAGGGAAGATTACTGAGCAGAATTGTGCATTATGTCAGAAACAGGTTTGTAAACTTGCAACTTGAGAGCAGATGAGGATTGCTCAGCTCAGCTTGCTCATTCCTATTTATTGCAGAGCAGTCTGGTCGATGGGTAGGTGGTGGCCAGCTGGGTTAGGGGTTATGCTGTGAGGAAAAGGCTGAGTGTGAGCCACATGTGTCCTGTAACCTTAGTTCACCCAAGCTAACACTGTGTATTTGGTCACATTTGGCAGTAGAAGAGTTTTTTGGGGTCATCTCATGACTTTGCAAGCATGGTGCACTGCAGATCACCTGAGTGATCTTTAGTCTTCAGTGAAACTTAGAGGAAGGAAGCTTTGTCGCTTTGTTTGCCTTTAAGTTGCACCAGAGCCTCTATGGAAACAACATGATTATCTGCTGGTTTCTTTTTTTTCTTCCCCCCAGATGTTCAAGTTCATTCTTCAGTTCCTGCTTTCTATAATGAAACTTTGACAGATGACATTGCTGGTTTAGTAGCCTAAGTGGGACTGTCCTGGGATTTCTCTGTAGCTGCCTAGGCTGTAAGGGGTTTTCATGTGTATCTTCTCTTTTTCTCCCACTTGGTCAAATAGCAGCTGTTGTCACTGTAGGCATTATGTTGGTAGTATAAACTCAGGTGCTATTTATTCAAGCATGCATTTGAACATTCTTCATTCTTAAATTAAAAAGTCATGTGATTGAAATGTGGGATGTAGATGAACATTTTTAGTTCAAGTAGTAAGTTATGGCTGCTATTTTAGTTGTCAGACTCCTTTTAAAAAGTAGTAGAAAACCTTAATATTTTGCTATGTAGAAAAGATTCATATGTTTTGGATGTACTGCCTTGCAACCATACAGTGACAACTCAGGTGTTGGCTACAAAAATAGTGTTCAGTTTTTTATGATTTAGTCTTCATTTCCAGAAACCTTATGACAGTAATGGTATACCATACAAACTTCCATCAGAGCAGTGAACTTATGTCAGTGTTGTTTCCTCAGCAAAAGGAGGGATTTGGGTTAGGAGGTGGGCAGCTGCTTTTCTGACTTCACACTTGGATAGTCTCAGGTTTGCTTCTTTACTTCACTCTTGGTGTTTCTTGCAGAAATTTGGCTGTTTTCTAATTTAGTGTGTGAGGAAGTATAGGGAGGAGCTTCTTTATTTATCTTGATTATAGAACTGTCTCAAATTGGTCTGTAATTGTAATCACAGTCTGTCTGACAGAGGTTCTTAGCAAATCCCTACGGAGGCTGAAATGGTTAAGGTGCAGAAGATGTATTTAACATAAGTGTCTGAATTGTCAGCAAATAAGACACTGCTGAAATGTGTGAAGGAAAGGTAAGAGACCCTTGGGCTTTTCTGATTTCAGAAGGTTGTTAATAATGTGTAGCAGGTATTGTGATGATGGGGGCTTTTTTACACTATTTTAGGAAACAGCCCCTTGAGCCATAACTGAGTTGCCAAGCACTCAGCTCCTCTCTGCCCTAAAACACATTTGTGGCATAACCTTGGATGTATTTCAGAGCAAGTGAGAAGGAGGTTAGTGCCTTTCAGTCCAAACTTTAGGTTATCTTTATGTTCAGGTACACTTTTGTGTGAAATAAGACAGTGTTTGTTGAAAGATTGGGGTTTGCTCCCTGGGGTTACTAAATTGCATGAAAATTGCTGTCAGTACTTGAGAAACTGTGCCACTGGTATTTTTCTCACATTTCTTTCTAGGTGCTTTGAGCTGTTTTTACTTAATACAAATGTTATTGTAAATATTGATTTACCCAGTCTCTTAATAAAAGCTACACTGTTCATGTTGATGTTTGCTTTAGATAATGGAACCCAGTGATGCTTGATCCCCTGGTGGTGTTTTTCCTGTTTTCACTTGTAAGTTTCTATGTGGCAGCACATCAGGGGATTTTATTTTTACACTGTTCAATTACACACCACAAGTTTGATTAGTATTTGTAGTTTATAGATGTGAGCTTAACTTACACTTTTTAAGTTTCAGCAAAGAAACATAATCGGTGAGTAGAGTGATTAAGGGTTTGTGGCTGCTAGTACTCTAGTTGAACAGTATTATATGGGGGAAACCCTGAAAGTTCTGGATTAATGAATGCTGTTTGTGAAAGCTGAACTTGCTAAAGCCCTTCTATACTCTCTGAAGGCTGATAATATAAATGTAATATCCAAAGCTGCAGCTTTGATGTGCAAGTTACTCTGGTTGTAAGACATGTGCATGAAACTGCTAGTAGACTTGGAACCTGAATTTGCAGTAACTGATGAAGAGAGAAAAAGTTCTGTTCTGTTTGTAAGTGGCTTGGATACTTTTTTTTTGGACAGAATTTTGAGCTCAGTTTATGTGCTGTTTCATTAGACAGCCAGTGTTTGCATGGAACTTTCATTTCGTACAGAAAAGATAAGTAGCTGGTAAAATACATTCATTAAAGTAGACCCAAGATAACAGGGTCAAGGTTTATCTTTAAGTCTTTGAGGGTGTGGTTACAAACCTGCTGTGGAAGGTGAATCTGAAACTAGCACTAGACAGCCATGGCTTTTGTTTTCATAAAAGGCATCATTATCTCAAGGAATTAAAAAATGTGCACTGAGAGTGTTAGTTGGAAGTCAGGCTACAGTGCCATTTGGAATATCAATCTGCTTTAGAGCACTTTTAGTCAGTCCATGGCTGAATTTGAGACCCTTATCCATGCTGGAGCTCTCTCTGTTGGTACTTGCAGGGCTGAAAGGTACCAGTAGAAGACACTTAGCTGCTCTGGACAAGGGCAGGGAGTCCTTAGCTGACACCTTAACCTTGCAATAATAAGAGAACTTTCTTGTGTAGCCATGTCTGGAAGGAGAACCTGGGATTTGAGTGCCAAACAGATTTAGGTTTTTGAAGCATGTGTGTATTTTTTTTCCTTGGAGTGTCACACAAATAATGCAGATGTGTCTGAGGAAAGTGGTTGTCAGAGCTGTACCTATTGAACAGTTAGCAGAATTTAAGGCCCAATAGCCCCAGGTTTGTTTCTGTTAAATCAGTGGGATTATGGTCTTCTTAATCACCAGTTGGGATCACATTAGATGTGGGTAGTTGAGGTTTCTTTTGTTGGGCTTTTTTTTTCCTTTCAGTATATGCTTTCTGGAGGCGAAATGTTCTCCTTAGTTTAGGAGACCATTGCCATCTTCCTAGGTTCTTCAGTCCAAGAGAGGTCAAGTAGACAGCTGTTTTTGTTTTCTTTTAGGTTTGTTGTGATCCTGCAGATGAGAACTACATCTTGTGATGTCCATGTGTCTTGTTCCACTGAGCGTGACATCTCATAAATTGTACAAGAAGGCTCAAGTTGAAATTTTAATTCTCTAGCTTGACTGCATTAATAGTGGGATTTTAGTCTTCCTTTTTTAACTGATGTGTTTAGTTCTGTAGATTTACCTACTGATCTCTGCTTTTCTGCCCTTCAAATTACTTGGGGCTTGCAGGTGGATTCTCATATCCTTTTATGATCAAGGTATTTTTGCTTGAAGTCAGCTTTGCAAGATTTTTTATACTCACATGGTAAAGCTGAAGAGGACTTGTAGTAAACATTGATTAGAGGCAAATATCACATTTAGGATAGGTAAGATGTGCAAGTGGTCTTCTGAATAGCATTCACTGGAAACTGCAGTAAGCATTCAGACATGGGAGTGTCTCAGTCTTGCCATTCTTCACTTCCCATTTATACTGTGTCAGCAGGAGTGTGTTTATTCACCTACTTACTCTAGCGGGTGAAATTCATCTAATCCTGGAGAAAAAGTTACACATTAGTAAATGTTCCTACAAGTCACACTTGTTGGGGCCTGGTGCATGCATGACTGGAAGAACTCAAGCCTGGAGTGGTTTTAGGTAGTAGAAATTTCTGAAGTAATTTACAAAATCCTAGCTGCATTATTGAGAAGAAATCTCATGTTTTTCAAACTGCTAAAAAAATGTTTTTCTGAACTGTTCTAGTTCCTAATTTGTGTTAAACCACAAACTAAAAGTATTCCCCTTAATTTGAACCAGTGAGGAGGGGAGCAGGAAAGGTGCCAGCAATCTGCTGGCAATTTATAGAGCACTTGTTGTAGGCTGGAGCTGGTGGCTGACTGTCAGTGACCTGGCAGGACTCGAGCACAAAAACATAGCTGTTTCTGGTGGTATTCCCAGGAGTGTGTTAAATAAGCAAGGCTGGAAATACATTTCTAAGTAAAATCCACTGTCCTTGATGCTGTAACAGAACAGCTGCTATGCTTCTTAAAAGTTGCTTATTTGTACAGAGCGTATATTTTTAATTGTTCCTCTTTTTGTTTACCCACAAACTCTGTTTATTGACAGTTTTTCATAAACAGATTTTTGTCAAGCCTTGAGGTGTTTATCTTAAAGGTCAAGTGAAATAGACAAGTCAGGGTAGTTACTGGATTATGCCTTTATAATTCAAATTTAGTGACTCTTGTGACCATTGAGAAAGTTCTGGTTCCTCAACATATCAAAACATTTCTTTCACTCCTTCCGTTTCAGATGTTGTCTCTGTTATATGGGGCTTTTTGAGGGCTGGGAAAGTGATGTGTTACTTTGACAGAAGTAGAATTTGGGGATTTTGCCAAGACTCACATTACAGAACCACACAGCACTGTTAAACTTCTTAGCTTTCTTCAGCCGTAAGAAGAAATTTGAGATCCTGAAGACTGGGGACAGCGAAGAAGTTTAATTCAAACTATCAATACGTAGTGGAAAACATTGAAAATATTGTTGGGTTCAGTGGGGACATCTTAAATTGTTTAAGAAAAGCCTAACCAGAGAAACACAGCAGCAAGAAACTGCCAAGGGTGCTGATTATTTGCAATTACTTGAATGGCAGAATGTGGTGCAGGAAAAGGCTCTTAAAGGGAGGTGGATGAATCTGCTGCTTCTTTAGGATGCCTGTGAGCGTGGTGCTGCCTGCTGTTTATCTGCTGGCTGTCAGTGCCCAGTGCTGCTGCAGCCAAACCAGCAAGCACAGAGCAGCTGTGTATGAGCCCCCTTCCCAGTAACCCCCTGCTGAGTGAAGGGTGTCTGACCATCCCCCTGAGTGTCTGGTACAAGTGCTGCAGGCCAGCACCCCTTGTGATTGGAGTGTGGTGTAGGGGGGCGTGCAGGGCATGAGCTCCAGGTCAGTGTTAATCTTCAACTTCAGAAAACGTTTCTGCTCTGTTGTAGCCGGGGGGTGAGAGGGGTAAAGGCTCCAAACTCCAAGCCCTGTTCAAGAATGCAGGTCAAGTTTTTTGGTCCTCATTTCTTCCTTACTTCCATAGCATTTATCTCATTAATATAAATCATACCTTGTGCTTTCTCTTGTGATTACTGTTGCTTGAAAGCAAGTTCTCGTGTAACCTGTCCAAAATAAATGCAGAAAAGTTTTCAAGAGAGTGAGCTCAAGGAGAACAGAAATGGAGGGGTTGCAGGAAAGGAAGTAAACTCTAAAGCCAACTTCCTTCATTGCCTGCACAGGCATGTTACCATGGAGTGGGGTCTGGCTTGAACTGCAGGAAGCACAGACAGCTTTCTGTCTTTCTCAGAGCTTTAGAGCTTCAGTAGCTTCAGGTCAAATTGTTTTGGGAGCTGACCTACGTGTGCTTCTCATGTGCTGTTCTTGTTTTGAACCTTCACATTACAAGCTCTTACTATTTCCATCCCTGGCTAAAATAAATACTAGCATATCTACCCTCTTTCTGCAACTTTTAATTTTAAAATAAGTCTATTTGTAGCTTACTGTTAGAAGCAAGTGTATTGCTGATTCAGAGCAGGCTGCTTTGATGTCTGTGTCAGGCTGGAACTGCATGTGTGCAGCACCCACTGAAAGACTGTCTTTCATCTTCCTGTGATGACACTTTTTTTCCAGACTGGCAAAGAAACTCAATATCTTACCTCAATTAAACCTTGACAGAGAAAAGACTGCAGTCTAATACTGGAACTAGGGACAGGCAGGATGCCTTTAGGCTTAGTAATAGGATACCTCTAGGTCACTGGGTTTAAATGGAGTGTTAAGTGAACATCAGGCTTCTACTTGGCATCTCTACTCTGAGTTCACTTCATACAAACAGGATTAGGTTTGTAGGATGCCGTGCTGTATTTTTGGTATTCTCTGTGGTAGAGGAGAAATCAGGCTCCCCTCCTATGAAAATCTATAGGATATCTTGAGTCTTAGCTATTACTCCTAATTTGGACTGAACTCTCCTTTTCATTTTGGAAAAAAAAATTTAAAATTACTTGAACAGGCTTCAGGCTTACAGCTTATTAAAGGGTTTGGGGGTGTTTGAGCTTCTTGCCTTAGGAAAAAAGCTGATAACTATCTTGTCTGAATAAAGCACTTCCTGTTATTTATATGTTATTATATATATTTATTAGGGGAAGCAAATATGGGCCCTTTGACTTTAGTACAAATTGTATTTATGTGTTAGTGGATTTCAGACTGAGCTGTAGTTAGCATTAATACTTGAACTGAAATCTAGGTTTGCTTCATTGAGTTGGATTGTTTGTTTTTTAAAGGAGATAGGTAGTGTCCTGGCCATAGTTTTAAGAAGGGTGTTTAGCAGTGTTAAGAATACTGATCTCTGAAAAGGTTGAAGAGACTGTCTTGAAACTCAGAATTTGTGGATTTGCTGTTTTTTCCCTCCAAGGCTGCAGTTGCAGAGCTAGGACTGTAGACATTAATATGTGAGTTCTGAAGAAGCCTTGGCTTGCTCCCAAGCTCTGCCCAGTGAGCAGAGCTGGGCAGGGCAGAATGCTCTGGCTGCACTGTGGTTGGGCAGAAGGGCAGGAACTGCCGTCAGCACAAGTTGTGCATGGCTTGCCTTGGTTTACTCTCAGGAATGAAAGCAGACTGAAGCAAACCTGGTCAGCCACCTGAGCTCTTCTGGCTTTGCAGTTTCTACTCTAGAGTACCTGGTCAGCCTTGCTGAAGTGGGCAGAGCTTGGGAGCATTTGGACAATAGCTGCTTTCATGGTGCAGTGACCAAAATACAGTCAGGCTTTTGAAGATGTTACTAAATGGCAACATCACAGATTTTACCAGCTTTTACACATAGTCCTGTGTGCATATTGCATAAATCTTTTCTGCCCTTAAGGATTTTTGGCACCTTTTTTTGTGGTCAGGAGCACATTAAACATTAAAGAAAAAGGTAAAATTTATCATAAGAAGTTAAACATTGAAGCTACTGAGCTACTTTCCAGAACTGATTTGGACAATGTGTACTGTGCACCTTCGCTACGTTTTGTGTGTTTAAATTTTCACTTCAAGTTGTGGGATTTGCAGACTGACTTAGCAGTTTGCTTGCCTTCAAGGGCACATAACTGTCATTGTCACACATGGTCCCATTGGTTCTTCACTTTTTGCAGTGGGACTGTGTTGACTGTAATGTCAATTCCATGTGAATGTATCCTTCAGTTTCTTTTTCTCTTAAAAGCATGATCCTGTTTATCTTTGCAGATGTGGAGGTACTGTTGGTGCAATTCTGACATGTCCACTGGAAGTTGTAAAAACACGCCTGCAGTCCTCCTCTGTGACTCTCTACATCTCTGAAGTTCATCTCAACACTCTGAATGGTGCTACTGTCAACCGAGTAGCCAGAGTTTCTCCTGGACCTCTCCACTGTCTGAAGTGAGTGTACTTGGCACAAGGGTTTGGGTTCATTTTGGGGAGGGAGGAGATCAAAATCTGTATAAAAGATTCAGACTTTATATCTGTCATGATGCTCCCAGGAGATGATTTTCCATATTTTGCCTTTTAACTATGTTTCCAATTTTTTGAATGTCCTTCATGCTTGAGTGTGGATGTTGAAGTAGCCAGAGCATGTGTACCTTTTACAACTCACAGCTCCAAACTGCACCCCCAAAATTCACGGATACTTGAGTGCCAGACTCCCGTTTTCATCCTGAAAAAGCATTAGTATAAGACTTCTTTTTTTAAACTGTTTTGTGTCCTAATCATAGAAGTTACTGAATATGGAGGCAATTAAAATTAACTCAGTTTCTTAGTCTCTTTCAGTTTTCACCACCCCCACACAGTTTTTGCCTTTGAATATCTTCTGGTGGATATGTGACTTGTAACATTCTTTTAGAGCTACTAAGAAATAGCTGAGAAATGTCTCTTGCAGTGATCTGTGTTATGTAGTGCCTGACTGAATGGGGGCTGCCTTTCCTCTCCTTGTTAGCAGTGCTTGTGTAGCTCAGGAGCCAGCAGGGAAGTTGCAATCCTGCAGTTAAACTGCTTGTATGGCCCACAGAAAGGGTTCACTTTTCCTGGGGGACTCAGGCTAGCCAGTTCAGGGAGGGGGGAGGTACCCTGGGTATTTGGGGATGTGGGGAGAGTTCCTACAGGAGTGACCTGCTGCTGCGTCTTGCATTAGAAAGTTGGTTGAGTCTTGACAACTTCTATTCTTAATTAGTAAGAAGTAGTTTGTGGAGAGCCCCTTCTGGCAGTTGAAGTGTAGGGTTTAAACTTAATCGGGTTAGAGCACAGGATTTGCTTAAATGGGGGTTGTACCCATATAGCTCCTTGAATGGAAGATCATTCTTATCATGAGAGTTTGGGTTCAGAGCCTTTTCCTGGCTCTTTTTTCAGGGTCTGATGGGTGAACATGTTGGGAACAGGTGTGGGAAGGAAAGGCTTGGATTGTGACCAGCCAGGAGATCTGCTTGACTTAATGGCTTCTCTTGATGGAAGTAGAGTGCTTCAGCTTCTTTCTGAATGCTTGGTTAAGAATTTATTTTCCATTTAGAAATGTATAGCAATGAATAGCAGGTTGAATAGATGTGTTTTTATAATGCTTCTCTGCTAGAAGCTTGCTATGCCTTAAATGAAGCTGAAGATAACTTGGTATTCCCAGGAAGCAACTTCAGACTGAGGTAGAGGTAGCCCATGATGAAATGTATTGGCTTGTTTGTTTGTTAGTTTGTCTTTAACAATTGCCTTCTCACACATGCTGTTTATCTGTAATACAAGAATGTATCTCTTCTGCTGCATTTGTTCTTTGCTTAGCTG
This sequence comes from Camarhynchus parvulus, assembly GCF_901933205.1. Taxonomy (NCBI): domain Eukaryota; kingdom Metazoa; phylum Chordata; class Aves; order Passeriformes; family Thraupidae; genus Camarhynchus; species Camarhynchus parvulus. The sequence goes on from NC_044579.1 coordinate 18,280,677, forward strand.
TGTTTTCTTTCAGGCCATTATCAAAGGGCTGAGATGCAAAGCCTGGGTTTCAAGTTCTTTAAATAGAGTAAATATGAAAAGATCCCAAATGACATGGCAATGGACTGTGATAATAAAAATAGATATGTGCAGGACGTAACTACTCTTGGTTAAGGTTAGGGCTGCTTAGTGAGGAAGTAAAACTGGATTCCTTTGTCACTGTCATGCCCTTACTGTCATTAGATATTTTTTGACTCATAGCTGTCAGACTTTGATTGTGTCATAGCAAATTTGGTGCAGTGCTCAAGGCTCACATTATTCAGTCTAAAAGCAGAGTGGTTCAGGCAAATTATGTCAGAATTTCAGTGAACTGACTGCTGTAGAATCACTTCTGCATCTTAAGCATCAGTGGAGGTGACTTGAAAGGCATCTCTGTCAGGAAACAAACTCAGAAAAACAGGTGACTCTATTCTCTGGCAACAAAAGCAAATTCTTTTTTTTCCTCACATATCTGTGTTGCATGTCATATTATATTTTCTCATCATTCATGTTGCACAATTTAAACCTGAGGTCTTGCTAATGGAAATCTCACCAGCCTCCCAGTGCACCTCTCCGTGTGACATAAGAAAGTCAGCTGAGGCTGTATGGAGCACTTTCCTGCTCTTCCAACCATGGACTTGCCCTTAACTGCTTTCAATAAACAAGTGCAGGCCCTGGGATCTGCTCTTTAATTCAAGTTTGTGTCTTATTTTCAGTGCAGCCTCTGGCACTCCTCCAGCTGGTGTCAGAATGCAAAACAGTAACTACCTCCATTATAATCCTGTCTGTTGCAACCTCTCTTTAGCTCTTTGCTACTCTGTCAAATTCTGGGACTGTAGATCCAAAAGAAGCAAACAGACCTGCTACACTTCATTCCCAAGTTTCAAAGACACTGAGCTTCCTGCTGCTTTGAATGCATCTGCACCTATATGTGCATATATTCATGTGTAACACATGATGTGGTAGTAGTGGTTTAAGTGGATACAGATCATGTTAATTGGGTTCAGCATTGCAAGGCATAACAATGCTTTCATGATGACTGACAAGTCCAAATAATTTGTATTTCCAAGGTGTCTTTGCGTGTATGTTCAGTGTTCCAATTACTGCTGTAGATCAGCAGATGCTGCCCACATAGTGAAATCATAGTTGATCATTATGGACAAAAAGCTGGATGTTGATGGACACATTAAATGTCAGTATTCCTAAATAGCAGTGATAACTGCAGAGCCACTGGTTTGTTTTTGCTTTGTGGAAGCAAAGGTAACCTTTTAGTTTGACTAAGCAGCAGAGCAATGGTGAATCAGCACCATTGAAATCAGGAAGTCAGAATAGGCTTGGAATCTCTTTAGTGCTATAGATTGCTTTCACTTGTTTGTTCTGATAGTAAATTCCAAACAAAATGGCCATTTATACAAGGCCTTATTGAGTAATTGACTTGTCATTAACCTGCATGGCTCTTTGAAGAAGAAATATACAAAACTATTTGTGTATGTTTACCATTGTTTCTAAATCAGTAAGCACAGGGTTCTGTTTTGTAGCATCTGTGGATGTAGTTAATTCTTAACTTTAAATCTGGTTCTAAAGTAATGGCTAGAGCAATTTCCAGTAATGGGATGCAGGTAGTCCTTGTTTCTCCTCCCATGTCCTACCATACTTTTTAAAATACCCATGTGATTAGCATCTAGATTGTGGGGCAGACTGATTTCACTAGAACTGAATATTCTTGTATAGTCTCTTACTGTGCCAGGGTACCTTGCTGCATAGGTCTTCAGCTCTTCCTGAAATCCCCAACCGTGTGGGATCCATATTGCAAAACTAAAGGACTAATAATGCCTTATTTGAAGTCTCAACTCACTGCTTGTACCATGCCTTCCTGTAAATTCCACAAATGTGCAAGGCTGCCCTCCCACTCAAGGTTTACAAACCTTGGGAGCTGAAGGGTGGTGAAAGGAGTGTAGTGTAGAATGAAGTATTTTTGCTCCTGAACAATCTACAACCTACGTGAATTGGAATGTTTCCATGCTTAGTATTTTCTCCCGGATTCAAGGACGCTTTCTTTAACTTCCCAACAGACAACTCTGTACATGTAAGTTAAATCTGTATCAAGATCTCAAGTCTTATTTCTGCATTTAGTTTATGCTTTTCTTGGTATTTTGAGCAATAATGGAATTTTTTCTGCTGATTCTAGGAAATGACTAATTTTCTTTGTGGTCCACACTGTATTATTGCCAGTAGCTATGAAAGTTTTTCACATGATGTAGTTTTGATGGTTAGTGCATGCCTTAATTTTGCTCTGAGTGTTACAGTATTGTCTTCTTGTTTTCTAGGATGATCTTGCAAAATGAAGGCCCTCGTTCTCTGTTCAGAGGGCTGGGTCCTAATTTAGTTGGCGTTGCTCCTTCCAGGTAAATACAAACATGCACAATAAATAAATATATTAAAGGCTTTAGTGTGTATTTGAAATAAGTCTTGCATCTATAGTTGTAAATACTTAATTAGCAGCAAGTAACCTTTGGTTCCTGGGGTAACTTTTTGCCTGAGGAATTGAGCCATTTAGGTACTCCAGAGCTCCAGCTGTCTCAGCATTTCCTATCCTATGTGCTATTGAATAGTATTTACTGTTGTGTGCTATCCCTTATGCAGAGTTTTGTCCAGTTTAAACAAAAAATTCTTAAGGAATTGCACATGTAAGCTACAAGTTTGGATCTTGGAAAATACAAAGGTAGACTTAGCTTTCAGTTAATCCATCATCTTCAGGAAGCAATTATGTGATTGTAGCCTCAAAACACTGGGTCTTCCTTCCTGAGTTCTGGAGAAGCACAGCCTGGTGCTCCCTTGCAGGAGGAAGCCTGTTCTGAAACTATAAAAAGGGTGAGATACTGGGTTGGAGGAGAGACTTAGCAGCTGTCCCAGGGAAAGCAGATCCAGCAGTGGCCTGGGCTCCAAAGGGTACTGGGGCAGTGCAGGGCTGAGGATGTAAATCTGATCTAGTTGGCATTGGTGGTGTTGTTGTCTGTTGCTCTGCATCAGCACAAATACTCCAGTTCCTCAGCTGGTGCTGGCAGGCAGAGAGAGAGAACATTTTGCCAGAGTTGGAATTTATCTTTACATAGAGCTGTCAGCTGAAGTTCAGTCCAAAAATAGGAGAATACATGGAAAGAGTATAAAACAAAGCTGTGTAAAATTAATATATTCCTTAGAGCTGGATGAGGATACTGGAAGTTGTTTCCTGGCTCCTTTTTTTTTTCTTCTCTGTTTAAGAGAAGAGCCTTGATGCAGAGGGAATAGATTCCACAAAGGTTTTATTCTTTCCTTGACTTAGTGCCCTGCTTTTGTTTATTTGTTTCGTTTGAAGAGAAAACATTCCTATCTCCTGCACACTCAGTTGGAGATTATCTGAACTTTACTGGTTTGAAGTATTTGGATGTTTCTGAAAAATACTACTAAGCTGAACTTTAGTTCTGATGAGGTAATGTTCTTTAGATCCTCTGTGTAAATAAGAAAAAAACTTAATGAAATAATTAGGTTATCTTTATTTTAGCAAATATTTAAGGATATTGGAATATCAGAAGTGGTTTCTGATCACTAACTTAGCACTGCCCTTTGGAAAAGCTGAAGTAAACCCAGCAGCATTTTTGTTCTTGACACCTATGGGATATCAGCTTGCTAAAATGTCTGCTTGATGTAGTATGTAAACCTTATTTATAAGCACATCTTCATTTCCCTCTGGCTGATTCTGTCTTCAACCAGTACTTCATTTCAATTAAGCATTAGCTAAGTGGATTTAACATCAGCTCTTTGTTTAAATAAGCTGTAGAGAAGCATATTTCATAACACATCCAGTGTACTTAACTGAGTTCAGGTTCCATTTTAGAAATTACACCCATAAAGCAAGCACTTTATCTTCTTTGTAATAAAGAAAAACACGTTCACACAGCTAATGAGGTTAATGTTCTGCTTGGGAAAAGTGGCACATTGATTTTTTTTTTCTCTTGCAGAGGGATGTCTGTAGATTTAAAACAACAGAATTACAACCTGAAGTGTGAGGTTTATATGTGCTTAAAATAAGTTTTTTAGATTTAATGAGTGAAAGCAACCATTTTTTGTAATACATTGAATTGGGTTGCTGACTTTGCCTAGCTTTGTTTGGATACCAGCTCACAGACTTGTGTAGCACAAGTTTACAACATTTTTCATGGTGTGTTGAGAGACAAAAATCAGTGCTATAGTTTAAATGCTATAGTAATAAGAATGTTTGTTTCTTTTAAGAAGCTGCCTATTTGGTAGTTTTCTTCAAATTGTCCTGCTACTGAAATGACTTTAAGTCCATTAGAGAAAGTTTGTTCTATTATTTATGTTGAAGAATACTAAAACTTTTTCTGTGTTTTTGTTCTCTGGCTGAACTTCCTAGTGTCACAAAAATCATTGCCATATTTCAAACTATCTGTCCTTCCCCTCACTAATTGGTAATTGGAGCTATTGTGTGGAAAAAAAAAAAGTCAAGTGTCATGTTTAGTCTTTATTTCCATTCCTTGAATAGTCCCACTACTTTGCAAGAATTAATCCTTGAGTATTTCTTTACTGGGGAAGGGAGTTTTAGCCCAAGATAATCTTCAGTCATTGAAGTCAATGATGCTACTTGTTGAGAATTTTGAAATGTAAAACATATTATAACTTGGATTTTGTTCTAATTTTAGAGCAATATATTTTGGTGCTTACTCAAATTGCAAGGAAAAGTTGAACAAGATTTTCAATCCAGATTCTACCCAGGTACACATGATTTCAGCTGGTGTGGCAGGTAAGGATCTGTAACGTTTTTAGCTTCATCCTACAGTCATATCTGGAAATAAGAGGTGACAATAAATATGGAAAAAACCCCAACAAAACAGAGCATGCTCAGTAATTGAATGATGTCTTTTTAGTGGTTATCTGCCTTGGCCTGTCATTGGCTCTCTGGAGAATGTATGCATGAAATCGCACTAAGTGATAAATAACAGTGTGTGTCAACAGTCTTCTCTAGAAAACCTCCATGCCTGCTTTTTCAGTTGAAAATTTGTGAAATGAAAAATGTAACCTTTCAGAACAGTAACTTTTTGCTCTGTAAGCTATAACAGTGTTTGCACTGACTTCTTGTTTAATTCTTCCTAATCAGTTTTTTTACCACCACTTTCTGCTACAGCTTTGTATATTTAAATAATTTTTGTCTTTCAGAAATGTGCCAGCAGCTATTTGTGTAAATTACATGTAACACTCCTTCCTCCTTTGCTTATATACCAGTCTATGAGAAGTTTGCTCTGCCACTAAAAAGTCAGAGGAGAGCAGATTTTTCATAGTTCTCATGTATTTTCATCTCTGTAGAAATAATTCCTATTTTATATCTGCAGCGTAACTTTAGTGTATTTTAGCAGCTACAAATATTTATTGCTTGATTTGAATATTCTGTGCTTTGGGGTCATTAACAAGGGGGAGTTAAAGGCAACTGAGCTGAGTTATGGTCATGGACTCGTGCTGATAAAATCAAAACATGGGCTGGCAACACTTTATCTGTTGTTGCCTGTGCCTTTCCTGCACAAAAACAAATGTTCAGGTTTTTTTATAGGCCATGGGCACTTTACAGATGAATTCTGACAATTGTTGAAGTTCTTAAGTCCTGTCAAATTTTACAGCCAGTCTGTGAGTACTGGCAATCTGGAATGGACTGATAAAGGTGTGATATCAGAATAAGGAATAGGATTTGTTTTCTATTTAATGCTTGCTAATAATCTGATACATAGAGATATGTTACATAGTGTATAAAATATAAGTGACATTAGCTTTATACCTAAATGACACTAATGTTCATCTCTGGCACATGAAATGTTGTGACAGTTTTTAATCTTTAAGGTGTAGGAAGAGCTCCTTTATTTGGCCCAAGTCAGACAAGGACAATGCAGTGTTTGGTTTTTTTATCATCTGGAAATGAGTGGTTTTGTTTGTTGGTGAACAGCATGGAAAATGGGATGGAAGGGGATTTAATGAAGAGTTCAGCCTAATCAGTTAATTGCATCAAGGAAGATGAAGAGTCTTCAGGTCTTTGTCAAGGGAATAAAACATGCCCTTAATTTGGGGGCAGAGGGAAGCGGGGGGGTATAACAGGTCTGTCCTAAATTGAAGGCAACTTGTGCATCTTGTGCAGTGCTGCAGACGAATGAAGATTCTGAGTGTTCCTCGTCTTTGCAAGTTGCTGCCCTCATTCTGTAAAGCACATGTGTGGAGATGTGCTGTAGTGCCTTTTCCTGGGTGTTTGCAGCCCCAAGCTGTAGTTTGTCGTGTAGCTGCTTCCCTACCAGAAGGTTGGTGTTGTGCATTTGTACATGCAGCTGCAGTAAACTGGGAAATGGATTTCAGCCTTAATTGCTGTTTGCCTTCTTTCCTTTTGTGTACAAGTTCTAACACTGAACAGCTCTTGGGGCTGTTAACCTTCTTATACTTCCCAGGTTCTGCAGTTGTATTTCTAAACCACAGTCAGTGAAACAGAATGCTCAGTGCAGGCTCGCATCATAGTTCTTGGCACTGCACCGTAGGAAATTCTCAGGTTCTTTGACAAACAGCATTTCAATTCTCTCTTCTGGTGTTATTCTGATATATGAAAAGGACTCTGCAGTTAAAATTAACAGTGCTTTCTTGGGAATGTGCCTAACCTTGTTTTTGTAATTCTAATATATTTCAGAAAATGCACTTAAACCAGCTATTAACAGTTTTACCTGCAAGGTTTGTATTGCTGTATGATGCAAATCACCTTAAAGAGATGGCAAAATAACAGGGACAAGATGAAATGTGAGCTCTTACTTGGTTGACAGGTTAATACATAGGATCATTGCAATATTTGCTTTGGAACCTAAGGTTTCAAAATTGGCAAGGTGGATAAATACTTCAGAATTAGCAAAAAAAGAAAAATAATCAGTGTTGGTGTTTTTCTTTTTCAGCTGCCATTGGTTTCAGTAAGGAATTAAGCAATTCAGTCTTAAATGAGGGTTATTGTTTTGTTGGTGGTTTTTTGGTGGGTTGGTATTTTTTTGGATATGACCTTCCTGTTTCATAAAGTCTAATATCTATTTAGCATGAAGTGAGATTTGCACTTACAAAGCTTTTCCTGTAGGTTGCAAAATACAGTAATGATGCAAAAATATGTTTTTAAACAACATAATTGTAACATTGTTTTATTAAAGTACTGCAAATAGTGAACTTCAGCCAACTTTAAATTCTGTTTATTTGTATAATGTGCTAATACATGTCTCAGGCTAGACTGATGTCATTATTAAATAAGGATGGTTTTGTGCACTTGGTGTTTTTGGGAGTGAAAAGCTGATGTATAGTATTTTAAGCATATTTTTGTTTGTTGGTTGGTTTTAGGCCTGACCCTTCATTCTCAAAATATCTATTTGTGGTTTTAAGGGTCTTCTACTAAGTTTATTTTATTCTAAGGAGAGTTAAGTATTTACATATTAGTAACTGATGCCTTATGCTAACAGAAATGAACACTGTCTTCTTGCTGTGCTAGTTTCCAGCATATAGAGAACATCCCCTTCATACCTAAAATATCTGTGTTGACATGAAGAAGTTGAGCATAAACATGGTTCTCTTTTTGCAAACTAGGGCAGGGAATATATCTGAGCTTGGTACAGAATGTTTGCTTGTGCAAAGACAGTTGATTTCTGGACATTTCCAAGTTAGGCTAAATTCTCAGATTCACTATAAACTCTGCCTTCTCATTGCACTCAACCTCTCTCACCACAGAGAAGAAAAGCTGTAGAGAACTGAATGAGATACTTGATTCCTGTATGGCTTTCTTGTTTGCTTTTTTAATGATTCACAGCTTCAATCAGACAACATGGTTTTAAATCTGCTGCAAAACTACTTTGCCTTGTATGCTTTTGCTGGTTTTTGTAGAGTTTTACTGGCAAACCAATCCAAATGCGGATTTTTAAAAATTATTATTTATTTAAAAATTATTTGGACTACTTTATTACTTAGAGATACATTACTTTGTAAGTTTCTGATGCCATGTACACAGTCAATTCATACCAAATAAAATGCATATTTAGTTCACTGATCTTAGAAAGTTGGATTTCATAAGGCATCTTTTCTGTCCTAAGACTAGGCTAGCTTTAGTGAATAGTATTTTCAAGGGAGTGGGGAAGGAGGAGGTTTCACTTGTAAATTTTCTATATAGGTAAGTATTTGGAGGTATAAAATTGAATTGCTGCAAATGAGCAGAAATTTCAGTACTCAGTGCATTTTACACATCTATTTTAATATCTGTGGCCTGTTTTGATTATTTTTTCTTTCTTTTTTTCCTAAACTTTTACCTGCAAACAGTTAGATTTCCCAGTAACTGACAAATCCTTCCGCTGGGATTCAATTTGTACACTTGTGTCTGATGAGGTCACTGCTTGTTGTTATGATACAGAAAAGCCTGTGTCTATTTTAGGCATTTACTGTACATTTCTCCCGTGAAAAGAGTGAGATCGTGTCATCTCATGCTCCCCCTCCGCAGGTCACTTCCTGCAGCAATATGGACTAACTTAAACCTCGTGAGTACTGAACTGAGCGTCTCTTGCAGCCTCTAGTGTAAGAACCACACATTGGGTTTGTGATATTATTGAATAAACACCGTAAGGGGAACACACTTCTAGCTTGAACTCAAATGATGTGCATTGTGCAAAGACATCACTTTTCCTTAGCTCTGTTTAGAGTGATTTTTTTTTTCTGTGCCATTCAGGGAAAGGTAGGAAATACCTTTCACTGAGAGCTGCTACTCTACTTAGCTCTGGTCAACTGAAAGCCCCTACTGGGTTAAACAAGGCATTTTGGGAGGTTTTTTCCCAGTATTCCAGAGCTGCCTTTAAAGTGCTGCAGCTGATATTCTGTGTTGTCATATTTATTTCAAAGACCTCTTTTCTTTTTCTTTTTTAATATGTGTATATAATCCTTTCTGTCTCTTTCTGTTTACTGTTTTGGTTTGTTTATTTTACTACTTTTAAATTTTAATTCCTCATTCCATGTTCACATGCGTCTGTATCAATTACATTGGCTTATAGATTAAAAAGCACCAACCCTATCCTTTGAAATGTGATGCATAATAGGAATACCTGGGATCTTACCTGTCAGTAGCTGGGATAGCTGAAAAAGTAGATTGAGATAATTCTGTCTGAAGCTGGAATAAAATAAAATAAAACTACAGGAATTTGTAGTATTGCCAGATTTGTTTGTACTTGTCATGAATCTGGGATCTTTCTTGAGGGTGCAACACATCGATAGGCATTGTGAAGTATTACAAAGATCATTAAGGCTTTTAAAAAGAAAAAAGGAAACAATTGATCGATCTTCATGGCAGTTGTTGAAAGCCCCCAAAGTTTGTTTTAACAAATATTTTTGCTACAGAATTTCTGTATTTAAAAATCAAAGTTTATCTTCTCAAGGATCCTAAATGGTATGTTTCGTGTTTTGGAGGGCTTTCCTTGGTGTCAGCACCACACAATTCCTTTTTCTTCTTCAACTAACTGCATTTGCTACATCAGGTGTAAGAATTGATCTGTAGCCATCTCGCCTTGAAACCTGAATTATTGAAGGCCCTTTGATTTGAAAACTTCTGTCAACGTAGGCCTGTGACAGCTGTGGGAAAAAATACTGGCCATGTTGCTGAGTCTGATCCTACTGTTGGAGGTGCCACATCTAAACAATGCTTAGAGTGACCCCAGGAATGCAGTTTTGAGTAGAGTAGGGGCTGCATCCTGTGCCAACCACTTTTCACCGGAAATTTCCAATATACTCTACTCAGCCACTGATGGCACCTATGCATTGCCTGCTCCGAATTCAGGATTTGCAGACAGCCTTATTTTGAGTAGAATATGAAGGAGAAAGGCCGTGTGTTACAGTCTAAGAGTTACAAAATTCTTCCTTTAATAGGAATGCAAAAAGATTTTAACTTCTAATTAAGAACTAGGAGAGACTTAAGAACTAATTTTGATTTTTAGAGAAGTCTTTCATGGAAGATGTGTTGGTAGGGAAAATGAGTGATTTTTCCCCCACCTTATTTCAAAGCCTTTGTTGCAGTTCTGTGCATTTACTAGTGTACTTCATGCCACAAAGATTCTGATTGGAAGTCAAACAAAATTAGAACTTTATTAGTGCCAGTGTAAAGAGATAAAACCATGCAAGAATGAAGTTTCCTTTCAGTGTAGATGACTCAGGCTCAAGCACTACTGGAATCAGTGGAGTTTCTGTGACATGAAGTGACAGGTCAGACAGGTTATGGCTGCTTGAGCTATAGAGCCTGTTTTGCACATGTGGCATTTTAAAAACATCTCATGCCTTGTTTTGGCAGAGTTGTTCCCCAGTGCTTTGAGTTTTTACATCATTTGCCTCCATTAAAGAGAGATATAGAACTCTTGGATTGTTAGGATTTCACTACATTATGTGAAGGTTATATCTAAGTACTGAGATATAGGAAAAAGGAGTAGCGAATCAGAAAAAAAAGCCAATTCCAAATCTTTATTATCTACCATAGGAAGTTGCTTAGTTAAGTATTTTGAGCCAGTTTAAAAATCTGTTTAATCAGAAAATTGAACAGAAGCCTCCAATCTGTTTTCATTCTTCTGGTGTAGAAAACCAGCTCAATCTTAGTAGCTGTCAAATCTGATAATTTTTTAAGAACCTGAATTGAAAACCATAATGACCTGTTTAAGCTTTGAGGGTGGGCACAGATCAAACCTTAGAACAGTTAAGATCCCCTGGCATTTCTGAGTATTGCAGACCTTTGTGTGCAATGTAAACCTAGATTGTGATTGAACAGGAGTAACATGTATGCAACCAGTTCTGCTAAATCTGTTTCTGTGAGCTGTTAGTAATCTGATAAGAGCTTATCAATAGCCTTTTGCTGGATAAGTACTGTGCCCCAGCCATGCACTGAGCAAGGTAACTCTGTCCTTCCCCACACACCCAGTCCATCCCTGTGCAGGAGGGCAATGTGTCTTTGTAGCTATAAACCAGCCATGTGTGTCACTTAGAGAGCAAGTGTCTAAATTTATCATCTCTTGCCTGGCCATGTTCCAGCTTTTCCCTTTTCCTATTCTCTCCTGCAGACATGACACCTCATTGAGGGTGCATGTGTGGTATTGCAGCTTGAGATGATTTTTTTAATTTTACTTTTTTTCAGAGCTGCCTTTCACTCTGCTTTCTCTCTCTTTCTCTCTCCACGGTTGTGCAGAAGTAAGAGTAATTCTTACTTCTTTTTTTTTCTTTTTTTTTTTTTTTTTTTTTTTTGTTTCCTTTTTTCTTTTTCTTCTGTTTTCTTTAGTGAACTGAAAATCAAAGCTTTAACCCTTGGCCCTTATGCAAGCCTGAGTAGTTGCTGTCTGTCTGAATAGTTAGAAGTCATAGTATTTACTTTTAACAATTTAAACACTCATATGCTTATAAAAGTATCTCAAGGCCAGCCAACAATCTCTGCTTTGAATACTAAATAAAAGATTAGCACTCAAATATAACTGCTCTTTATAGTTCAATATTAAAAGGTCTCCTAATTTGCAGTAATAAATGCCTTTTAACTGCACCAAAAGTAGTATTTATTCAGTCTGCATGCTTTTAAACTCAGATTGTATTTCAGGTAACAAAGTAAATTGAGGCAATGTTTTATAGCATCTCAAATTGCTTTTGCTGTCTCTGCAATGCATTCTTACTGACTTTTTTTGTCCAATTGGCTGATATTTGTCTAGTTGGCATTGCTGTTCTGTGCTATCAAAACAGGGTTGGTATTAGACAGGCAGAGAACTGTACTTAATTTGGCTTATTTTATACGGGGCATCTCTTGCTAAGAATCAAACTTATTCAATATTAATGTAGAATTTAAAAACAATTTAAGTGTTTATTGGCTGTATGGATTCACAAAATGGGGACTTCAGCAAAATCAGTATAGTACGAGTTTTTGCATCCACTGTACCTTAACTGTGTGCATTTGGAACTTAGATGCATCTGTTCTTGTGATATTATCACATCTAATTATGTTATTTTTACATTTTTTAGGCTTTACTGCGATCACAACAACTAATCCCATTTGGTTGGTGAAGACACGATTACAGCTTGATGCAAGGTAAAGTCACAAGAGGAAATCTCGCTGCTGTGATAACATTGTACTAAAGTGTTATGAATCTGTTCTGCATTCCAAAATAGAATGAATTCTTAAACATTCAGCATTTCAGATTTGCAAAGGTGATGCTGGTCTCTCTACAAGTAACACTATCACTTCTCTTTTTAATCTGTTCTGAGACATGCTTGAGGCACTGTAGTGGACTGGCAAGCAAATTTGTAATTAATTATAAGGTTAACAGTTTCATTAAAATCATGTTCTACCAATCTTATGCTTACATTTACGTTCAGTAATACGTTCTCTTTACTGTTGAGCTAAACATTCCTGAAATATGGATGCAGTATTATAGCAAATGTTTAGAAGAAGGCTTTAAACATCCTCAGGTATTTATTTTTATTCTGTGACTTGCTCACTCAGACCTCTGCTGGCACAATCCATGGGCCTGAACTTGCAGCTGTAGTGAAGCACATCTCTACAGTGTTGTCATGGGTTTGCATAGTTGTGTACAGTTTTCTAACTACTTCAGTATGCACAACTCAATTCAGTGAGCAAACTCAAAATGGGAATAAAACTTCATTTGCCAAATACTGCTTGAAATTGGTGTGTCTAATGAGTATTTTCCTTGACATCAGCGGTGGCTCAGTTCAATCAAACAACAGCTCCCAGTTGCACTAGTTGCTGTGCCAGTTGTTTGCTGAGAGCTGTAATGCTGAGGGCTGCTCTTTCAACTCTTAGCCACTGAATGCTGTGGAGCTCTTTATTGATGCAACAATTAGGGCAAATCCATTATGCAAAAGGAAATGGTCATTTTTCTCAGGAGTTGCTGACATTGATAGTCCATTTCGGAGTCTGTTTCCAAGCAGTTTATTGTATGAGAGTTGGGGAGGCCTAAAGCTGCTCAGCGTTTCACTGTGATACTTTGTCTTCAGTCACTGTGTGAAGTTTGGCTTGGATTCCCTGTAATGCTCTACCTGTGTTTAGTGCTGAAGGCCTTTGAGACTGTGACTTGGAGATGCTCAGCATCAGTGTTGAGTATTTCCTGTCTTGTCACTACAAACCTGTATAATTAATTTTCCAGTCTCTCTGGTTGCAGCAGTTGATACTCTGACTTGTTTTCTCCTTTGTAGGAATCGTGGAGAAAAGCGAATGAGCGCATTTGAGTGTGCCCGCAAAGTTTATCGCTTGGATGGCTTTAGAGGCTTTTACCGGGGAATGTCTGCGTCCTACGCAGGCATATCTGAGACTGTTATTCACTTTGTCATTTATGAGAGTATTAAGAAAAAATTACTGGAGTATAAGACTGCTGGTGCCATGGACAATGAGGAAGAGTCGGTAAAAGAAGCATCGGACTTTGTTCGAATGATGATGGCTGCTGCCACTTCCAAAACATGTGCAACATCAATAGCATATCCCCATGGTAAGTGGGATGTGTGCAGCTGAGACCCTGAGGCAGATCCATCTAAGGGAGTCTTAGTGAGATTTGTAGGCAGCTTTGGTTTATTTGCTCAAGAAACATTTCCCTGTCTGAATATCAGATTTAGCAGGTCAATGTGAGTATAGTATTCAGAAATGGAAGTGCTTTACAGTGGATATCCAGCAGGACCTTTTCTTGGGCAACGTTTATTTTGCCAAGGGATTGGCCAGGGTATGGCCCAAGGTACTCAAAGAGGTACTTTTTCAGTTGGAATCTTTCCATATACTCAGCAATTTTCCGTAATGTGCCAGCAAGTTCTCGTCTCCCTTCTAGGGGCGCAGGCTACCTACTTTGTATGTCAGTTGTACTTGATCTTCCTGCAAAGCAGTTGTGTATACATTGTTTGTTAATGAACTGAGTACTGAACTTATGTCAACTTCTGAGCTAAAATGTAACCCCAAGCAACAGTCCTCTTTTGGATTGTAGCTAAGCAAATGGACTTGCCTTGTTTAGTCAAATATCTAATACTTGCTCTCTTCTTACACATACTTGGTTTGCTACTCTGTGTGTTTTCCTCTTCCTTTTATTAAAGAGGAGTTGTGAGATTCAGAACTTGGGGAGGAGTATTTTTGTGTAAAAATCCCTGATCAGTTGCTGGGAAAAATAATGAAAAGTGGTGCATGTAACCACTGATTTTTTTTTCTTTTTTTCCACTGGTTTTCTTTGTACAGAGGTTGTACGAACAAGACTAAGAGAAGAGGGAACAAAATACAGATCTTTCTTCCAGACACTGTCTTTGCTTGTGCGAGAGGAAGGGTACAGCTCCCTTTACCGAGGTCTGACTACACACCTGATCAGACAGATTCCAAACACGGCTATCATGATGTCCACCTATGAAGTTGTAGTCTACTTACTTGATGGATAGCAGTGTGCCAACGTGGAAGAAGGTGGAAGACTGAAAGACTGGAGTGGACCACTGAATGTCAATGCCAATGTGGTGGGCTAAAGGAGCGTTGTATCAGGAGCAAGCAGCTGTGGACGAAACAGAAGGTTGATTGTGGGCAACTCTGAATAATTTTGCTGCCTTTATTGTGTGGTCTCATGTCAATGTGACAAATGGGAACTGCCCCTTAGGGAATGCCTTCATACATCTCTTAATTCAGAATTATTCTTTTCTTTTCATCTGTTAAACTAGACAAAGCCATTGAGTCATCTTCAGAGACCTGATGGGTGAGGGAGGGGACATGAAATATGTTGCTGGGCAGTCCTATTACCTTCTGTTGGTGATTGCTCTCAGCTACATCATTTTTGTTCTGTTTTACTGCACAGTAACCTGTTGGAAGAATAGGCAAGAGAGTACTTTCATAGTTTTCTGTACATGAAACTTCCATTTAGTTGCTCTGAAGATTCATAAAGAGACTGAGGTAGTGTGGTAGGTGTGTGTAGTTTTCCATGTTGCTACCTCAAGACAAAATAAGGTGCAGGGACCCAGAACAGTTATTTCTTCACTACAAAAGGTGATACCTGTTGTAGCTTTTTGGTTTTGATTTGTTTTGTTTTTTTCCTTGATGTTTGAGCAGTGTTGTGGGTTAATGAGAGAGAGTCTAATTGTTCAACTCTTCTGGTTATTGGTCTGTTCATGTTGGTGTATGTGGACTTCTGGTCCTGCTGCATCATGCTTTTTCTTTTCGGGAACTTCTCCTAAGTCAGAGAGGCCTATGAAACATTGTCCTGTATCATCAGTTTTCCTTGCCAATATGTTCAGGTCACTCACACAGCTAAGGAAGTTGCTGAATGCCACTTTATAGCCTTTTTAAGGATTTGTAATGTGATGAGAAATCTCAACTAGTCCAGCCTCCCGTTTGTGAAGACAGGATTCGCTCAGTTTCATGCTGCCTAAGCACAAGCTGTATTACCCTTAAATATCTGGCAAATCCTGCCTTGGATTGCCAGTGTTTATATGGGAGTACTGGGGCAGAACACATATCACTGTGGCTAGGGTGACCAGAAAGCAGAAACCAGTTGAAGTTGTGATAGATCTTGTCAGTGCAGACAGGCTCTGTGCAGAAGGATGGAGAAATTGTAAATAATATTTTCTTGAAAGCATTCCCCCTCATAAATGCTGTATAACTTCTCTCAGCTCAAGCCTGTGTACTGAGCTATAACCTTGTCCTCCACATTGTCTGATTATTCAGGCATTGGTTTTGTTCTGTAAGCCAATTGCACATTAATGCCTTGCATTCAGCAGTGAGGCTTAGCTGGTTTATGCTGTCATAATTTACAGAATTATCCAAAAACATACAACTGGAGTGTCAAGCAGTTTAATGTTACAGGAAGTTTTACAGCTTTACAGACAGATATCTTCTCAGTCTGCATCCACTATCCTTATGAGGAAGATGATAATTTATAAGTTGGGGTCAATAGCTTTCTCCATATAAATGCTGCTACACTGGCATGGACAGAACTGTGCTCTCAGCTCTTCCAGTGTGGTACTTCAGTACACTTGAACTGTGCATCATGTGCAATGGCTTTATTTTATGAATGACTTCTTATGCACTTTGTGGCCTTCTTAGGGCTTATGACTTTCTTCCTCTTACTGATTATCTGGAATCAAACCATGCTTGTAATATGCAGTTTGGTTTTAAACAAAGCATGTGGTTTGATTTCTATGTAAGCTGTGCAGGAGTTTATGCTGTAAATCCATAGCATCTCTGTGGCACTGGTTCTGTGGGCTCTCTATGAAACCTCAAAGCTTGCAGAACAATCAGTCTGAGTTTTTCTCATTTGCTTTCCTTTATTTTGACCCTTGTCATGTTTTCCATACAGTGTCAAAGTATTTGAGTATTTCATGTAATTGTCTGCATTAATTGCTCATCCTCTAAAAGCCACCTATAGTAAGTACATTGACCTTGCAGTGCTGTATTGACTTCCCTGCTTGGAAAATGTTCCCTTTTTAAAGACAGCATGGTCCGAGGGGTGACCATGGTGAGCTTGATTGTCTCAAAGAAGTGAAAGGAGTGCTTAAATGTGTTTTAAAGTGGGCTTTTTCTAGTGGTCTCCCTAGGAAAAGACTGCAGTATTTATGACTGACCTAAGCCTTGATGTGTTGCTTTTGTTCAGATAAATAAATGCAGTAATAGTGACTTACTGTAATTTTTGTGATGTAGGAAGTGGGTCACTCTTCAGGTTATCTAGATTACTCAGTCATAGCCAAAAAACTTAAGTTGGCAAAGACCATACTCAGCTTTGGAGTTCATGAATACCGTGAATACTTGGAGTAGCCTAGGCTTAATGAGAGATTCTCTCCTCTCTTTGGATACATTGTCCCTTGGTTCTGTGTTTGTCTCCCGTTCCAGGGTATTCCCTGGGTACTGTGTGTGTGCCTTCGCTGGGTAAGAGCAGAGCCCCTGGAGGTGATAAGTGGGACAGTTAAACATGGACAGTTGAACATGGGAGATAACAGCTAAAAGCAGACAATCAGCTTATTACTCCTGCTCTTTAAAGGCTTGTTTTAAACTTCAGGGGTGATCATTTTGGCTTCTTTTGCATAACCAAACATAACCCAAACATTTCTTGGGATTTTTCATTATTTTTAAACTACAAGTACCTGCAAAATTACCTCTGATAAATTTCCCAAAGACCTTTAAATTATTTATGTAGTTTTCTTGGTATTTATTGTAAAAACTCAAGGGAAATAGCAAGATATTCAATAATATCTTCAATAATATCCTTAACTACAGAGCTGAAAGCAGTGCATTTAAACTTGGTCATATATTCATTTGTATTTGGGTGTCATGTATTTATGTCCCACTGGTGTGTGCTAGACGATAGGACGTGTGAAGAACTTTAGTCATGAATTTGTTCCTCCTTTCCCCGGCTGTGGTCAGAGCCGGGGCTGGTGAGCGGCGGGGCTGCAGCTGCGCGGCGCGGCCGGCAGGTGGCGCGCCTTCCGCGGAGTCACGGCCGGGAGCAGCAAACGGCTCCGGGAGCGGCGTCCGGAGCCTTCCCCGGGCCGGCCCGGCGGGAGCGGCGTCCGCAGCCCTTCCCCGGGCCGGCCCGGCGGGAGCGGCGTCCGCAGCCCTTCCCTCCCCGGGCCGGCCCGGCGGGAGCGGCGTCCGCAGCCCTTCCCTCCCCGGGCCGGCCCGGCGGGAGCGGCTTCCGCAGCCCTTCCCTCCCCGGGCCGGCGAGAGCGGCGTCCGGAGCCCTCCCGGCCCTGCGGTGCCCGGAGATCCGCGCTGTCTGCCCCGCTCTCCGTGCCTGGCAGTGCGCTCACACGATGGAGCTGTGGAGGTTTCTGGTGTTGTAGTTGTAACTGAGACATCGCCTGTCACTTACCCATCTCTGCCCCTATCTCTGTTTACATAACGCACTCCACATCTTCTCTTGCTGATTGAGGTGTTAATGATAGCTGATTGTTTGTTAATGACAGTTTCTGCTAGTCTGTTTTTTGTACATCTGCAACATTCCTCAGACTGCAGCATTGTAAAAGAATGCTTCCAGAGACAAGAGTGGAGAGCCTTTATAAATGTTGCTTCCTGTTTAAACTGTTCAGATTTGGAAAACAAGCTGAATGCAGAAGTGTGCCTAGGTAAATGTACTACTTTTTTCAACTTTGTCTGTTAAGACTGAGTTATGTAAGTTCTTTCAGTTCTTCTATTTAAGAGTCTGCCTACCCTGCATATGTGAACATAACTATGCCCTCAGAGTCATAGCTAAACACTCACAGATGACAGATTGAGAATACTTCAGTACTCATGTGAGGTTTGCTATTATTCTTGCATACATGTAGTTGGCTGTAAACTATGTGCATTTACTCTGTATTTATATAGTTAACTTTTTGTTTGGATTGCTTTAAACTTCAAAGCAAATTAAAATTATGTGCTTCTATTCAAATGTTGCCTGCTGTGCTAAACTGTACACTGTTTTTAACCTTTGAATTTTTCTATTATTGATACATACCAGTGCCTGCACAGTTGTGATTAAAAATGAAAAAGTCATTAACCCAGTGAATCATTTTATCTTGTACCATTTTATAGTAGCTGAAAATAAGGTGTGTGTATTGTATCTTTAGTGTGGCCTTTTTGGAGGGATTCATGGATGACTTAAACCAGCAGTATGTGTTGGTGCAGTTGAATTTGAACATAGTTACTTCTACAGAACCGAGTGACCCTGTCTGTCAACTGAGATTCAGGAGCTGGTGACCACAAAACTCATGTCCATTTGAAGTGATAGCTAGGACAAGCCACTGCTGACAAAACTGAAGGGCAGTAATTCCTTAAAATGCTCAGAGTTAATTGCATGTGAGGTTATAACCAAGTCCTTGAACTTGACACATTGTTAGATATCAATATTGTTTTTCTTAAAATAGTTGGTGTTTGATCTGAAGTCTGTCTTGAGCTTCCTCACAACTCATTCTGGAAATGCACACACGGGGTTTGTTTGGTGAGTGCTGTTTTTCTCCCAGTGCATGTTCTGGAACTGAGTCTGCAGCCTCTAATACGGAGGCAGGCTTGATGTCTCTGATTGGATTCTTCCAGCTATTCAAAACTGCTTCAAAACTTGTATTAATCAGCACATCTGTGATAGCTTTTTTCTTTCAGTAGGTGTTACTGTGAATTGCCCTACCTTGCCCCACTTTAAGAGGCCTTAAATCCCAAGCCAGCCAGGCTTAGAGGTAATCAGTCTGCTGGAACCAGTACAGGTAACCAGTGTCCTTATCCCTGACACATCTGAAATTATGCCCCTGACTGGCACAGCTGTAATTGTCTGTAACTGATCTTTCACTTTTACCCTGCAAAGGAGTCACTTTGGCAGGGCAGAGCTCAGGGTAAGTCTGTGGGGATGTTTTGATGTTCACACTGCTTTACAAACCCTTCTGCTAGAGGGGTTATGTTGAGCTTGCCACAGTCAAAAAGGTTGTGTGTAAAATGAAGGTGTATCGAAAGTGTTGATTGGTTATGACTTGGCATTAATGCAGCAGTGCAGTCTGACAGATATGCAGCCCAAAAGCACGTGAGGCTTGACAATGAGGTCTTTGTCTTTGGGAGTACATTTTATTGTAGTGTAAGTGCATTATCAAATTGAAGGGCTTTCCTTTGTCAAACAGTCCCTTCATCTTGTATGTGCTGCTGTCAGCCACTGTGCTCTGTGCTAACTTACAACATCCTTATCTTCTTGCACAGCTTCTGTAAAAGGTAGGAAAGGCCAGGACTGGAATCCAGTTTTCATGAGCAAATTGATGCAAACAGAATGGTGTCTTGAACTGTGAAAGGCAGATTGGAGCACAGGATCTTCTGTTTGTATAGATGGAATATTTCAAAGGGTGCTCCTGAGACTGGGCTCACTACTGCAGGCACCTCAGTGATGAGGTTGTGTGAGGTTGACTAGAAGCTTTCAAAGACAAGCTCAAGATGGTGAAGTGCTGGTAATTCCAGGTAAACCTCTACAAAGGCAATGTTTCCTCCATTATCTGTGTCTGTCTGAAGGTTGGTAGCTCTTCCTAATCCTGCTCTCTAGGAGACACTGGGGATGGGACTGAGGATGTACTTGCATCCCTCTAAAGAGAAAAGGCCAGTTCTCCTAGGACTGTTCAGTATTCTCTTAGGAGAGAATTTGGCTAAAATGAGCACCAGCCAAGAGCCTTTTGGATTTGAATGCTGAAGGGAGAGCACACCTCCTGAGAGAAGGTACTCCCCAGTTTCTCTATTTATCCTTTAGATAGGAAAAGGAAGTGAATGCTGAAGAAATAACTCTGTTCTTGCTAAGAAAGCCCAGTAATTGTATATCTGTTCCCAGAAATGGGTCATTCTTCAAGGAATTCTGTGAGAAGTCACAATGGATTTCCCAAGGTATTCTCTTTCAGTCTACCCTCGAGTGAGGTCTGCTTGGGGAAGAGTTTCCTTCCTCATTCCCTGGAAATAGTTGAAGACAGATCCTGCTGTTAAGGCTTTCACTGACCAGAAATGCTACTTCCTGCAGAAAATCCTTAATGATGTGCAAATAACTTTTTTCCCCTCTGGCTGCTAAAGGCAGGCAAGCTGAATTTGTTTCTAAGCTGGTAAGTTTTCATTGTAGTTCTCAGTTACTTTTATTGTCATTTCTGGAGGTATTTGTTTCCATTCTGTCTCTCCTGGAATGCAGTTAGCAGCAGAAGTTTAGAGTTCTGTTATCCTGCACTGCCACTGTAAATGTTTCTGACCTTTGCAGTGACTTGCAAGGTGATTTGGGGAGCTCCAGCTGGATTCATGCTGGTTATGCTTAGAGACTTGGAAACTTGCTATGAATTACTTGAAACAAGAATGATCTATTATCACTGACACATTTTCCAGAGAGACTGCTTGAGGGGAAATACTGAAAAATTACAACCATTCAGCTCTGCTTGTAGGGTGGTCCAATATTATTCCCTAATTCATTCAGGCAACAAAGATTCAAAGTGCTTTCTTTGCAATAGTAAAAAAAACAAAAGTAAAAATCACAAAACCAGTATAAAAAATATTGACCTTTCCCCATTAGAGAGAAGAATATCTGCCCTAGTCCCTAATTGTTATAAACCCAAGGAGACCACTGCCAAAACTTTATAGCTGGGATATAAATGGAATATTGCCTGTCGAGCAGGAGCAGCTCAGATCTGTTAAAACCACATACATGTTTGGACACACAGGGCTGAACCAGTTAGAGCCAGCATTCCCCAGAGCTCATGACAGCCAGAACTGAACTTTCTTCCCATCACCTTCTTTCCCAGGGTAGAAGATTGTTTCCTTATGGCAGGGCAGGGACACTGGAGTGGTCATCAGGTATATTGGGATATTTCCATACAGCATTCTTGTAATTATCAGGATCTGAGCTTTTCACTTGGGCTGTCACTTATCTCACCCTCCATGGAAAGGTGATCAGCATTAATTTGGGAGGGATGGGATTTTTAGAGATGACAGATATGGGAAGGTGCTGAAAGGTCAATAAAAGCATGAGAATTCGGACTTACCAGAGAAGACAAAACTCTATGACCATCCCTCTTTTTCCCAAATAGCTCAAGAAAGATACATCTTTGTGAAACTTTGAGTTTTATTCATCCCTGGCTGTGGAAAAACCTGTTAGTCAAATGGAGAGTTGGCAACACGTGGTGGCAGTATCTGCCACGCTTCCTATTCCTGAAGAGGAAATAAGATTCAGCACTGTAAATTCCTTCCTAAAGAAGGATTCAGGCAAAGAGACAGCAGCTGGGAAAGCAGGGAGTTTCAACTGCTTCTTCAAGTCCCTGGGATGAGCAAGGCTCTGCACTGCATTCAGTGTTACACACTATATATACATTACTCAATGATATCCCATCTTTCCAGTTTGCATTTTCTGAAAAAGGAGTAGAGGAGCTTTCCCAGCAGCTGGTTTCTCCTCAGCCTCATCTCCACCTGCAGCTTGGAGGGGAGATGGAACAAAGCTGCAGCAATTTCCAGGCCTCTTGGGATACTCCTTCCCTCTGCTTGAGCCAGACATAAAAGTAAGAGGGATAAAGGGTGACTTTAAACTGTTAGCAAGGAGCAGAAACTCCTCCTAATTTGACTCTGCACCTCTTTACTAGATGTGTGTGTTTGTGTTTTTCTTTCAGTGGTAGATTTTGATGATAAAACCAGTAATGGAGAAAACATTATTATCTCACTAAGTACAGCAGGTTTTCTACAAGAAAACTGAAGTAGCATTACAAAAAAAATGTTTATAACAGAAAGATCCACAACATCCTGAGCTGACAGACTAAACAGCATTCTTGGGACTGAGCAAGAAGCCTGGCAGTCTCTGCTAAAGGCAGGGAAAGAGTGGAATATCAGCAAAATCACCCTGAAAAATAATAGGTGGGCTATATAAGAAGGATGATGTGGGTTAGACTGGAAGGGGCCTTAAATTCATCTTGTTCCAACCCCTCTGCCATGGACAGGACACCTCCACTAGACAGTGTTTTTCATATTGGCCCTGGCTAATTCATTCTCTTACATGAAATAAAGGCAAAGAAAAAGGAAAATAATTGAAAAATATTAGTCAGCTGAGCTTTGGTTGAGGAAAGATTAATTATTAGCTCACTCCACTGCAGGGAACAACTAATTTAGCAGTAGTGTTCTTAAAATGTTTTATTGTGCTTAAGTAAGTTTAGAGGTGTTTTCCACAGGAAGGATTGATGAGGAGGCCTAATATGAGATGATTTAAAATCTCACCTATAGTTTTCTATTATGTTGAGGGAGTTTGGATTATGATGAATATTACTACTGTAACACTGAGGAGTGTTAATCATGAACAACCTGGTCAAGTGGGAGGTGTCCCTGCTCATGGCAGAGGGCTTTGGAATGAGATGATCCTTCCCAACCCAAACCCTTCTGTGGTTCTCTGAGCAGGACCTCTTTGTGCAACTGACAGATGTGCATCTTTGGAATGTCAGCTGCCTTCTAAGCAGGCCCCAATTAATGCAGAATGTTTTAGGTTACTATTAGTGCATGCAAATTAATGTCCTGCAAATTAAGTAAAAAAATTACGTAGTCAAACATTCTTGATTTAGCTTTCTCCTGGTTTAATTTTTGAAGATTTAGGAGTGTTAGTGGGAAGAAAAGCATTTCTACCTGTAATACCTGATTTAACAGAGCTCTAACTTAGCCTGTTAAGTTGAAGTGTTACCAAGTGGTTCCTTGTGAAAAAGCAATGTAAGGCAGGAAGCCCAGAGGGACCAGTGAAAAGATTTCTATTTTTGTAAAAGGTCATTTTGAACTTTTGACTCTGAAACTGGGTTCTTGTTCTTGACCTTGGCATTTCTGGCCTCTGGACTGAGGGTGATCAAGAATGTTGAAAGCAGAGCTATGGAAGAGTACCCATTTTCACTTATGGAAACTGACAGTCTTGCAAGTATGTGAAAATCTGATCCAGGGTGCAGTGTGCTTTTTCTGCCAGCCAACCCTCCTATTCACAGTGTAAATGACTACACTTCTCCCTCTGGGCAAAATGGTGAATTTGTTCAGGCCCAAATATGTCTTTTCATTATGCAACTTTACCCCCTTCTATCAAAAGCAGCTTTTTTTCCTACAGTAACATGGTTTTCCCACTGTTTTTCTAGTCATAAGAATTTCAGTGCAGAAACAGTGGTGTGGTGTTTTGGGAATTGCATGCCAGCTAAAGCAATTCCAGGCATTGTTCTCCCAGCTGTATTTCCACCCCTCCCTGGACCCCCCACTTCAGCTTTTCCAGGTTAGTGGGAAGTCAAGAATTAACAAAGGTAAAATTACATGAATGCCTTAAAGATTAATTGATGCTGATTATTTCCTTTTATACAGGGAATCAAATATCTCCTAACATGAACAGAAAGTCTCTAACATGGTGAAAAGTTTGGTACTGCTTGAGAAAGCACTTTGAAGGTTAAAGACAATGTTAATATCTTACAGTCAGAATTATGTGCAGCACAGCAGGGTCACCGACAGTAAACCATGAATGGGTCACAGCACTTACAGAAGTACCACATAAATTCACATTCATAAATAACATCTGGAGTCCCCTAGGACAGGAAAGGAAGTATACTTGAGCTTTCTCATTTTTTCCCTCAGTATGTGAAACATGAGGAGAATTACTTCTTATTTAAGGTGACTAAGTGTAAAGGGATGTACGTTTAAATTACTGAGATCAAGCTCTTGGGGCTGGATTGTAACATTTTGTTGAGCTTATTATGATTGAGGTTCATTCTGTATTTGGAGTTTCTGATTATGTCAACCCAACTGTCAGTCAGAAAATCTTGACCCATGCTGCTGAAGATGTATTTGGCACCTGACAAGTGGTAGAATTAACAAACCAAGTGAACTATCTGTTGTGCTTCCTACAGAGTCCATTTGCAGAGCTCTGTCTGAAATGTCACTGCCCTCCAGAGATGAGGGCATAAGACACTAGAAAGAGGTGTTGTTTTATATGGCTAGTCAATATAAAAACATTATTCAGAGTGGGAATTCTAACAAAAAAACAACAAAGCTATGACCGAGGTCTTGAATAGCCTGGAAAAAGCATGAATATATCAGTGTATAGAGACGCTAGTGCTTTTCTTCACATGACTGATAAACATTTGGAAGTGGGTATAGCTTGAAAGAGAGAGTCTTTAGTAGGTCACACTTCTAGTAAAGTTTCATTGATGGCATTTTCTGTACAGGTTGATATTAAGGATAATTATTGTGCTTGATAAACGTGGTCAATTCTAATAAGTCAGTAAGTTGTTTATGATATAAGGGTATCTAATACCTTGTTGTGCTGTACCACTGCTGTTTAGATAGATCATAATGCATCTCCCAAGGATTTATAAAATTTGCAGAAATGGGACCTTAATGTGCAGATTTAGTATTACTACTGAGCAACTGTGATTTGCAGGTGGTTTATGGCTTAAAAGTGCCTACAGAGGCCTGCACAGTAGGAGCTTAAAGACCATTGAAAAGATAAGTAATTTTTTCCAGCTCCCCAGAAGGGCCTTGCCACTGAGCCAGCCTGGTGTAAACCTGTATTGTTACTGTTCTGTGATTTCTGTGCAAGACTAGAGTAGCAACCAAAGCACATAACCACCTAGAGGCACATTAGAAATTAGTCCCCTCTCACTTAGCAATGCAAGACCAAACAGGGATTCTTGTGTGGTTAAATCCAGGTCCTTGTGGGAGCTTGTGGCCTATACCATTCATAACTCTACCAGGCTTCATCTTTAAACTAATTAGGTTACTTGTTCCACTGGGAGGTTGCCTGAAAACCTGGCTTTCTTGTGTTGAAACTGCTCTAATTTACTGTCCTAGCAAGAGTCCATGGAAATTGATATCACCAGTGACAATAAGTGCCAACAGCCCTCTAAAGAGTCACTTGTCATAGGAACTTTGTATTGGAGAGAGTTTCCTTGATTTCCCTTTTCCTGCTGGCTTGCTTTTGCTTTTGAGTAGCATCTTGCATATGGAAAAGTGCCCTGGGTTGCCTTGTTCTTGGATTTGCGTGGTAAAAATGCTGTCTTATTTTTATTTTAAAACAGTTCATCATATTTGTACAAACAAGCTGAATAATCAGCCAGCTATTGTGTCTTACAGTTAGCAAATAGCACAGCTGGCCCAGCTTCTGTGCACCCCAGCAATTAGTTCAGACTGACTCTCTTGGATTGTTTTTGCTGTATCTTGGATCTCAATTGCTGGTTTGCAGCACTGACTCACACACTCTGTACAAAGTTTTTCTGTGGCTCTATAGACACTAAATTTCCTTTCCCACATGAAATTATGACACCATTGATATATTTTTGCTTGTAATATTTTTGCTTGCATCCCTCTGTGTCCTGAAATCCTTCTCATTTGATGCCATCATGCCAGCCTACTACTGCTCTTCCCAGCAGCACAGTGTAAGGCTGTCCTGAAAAACATTCCAGTGGTTTTTAGCTCTCCTTCACTGCTACCCACCTACAGCTGCTCCTGCAAGTTTGGGGAACTGCTGTCCTGATGTTCCTGCATTGTGTGTGTCTGACCTTCAAGCCTGCAGAGTCCTTCAGTGGAGGGGTTGTTCAGTCATGGGAGAGTCAACACTTCCATTCCTGGCTCTGCAGCTGTGCACAGCCACCAGTAAATCATGTTCTCCTCTCAGTGGGAATTAGCCATGCACTGACAGGCTGGGGATATAAATAACAACGTGTGTGGAACTTGAGGTGCATTCAATTGATCTGTCTGATAATAAAATAATTCACTGGCAGCTGGTCTTTATTACAAATTTCATCGCTGTTGCTGAAAAAGCTGAGTTGTTATCCTCCCTTTTTTTTTTTCTGAGAAAGTTTTCCATTTCCCATTATTTCCTGCTGGGAACTATATCATTCATAAAACAGGTGACTGCACTGTACTGATTGAGGCTAATGCAAACAGAAGGAGTCTTGAGGGGGGGTGGGGAGAGAGGGGAAAGCTCTTCCTGTAGGGGAGAAAGCTGTTCCTTAAAGAGTTAAACCACTGATTCTTATTTTTAAAAAAAAATCTGTCTTCTTTTGCACTACTCTTGATGCCAAAGAGAAATAGATTTACAGGTATTTTAGTGAACCACAAGAAGCTGTCTCTTACTTTTCCCTTTGACAGAAATAGCTTTCTGCTAATTTCGGAAAGGCCTTCTCTGGACAGTACTTAGAGTGGTTTCCTGGATTCCTCCAGATGAGACTTTGTTTCATTCAAAAGGGATTATACATTTTGGGCTCAGAGAGCCTTTAAATTAGAGCTGCCTAAGTGTAACTTAATTTATGCCAGCATTTCCTGTCCTTCAGGCTGTTATCTTGTGCCCTCATGTAAGGTATTTTCACCCAACTAACTGCATGTCCTAACACAAGCCTTGCATAAGTGAAACCATTAAATTGACAAGACCAAATGGGGAAAAATATTATAGGTGCACAAATTGTAAACTTAAATGAGCCAAATCATAATTAATTTTTCTTTTTATTAATAGAATTCTGTTTTAATTGTTTGGGGAATTGGGGAATCCTGTGAAGCTGAGGTAAATCCTTTGATGTCTAACAGTTTATGAATATTTTCATCATGATATCTGATTGCTATAGTCATGCTTTGAGATTATTTTCTTCATGAAGTGAAGTTAGTTTATTATTTGAAGTCATACAAAACCCAAATAAGTAGCATTTCTGTGACTGTAGCTTTCAGTAAGAGTTTTTCTCTGCCATTATTCAGTTGAGATGTTGCAAATGAAAACCTTTTGCATTTTTTGCCCCTATTCTGAGATAAAGACAGAGGGATATTTTGATATAACCAGGAATTGCTTCAGGGTCTGGGATAAGTGGGCACATTGGAAATAATCTTTGTATTCTCAACACAGAACATTTCAGAACTGGACTGGCTTTTGTCTGAAGCAATGCACTGTCATCAGCTCTCTGCATATTTCCCTGCTATGCTCCTCTAGGTCAGACTCTCTTAAGGACATCTCCCATGCAGGAAGATTAACTGGGATGTGGCTGAGGAGTCTGAGAGTGAGAAATAACCAAAAATATTTGAAAGGCATCATGTCTGGTATGGGCACAGGACAACACCATGGGATGGGCTTGCAGGGAGGGAGAAGGGGAGCAGCTGAATGGATGAATATTCAGACTATTTATAGGCTTCCTTCCAAATCTTGTTTGGAAGGCTGGCTTGCTTCCTTAATCTTAGTGAAGCTATCAGATCAGCTGTACTACTTATAAGGATTTTTATTAATAGAACTGCTGGAGAGACTTTTGGTTCCTTGTTGCAAAATGGAAAGAACTATCACCACAATGCAGAATGAAAAGCAGGCTTGTTAAAATCACCACACAAAACTTCAATGGTCCTGAAATGAAAATATAATCAGATCCAGAAAACAAGTATAAAAAAGGTATAAATTTTGTTGCATCAAGCAGGCTGAAGGGGAGCTGTGAATTCAGCTTTGAATATTTTCTTGTCATAGGGGTTGCTGTGACCTTCACAGGAGGGAAGGGGAAGGAGCTGTAGCTCAAAGGGAACAGAACCTTCTTTTCCTTGCGTGAGTATGTGAAGCTCTCCACTTTTCAGACTGGGAGGTTGTGTTTGACCATTCTGCACCCAGTTCTGACTGCCCTGCAAGGACTGTTCCTGGAGCTGCCCATTCCCCTGCTCTGTGCATAAATAAAGCTGTATTTGTGCCTGCCTCTTCCTGGGCCAGGTTGAAGAGTTTCCTTTCCAACATGGTCCACCCACTGTCACCATTCCCTGTTGGAGAGACTTTCCTCTTGGATGTGGTGCTGTGCACATCTCAATGATGCTGCTTTCCAACACAAATCCATTGAGATAATAATTTAACTAATAATCAACTGATTATTTTGTCAGGAAAGCATCAGAATATGCTTATATGTTGTATCTTGGTGCAGTAAAAGCCAGAGATGACAAGCAGCTGGGAAGGGGATTGGAGTGGCTGCATGTCCATGGTCTGGGCACCTGGACACACCTGCAAGTGAGTATCTCTTAAATTTAAGTGTTAAATTTTCTTTTTCACACATAAATATTAGTTAAATACTTGGTTCCCGTTGAAAGTCATCCTGAAGGTCAGGACTTGGGTGCTTAACTCCCATTTGTATCTTTTGAAAGCCTCTACTTTTTGTTTTGCCAGTATGCAGCAGCATTCCAGTGGCCCAGCTAATTTTGAGGTACTCAACATAAGAAAAAAAAATTATAATGTGAAAATGCTGTTAAATTTTACAAACCTGCTTTGCAATGCAAAACTCATTCACAGCAAAGAAGTTGAATCAAAGGCTCACCACTGCCAACTAATTATTTAATGTTCTCCAGCTAATGTTGTTATGCTGCCAAAAATGTGTTTCCATCTTTTTCTTTCCTCATTAAAGGAGGATAAGCTATAAATTATTTTTCTACTTGAGTTGTTTGATTTGGACTAAATTTTCTTTTGTGAAACTACATGCCTGCTCTCTCTGCTCACCAGCAAACTTGGAAAAATGGCACATCATCTCTTTGTTGCTGAAGCTAGAAGCAAATACATTTAATTGGGTTTTATCACACTTTTCAAACAAAATATATTAAAAATATATTTCTTTTAAAATCTCTTTGTTCTGACCAGCCATGTGTTAAGCTTGTCAGATTCCTGGAGATCACAGGTGAGGAGAACACACCTGTAAGGTGATGTGGTTTACAGTGCACCAGGGTACAGCAGAGCAATGGTTGGAAACAAGGGCAAACACTGGGAAAAACAGGAGCATCTTCATCCAAACAGGTAGTGATCCCCTACATATCCTTAGTGCAGAGACAGCTGGCAATGGTCAACTGGAAGTAATACTGCACTTTAGCTAAGGCAAACCTGTATTTATTGAAATAGAGCTGTTCCTAGGAACAGGAAGCATTTGTATTTGTTTTGAGAAGTAAAGCCAGCAGGAGATTCCTTTGGTTAAGAGTCAAAGTCTAAGATCTTCAAACTGAGGTCTCATGACAAAGCATTTCTAAAAATGCGCAAATAATCAGTCTGTCAGATTTTTGGCAGAGCTTTTGTTTTTATCTCCATAGTGAACCTGACAGTTTTAGTGCATGGAACTGGTCAAAGAGGTTATTGAGGAATTAAACTGTTGTAGCCACAGATATCTCAAAGCTGTCATAGCTGGATTCTTTTTAGCTAAATTCAGCATAAAACACTCTATGGAAGTAAATGTCTTTAATACCACTGGAGAAAATTGAACTAAGAAAAGGCAGGTTGAGGTCTTGGTGACAGTGGTTGAAGAATCTGAAGCAGAACCTGGCCAAGCTGCACTAGAAGCTTGGATCTATTTCTCTGTATTTTATCGGCCCTATTTCAGGAAATGGATGTGTGGGGCATCGGTCTGAACGCTTGAATTTCACCCGGGGAGGAAAGGGATGCGGGGAACCCCAGCGCCCCTGCCGGCCGTGCCCGGAACTGCACCGAAGGGGAAGAGGCCTGGTTTGTGCCAGTGCCAGAGCTGCTGGTGTTTGTTTGCCTTGCTATACGTACCTGTAAAGAACTGCTATTCCTATCCTCATGTCTTTGCCTGAGAGCCCCCTAATTTCAAAATTATAATAATTCAGAGGGAGGGGGTTTACATTTTCCATTCCATTCCTGCCTTCCTAGCAGACACCTGTCTTTCAAACCAAGACAAAATTCCAGTCCTGATAAAGGCAAGAGTTTTTAGTTGGTTGTTTTGTTTTGGGTTTTTGGGGGTTTTTTTTTGGTTTTGTTTTTGTTTTTTGGTTTTTTTTTTTTTGGTTTTTTTTTTTGTTGGGTAAACTCTATTTTTGGATTTATTGCTATTTCCTGGTTTCTGAATGCACAATGTTTTCAGTGTTAGACCTCACATTGCATAGAATTTGTAAATCAGGTTCCTGAGTGCCCTTGGCCTTCAATGTGGATGCTCTGTTTGAGTTTGTTGTAGTACAAAAGGGAGGAAGATGCTGCAGATGTTCAGATGGCAAGTTAACTTTTATAGCAAACTTTTTCTCTACAACATGGGCAGCCTTAAAGACCATACACAGTGCCTGCCTCAGAACTCAGACCTCAGAACTCTGGTGTTCTGACAGTGATTGAGATGGTCTGTGCTTGAGTCTGTAGAGTTCTGGCTCTTTAGGGGCATCACAAATGAAATCACAGCATCCAGGAGAGGCTTTGTGTTGAGTAGCCTGAGTACAACCCTAAATCATAAAATCCTCCTGGCAGCATGGCACAGAGCTGGAGTCTTGATCTCTTGTTCTCCAAGTCTCCACATCTGTTCATCTTCTCAACTGGGACTACACAGGCTTTTTAATAGAGAAAAACCACAGAAAATATTCCAAGTGGTGCAAATGTTACTCTCCTTTCAGAGATTGCTGAGCTTCCATGTGCCCATTTGCCATCTTTAACCATGGCCCTGCAGGCATTTAGGGATGACTGTGTAGCTGGGAGGGATTGAGCAGTGCCAGCATCCAGACATCCAGACTTCATCCACCTGGGTTCCTGACACCCACAGATGCACTGCAAGTTCTGATCTTGATAAGCTCATGGGAGTTGAGGTGACTTGCAGGAGTGAGGAACTGGGATCCTGGGCTCAGTAAAACTGCATCCACACTCGCTTGTGTCAGCATGCATGTGCAATATCCTCAGGAAAAACACTGAAAGTGAGAACAGAGTACAGCAATCCAGTTATATGCAAAGGAAAGGACAAATTGCCCTTGGATGCTTCCAGGTCACCTGCCAGGGTTTGACTGCCAACTCCTTCCTCCTCAGCTTCATGAAAACCTTTCCATTGCAGTGGTTGTGTCCCTACCTAACAATCTGAGTGAAGTGGTCTCTACAGTGGATATTAAACAGTTAAACCCCAGGCAGTGAGTGCCTATTTAACCACTCTTCAGAAGGCTGAAGGAAGTCTGAAAAGGACTTTTAGCAGAGCTGCAGTAAAATCATTCAGAGCTGTCTTACTTGCTGTCCTGAGGCTCTCCTGCTGCAGCTGAGATGCTGCTCTTGCTCTAGGAAGAAGCAGTGTTACTCCAGCTTGCAGAATCTGTTTCCCTGAGCTGGTGCTCCTTGGTGGGTGGTGGCTGATGGAATGACATCCTGACAAGTGCCACCACCTCCGGGGTCAGTAACTGCTCACAAGCAGCTCTGAGTGTAACAAATGTTTCCATCAGGGTGGGTGGGATTCACCCAAGTGTGCCCCGATGAGCTGCTGTGAACCTACACTGTGAGCTGGGATTTTAATTGACAGAAGCATCTAAATTTGTAATGAAGAATTTTTATCTTCCATCCATTTTACTACAGAGCTGTGTCCCATATGCCTGCCTCCAGCTGCATTTGTGGGACTTGGAAATCTTTTGTTTCCTCCCATTTGAGAAGCAAGTAGGGGGGTGAAAATATTGAGTTAGTCTTTATGCAATTCTAGCATTTGTTTGCAGTAGCTCAGAAACAGATTTGTGGAGTTTGTTGCTGGTCTTACTTTTCATTTACAAGGGCAATCTAGATAGAAGCAGCTTTTTTAAAATGCATTAAGTAAGACATGCTTTAAAAAGAAGTTCAGAAGCCATTGCAGAGATCACTAAAGGTTTTATTTTGTAAACTGTATGCTTTATTTTAAAATGCTGCCAAGTATTGATTATGGTCTTTAAAAAATCCAAAGGACAGAGAACCTAAGTCAGGGACAGGATATTAATAGACACATTATCAGGTAAAAATAACAACTAATGTTTTGGGAGAGAGAGAATTTTCCTATTAGTTCACCAAATGCCCTGTAAGCAATATATTAAACTCATCTCTTCCATTCTCTTGGCTTTCTGGTTTACCATGTTTCCCTAGTGCAGCCTGGGAAGAGACTGAAAGGCAGAAATAGCTGCAGGGTTTGTACCAAATCCCTTTGTGCCTTTGACACCTTTTGTTTCCAATTCCTGCTGTAGTATTTGACAGAGATGAGTCTGCCTGCCGGTAAATAATAACCCCTGCTGTACTTGAAGCTATCCTGCCTGGGCATTAGTGAGCAGGGGAGGGCTGGACTGTGCCACTGCAGGCAGCTTCCAGGTGTTTCCTCCTACAGCCTGCACTGGAGGAAGTTTTCCTGCTGGGACCTCGCAGTGAATCTGCTCCACTGCCATTGCTTGCATGCAGAAATGTTTAATGTGATTTCCAGCTGTCCTTGGATGTGTACTACCAGGTAGGTCCTGCAGGGAGACACAGTGTCATGGACACAAGGATCTGTTGGGAAACCACAATCCTTCCAAAGGGCATTTTGTTCTCTGGGCTTCTACCCTGCCCTTCCTTTGGGCAGCCTTGCTGTCTGGGAGCTCTTCCCTTGTGGCAGGCAGAGGTGGAAGATCTGGTACATCTGGATGCACTGAAGCACACTCACTTGATAGATAACACATTTGAGGTTTTACTTAATGCAGTTGGAAGTATAATTCAAAACTGGCAAGAGCCAAGTTTAGAATGGAGGCATAGACTGCAGTGTCAAGGTCAAAAGGGAATCTGTTAAGGGTCTGTGAAAACTTCCAAAAAGCTTTTTCCCTGCTGATAACACAAATTGTGCTACTTTAAGACTATACAGACTGTATAAACTGTTTGACAATATTGCAATGGATAGTGATGAAAGAGGATTATGCTAAAACCAAGAGCATATGTTATCTAATTAACATTATATATATATATATGTTATTCTATGGATTTCCAGTTATTGATAAGTTTGGCACTATTTTCAAATTATCTCTACCAATCTGTTTCTCTCCCTGTTGGCTAATTCCTGTCAAACTTCTCTGAGGCAACAGTAAAAATTATGGTCAAACAAGTTTCTTCCTAGTAGACAGTGTCTGGAGAAAGGATCTCCATGAAGTGTCCTTGTCAAGGGGAACACCACAGGGTGGGTTTGCACCTGACTGGGCATCGGAGAAGCCGCCAGGGACTGAGTTCTTTAACAAAGCTTCAGTTAAAGCTCTCCGTTTTGGAGATGCAGCAAACTTGAGTAGTCCTGCTGCTCACAAAGCAAACTGGCATCACTGAGCTGTAACTGGTCACACTGCTTTTTGTGTCTGTACATTGCTTAAGGCCTTGAGACTTCCTACTGCAGTAGCCATCCCATGGAGCTGAGAGTCACAGTAACTAAATGACTGATTAAGATGGTGCTGTTGGCACCATGACTACAAATGTCTTTCACCAGAAGAAAATTTGTTTTCCAAGTTTGTAGTTTATTGGATTTAATGGTAACTTGATTCCTTAACTGCTTTGTGAGCCCTTAGTCAGAAAAGCAGCTGAGATTCTGAATTTCTGCCCATCTTCATTGCATTAGATGAAGGGAAATTTCCCTAACTGTCCATCAGGTTTAACAATGACTAATCTTCAGTAACAGCTGGAATAATGCAGAAAGCACTTGTTATGCAAAAATCTGCAAACATATGGCAAGTACAGTTCCTTGCTTCTGTTTCTACAGTTGAAAATGAGAAAGATTTTGCAATGTCATGGAAACAAAATAGCTGTGCTAATGTGGAAAGAGCGCCCTGTGCAGCTTTTCAAGGAGAAAAGAAGAAACCTGATGCTTGTGAATGGCTGAGTCTCTCATGTACCAGTTTTGGATTGGCAATTTAGTGCTTTTGCATCTCTTTCCCTCATATTCACACACGAGCCAATGTTCCATCAAAATCAGCCTGCTGCACTGCTATCCTTTCAGAGGAGAAATTCAAACATATTTGTTTGCATGTTTTCATGCATTTGAAGAATATTCTAGAATTAGGCTTACTGTTCAGAAAATCACCCTGTGTAGTAATACAGTGCCACAGCAATCCTTCCAAAATGCATACTGGTAGTTCTTTGGGGTCTAGTTTCCTAGTTAAACAAGTTTATCTCTGCTGCATGAGGGAGAGAAATTTGTTGTCTGATTTCCTCAATGATAGCACATTATGGATGGCTTAGCAGCTATCAGGGTTTCAAACTGGAATCATTAAGGCATCAGACAAGCTTTTCATACATATTTCCTGTTTGTGTGTCACACCACAGGAAGGTGACTGTGAATAGAGGTCAGTGACACAAAATGAACATGTGAACAGTGTTGTAAGAACTAGTTCATCATGGCTGTATTTGTGCTAAGAGGGATCCTGATTTCTCTTTTCTGATTCACTTGCAATTTATGTGCAAATTCTCATCTTCTCACTGCATTTGTGCTAAAACAAAGGGGAGAATGTATTCCTTCCACCTCTGGAAGGAATCATGGCCAGCAGGTTTATATGCACCACTCACACTGGGTGTGGGCTCAGTGCTCTACTTTTATATAGAGATAATGGTGGGGGGGAAAGAAATGTCAAAACTTCATTGGTGAAAAAGGCATTTCTAGCAACATATGTTAGGATGGACCCAAACCAGGGAAAAATTACTATTTTCTCTTTCTGCAATTGGTATAATTTCTGCCATGGCAATGGCTGAGGTCCCATTTGATTGATCACTGAAATAATAGCCTCCTGAAGATCTCAGTCCTGCAACTTTTGTAATTATCTTCCCACTTTCTCCTAAAATGGTTTGTAAAATCTGCCAGGTGATAAAGTTTCTCATAAGTCAAACATGTTTTAAATGGGAGAAATATTTATGCTAACAGTATTCCTGGTTTATGACACAAAGGAATACTTAAAATAGTGTAACAATATTTTTCAGCTCAAATACATCTCCATACTTTTATGGCCCTGTAAAGTATCCCACTTGCATGTGAGAATCCTAAGTAAAGAAAAATTGAGTGTACAATGAGAGAAGTGATTGCTCCGTTGAGAATTTGTGTCAGGTCTTAGTGAAGTGATGAAATCTAGGTGCTATAGTAGATATCTGAGAGGATATGCTTTGTTACCCAGTGTAACATCCACAGACAAATTAGTCTGCACCTCAGAATTCCTGCATTTCAGTTTCTGGAGTTCTGCTTTGCTCAAATGTTGTCAGACAACCCCTACTGTCAGATGGCACCATAGAAAAGTAGAACAAACAGAAAATAATGTCATTACATAATGTCTCTGCTCTTTCCCTCATCTTAGAAAGTGACTTTGCATTCGACTGGAGTGTTTGCATCTCCTATTTCCCTTTAAGAAATAAATAGGTCAGTTTTCTGCAACAGGGTGGAAAGAGCCAGCCATGTCCATGGTGCTGTCACAGGCATGTGATTACTTATAAAATATGATTATTAACCATGTAATCATGTGTGTCTCTGCTATATTTTTTCTGGGGTGATGCTGTTCAGCAGTCTGTTGAAAATGTGCCTGAGACAGCCTAGAGAAATGCACTGAGCAAGGATCCCTGCCTGGTGATTCAGTCCTTTCCAGTTTCCTGAAGGTCACCTCCAGCTGCCTGCCTGTTCACGCTTCAGTCTCTCCTGGTTCCATTTCAGTGCTCTGTGCAATAACAGGTTGCAGAATCCAGTTTCTTAAACTGGCATCCTTAAAAAGCCCTGCTCTGAAAATCTAAACACTTTAATGATTATGTGAATCAAACTCATCTCCACAGAGGCCTCGAAACCTGACTTTACTGGGCTCTCTAAAAGTATTTTGTAACATAATTTAAGCAAATTCAGTGTAAAGCAAAACCCTGCATCTGTTTCTTGGAATAATTTTCACATATCTAGAATCAGAGTTTAAATTATCTTTTAAGTTATTGATTTAATAGATATTACTTAATATATTTATTGTAGTAATAAAGTCCTTCTATTACCAAGTTAATATTTCCCAAGGAAAACCTGGCAAGTGGCAAGTAAAAAGTGAATTGCTGCCCACAGCTGATAGTTTAATAATGGAAATGCTATTTAATTTCATTATTATTCAAATTTATGTTCCGTTTTCTCAATTAGCATATAAATACTATAAATCTCTTCTATGGAAAAAGCCTTATTGTGGAATATTTGTAATGATTATAAATAGCTGGGTACGGCAAAATCTTGGATAACACACAGCAGTGAACACAAATTAGACTAAACAGGGTTATGGTACAATGAAAAATGTTTGTCTTCTCCAACTTAATTCCTGTGGAAGAATTTTTGGATCCTTATGTAAGTATCAAAATTTTTCCTTCTTAAATGTACTTATGTAAAGAAGTAATCATTTTCTTTTATGCGTATTTTTTTGAGATGGTTTGCACACCTGTTCTGCAACAGAGGCCTTTTTTAAGGATAAGTTCAAACTCCTCTTTTGCATCTTTAAAAATTGGTCCTAAAAGGATGCTATTCCTGTAGCCACCTTTTGCCCAGTGTAGGTATAAATTAGTAATGCAGCTGAAGAAAATATGCTAAATCATTCTGCTCTCTCACCAGAGCAAGGACATAGATTCAGCAACATGAATGTTTATAAATGAGCACCATTTTAGATCAATGAAAGGGGAAGTGGCAAAGCCAGTGATTGGCTAAGAAAAATCTGTTTTCATCCCCATTTTGCATGTGTAGACTGAAGTGCCATGTTCAGTTACAGCAGTAGGAGTAGGCAGCTTCTAGTGGGTTTAGGTATAAATTAACACCTTAACCTTTTTTCCATTTTTCATAGACAGACCAAATAGGCAAGGAGTATCAGTTTCATTTCCTCCCACAAAAATACTCAGCCTAAGAAATTACCTATTGATACCATGAGTAACTTCAGACAAGGAGATATCAACATCTTCTGCAAAGCACAGTGCAATGCTGTGATCTGAGAGCAAATCCACCCTGGGGCAGGTCAGGAGTTGTACTGCAGCAATGGGAATTTGAGCCTTGGGTAGAGATGAAAACTTGTAGGCTCAGGTAGAGCTTGCCCTTTGTTTCTGCAGGTGAAACAAATGATGTTTTGCATCCAAAAGGAACAGCTGTGACTTGTAGCATTCACTGTTCTGGTTGAGGTGGCCAGTGTTTTCCTAACAGGTGGTGGGAACCAGCCAAATTTCAGTAGGAAATTCAAATTTCACCCAGTCCCACAGGTGAATCCTCCCAGTAACAAGACAAATCATCTCTCTGCCATCTCTTTGGGCTTCTGCATCAGTTACCAGCCTTGCTTATGTTGTTTTTCAAACTGACTCTCAGGCTCTG
Source organism: Camarhynchus parvulus (assembly GCF_901933205.1). NCBI lineage: Eukaryota > Metazoa > Chordata > Aves > Passeriformes > Thraupidae > Camarhynchus > Camarhynchus parvulus. Next base: position 18,318,216 of record NC_044579.1, read on the forward strand.
AGAGTGAGAATCTTCACCCTCACTTTCCTCCAAGAGCTCACTGGTTTGTTCCCACACCCTTCCACTGCCAGAACCGAGGAAGTGAGTATTGGGGCTGATTTCTTTTTGTTGATATGAAAGTTTGTCAGTTATTTCTCATGTAGCATGTATGGCAATTGCCATTTGAACAGCTCTGAATTTGACAGCATCTGCTTCACGACTGCTACTGCCCTGTCTGGTTTTAAAGGAAGAATAAATATTTCACCAGCAACTGAGAATTAGATGTTGTTCATTCACATATGCATAAAAATGTACTGCTTAACCATCCAGGGTGTAGTGTCGCTGGGTCCCTGCCAGGTAACTGTATGAAAATGTTTGAATATTTTGAACTGAGGTTTATTCTTCCTTGGACGCTTTTTTAATCAGCCAAATGACTCAGAATGACCATTCTACCTGCTCAACCTAATAAAGCATCAGTCACCTCATTTTCATGATTCTAACTATTGAGGGGTTTATAATTATAACTCTTACATTTCTGCATAGTTTTTAACATGGGATTGGACAATTTCCTAGGCAATCGAGTAGAGCAAATACATATTTTTAACCTCTTTGTGAAACAAAACCACTAAGAAAAATTCTTTGTGATTCCACTTTTGCAGCCCAGCACAGTCATGTTTTGTCCTGGTCTCTCAACTGAGTTAGCAGCATTATATCCTTGCATCACAGATACTTTTGACAAGAATTGTAGTGGAACATGCCAGGCATCATGTTAGGAACTTAATGGGCTTATGACATTTCCCTGCTTGGTGTGTTTGGGCTGCCCTGCCAAGCTGAGAGGGTTTGTGCTGGAGAAGAGGGAAGCAAATGCTGTGCTTGATCTGGGTCTTGCAGGGTGTGAGAATTGTTAGGGATGTGTGAGATCAGATGAGCTGCTGCTCTCAGAAGTGTGAAACCTCTGTTGCTCCCACAGCACTGACACTGTTCAGCCAAAGTCACACCACAGCCCATTCAGACATTCCTCCTGCTTTTCAACCACCTGAATTTGGAAGGAGAGCTAATTAAAGATGTACAAAGCTTTATCTCTAACTTTATTATAATTGCAACAGTGACATAATTCTTCAGGTGAAATCTACAATGGAAGTGATGAAAACATGCATTTCAAATGAGAGCTCAAGATAAAAAGCAGGAGAGATCTTGCCTAGGCAAATTAACCTACCTACCCAGCTACTGTGTGCTGGAAAAATTATTTTTAGCATGCCTGTGACATGTTTGATAATTACTTTTTTCAGTAATCAAAGGCTGTATTTAACAAAACAGAGATGAAACGGGCAGTTCAGCATGAAGGGAGAGATGCCTGTAATCATCTTTATCTGCCCATGTTGATGCTGTGGGAATGCACTGCCTCAGAATCTACAGCTACACGCTGAAAGAGGAGCAGAAATAATTACCTGGACTGAGTGCTTGCTAATAACAAATATATTAACTATAATATATAATAATATAACTATATATAAAAATCTATTACTATAATAAATTTTAAAGTTACTTGTGAAGGACTTAGTCCCAGTAGGTGCTTAGTGGCTGCAGAACCAGAACAACGACATGGAAGTGTGGCTACCTGCTTTGCCAGCAGCTTCTCCTCCTTTTCCACACAGGCATCATCCAACATTGAGATTCCATGGAGTTTCCTGCTGCTGTGAGGTGTATCCCTGTTGGGCAGTTCAGCCTGGATTGCCCCCAGAACCTGCAGGATGAGGTCTGCAAGAGGAGAATTGTTAGGAGCTCCAGCACTGGGGAAGTCAGGTTCTGCACTGAGCTAACTCAATGCTAAAAGCTGGCACAGCAGCCAAGGCCATGCAGAGCATCCTAGGTTTGGTTGCTTGCAAAAGGAAAGATCATCTTGGAGGGGAAAAAAACACCACAAAACTCAAAACAAGATAAAATCCAGTAATTCACACAAAACTATAAAATTAATGGAACCTCATTTAAAAATCAGCATGAATTTTATATTATTCCACGTGTCTTGTCCATTTAGGCTTTTTTTATTAAATTAACAGCTTTCAAGTAAAGTAGTGAAAAACACTTTGACTGGAGGGTTTTGGAATGAAATGACAGATTTAATGTGTAGTTTGTCAGCAACTGGGAATAGAATTTCTCCAGCCCCATTTTGCTGAGGGCATTTTCTCTTTTTTAGTCTCTTTCTGATCATCTCTACTGTCTGAGAAAGGAAAAATCTATAGTTTTATTAACTGCTCTGAAGAAATTGAGTGACAGGGGCTTTTCCAACAACTGACTGCTGACTTAGAAAAGAAGTTATAGCTGGTTAGGATTATTTTCTCATCTCACCGTGATGAGATTAGAAAAAGTTGAAGTCAGCACCTAGTTTGGGACAGTCATGAATACAGATGATCTACAATAAAAATGAAATCCAGCATTTCATTCACCCTTCGAGCAGCAGCTCAGTTTCTGTGCTCACTTCCTCATTAAGAAATTTCCCTTCAAAGAACCATCATTAAATTATATTTCTCTGCTTCTCAGGATGTTGTGCCCTTCCTAACTTAGCACTTACACAGTAGGAAAGAAATAATTAATTTTGAGCTTTTCAGTTCTCTCCATTGACTTGCAAGAGGAAAAAATATTGGAATGACTCCTTTCAGGTCTGAAAAGAGGTGAGATACCTACTTAGTCATCAATATACCTGGACAGAATGTCCCCCACCATGAACATCTATGCTGTTTTTCTAAAGTTTATCACAAACTTTAGCAAAGTTTTAATATGCTTAGTTTAGTAGATTTCACTTAAAAAGTAAATGCAGTTACTTAAACTGTATTTTGAAATACCTGAAGAGTTTGGGAAGGCACTGGAGTCCAGTATATTCCCTACATTGTGTTAAAATCCAGTGCTTTCACAGAAGGTATTAGTTAGAATTATTTAAAGACTGAACTTACATTTACAAGTCAAGCATCAGCCAGATGAAAATTTATAATTGGAATCTAATTTTCTAAAATTAAACATAATTAGAGCCAAGCAGCTCCTTGTGCAGCATCACATGGATACTCTCAGTTGCACACAGCTGCCTGTGCTGGTTGAAGCTGATGAAACCTCATAGCTGAACTGCTGGAGGATGGTAGAGAAGGCAAAATTAACAGTTAAAAACTCTATTTTTAAAATTCATAGAATGGCCTGGGTTGGAAGGTACCTCAGATCATCTTGTTCCACCCCCCCCTGCCATGAGCAGGGACATCTTTTACTGGCCCAGGTTGCTCCAAGCCCCATCCAACCTGAATTTAAATTTCCAGGGATGGGGCATCCACAATGTCTCTAGACAACCTGTGTCAGTGTCTCACCACCCTCACGGTAAAGAATTTTTTCCTATTATCTAATCCAGTCATTCACAAGCTGTTTAAAATCTCTACTATTATCTTACTCATTTTAGTTTAATTTTAACTTCATGCTCATTGTCTGAACGGTTCTCTTCATTCTGTTACTCTCTGAAGAATTAACTGGGAAAACTTCACCAGAGGCTTCAGGTATTTTATTAACTCTGCATTTGAGCAAATTAATTTTCTCAACCTTGTTTCCTGAGAACAGGCAATTGTGTTGCAGAGATCCTATTGCTGTTACTGCACCATAATCCAAATATTGCTCTGGTGTGCTCTTCCCAGCCTACAGATTTGTCACTGGACTATTATGTTATGCTCCACTGTTTTTTCTAATTATACTATATATCCCTCTTCTCACAGCTTCCATCCCATACAAACAATACATTTTAATAATTTGATGGAACATTATTTCATAGCTTCTTCATAAATTCTTATTGCCAGTATTATTTCATCACACAAAGTCAGTTCAAAGTTTTATGTTTCAGCTTTGATAAGTGGTTCTGCTTTTCTTAGTTCTCCAGAAGACAGCTGGGCTTACTATTATGGTATATGGAAATCAAGAGTACAATAAATATGACTGTGACAAGCTAAATTTCTGCTTATTCCATTAACACTGGGCTATTGTGTTGGAGTTTGGTTGCTGTTTATTCATGGTAATAATCCACTTTTTCCTCAGCAGCTGGAGCATACCTAATACCAATTACAGCTTTTACCTGGTATCAGACTGCTTAGAAATCCCTGTTGTTATGTTTACTCTTCACTATTTATATCTGGGATTTGAGGAAAATAAAACATGTCAAGAAAGGAGAGAAGGAGGAAAATACACCTGTTGAGTTAGAGGGCTCAGTTATTTCTGGTGTGAATTGAAGAATTGCAAAGTGGTACTTAGTTACCTAATTGCTCTCCATCAGTTTTAATGTGCAGTTTACTCCAGCTAAACATGAACCACTTGGTGTGAAAAGCAATTAACAAGTGAAATGATAAACCCTAAACCCTCAGGTTCAGGCCATTTTATTAAAACCCAATGATGATTCCCACACAGACTTTACTTTCAGGTAATCTAGTTTACAAGCCATTTGAAAACTCATCTTCAGTTTATACCTGATTGTTCCACATCTGAACAATATTACTTTGCTATTTTCAGATTTGGCTTCATTTATGATTCTGATGTAATGACATGAAGATAATTAAACCACTCTCCTCAACAGGATCTGTTTCAAATTTCCCAGTGAAGCATCAATATGAGCCTGTTGTGTTACACGTACAGAGGAAACCTACCCCTGCCCTCATTAAAAAAAAAAAAAGGTAATTTTGCTTGTAGGAAGACCATATATTATCAGAGGAATCAGATATCTTGCATTCTCTTAATTTCTCAGAAGTTTGGAGTGGAGGAACTCAGTAATTCTGCCTCCATCAACAGCCCCAAGGTGCTCTCAGGCATCAGACACGGAAAGAGAAAATCCCCACGGCACAAAAGCCACTGAAGGGTTTAATTTGCCAAACCTGTCTGGGGTTCAGTTAACGCTGGGGTTCAGTGTCCTGGCACCTGTAGATGGCTTTCCTGAGTGTGCACAGGCTTGCAGCTTGTGCTGGGCTGCTGTGGTCTAACCCAGCATGGGTTTGCTGGCATTATTCACTGCCTCCTCCTCCTCCGGGGTGTGGCTGAAGGACCGTCCCTCTCTCCTTAGAAACCTCTTTCAATCAAACCCAGCCAAGCCTGAAATCGTCCTACCAGCGGCACATAAGCTGTGCTTTTGTTGAGCCCTCCCACTCCCTTCTCCCCTGATCACACATCTTGCAGCTTCACTCCTGGGAGAGCTCTGAACGCACGAAATGTTGTCTGTGGAAGGATGCAGGAGCCAAACCATTTTCCATACACAGCTAGGACACAGAAGTTTCTTATAGATGAAGAAATAGATTTGGCCTCAGGCAAGAAGCCCTGGGCACCATGTCCTGCAATGAGATAGTGAACAGAACATTTTCAGCTCCTCCTCTCTCGAGGTGAATTTACAGATGGCTTACTCCTGACTCTATTTTCAGTAATTTATTCTTGCACCCAAATCAGCCAATTAAAAAATGAGTGCTCTTCCTAGCTGACATTTGCATATTCATTAAACATTCCATTGAACTATTTCACAACATTTTAAATGATGCTCACTCACAGCTCAGGATGTACTTTACCCATCTCATGGTAATCTAAACTGGCAGAGCTGTACCTCAGACTTGAAAGGGCTCCACTATTCCTCCCATTGCTGCATTTTGGCAGTGTCAGAAGGGGCTGAACTTCCAACAGGCACTTTTACCATTGCAGACTGCCTCCCCTACAGTTCCAAATTCCTTTTAAATATTTCCATATTCAGCAGCACCAAAATTATCTTCATGAGCATACATGCATAATAGGAATGCTTATAGGTCCTGGTATGTCATATTCTGATTTATATTCATGGGTTTGACAGTAAGGTTTGCTTTATATTCCATTCAAAGACTTCATTAATATGAAATTAGGACAAAATGCAGTCAAATAATAGGAATAATATAAACTGATGGACTGTCTTTTTAAATTCTGACTTGAACCCCTCTGGTGAAGTCAATATTTTCCAGAAAATAGCTTTATTGAATACAGTGGATTATATTATACAATCCTGATTTTTAAGGACATCTGTAATAGCTGGAAGATTAATCCAGTAAAATGACAAAATACATTACACTGGTAATTTATTGGTTTGGCAAATTGTGTAAAAGACTGTCTTTTCTTGGGTGCAATGTACAAACACATTGATTGGGTGAGCACTGCAAGGTGAGATATGAAATCATAGTTAGTTGCTAAATCAAAGAAAAATAGCATAGTAATAGAACTTCATTTGTTCACTCAACTGCTTATTGATTAATTTTTATTTTCTCATTTCAGTTCAATACACATTTTGTGAAAAAAACAACTGCTGGTGACAAGAGAGCAGATGTGATTTGGCAGTGAATTACTTTGGCACCAGACAGCAAATATGGCCCTTAACAGAGTTTAGAAAACAAGTTTAGATATGATATAGAATAGGGTTGGAGCTATATGGCTGAATATTAAAACAGTATTCCCTCAAATTCACTAGAGGTTCAATTTTTCTCTAGGTTCCTAAGTCCCTGAAGGTTTTACAACCCTGACCCTGTCTTCTAGAAGTTTCAAAAGTTATATTTCAGTGAAAAAATAGTATAATAGAAATATTTGCAAACCTTAACAAAAACCAGTTCTTGTTTGGTTCTTAAGAGTACTAACGGAATAGATGGCAGTATAGATCCTCACACACCTCATTGTCCAGGAGAACTGAAATCAAAACTCCAGCTGTCAGCATCAAATGTCACTACAGTGCCAGGGAGAAGTGGTTTCCACATTTTAATTGTGTATTTTCATGCTTCAACACACAATCACTGATTCATTTCACCAACCACTAACATGGAAAAGATTCCCATCTCAGGGATCTGCTTAGGCTGTGCAGGTAAAGCAGGGCTGTGATAAGTTACCCGGTGCCACTCCTCCCTTCCCCGGCTCATGCTGGGGGCAAGGAGGATGTAGCCCCACACTCCATGAAGCACACACAGCTCTCAGCAGGTGTAGATTCCTTGTGCTTGTGAAAACAGGACATTTTTAATATGGTTTAGAACACAAGCTCTGAGTGTTTATTAATGTATGCAGGTTCTTAATAGAAGTATATAAAAATTACATAAGATGCATATACTTCAGTGCACATAGAATTTCCTGCGTGATAGCTGGTAACTTTTTGATTTGTGCATTACTTGGTTTTTTTCTTACAGCTGAGAGGGCAAGTTATGAAGCAGACAGATGTTCACAACTCACATTTATAAGCTTAGAAACTTCCTACCAGATACCTATTCCAATACCTCTGACCCTTCTCTTTCCATGTGTCAGACGACTGCCTCTCCACGGTGATCTACCGCACACTATTCTCTAAAACCCTCTGCGGTCCACAATCGAAAACTTTACATACTTCCACAGATGTCTGTAGAAGTATTGAGCGTCACCTCACGCTATTTTCTGTAAAAAGGGCACGAAGAGCGGAGCGAAGAAGGCACGTTTGGGCTGGAGCGGTGCCGGTTCGGGAGCGGTGAGAGCTCCAACGGCAGAGCAGCAGCAGCAGCAGCAGCACCGGCGCCGCCTCGCCCCGGGCTGCGGCCGCCGTTCCCCGGGGGTTGAGCGGCCGCGGGGCCGTTCGCTCCGCGGGCCGGGCTCCCCTCAGCGCGCCGGGGCAACGCCTGGGACCAGCGGGCGCCTCTCCAGCACGGGCACACCCGGGATCCTGGGCCGGACCCCCTCGCCCCGCGGGTGCGGGGAGCCGGCCCGGCGCTGCTGCCCGCGGTCGGTGAGTACCCCGCGGGCCGGGGCGGCCCTGGGGCTGCGGGGCGGTCCCTGAGGGGCGGCGGCCGCGGCTCCGCGAGAACACACCATAGCCGTGCCCGATTAGGGGGGCACAGACACCATAGCCGTGCCCATCCGCCCGGCGTGAGGGGGCACCCCAGCAACGTAGCACGTGCAGCGGTGGGCAATTCCCACGGCCAGCCCGATCCCGGCGGTGAGGGGGGCACGGCACAGCCCGATCCCGGCGGTGAGGGGGGCACGGCACAGCCCGATCACGGCGGTGCCCCGGTAGGGCAGGGACAGCCGCCGCCCCTTAGGGCTCCTCAGGCACCGCCGGCCCGGGGCGGCCCCAGCCGGCTCCTCCCTCCCCGGCGATTCGCTGCTCCCTCCCAGCGCCTCGAACGCTCCTGTGGCGAAGCCTTCTCGCCAGCTGTGTGCTGAGCGCGCTTGATGCTGCCTATTTAACCGCCTTTGTTCAAACTGCACTTTGGCAGCGTTACCGGACGTATTCCCTTGCTGTTTTGCCTTGCTGTTTTTCACCTATTGAGTAAGGCAATGTGCCATACCCGGAGTGCAGGGGAGGATCAGCGGTGCCGTGCCCGGTGGCAGTGGGTCTGGAGGCGGTGATGCTCCAGCTGGAGCGCTCTGGAGGCAGCAGCAGCCCGCGGGAGCCCGGCACCGCTCCGGGAAGCGACGAGGGCTCGCTGGGTTACTCCAGTACCGCTAATGAGGAGGAGGCAGTGCGGCTTTGCCCCGCAGTGTCACGGGTGACCTCCTTCCGAAGGTCTGTCAGCGATAGCGTCTCCCGGGAGGCTGTTTTAGCATTAATTCACGCTCGTAAATGAATATTAAAATATGATTTTGTCGCCGCCCCTTTTTTCCCGCAGCGCGGCGGGCGCTGCTGGCGTCACATCGCACAGCTTGGCGCTTCGGTCAGCACGCGAAGGGATGAACAATTCCATTAATAGTTTTCTTCAGTCTGTTCTCTCGGTTGGTTTTGGGCGCCGGCCAATGAAGTCAAAATACCTTAAACTTATATTTTTATATTGTTTCTGAAAACACTGAAACCAAAAGGCTTTAAGGAGAATATTCAGGATAAAAAGGGAACATTTTTTTCCGCTATGTTGCAGATGCATCTTATTGAGTAACCCCAGTTTTCATTTTTCCTTTTGTCATTATTCCCATACCTATGAGATCGCAGAGGATCCGAAAGAAGCAGAGAGCTCCAGGTGGAGTGCCTGGTCTTGCATTAACTGCCCTGAGAGCCCAGGTGACTGTTGAACTGTCACAGATTTTGTGGTGCAAAGAAATAAATCCTTTGGATTTTTACCTTTCTGCTTCCCCGTTGGTAGGAGGCTGTGTGCTCCTTGTATTGAGCGGTTAACGGTGGCACCACTGATATGTCCACTTACTGCATAGAGAGATTTCACCCTGAGTATATTAAAAACTACATAGGCCTTCCTATTCTATGGCAAATGAGAAACTTATGTATTTAAGCACGTCTTTTAATAAATCAAAATTGGGCTCTTCATGAATAATGCCTTAAAATAGTTTGGATGCCTCTGTACCATTGGGACTAAGAGGCTGGTGTCACTGAAGACTTTCTCAGACTTATGCTCACATCTGCATCTGAAGTTAGTGGCATTTAATCCTTATTTAATTCTGGAAGGCTTTAGAAGTTCAATGCTGTCACAGACGAATTTGTGGCAAAGCTTGATTTTTGGGTCACATTTGTGTTCTGATTCTGAATTTGTCAAACGATAAAGCAATTTTCATAGGTCATTAGAGTGGCAGCAAGACCAAACCTGAAGAGGAGAGAGCTGGGCTTATTGTATGTTCCACAAGGATGTTCTTATGAATTTTAACCCATATTCAAGCTGATGCAGTAACTGTTTACTGAAGAGAAAAAACAGTGGATAAGCGGGCAGGAATTCTGTTGTTGCACTGTTACTTTTGATCATTTTCACATGAGCAATTTTGTAGCTGTGCAATATATTTTTAAAAACTCTGCATGCTACTGTTTTGCTGTGCTGGTTTCTAGCTCTTTTTAGCACGTGAGACCCTAGTGAAGTTCTTAAACCAACACTAATTTATTTTCCAGATGCAAGCCTGGGACTGATGTTTTCTAAATGTTAACTGGCCCTAGAAGAATTAGAGCTGCATGATCAAAATATCAGGTTAGTTGTCATCAGCTGTCTTTTTTCATAAAAGCTCACTCTTTTCTATTACCATTTTGCTTGTCCCGGTGCTCATGACCTTTGGTTTATAAATTTAGGTTTATTATGTAGGCTTGGCTTGTTGTATGAGTTTACCAACTCCTGGTAAAATAAACTCATATATTAAAGCAGTGTAAAGCTAAGTATTTCAGCTGTCCAGCAGAATTAAATATTTGATTCTGACTTTGAACATTCATATGTTATCAACTTTTAAAATATCAGTGCTACATCCGTTTATCTTTGGAACTTCCTCAACATCAGAAACACTTAATGCTTGATTTTAGACCAACACATTTTCTTAATCTCCACAGACAAACTTTACAAGCAGTTCTGAGTGCTTGTTTCAGATACTGAAGTGAGTGAGAGCGTTCTCTCCTGTAGTTCAGAACTTGCTTCTGGGAGGGTAATTTCTGAATGGCATGCATTCCTTCAAGGGGTTTAGATTATTTATCCAAATTACCTAATTTGCTCCTAATTAGCCTAAATTAAAGTGCTGTCCCTTCAGTTTGTCTTAATTTTGAAAGAGCAAACTATTTGAATTCCAAATGAGTGCAGCCACACTGGGGTTTAACAAGCTCACTGGTTTTGCCCAATCAAAAGTGTTGTAAGTTTGTGCTGTAGACAAATTTGCAGATTCTGATGGTGAAAAGAGTGATCCTGGTTAAAATTACTGATAAAGCTCCTGGTAACTTCCCCAAAAGTCTCCATCTCTAAGCCTGTTGATCATGTGTTAAGCAGCCCTTAAGGCAGAATTCCATAGGCAATAGTAAGTGTGAAGGGCAATTGATTTTACATGGAACAGGGGTAATATAACTCAGCTTTCAGTGCAAATATTCCAATTAGAGTGGTTTTGCTTCCTGAGATAAATATTGCTTGTGTTCAAGGCCCTGATTTTGAATATTTTCTGGACACAGTAAAATACATGGTGCTAATTTCTTTTTTATTTGTGTTGTTCTTATTTATTTGTGTTCTATTTATTTGTGTCCCATATGAAGTATGTGCTTCCAGTAAAATTACTCCAGATTTTCTTTTAAGTGAATTCTGATGAAAATTCCTATCTCTGATCCCTTTTCTGAAGGGCAGGCTCTGATAAAATGTACACAGACCTGTGTCTGTGAGAAAAGTTAAATGTGAATGTGCTGCAGCACAAAACAAAGATTACAGCAGACATTTCCTAAATTATTCTGGAGACCTGTTCTGCTGCACTCCAGTAGTTGTGTAGTGTTAGTTGAGTGTCTCTGACTTTTTGGCCTACTCAATTATATGCCTCTCAAACCCAAAGGTGCAGTTTCTTGTTAAGAATCTCCTACTCACTATTTATTAAACTGCTCTTTAAAACTCTGCTGAGACATGGTCTGGTCACAGACTGGTGGTGAATAATCAGCTTTATAGTCTGCAAATCCATTTTAAACATCTGTTGAACAATGTAAATGTGAAACTGATAGCCAAATATGCCCTAGATGCTTCCCTTCTGCCCTAGAAGGAAGCCAGCATTTTAAAGTCTTTCAGCTTTGAGACAAAGGAACAAAATCACTTTACTGCACTAGAGTTGTATGTTATTTTAGCAAATAGGATGAGCTCCTGAAAGACCAATTAACCTTCATATAAATGGACTGTGCTGTGTTGCATAGTGCCCTTTGAAAGCTCTATTGAAGTTTGCTGATGCTTACAGTGGCTGCTCACGAGGATAATTAGATGTTAAAATTATGATCCTTGGATATCCAAGAGGCTGTAAGGCATTCTCAAGGGATCAAGGCCTAGAGAAGGGAAGGTGATTACCTGAAATCTGAAGGGGAGGTAGACCACTGCTTAACCAATACCACTCATTTTTATTTTGTTGACTGAGAATAATATCCAGTTTAGGAATAGTTGAATGCTTTCTGACAGGTAAATCACACTTTTAAAAGGTGGTTAATAAGTCATAGATTGTTTCTTTGTACATAATTCCTCCTCCTAGGTGAATGAAGGGTATTAGCAATCCCCTGTCAATCCTGCTAACAAGCCTAGCTGCTGCTTAGCCAGCCTGCCTTAGTCAGTGCCTATTTCTTCTCTTTTGCATAAATAACATGGATAAGTTTTGCCTTCCTTTAAGAACTATTGTAGAATTTTGATACCTGTATGTTTGCTTGGGGTCCCATTTCTTCTGACTTCTCATACAAGTAGGTGTTTGGGGTTGGTGTTTTTAGTACAAAATTGCTGGATGGAATTTTCTGTTTTGATAATCAATGGAAGAGAGCAAGCTCTTTGGGAATTGTCAGGTTCCAGGTGCTTTTTCTCAACACCATTTTGGCTACTTAGGACTATGTGAGTAAGTGGAACTTCCCCAACAGCTCATTCTGTTGTCAGTGCAACTTTCAACCTGTAAAAGTTTCTTGGATTTTTTATGCTCTACTTTTCTACTGAAGTGTATTTTGTGTGGACATTTAATTAGACATGGAAATACCCACTTACATATACCTTTTTACATACAGATGTGTTTGGTGAATGCACAAAAATTGCACCAAGTTATTACTCTGTGTGAATAAAGCTACTAAAATGTTCACTGTAAAGTGTAAGAGATGTAAGAATTATGAGTTAATATTCACAGATCAAGGTACATGAAGGTTTTGGAGGTCAAACAAATTACCTCCTGATGCATTCAGATGATTGCAGTGCGTTTATTTACTCTAGAAATGTCTGAATGGTCAGACTTAAAAGATTTTGGAGAGCAGAATAAAGCAAAAGTTAATGAAAATAAAACATTTGCTTCTGAAAACTGCACATCATGAAATATTCATAGTTGTTCTACAGACAAGATGTATTTTATAGAGAGGAGTAAATAATTTTGTTGAAGAATTGCAGGTTGATGTGTGCTGATTAACACTGGAATGTAATTGTTTGGCATAATCAGAAGGGATATTATTTTGGGATAGCAGATATTTATGGTTTTGACCAAAAACATTGATTCCTAAAGATGAGGGTGTCCTGCCAGCATTCTGTGGGGTCTCTGCTGCTGACTAGATTGAAAATTGGAACAGTACATTACTGTTCTATTTCTTTTACAAATACTTTCACTGTGAGACACATTTGCTATTTTAAATGCTCTGAATATCCTCAGCATCCTGTTCTGGTTTTGATTCTGCTTATTACTACCGTTTATTAAAATTATTTTTAGTAGGATTAGTTGTCATGTTTCAAAAATAAGTAATTATCTTTAATTTTGGGGTTTTTTTCTGGAAAGATTGCCCAACTTCAGGTGCATTGCTACTTTAGACTGCTGTTAAATAGAGCCATTAGTCTCACCTGACTTCTTTCCTTCTTTTCCTGTCAGCTCAATTACAGATTGTCAGTGCTGAAGGAAATGCTCTTGGTGGTGGAGTAGTATAGAGGGAAGTGTTAGCACCTGCCCTTAAAGGAGTTCCTGATTTCTTCCTGCTGCACAAACCCCATGTGGTTTTAAAGAAAACCTTAATCTGTACCAAAGTTGTCTTAATCCCAATTCTTTGAAATTCTGCTCAATGGGTGTTAGGCTGGAATATTTTATCATTTCAGATGCTGAAATTCTTTGTTGTATCTTGGGGTGGTTGCTTAGTGATGTCACTTTTTTCCCTCTCATATAGTCTAGATTGTCGACAAACTATGCTGCAATAAAAATGCTCTAGAAATGCATTTATTTTGCTACTCTAAAGGAAATTGCAGTACAGCTAATTTGCAAATGAATATATTTAGAAATTCTCCTGTTCAAATCTTGTAGTATTGATCTCACAAGCCAAGTCTTTGTTCAGGGTATTCTTTTGAACCAGGAGGAAAAGTGAAAAGGCAGTAATTGCAGCTGTGATGATCTGTGGTTAATTTAAAACACTTTCAAAAGCACCTTAAAAGGCTTCTGAAAATCAAGGTGAGTTAAAGTACCAAAGTTGCTTATGAAAATAGCATTTAGGAACCTGAAACATCTGGAGTGCAGACTTCTAAATGTGCTTCTCTTACCTTCAAAAAGGTTTTGGCCGACACAGAATTAATTTTCCAAACTGTGGACTCTAAATTAGACCTGGAGAACTTTCAAAATAGAAACTGTGTTATCTTTATGCCTTTCTTTGTTTAAGGGCTGTCTGACGTCTGATCATGGATGCATTCAGAGTTGCCAGAGTTCAGGGGCCTGTGGGGATTTTGCGGCAGAAGGGATAAAGAAGGGAGTGCATTGTTTTGTCATGTTCTTTACTTCCTCACTAAGCTTCCTTTTAGTCCTGCCTTCTGATAAGTATCTTAAACGGAGCAATCCTAATGAAGGGACTGAGCCTCAGGTGCCAGAGGTTCTTGTGGCTGCTGGTGAGCCTGTTAGGCTGTTTTGGGGAAGTTCCTTTTGTTAGGCTGGAGGAGATAAGGAGCCCAATTTCCAGTAAAACTGCTGTGTTAGCTCACACCGGGCTCCTGCAGTCCATCCAGTTAAGAAGTTAGGAAATCAAATAAATAGGAAATTTAAGCTCCTTGTGGCCCAGCACTGAAAAAAAAATACTCTGTTGTTTTTAAATTAGTATCAAGCTTGCAATATTTTATCAGATAAACAATAATGTTCTTAGCAAAACAAGCATGTGTTTATTGGAAATTAGGATGTATTTGAACCTAAGGCTGGCTCAGCTTGGGAATGTTATTCTGGCAAATTTTTAGCCACTGTAAATGCTCCCTGTGGTAGAAGGGGAAGCAGTGCATGTGGTTAGCTCCCGTTACACTGCGACGCACTTTAAAAATCACTGTTATTTGCATGGAAGTATAAACTTTTATAACATATAGACCATCACTTATTTTTAATTAAACAGATGTGTTGTTAATGCTTTGCTGTGAATGTGCTGATAGTGTAATAGCAATAGCCATGGTGAAGTGTGTGTGTGTGTGTGTGTGTGTTTGTGTGTTAGGGCAGAAAATCTGCTCAGAATGTGTTCTATTACTTCCTTCTCCTTGGTTACCTCCCTCAGATTATTCCAATTTTTAAATGTTGCCTTTTTTAACCACTTTTCCCCAAATGTATCCTATATACTTCCTGCATGTCTGCGTAGTATCATTCCAGTTCATCTGTTGACTTTGAAGAACAGGGGGTGAGGGGACCTCACTCAGAGTTTTAGGAAGTAAATGCTGATTTCAGCCTTTTCTTTTTAGTGCTGTAATGATACTTTCTGTCAAGACTGGTTGGTTTCCTCTCTGGGCCTGTTTTTGTCACTTTTAAAAACTTCATTGGGAGTTTGAGATTATCCCAAGTTCTTGGGGGAAGACTCGAGGATGTGTGTACTCAACTGGGTGTGTACTTTTCCAATGGTACAATCTGGCCTCAAACATTATGGGCTTTACAAAATCACTTGTATAACATTTATTCACCAAAACATTTTTTTTTGACTTGCAGATTTGTCCATCAAATCTCTTTTTCATTCTAAGTCATGTGAAAACTTTCCAGAAATTCTTCAGTTACTCTATCAGTATCCTTTCTGCCTTGCTTAGTGCATATACATGACAGACTTCAAGAATTTCCATATTCTGTTAATTCACTTTAAAATTAAGTATTTTAATATTCACATTCAGCACAAATAGAGGCCATTAGTTGACTTAAGCAAATACATCCCCAAGGGTGTAGTTTTTCTTAATATTAAGTTCTTACACAGAAAAGTCACTGAGCTCATCTTGGGCCCTCAAGTAAGCCAGACTAAAACATGAATATTTATTACTTCTAACCTGTCACTTCCATTTATGAAGGCACTCAAGATATCTTTGTTTCACAGCAAGCAGGTAAAGATAGTGACCTGTCCTTAGGTGCTGGCTGAAGTTCTTGGCTGTATTTGTATTAAATTAGTTGTGAGTGTGCAATAATTTCCTTTATGCCCATTAAAATAGGTGCATCCAAGGTGCCACTACAGCCATCATTAAGATGTGAAATACCCATCTTGTCTTTTCTCCGTTTGTTGGATTTACTTATAGGTGGGCAGAAATACACAGGGTAAGTAGTAAAATATTATAAATAATTATGTGGGAAATCCAAAATCAGGTTTTTGCACAACAGTAATAAAACCCTGTGAGCCCAGGGGGTTGACAGCTATTGATCCTGACTTTTAAATGTAACTCAATTTTGTCTCTTACATTGAGGACTTGAGATTTTATCCACAAGTATTTCCAGGTCCAAACAGCACTTATCCAGAAATAATTTTTTTTTGTTGAAGAGCTGCACTTTGATATATAGGCTTTATTTCAGCCCTACTGAAATCAATAGGACCTTTTTCTGGTGGCCTCAGCAAGTATTGGACTGCGCCCATAATTTATACTTGCAAATAACTTTGGCCACAAAATCGTATCTGTAGAAATGGAGGCAATTCTTCAAAACCAGGCTAACTTCTGCTTGTGGGGTTTTTTTTGCAAGGGAATTTCAGAAACTGGTTGTGGTTTTTCCTTTATCTTCTGGGGCTATCAGAAGCACAGTAATTTTCAGCCATTGTTGGATCAGGGTGACATGATTTATGGTTGCTTCCTCGAAAGGAAAGCTTTCTCTGGAGTTAAGAGAAGTTCTGCTCCATTGCACCTGCTGTGCTGTGTCACAGGGAGAGAAACTGCTCCTTTAGGGTAGATGTGTTTTCTAGCTATAACTTGGGCTTTCTGTTTGCAAACCTGTCAGTCCACAAAGCAATTGATTAGCTGAGAGCACTGTAACTGGCTCAGATGTGATCAAAGTTAAGGGGAAAATTGCTTCTGCTTATAACAGAAACAATGTGGATTTGTTCTCTGAATTCTCTCCCCACAAATTCAATCATGAAACTGTATGGATGTCAGTTGTAGGTTTCGCTGACAGACACCAAATATCTGCAGAAACAGAAGAAAAGCCTCAATGTGCAGATTTAAATGTTTGCAAGACAAAAATCCAGTGTGTTTCTAATAGATTATTTACCTCAGATGAACTAGAAGCTGATTGACAACTTGAAGTCATACTCCAGAAAATATTTGAAGTACTTCTTTATTTTCAAGTAGAACTTTATTTAGAAACTTTATTTAGAAACATGCTCTGGTAGAAATGTCAAGATTTATAAATGACCTTTAATCAAAGGATAGAGGATCAGTGAAAGAGACAAAGGGTTTGATAGTGCCTACATGCTGGAGTAGAAGGAATTCCAGTTGGACAAGATCTTCTACTACTTCTTCTACTTCTTTGTACAGTACTGTGGGCCTAGGTCTGGAAGGCAGCATCATGGCTGTAGCATTAGGACTGACACTTTCCAGTAGCCTTTATGACTTTGATAGTTGAGGAGGACTTCACAGTGAAATTTTTATCCTCTAGGATGGACTGTGAATAGCTTCTTCAAAAACTATTTTATAATTACATTGCAAGTTAGTGGAAGGAACTTTAAATGTTCTAAAAAGCAGAAACACCTGCAGTTTTCTTTGCTGCTTGCCTGCATTAATTCGAACTGTGTCAGAGAAGCAGCACTGCCTTCCTCTGCAGAGAATAAATAACTCTCTGTGATAGGATTTCTGGAGATTTATTTTCTCTGCAAATACTCTGTGTTCGTGAGCATGTAACTGGAATGACTTTCATCATACTTGGTGTTTGTAAGTTGATTTGTAATTAATACTGGCAAGCCTGAAGATGTGGTCCTTTGTACCTTGGTTGATGCAAATCACATTCTTTGCCTTGTGGGAGGCTTTTGTGTGTTTTCATATTGCTCTTTGCTTGTTCACAGCTGTGAAGGATATAACCTTGGAAGCAGTCCAGTGCTTGTTTACATAATGACATGATGTGGTTTTCACCCGGCTCATGTAGGTGGAGAAGTCAATATCTGTAGATGATTTAGTCTATGGCTTGTCCTGCCTCAATTTTCAAAGATCACTTAAATCTATGGTGCTATGTTTAGTTGTAATTAGGATGATGAATATATAATTTTAATTATTACTATTTCTTTCTGGAAATGTCATTCTTCAATGTAGGTAGCAGTGCCAGTATATTTAAACATTATTCACAAGTGAGGCATCAATTAAAGATGGCTTCTTCCCTAACCAAGATGCAGAAGAAGAAAACCAGGACAGCCCTTCTAGATGGAAAGAGCTGGTCCATGACATCCAGCTCTAACTCTGCCAGGGAATTTAACAGAGTTTGCCAGATAAAAATTATTTAAACCTGGCAGGTTTTAGAGTTAAATGTTATTAAGAAGCTACATTTCAAACCAAAATGCTATGCCCACTTCAAGTGTATCTTCAAATATATCATGGCAAAATAGTGACACTATTTGCCTGGCTTGAAATGCCTTTAGTGGACTCATCACTGTTCTCTCCTACCCACTCTGGGAAAGACTCACCTGAGAGAGGAAAAGCCTGTGAGACTACTAAACAGTTAAAAAAAACTGAACAAGATGTTTTAGCTATCTCCTCTTCTATATGCCACTGTTAGGAATAATTTTGGGATTCCTTTCCTGGATGAAACCAGGATGTATTTAGATTCCTGAAAGGTTTGCAAAGTTCATTGCAGTGCTTCACAGTAATGGAGAAGATGAACCTTGGCTGTCTTTGAAAGAGTTTAGGGAAGAGACTGAGTGTGGCACTCATGAGGCTGTGTCATGAAGGACAAGAAATCCTTGAAGGACAGTGGAGATGGCAAGCACTGTGCTCTGGGAAGGAGTCATCAAAATCTGTTCCAGTGAAGGACCTGCTCTCCCTGGCTGCACAGAGGCACACCCAGCTCTGTGCCTGTCCTGAGGTTTGTGGGAACAAGCCCCCATGTGCTCAGTGCCTCAGTATAGGACCAAACCCCAAACTGAGATGGATCAGGTACAGGGGCAGTGCAACACTGCAGTAGCACAGTTAGCTCTGTCTTGTGTCCTTCAGGACACCATGAAATTGCATTTGCAGTTTCCAGGTTTTCTGGTTTAGATTCTAACTCCCAAACCCCATGAGGCCAAAGGAGGGAAGTGAAGGGAACTTACAGTGCTGTGCAGACATAGAGGAAAATTCATCATGTCCCATAACTTGGTGCTGTCTGGACTCTGCTTGCCTGGAAGCACCAGGGCTGGGACTGCATAGTCCCCTTTTGGGGCTTGGTTTAGGATTTTCCTCACAGCTTTGTGTGTTCAGGCAGGGCAGGGCAGCACAGGGCACAGTGAGGAGCTGTATTAGCAAATCCTGGGGAAAGTTTTGCAGATACAAGAAACCAGAAACATAAGGTCCAGTGATTACTCCAAACCATTTTGACTTCTTTGGTTCCCAATTGTATCTTTTTGAATTTGGCTGCAAAAATGTAAAAGGTCTGGTTAAGCAGTCACAGTTCAGAGCAACAGTTTGGTGGTTTGGGGGTTTGGGCTTTTTTTGCTTCATTGGGGGTTTTTGCCACAGACTGGCTTAAGGAAATTTTAGGAAAATAATTAGAAGTCTATCAGCCAGTCTGCTTAACACAAACACAAAATGGATGAAGCATTTGAACTGTGGAATTGATCTCTGTGGGCAGTTCTTACAGTGTGTGCTTTGAAGAGAAATGTGCTGTGAAATGTGGGCTATGCTGCAATTTATGGAGGAGACCTGCACTCAGCATTTAAGCATGTTTTTCTCTTTTTTCCCCCTTGTTTCTAATGAGAAATTAATGCAGCACAACTTTTTCTATTTCTTACTGCGCACAGTTAGTCTGTAGAGGGCACGTGCACCTGGCTGCCCTCCTGGGGCAGAACTAATCCAATCATTTATGAGTTTATTAGATTTTTTTGCAGTTCAGGCCAGGTGAAATCTCATGCGCCTGCATGGCTTGGTGGTCTCTTATGTGCAAGAAAATTCATTGCCTGAACCAGTGTAAATTTGCAGGACGTAGCATTTTAAAATGTCAGTAAGTTAAGTGGGGTCTGTAAACATTTCTAGACAGGTTGTGGTTCATTGGCTTATTGTTTGACCATCTTGAATGGAAACATCCATGTGGTTTTATTACATCATGACTTGATTAATTACAGCCAGTTGAACACTAAATTACAGCACCAAGATACCTAAACATTGAGGAGCTTTCAGGAGAGAGAATTCTGAACACTGACAGAATTAAGTGTGGCATTTCCTGATTAAGATTGCCGTGGTGCAGATGTTATCACTGCCACTGCTGATTAAAACAAATTGTATATAATAATTTGTTTTCTACAATAAATTGTAGAAAATTCAGCGAAAGCCGTAGTTGCCTTCATGGTTATTTCAATAAACAAATGTATCCATTTTACAGGACACTTAAAGTCTCTATTGCTAACTTCAAAAAATGAAGATAGTATAGATTGCTGTTTAATCAGTACCTTAATTTTTCCAAGAGCAAAAACCTTCAAGGTATTTAAGATGGAAATGCTGAGTCTCCCACAGTACTTTTTGGTCTAAACTTAATTTTTTTTTAATAAAGATGAAAAATACTAAGGATCTCAAGACACAGTAAAGTTGTAGAGAGTCCAAGATATTTTTACTTGCCTCTCTAAGCACAAATATGACTGTAAAGAGTTTGATCTCTTGGCAGTATCTGGTCTGCCATTAGGGCCCTCTTCCCATGAGGCTGGATACAAGATTTTTAAAACTGAAAGCATCCCAGCTCTGGTGAGAAATAGCAGTGCCTTTGAGCAACTCAACCCATAGCAGCAGCCACCCAAGGGAGCCTGAGGCTCTGTAAATTTTCACTGCTCTCTTTGTTTGTAGATTTTGGGCTGTACATCAGCTCCTGCTTTCATGAAAAGTGAATATGCAAATATGGGGTTTGTCTCACTGATAGAAGCCAAGTGTTACATAAAAAGCAGTTCAGAAAATCAATAACTTGAAGTTGACATTTGTTTGAGAGAATGGAGATTATATGGGTCTGTAGTCCAAAAAACGCTGCTTTTATTGCTGATTAAGAAATTCAGCATAATCAGATAATGAATGGTGCTGTGTGACTCCCCATACCAAGTATAATTTGGTAACAATAATTAGGTAGGGAGTTGATCTGTTCAGTTTCATTGGCAGTGCCATAAAAGGAGGCAGTAAGTTTAATGTGTGAAACTAGTAAACTGTCAGGTGTTAAATTAAACAGCATAACTCTCCTGCTGATGGGGATCTTAACTTTTTAGTGGTGGATATTAAATAGAGTACAACTTGGGGTAGTTTTTCCATATATAGCAATTTCAGGGTAATTTAGGAGCTGTGGCCTTGGGAAATACCAGAGTCAGAGATCAGAGCTGTTGTTGATGTGGTGCCTCCAGTGCAGGGTGCCAGGCAAGGCAGATAAATGTCAAAATTGGATCATGCCAGTCTGGACTGTTAAGAAGTGTCACCCTTGTGTGCTGGGACAAGCTTTCCATCAGTGACAAACTTGGTCATCTTCTGGAGTAGCAGTAGCTTATTTAAAAACTGTGCTTTAATAGCAAGACAATATGAAATCATGCACATTCATTACATAGTTTTGATTTTTTTGTCTGCTTTGATTCTTCTGTTCTTAATGGAAAAATCAGTTTTGAGTTTATTACTGATAACAACTAATGCCTCAAATTCTTTCCCTCCATAAATAGAACATTGCAAATATATAAATAACTACATTGCTTTGATGTCTAGATATGATTGTCTTATAATTAATTCATTTCCCAATAAGAAAACCAATTTTAGAAAACAAGTTTTACTTATCTGTATTTCTTCAAAGGAACTTAATTTTGCAGCAATTCAGTTATGTAACCACAATTAATTCATTGTAATGTTAATTAGAGTAAATATTTCTAAAATATTTTGATAACTTTAAGTGTAGCTAATGATTTTGACTATTTTCCCTTCAGAATTTCTCATTTAGTCAGTACTTCAAATGAGTATGCCAATAATATTGTCATGTTTTCTGTTTTGTCTTTTATTTTTTAGACTTTTTTTCTGGTTAATTTCTGTTCTCTTTTCTTTGACATTAGATCTAAAAAGTGTCAGCTATGGCCAGATGTTGTTTGACTATCTCCTATATACCCTTTTAACCTATTCTGTAGAGTTTTAAAACATTTATGCTGTAACATTGCAAAAGATGCCTGTGGGGGCTCATTTCTTCTTGTATTATTCACTGTTAATGGAGCAAATTGCAGTATGTCAAGTGAGGTAGATGCCTTTTTATTCAGCATCAAAGCTTAACTTTTAAGTTTTAATTCTGTTTTGGGAAGAACTATTTATGGTGTTTTTTATTTATACAGGGCATGTATGAGAGCAATGTGAGAACTGGGAAATGGCCTCAGTTTCTCATTAAACCAGTTCCTGAGGTGAAGTATTTCCATAAATCTTTTTGTGTTAGGCTGAAATTCCTAACAGAAGAGGAATCTTATCAGTCTAATAAATGTGCTAAGGGATAGGTACTCAAGGCAGACTGAAAATCCTCCCTCACTGCCTTTTTTCAAGCACAGAACCAACAGGCACGAGGTGGCTCTGGCTGGCCTGGGCAGAGCTGTGCTGGCAGTGCCAGGCTGGGCAGCCCCTGGTCCTGCAGTACCAGGAGCTCTTGTTACGCACTGGAGGCAGGGCAGGACTGGCAGCTGATTTGTTTGATGCTAATATACAGGATTGCCAGTTGGCAATGGAGGATGGCCAGCCCTGGGGCTTAGGAAGTGTGGAGTAAATTGCAGTAATTGCTCAGTCCCCAGATGTTCTCTCCACATAGCTTTGGGTGTGTCAAACACTATTA
Organism: Camarhynchus parvulus; assembly: GCF_901933205.1. Taxonomy (NCBI): domain Eukaryota; kingdom Metazoa; phylum Chordata; class Aves; order Passeriformes; family Thraupidae; genus Camarhynchus; species Camarhynchus parvulus. Next base: position 18,340,782 of record NC_044579.1, read on the forward strand.
GCTTTGTGTTAGATGACCCAGCTTAATGATGATGTCCTATAAACCCAATGAGGTATCAAAGTGCCTTTTTTTTTCTTTTTTAAGAAAATCCCTGTAAGATTTAGTAAGTGCTGTTTACAAAGGGTAATTGATTGCCTCATTTGTGTGGCAGTGTGTTGCTGTAGAATATGGCAGGCCTTTGCCAGGAAGAAGAAATTTGTATTCTCCTGAGGATGGGGACAAGTTCACATTCCTCTGTGATGGAGAGCTAGCTGCCACCCACAGATGGGACAGCAAATTAAAGGAAAGGTAATGAGTAAAGCTTCAGCTGAATTTTGTTTTGCTTGGTTTTTCTAATATAGTTTCCCTCTCTCCAAAGAAAGTACTTAATACAGATAATGGAGTTCTTTGATGGAGAGGAGGTTCTGATTGTTGAAGCTTTTCTTCATTCTCTTCACCCTTTGCAGGAGCATTTCTAAGTATTTTTCATCTTGACTGAAAGTTTTATTTAGTTATTCCAAGGGATTTTTTTTTTAACCAGGTCAGAAATAAGGAAAAAAAATCAATTTTCATTCTTAGAAGGTAGCTGCTTAAAGAGAAATCAATAACAGTGTCTGTGAATGAGCTGTTGGCCAGTTGGCAATGAAATAGCCTGGCTTTGGAGAAAATAGGAAAAAATGCAAAATAAAAATAAATTATATTGGAGCTTAGGTTTAGGATAAAGATAAATTATTTGAAAGCTGATCTACTAGCCTGATGGGTTTTTCTATCATAGCCTATCATAAAAGTCTTAATCTTTACAGTAACCAGTGACTGTCATTTTGATCTTTGATTTGTATGGATTTTAATGAATTCTCAAAATCCTGTTTGTAATTAACCCTTCTTTTCCATGTGCTTCAGGCTTTGGGGATACCACCAAGCTAGCCAAAACCAATTAGTATTAGTTTTTAGTATCAGGTTTTAGTATTAGTCTTAGGAAAAAATGTTATATTAATTGTGTTATGTAAAATTCTCTAGCACATTTCCTAGGCAAAATATCAATTTGAAAGTGAGCGAACGAGATTTAAGATTCATCATTAATGGACTGATGAGAAGATTTAAATCTAGGAAATGTGAACTCTTGGAGAGCATCTTCCTTTTTCTTTACCACTGACTCCAGGAAACTGAAGCTGATTTTGACTTTTCTCTGTGTGATCGACATAATATTTTAATTCCCACTGCTCTCTTCATTCATCAGTTGGCTTGAAAAATCCAAGGAGATTTGGATTTTTCAAGGCAGAGCATTGGTGCCTGTTTTAACTCAGCTGAGAAGTATTAAAAAATACTCTGCAGCCAGCAGAGGTTGTATTGGTTATGGTGTTTCTGAAAACAAATATCTGCTCCTGTATTTTGTCTGTCTAATAATTATACTCCGGTTTAGAGGGGTTTATGCAGTAAATTCTGTCTAGTACTGCATTCCAGAGGATCAGTGATAAAATCCTTGCCCTGTTAGAGTTGATGTAGGTCCTGTGACTTCAGGAGGATTAGAGTTCAAAGCCTCCCAATGCCATGAATATGTTTCCTTCAAGTCATGGCTGGAAGATGAGGCAGCATAATTACTGTGGGATGGGTTCAACGAGCCAGATGTTGGCAAATCTTCTTCATTTGGCTGGGTACCAGAAGAAAGCCCACTGCTCTCCTGCCAGCTGGCACTCAGTCACTCCTTCTGCCTCTGCAGCTCTCCATTCTCCATGAGCAAGTCACAAACGCACAGCACAGAGCACAGCTCTGTCTTGGCAGTGTAAGGAGAGATGTTCATTACAGACCTTGGGCCTGTTTGCCAGGTTCCACAGCTACAACCTGCATGTCATCATGCAGGATAAAGTTAGAGTCTTCCTTTCTTATTTCTCCTGTAAACTTCAAGGACATGTGATATTTTTTCTCTGTTCTATTTCTGTAATATGGAAGGTGCAATTTATAAAAACAAAGTTTGAAATGGACCCCAGGGAGCTAATTGATTCTAGGAGTTTTGTTATTTATTATATGGAATTAGGGATTTGAGGATAATTATTCACCAGTGCTAATTGATTCTAGGAGTTTTGTTATTTATTATATGGAATTAGGAATTTGAGGATAATTATTCACCAGTCCTATTTAGAGAAGGCAATTTAACATGAAAGAGAAACTGTACCTAAGTGTATTTTTTCTCTTTTCTTACATTTAAAAATTTAATTTTTAAATTTAAAAGTTTGATTAGTGATTGATTTACTTGGGTAAGATATGATGTAAAAGCTCTCAGTTTCATCTCTGGAATGTCTGTAAACTGAAAAGTGAAGAAAAGTTTCCATGGAGTATCAAAAGAGATGCTTAGCACAAGGGCTTTGTTAACCTGATTAGAATAACTCTGGACTCCAACCTCTTTCTTGCTGAGAATCAGTCTGTGGCCAGGCTGGAACAGTGTTCAGGCTGCAGTTCAGGCCCATGACGTGTGGTTCTTATGGATTCTGCCTCTGGGAAGTTAATGTTTGCTTTGAGAGAAGCAATTGGTGTGTAGGGAATAAAGTGATGTCTCACAGCTGCAGGAATGAGCCCTGGAGAAACGAGACATTGCGAAAAGAGTTTGATTTTGTGAACAGCTTTTTGCAGCATTGGTTTCTTTATCTGCAGCCAGATAAATGTGAGATGTTCACATTTCAATAATTAAATTGCTCTGTTTACTCTTTTAAATCCAATTTGGGCCATTTTTCAAAGACCACAACTCCTTTGCCTGACATCTGAATATTTGGTTTATCTTAGCTCTGAGGTGGTCATGTAAATTGAGTGTCTCTGGTTTGGATCTGCTTTTTTGATGGGTAAATACCTCCTTGCAAATGGTCTACAGATCTCTGGTTTTAGGGCTGTGCTGAATCTATTTCTTGGTGTTGGTTGGTTTTTGTTGTGGATGTCTTTTATGGGGGTTAGGAGGCAGGCTGGGAGAAGCAGTGAAGGGTAAACTGTTAAAGCAGTTATACTGGGATGTAAAATGTGTATCCTGAGGTGTTAAGAGCTATGACATGGATCTGCAGCATTTCTGATATGGACATGGAGTAATTACACTTCTGTTTATGACTGATAGTTCAAACTCTGCCAGTGTTTCCATTATTAACTTCTGTTTTCATGGACTTGTAGTACAGGCAGAGTCTGTATCTGGGTAATTTTATTAAAGCAATTTTCAACAAGCTCATTGGCTGTGCAAGCATGGAAAGAATATTAAATTAAAAGAAAATTCTGAACCCAGGGAACCTAATGGTCTGATATGGGATGTTAAGATATGTCATCACTAATACAATGTGCAATTTCTGTTTTGCTCTGATTACATGCAAAGTCAATGATCTTTCAGCACCAGTAGCTTCAAAACCAAGTGTTTTAAACATTGCAATAATAGCCTGAAAATCACAGATCTTTAATAATGAGTTGTCTCTCCATTGCCTTCCACTTGGAAGAGAGGTTTGACACCAGGAGTAGCTGACCAGACCCAGCATTGCAGCAGAGCTTTGCCTCTTTAGCTGCAGCCTTGGAGGGGTGGCTTAGCCAGGACTGTGAGCAATATTGCTCGGGAGGTCTTCACACAGCTCCTGTGTGACTGTCCAGATTCTGGTCCTGGTTTACAGTGTTCACAAAGGTTATTTAGGATATCAAGTTTAGACGTAAACTGAAGACACCCAACTTAATGAATTAATAGTTTTTCAGAAATGACAGCTGGATAGTGATATCCTCACTTTTTGTGTCTGGTCTTAGGCATAATCCCAGGGTAGGATGCTCTGTGTGAGGGAGGCAGAGTGATCTGAGACAATCCCAGCAGGACCAGGGGAGAGGTTTTGGCCTTTTACATCTTCATCCATGTTTGTATGCAATATAATCTACGGTGACAAATCTGAATTATTTCATAAGCCTCATCAGCACAGTAACTGGGAACTGCCTAGAATGCCTCCTAAAGACTTTTTTTATTCTCTAAATGAGCATAAAATCTGGGAATATGCCTTTGATCTCAGTATACTGAACGTGAATGAAGTTGCCTGATGTAGAGCAAGAGGCTGTGATGAATATGGATGTGGTGCTGCTGGCCTTTGTTAGTGCAGAGGTGCCTGGAGAGATGAAACAGGGCAGCTCCACAGTGCTGATCTTTGTTTGATAACCTATTTTTGAGATTTTTGTTTGTTGTTCTCTCTTCTTTCTAAAAGATTTCTTTAAGACAGCTCCCTAGTGATCTCTGACTGTACTACTTTACATCTCAGTAGTATTTTACTTTTGGATTAGGGGTTTAGTGAATCAAGCCTTCCTGCTTTCTAAACAAAGGAAACTTAACATTTCTAATTTTTCTTTTAATCTCAAAACTTCCTAGTTAAAAACAAAAATTGCTTAAGATGTGGATAAATCAGAATTTCTCTGCCTTCTCCTTCCCCCTGCTTCCTACTCTACATTGAAATATGAATTATATTTCAAGTTAATTTACTGCTAAGAAAGATACAGAATTATGTTGTGCATTTTATACAAAATACAGCCTTAAGCAGTATTTTGTGTATTTTTTGGATAGTTATTATAGCTGACATGAATTCATATTATTCCTTTGTCAGGCTATGCTTGACAAACACTTTTTGACCTATTTTTTAAGTATAAATGTAATATTTATATTGTTTTGTATATTCCTCCATAAATTACAACTATACTCTGTAATTGTAAACATAGATTTTGAAAATCAAATTATAGGTTTTTCATGTGTTCTAGTTTATTTTAGTTTTCCCCAGGAGCTTCAGGTTGAATTAATTTTTAAAAAAAATTTAAAAGTTTAAAATCCCTCAACTATTTATTTTCTCTCTCAAGTCAAAAATAAAATAAACATGATTAAAAGAATTTTTTATTTTGAATTGGAAATTAAATAAGTGTGTGCTGTACTAATTCGTTTTTTTAAGTAGTAAAAGTATACAGGCTTCCTGCAGATACTGCCAGAGGAAAGCAAAGGTATTTTGGGAGTAGAATAGAATTTAGTAAGTCTATTGTCACATGAAGGATAGCTGGAATCCTGGAATAGTTTGGTTAATTGGCTTTGCTTATACTATGTAATTATGAAATCACCCATGTTGTATTCAAACTGTTGTCATGTGAGATTCAAAATCAACACGCATTTAGAGCAATGGTTTCTCTATGAATAATGATAGTTATATTTTAGGTAAGTCTTTACAGAGTTTCAGGTTGCACGTTCAGTGGGAAGCTTGAGTTTTCAGCTGTTCTTATAGTGGAAAGGATTCTGTGACGAAGAGGGACTTGGGAAAGTCAATGGCAGAAATCTGGGACTAAGCAGAAAAGAGAATTGTAAAACATTCTGTAAGCAGAGGTACTGCATGCAGAAAGAAGAGGGAGGAGAAATCGTATTCCAACAGACAAAGTTTCCCAAAGAGTTTCACAAGCACAACATAAAATTACAAAAAGTCTGCTTATTAAACCCTGGGAGAATTTTATTGCTTGTAGAACTGCAGTCTGAATGTCACAGCAGTTACTAATTACAGCCAGGAATGTTTACAGCATTGGAGATTAACATAACCATACATTTCAGAGCATATACAGAATAATGAGAACGGGATGATGGAAGTTTAATGTAATGCACACACTCTTAGCTGATTAATAATAATTTGAAGCCTTCATGTAATACTTTATGTGTCTTTACCATCATACATACCTCTAATTCTTGAGTCATTAAAACACCCTGGGAAAAAAAAAATGGTTGAACATCCCTGTGTGCTGCTATCTTTGGATGTTGCCTCTGTCTGTTAGTAAAGATTCTTTTATTGGGAACTCCTTTCCCTTTTTTCTTCATAATGTAGCTCATCTTGGTCTAGTTTTGTGGTTTTTCCATGAAGTTTTCCAAAGCAATAGATCCTAAGAGCTACTAACTCTTACTAGATGATGCTGTGTTTCTATTTTTTGCTTTTTAAAGATATGGCTCTCGGGTTTTAGCTAGAAATTATTTAATGTTTTGATGGGGCTTCTTTCACCATGTGGCTTTTTCAAATTACTTTAACTAATTTCATTGGCAATTCCATGCTGCTTCTAGACCCAGGTTTATGAAACTCTGGTGTGCAGACTGCTGGTACCTGCTGGACTGTGGGAAATGGTCTGCAAGGACAAGCAGTCCACAGAGCCTCTTGGGACAGGGTTTGATGAGAGGGCATTGCCATTTGGGAGAACCAGAGATGGCAGAGGAAAACACACAGCAACACTTTGCTCATAGTATTGAAGCCAATGAATTTTTATTTTGTGTCCCATGGGCTAAGAACATTTGTGCAGTCAGTTCCTCAGGTGTTTGGTAATTTGTTAAGGAGTAGTAAATGGGTCACCTGCTCACCATTTCACCTGATTTGTAACTTGTTTCTTGTATCTAGCTCTGCTGTGGACCTAGGAAATGACTTTTTGAAACTTTTCCAGTACTCTTGGCATGGAAGTAACAGCACATGTTCTTTGATGCCCAGATTTCGTTGCTTCTTGAAGGTATTTCACTGTCCCATCTTCTTTTTAGAAGATGGACTTCATTAAGCATTATAGACTTTATCTTTTTTTCTCTCCTCAGTGCCAGACTCTGTCTTGCACTCAAATAATCATGAGCCAGTTGATTCAGTGGGAACTTTATGCAGTTGAATTTTGTAATTGGCCCAATCAGCTTGCAAACTGCCACTTGATTTTTCTTCCCACACAAGTTTTCTCTTGGAAAGGGAGCTTTAATTTCCAGCTTTGACTGTCTCAAGTAGACACCTTGCAGAGTGTGCTCATCCCCAGCAGTGGGGAACAGTAGCCCAGGCAGAATTCCTGGAGTTTGGAGCTCACGTGCATGGCCTGCAGCACAGGGAAGGAGAGAGTCACATTAGGAATGCCTGCTGCGCTCTCAAGTTGCTGACTAGGAAGAGGCCTGGGAAAGCTCCACTAGCCCACACCAGCAGAACTGGAGGTGCTTCTGGAGGGTCCAGGTGCATCTTTTCATACTTTTTCACAAACATTAATATGAAATCTTCTCTCTGTATTCTGGTAATAATTTTTATTTCCTTTTTTAGGTTTGTTGTTGTTGTTGTTGTTGTTTTTGTTTGTTTGGTTGGGGTTTTTTTACATCTCTATGATGGTGTGAACCTTTCACACCTTATAGGAAAAGGATTTGGAGAACCTTTCCCTCTATGAGGGAAATGGAGTACCCCAGCTGTGCTTCCCAGGCTTGTTAATAGATCTGTTTTATTGTGTTCTGTTCCAGTGCCAGAGAATTTTGTCAGGCAATCCACAGTGATTGATTCTAGGGAAACAAAACACCATTTCCTTCTGTTTTCAGTCTCGAGTCACGCTGTAGCTCTCATACCAGATTTTTTTCCCAGTAATTTCAGAATTCATGCACTTGTCTACCCACAGCTGTTCAGAATTAACTGAAAATAACTTTCAATTCTGGTCTTCATGCCTAAAAGTTATGACTCAGAGACTAATAAAAATGGCCCGTCATCCTTCTGGATTTTATATGGAACAAAAAAGGCATGTCCCAGACAACAGTTTCTGTAACTTCTTGAGTTTCATATTGTTTTTTTGATGTAAGGTGCTCCAGTGCTGCGTGGAATCTTTTTTTTTTTCTGATTCTAACTGCTGGACACCAGTAACAGAACTTGAGAATTTGATGCAACATTTACAGTTTACTTTGTCTTGTTCTCCTTGCAGATGAACCTCTACAGAAAAGGTAGAAAGATAGAAAGACCCAGCAAACATGAATGTTCTTTTTTCCATTTTCAAACTCTATAGAAAGCCAGTGTTCCATCATAAGTTGAAGCTGATATAGAAATATTTGCAGTGGCAATACCCCGTTCTTAGTCACGCACGTGAAGTGTGTTCTGTTAAGTAACAAAATGACAAATTTAAGCAGAGGCTGCAGGGGCCAGCATGCTGTCTGCCAGGCAGCCTCCCCCTTAATAATCAGGGATTCACTGCTCTTCCTAGAAATGCTGCTTCTCCTGAGGATCACATCCATACTGTTCTCTTCCCACTGGCATTCTCCATTAAGGTGTTCGAAGTCTCTTGCTTCATAGTGACCATTTTCTATTGTGTTACTGTGCAGAACAAGTTGAGTGTTGAGCATGAGAAGGGGGGAGATGATTAATGATTGGAAAAGGCTGCTGGGACAAGTTGAATAGAAAAGAGGGGATGGGGAGGATGGGTTGAATGTAAAAAGCATTCAGGTTGGAGTGGCTTGATGAGGAGTAGTGAAGTTTTGTAAAAAGCTATTCCGTAATAAAGCACACCCATTTTCCAAAATACTGTCACCCACAAGGCATGTGAGTCTCTGTAGGCCTGACAAGGTGAATCCATGCCAGTCCATCCTATGGGGTTAGACTGCTGCCTGCCACAGCCTAAACACCAGCCAAGGTGTACTCACCTTTCCATTGCAGCCAACTTCCAACAGTCATTTTGTGTCATATTATCATGGAAAAAGAGGAATAACATGAGCTACTGTGGCTCACTGGGTCAATATTATCCTAAATAGTTGGAAATTTATTCCTGACTTAGAGTATTTGTGAAGTTCATCCTCCCCTTAAAAAACAACCTACCAAGAAGCAGAAATAGTAGCAGTATACTGTTTCTAGAGCAATTTCAATTCTATGGGAAGATCAGCCATATTATTTGCAGTCCCCCACAGGTTCTGATGTATTTTGTAATGGGTTTAAGCCTTCAATATTTCTCTGCTTTTTGGTTTAGCTGCCTGTTGATTCATTCTCAAATTCTCCATGAATGAAAAGACAAAAATGTTTTTCTTTTGTTGACTCACTGTCATAAAATAATAAAAGAATGCATTAAATAAAATGCAATGTTGTTACATTTCCTTCATGGAATGCTGAAATATTTTCATGCTCTTAGAAGTTTCATCCTTTGGATTTCGTACCTGGTGCATTTTCCCAGAGTTCTCTGGCTATTCAAAGCCAGCCAGCTTCCTTTCACAGAGATTGGTTGCATTGAGGACCTGCTCACTGGGACTGCATCTTTGGCTTGGTGCAGACAGCTGTCCGTGGGTTAACTTCGAGTAATTTGCTTTTACTGTTTGTTAATGATGGGAGATTTTGTAGAGGATTTATATGGCAGCAGAAGAGCAGATGAACAATAACGTATGTCTTCATTAAGGCTTCGTTATTTCTTTTTCATTGGACTTTTCTTTGAGTGGGAAGAACAAAGCCCTTATTCAACAGGGAATGGCATCAGAATTGTCCTTAAGTGAGCAAGTGCTACTGTACTTCTTAATTTACTTTTAGTGGAAGGATTGCACAGAGGCATTATCTGGAGTTCAGCAGTGTAGCTGTATATTTGGTTGGTTTGTGGTTTTTTTGTTTTTGTTTTCCCTGACATGGCTTTTTCCCTTTCCAGGCTGATGGAAAGTTGCTCCATTACGTGCTATCCAAGCAGCCTGGGAATAGCAGAGGTCTTTTTGTCAGTGTTCCAGTGCATTCCCACACCTCTGTTTTGCATTGATAATGCACTATTTTGTCACCACCTTCCATGTTCCTTATGTAAATTAGTATCAAAAGGTTTCAGACTATTTTATGGAGTTTCTAGCACTTCTTTTTTCCCTCACTTCTGGAGACAATATATTTTGCTGACTTTTACAATGGTTTTTAATTTAAGACCCTTTTGTTTTTCTTTCCCCTTGTTTGTTCTCCCCACTAGCCACCATCCTTTTTTATTTTATAGCAGAGAGTGTTGCATTTATCTTTGAGCTTGTATTGATGCTCTTCCATTGACCTTGCTTTTTTATAGGAGTACAAATAAATTTCTGTACATCACTAATGAGTGGTGTCTGCTGTAAAAACATTGTTTAGGTAACATTATAAAATTACTGAAACTTATATTAAAATGTCTTTTCATATCACGCCACACTTTGAAAAGTGAAATTGCAGACACTGGGGAAGTTTGAACTCAATTCTGATGTGACATGTTCCTATGCATTTAACATATGGCAGCAGCTTTTCTTTTTCTGGCTGTGATCCAAGTCTTGAGTCTCCATTCCTGTTTCTTTGCTCATTGAAACATCCAGTGGCTTTGGGTGGATTTAAGGAAAGGCTATTAGGAAAAAAAAAAGGCAAAATAATGGTTAATGCAATGAAAAGTATATGAAATGCAGTCTAAACTGGATAATTAACTGCTTTCTGGTGCTCTTCATTCCTACATCATCAATACCATTCCACCAGGTTTGATTTTTGCTTTTTATTTTTATTTGGAAAATGTAAGACCTCTGCTTTGGGTTTGGATTGTCCTTTTTCTATTGCAAATGAAACCCTCTTATTTTTGATGTTTTTGTCATTGGTAACTTAAGAATTTAATGAGATATTCCTATGAATACCTGTGTGCAATTACTGTGTGGTCTCTCCTTATAATTTATCACATTTAGGTCACTTCTAGGATTGTGCTAATGAGCAGCCTTGTTTGCATGTAACTTCCTATGTTAATAGAACAGTATGACAGTTCATAAAAATATTTTGTAATGAAAATTTTATTATCTGTAGACAAATAAGTACTGTACAAAGCATACTTTTTCCCTGTCAACTATCGCATCCTCCTTTACAGGAAAGCACTAATTTTAAACTACACCCCATGTTGTTTTCCAAAGATCCTTTCTCTGAGTTTTCCTTGAGTTACTTTGTCTTCTCTTCCTTAAGCAGCATGTTCAGACTGCCTGATGCACATGGTAACCTTTATGTCAATGTCAAATAGGATTGTTCTAAAAAGATGCACTGACAGAGTGAAAAGGAACAAACAAATCCTTCAACTTGCCAAAATGAGGTTAAAAAGACTGGAAATGTTAGCATTTAAATTTTAAAAATGTTGATCTTCTGCCAGCCTCCTACTTTCTGTGCTCAACTTGTATGAGTTGGTAAGATATCAGCTGAGGGAAGTTAACCTCTGAAGCTTTTAGGGGGAAGCTGTTTAGTCTCCTTCAGTTCCCTGCTGACTCAGGGGAAAGAAGCTGGCACGTTGAGCTGGGAAGTGTGTGTTTGGAGTGGACACATTCTCAGTTTTATTTATCTTCCAGCTCTGCTGCAAAGTGAAGGGTAAGTTTTAAACATAGATTTTGAAGTAGTCATGAAATAATCCTTCATGCTATGTTATCCTACTTTTGAAAGAATTGGAACTGGCAACACTGGTTCCTAACCAGGAGCATGAAAAATGTCCTTAGGCTGGTTAAACTTTCTGGCTGTGTGGACAGTTTGGTGCCTGCTTAGAAACAGGCAAAAAAACTGATGGCTACCTTGAAGTCCTATTTATGAGACGGTATCTCTCAAGCTAAAGCATAATTTCTTTATCTGCACAATGTTGGGGTTTGACTTTTTAATGGTCAGGAAGGAAAGAAGCTCCTGTTTCTTCTGTACAACCACAGAAGATGTGCTCTAAACCCATGATGGTGTGATATGAAGCAGTCTTAGCAAAATTCCCTATTGTTCTGGAAGTTACCTCCTTCCTCCAGCAGAAGGAATAATTCAAGATGATAAGCTTGGTAGTTTTAGTCCTGAAATCACTCTACTCTCATAATATCAAGAAGCAATGGGCCCAATTTCATTTATGGTTTTCCTTTTCATTCCTTAGTGAAATGTACTCCTTTATCTTGCAGGGTTCTCTAAGCTTTGGGAATTACTGCAGGGATAACAAAGTCAAACAAAACTGTTTTATTTTAGTTATAATTACTTCTGCCTGGTAGCAATTAGGAAACCAGAGAGGCTAGGCTGGGTTTTAAGTGGCAGGAAGGCTATGTTTATTAAGATTTTCATACACCTTAAAATTATTTTTTTCAAAGAGATTTTTCAGGAAGAAGCCTTTAAGGAGAAAGGTAAACTAATGAGAACTCAGACTGGAGTCCAGTTGTGCTACCAATATGTCCTGTTTGCTTTTAGAACAAATAATGTTCCATCTTTTGCTAAATAGAAAAACCCTAAGCATATTACCTTGTAGTAGTATTTTAGTAGTCTCCATAAAGATCATTAAGAGGGAAATGTAAGAGGAATTGACGTAGTTGATCTTAATTTGGTGTAAGAGAGTAAATTAAAGAAACTTCTATTTTATGATTCATCAGTTAAGCTACAGCAAGTTGCTGCATAGGATGCTGAAAGGTCAAATCTGTTGTTTCTCAGTGATGTGTCAGAGCTTGTTTTGTTCTGTTCTCTTTCTTTGGCCACCTAATTATGGTTTGCCTGCAGAAGGGAACTAGATGATCCATGATGAGTGCTGTGCCTTTGGCAGATGGACATTGCAGTCATACTCTTAGGCTTTCATTTGCATGTTTCTTACATCTCTGTATTTGCACAGAAAAATTCTTAGAATACATTAAAGTTCCAATTGTTCCATAGCAAACCATTTTAAAGATACATTTCAGAGTTTTACCATTTGGCCAACACGTAGCTGTTGTTTTTACATGAGATGATCCTCTGCAGTACAGACTGGAGCTGTACTCCAGCCCTCTTTTTAACTGGCACCACATCCCAGGAACCCTTTCTTCTTGGCTTTGTATGGCTCAGCCTGGTTATTGGAAAGGGGATGGTGCATTCCTGGCTGTGTGGAAAAACTCCTCGTGCACACTCATGCTGGATGGCATGAATTTCTCTGAGCACTGTCGAGACCAGCGCCCACCTCTTTAGAGCATTTGTACCTCCAGTGCTACTGATGTGCCTGTCCTGGGGAGTGCCCCAGTATTAATTCTGTGCATGGTGTGCTCCCTGGGGCTGCCCTGAGCAATGCTGGTGTCGGCTTGATCCCTGCAAACTATCAAAATTTGCACTTTTCTCTCTGTCTGGAACATTTTTTTTGAATGCCTAAAAAGCTGATTGTTTGTAGCCAGTGTTGCTCTAGAGACCCACTGTATACTGAATAGAAAAGGAAGGCTGCCATGGAAGTGTATTGAACCTAAATGTTAGATGTGACAAAACTTGCTAATACAGGCTCACTGTCTATAGGAAAATGTTATTTGAGGAAAGACAGGGATTACTGCACCATCAGTTGATGATACTCAGATTATACATTCACATGTACTAGACTTGTTGAGTTATTTATAAGAAATAATCCACATGTACACTCATGGGTATTGAGAATTTCCTTAATGCAATGTTATGAAAAGGACTTAATCCAAAGAGATACAAGGCTGTGTCTTTCCCAGTTAGCAAAAAACAAATCATGTTTAAGTGCCTTCCTGAGTAAGAGTTTACTTGGACACATCCATAAATGGCTTAAAGAACTGGACAAACATGTGTAAATGTAAGAGGTCTAATTGTCTTAGAAATAAAAAGCAGGAATCTTCCAGGCTGGAGTGAAATAAAGTTAAATCTTTACTGAAATTATTTTGGCAACACAGTCATAGGAATAATCAAAATGTGGGGATTGAGCGAGTGTGGAATATTTCAGAGACAGGTAAACAGAGAAAGGGAGGAGAGCAGACAGTGAGTACATCCACAGGCAGTCCAAAATGAAGTTTGATGTGGCAGGTTTCTACCTGGGCACTTCCAAAATTGCCAGTGCAACGAGCCTTTCTTTCTCTCCAGCACACAGCTGTTCCAGTGAAGCTGAGTCTTTCACAACAAAACCTGTCTGAACTGAACTAATCCCTGCTGCTGCTTTTCAGGGTGGAAATGGTGTGCAGCAGGAGGGAAGGAAAAGATTAAATGATCCTTGATTTTAGTGCTCAGTGTTAGAATCCAGTTTAAAGGAAAGTAAAGATCTTATTGGTTTTCTGCAATTATGGATTTAGGACAAGTTTATTTTGTGAGTGGTTTTATTTTTATCTTGAATTCAGTGGTAAGAAGTCTGTTTCCTTGTTTGTACCCATTACCTTTTGTTTCCCTTAGCACCCTTTGTTTCTGTTGAGCCTTGTAAGTTTCTAATCTCTTGTGCCTTTACATCTGTCTAAACACAAATGGTGTTTCTGATGTTTTTAACACCCTGAAGGAATTTATAAACTCTGACCCCACGGCTGACATGATTGGTTCTGACTGGCCATGGTTTGTTTTGGGATGGCTGGGTACAGTAGCACTGGTGAAGGGGGCTGAGACACAACTTTTAGTTGTAGGATGTAAGAAATTGGTTTAAACATTAATTTTCTTTGATGTTAGAATAAAATGGGCTGGCAAGCACAGTGCTTCTATACTTGTGCCTATAAATAGAACAAATTTTCCTTTTAAGTCTTTGATAAAGACTTGGACCAGCTGAAACGCCTGCTTCTTGTGTTCCAGCCACTAGCAATGAAATGGCTTTAATATTTAAGTAACTGTTTTTATTAGACTCTGGTAGGCTTTAATAGGTGTTCCTGGAGTGCTGTTGACTTGCTCTTTATTGGTTAGCTGAGAGAGAAAGCTTTTATTCTTTTCCAGCAGGACCCTGAGGGTGTCATTCAACACCCTAGGGCAAGATGCTGAGCCAAACCCAGGAATAGAAGGCAATGATAAATCTGGATTTGAGGGAAATAGAGCAGGTTAGGCCTCAGCTGCACTCTCAGTTTGTTAAATCTCATTTTTTACACATTCAAAATGTAATAATCAGGTTCTATTTCCAACTGATGGCCTTAAAAATATGTTTATTCACACAAAATAATTTCTGTTGGTGCTTTGAACCAGACTAACTTTTATGTGAAAGATGGTTCTGATAAATTGTCTTCTTGCCTTACATCAAAGACAACTTTGTCACTTTCAAAGAAATATTTTGACAAAATAATAAACAGTAGAAAATTGTACCATAAGACACTAGGTCTTCTGTGAAAGTAGGCCCCGGAGTGAGACTTCTGTCCTACCCCCCTAACACTGCTAACCAGCATTTTAGCAGGAGTGGAAGTAAAGGATTTTCATGTTAGACTGCAGAAAAGAAAACAGAAATGCCACTTGCGCTAGTGACAGTTGAGTCTTCTGCAATGTAAATTGCCATCTTTTTGTTGGTAGGTTTGGGAAAGAATAAAGACTTTTGGGCTTGTTTAAAACCCACCACAACAACAACAAAGTAGCAATAATTTTTGCTAGTTGGGGTGTTGAGCTTTGTATTTTATGTTTGGGCTTATAATTTCAATTGAAAAAAAATATATTTAGACTCTCTCCTAAGCTATAGGATCCCTGTTTGGTAGATAAATACTGCATTCCCATAAGGAATGTTGAGGCATTATTTGTTCCCAGCAGATGTTACAATCCCTGTCTAAGGGGATTCAGTTGGGACTCAGGCTAAAGCCTCTCTTTAGGAAAGGGAAATTCTGCAGAGGCTTGAGAAGTAAAACCAGAGCCACCACCAAGGCTGGGCAGTGCAGAATGGGAGTGGGAAATGTCTGCACTTGCTGGAGTATGATGTCCAGTCCTGGGGTAATTGTTAATAAAATAATTCATTAACATTGTTAAACTTCTTAGGCAAGACTGTTCAGAAGAACAAGGTCTATTTATGGGAAGGGGTTTTCATGTGGAAAATAGGTTAGTGGGTGCTTACAGAAACTCACTTTTGCAGAAGTGAAGGTACCAAATGAATTGTTTGGAGATGCATGGAGATGCAAACATTTGTAAGCTACTTGCACAAATATGTCAGCTTGATGCATTATTCCATGATCCAAAGAAAATTAATACCATTTTAAAATTTAAACTTTATCATTTAAGCTTTTCCTTCCAAATTACAGAGTAATTTTTGGAGTTTTTACAATCTTATCCTAGTCTAAAATCTAAAGTAGCAAAAATATTATTGTTCAGTGAGGATAATTTTTATGTCTTTACCATATTTTTCTTGAAAAAAGGACCTGTAAAATACCTTTACAACTAAAGGACTATTCCAAGTAATTTTGCTGAAAATACTAAAAGAAAAGTATCGTCTTATAAGTAGGACCTGGCACAGAAAATGCCATCTGAAAAAAAAAAATTATAGGAAGATTTAAGCATATGTACCTAGGTTAAAATAAAGTAATGAGAGTATTTGCTGTCAGATTCAGATCCTAGAGTATTAAACAGTCCAGAACTGAAATGTGAATGTGTGTTTTTCTGAGTTTTCACCTTGTTTTTCTGTTACTGCTTTCAGCAACTACTGTTGTCAACTGGGCACTCAGGATATTTTTTCTCCTGCACAGAAGTGTTGATAGGTTGGGAACACTGCTTTAGGGTTAATTTTCTGAAGTAATGTTTTGAAATGTGGTTATTTTTGTAAGTCACTAGTCAGAGTAGAGCAGACAAACTAACAAAATGTGAAATATTGGGGCTGCTGGGGATGAATTGAAGACTAAATATAATTAAATTGAAACAACAGGATGAATGATGTCAGGCTCAAAATAGAACTCACATAATTTACAGTCCAATTTGATGTACTTACTCTGTCTTGCTTGAGCAGGTCTAGGACATTGAGCAATGGGCATTTAGTGGTTAGTATATAAAATATTACCAAAAAGAGGAGTTTAGTAACAGAATTCATTGTTTAGTATAAAGGACACAGTTTGATATAGAAGCTAAATAAGGTGAATCTCTACTTGTTAAACCTAAATATATATATATATATTTATTTGGTGGGGAAGTTCCAAAGACATGGGCATAAATAGGTTGTCAGTTTCAGTAAGCAAGTCTGTAGGATGAGATCAGAGAAGCAGAATCTTAATTCTCCACTGTAATTTCCCCCCTAGCACTTCCTAACCCCCAGTTTATAAATCCTAGTGGCATAGTGGGGTATGTTTTATAGCAAAGTACCTGTGTGTGACTCCTCCAGGCCTCCATGAGGTCCTGGCTGCTCCTCCCCATCCTGAGCTGTCCCATCAGCAGCTGCTCCCTGCCTTTGCTTAAGGGCTCTGTGTAGGAGAGACCACAGAGCCTGGATCCTGCTGCTCCCTACCAGCCAAACACATGAGTAGAGATGAGGAATGCTGTTTGTTTAGCTCGCTCACACATGGGGATGGCTCTTCTCATTGAATCCCTACTCTGTCCTCCTCCAGAGGTGCATTCCTGACTCCTGGCTGGGCATTGTACTGCTGGACAGCCACAAAAACTGAGCCATGGAGCCTCCATGAGCTGCACACCCTCCATGACTGAGCTGAAGAGTCTTCTTGACCTATGCCTGAGAAGACTTTGCTGTGTTTTCTCTCAGCAGTCCCTTCCCTTTCATTTCCCTGATGCACATGTAGCATAACGAGCCATGTGTTCTTGTGCAAGCACTGTTTGTAACACACATAGGATATTCTATAATGGCTCCTCTTCTTTCAGATTCTTCCCACATACCTGCTGATGCTTTTCTGAGGCGAAATTTCAAAGGCAAAAAGCAGATTTTTCTGTCCTGGGTTATAAGGCATACTGTTATGAAGGTGAATCAGTGTTGCAGTGTAAATCGGGGATAATCACAACAGCCTAAACTGTTTCCAGAGGTACTGGATGGAGCCTAACTGCACCTGCACAGGAATTTTCTCTTCCTCCTCTAGCAGGGTGTTGGGCCATTGTCCTGTGGCTGCACATCCTGGTGTTGGAAGGATGAATTCCTACACACTGTGTGAGCTTCAGCTCCCTGAAGGCCCATTTTTCTCAGGTCTCCTTCTCCTCTGTTCTGATCTAACTGTGCCAGCAGCACAGAGAGCTGCTGATCCCCAGGAATTAAGTTCATGGATACCCCATGGATTGACTTTTACTGAGCTCTGTGAGGCATTCAGGAGCATCTGTAATTGTTCAAAGTACATTTACCTGTGTCTAAACTGACCAAGAGGAATTATCCGTAGATAAATATGAAACCTTTTGCCAACTAAGGCTACCATTGCAAACAGTAAAATATCTGATCCATTATATATATATATAAATAATATATAAACATTGTATTTTATGGACATTTGTATATTTGCATGTGTACATTTGTAATTTTGCTTCCTTCATATTGTAGAATTGCTAGAAAAAATAGTTTATTAGCTTTTCTAAAAAATCAAAAGTGGATGAAAAAAAAATCTAGTTAAAAAAATTTTCTTGGCTTTCAGCTAGAATAAACATATCAAGTTAAACATCCTAATCTGGGTAATTTAGTTCAGCTCTGACATTTCTGCCTTAGGCACTGATTGGAAATTTATGGTTTATGTCATAACCAGCCATCTAAGCTGCCTAATTTTGATCTTGATATGTCCCTGATCAACATATTTTGGTTTGTTTTGCCCTTGAAATTGAAACCTTTTTACTCTGCCTGGTTTTTAGCTAATTAATATTTTCCACTCCTCAAAAATGTTTATGCTTACTATGAAGTAATGAGGAACTGGACCTTTTGCAAGGCAAATGCAATTCAATTTGAAATTTTTATAAAAGCTGTGGGGTTTGCTCCTGGTTCTTCTTATCAGGTGAAGAAGTTTTCTGGAAATCTCCCACATATTTTACCAAGCAGTCAAACTTATGGGAAAAGCAGTGTGCCATTCTTTATGAAACACCAGGCTTTTCACTGTGAAAGGATGAAAGACAAGAAAGACAACAGACAAAAATTGAAACAAAACAGGTGCAGATTGGATAAAATCTTTCTTTTTTTTTTTTTCTTTTTTTTCTTTAATATACAAGAGTGAGGCAGTGAAACTTGCTGCTTACAGAAATTCTGCAGTCTCCATCCTTTGAGAGTTTCAAGACTCAACTGCATAAACCTTGAGCAGCCTGATCTGACCTCATAACTGACCCTGCTTTGAGCAGGAGTTTGGATTAGAGACCTCAGGTCTCTTCAGGGTGATTATTGTGCCAAGTCACCCAGTTGCTCTGACAAACACACAAACCCAGCGTTTTTTATATACAAGGAATATGTGTGTATGTTACATAGGAAACACACACAGTCTGAAAATCAAAACCTCTGAGAAAGAGCTGAGCCTGAGACACTTCAGTAGCAGTTAAAATTGTATCTGTTTGAGAAATACCTCTAACAGACACTTGCTTCCCCTTACTGCTGCCCATTTTTGGGAACTTTTCTGCTTTTTGTTGCCTTAAGGACTTTAAAGTTATCTACATCCTTTCTTGCCTGTTTGATCACATGTGGAAGCACATGTCTGAGAATTGGTTGCTACATTCCAACTTAAGGCTCCTTTTTCATTGTATGAAAAGGTTAAAATAAATATTCCAAGATATGCCTGAGGAATTACTTTTATGTATTGAAGCTGCTTCTGTGCAACCAATAAGGCAAGAATTACCATACTCAAAGATACAAGATATAAATGCCTGATAAGACGATTACAAAACTGGAAAGAAAGCTTAAGAAAGAGCATGTCTTTACTAGAAATAATGTGGTCTTAACTAGTGTTGAAGGGTTTATTTCTGACTCTCAGAGCTTAGAATTTCTTGGTTTGCTTGGAAAAAATCTTTCTCTATTCACAGACTTTTTTCCCCCCATTATATGTCTCTGGTGATTATTTAACATCAAGTTCCTACTAACCCTTTGTTTATCTGCTGCTGGGAGAGTAGGTTGAGAAATCCTGTTTTAAATTTTGAATAGGGAAAACCAGTGCAGTGGCAGTGGAAAAGGGCAGGAGGTGACAAAATAGAGTGATGTTTACTACTCTCAGTTTGGTTGTTTGCAATGCAGGCCTGACAACTTAGCTGGTCCAGTAAAAACAAACAAAAAACTTCAAATGAATGAATTCTCCAGCAGCCCTACCAAACCAAGTATCCAAACAAAAGGTGACCAATTGAAAACCAACCCACATTTCTTAGTGCTCCTTTGACCCCGAGCAGCTGCAGTGGTAGTAGGAAAGCTCTGCAGAGGCTTGGCCTCTGACTTGCACAAATGTCAGGCTGCACAGGGAGCAATGTTGGAGGAAACCTGATCTCCTTCCCATCTCACAAATCCCTTCTTTAGCTTTACAGTTCCTCATTTAGATATGTATTTTTTTTAAATTAAAAGTTCCCAAAATAAGAAATCTAGTTTCAGGTTGCCCCATGAATACCTCCAAACAGTGTTGGGATTCCCAGGTAGAGCCCCTTCTGTAAGCTTTGAGCTGTTTATTCTCATATCAAGTAAACCTTTAATTTATTTGATTAAGAAAATCTGGCCCCTCCTCTAATGCAAATGTGTAAGGGTATTCTGAATTCTCTGTAATGGCTGAGCAGATTCACACCCACTGGCTCAGGGTCAGTTGTGTTGCTTAAATCCACAATAGAAAAACCTTGCTAGTTAGCAACAATGCAAATATTGAAGGATCTGGGAGCTCTATAGAGAACACTGACCATAATGCACTATAAATTAATTTAAAATCATGTAATATCAAATGTATGGAAAGAGAATGTGCACACAAGTTATTGCTCACCTATAACCATATTTGATGTCTTTCCATCCTGGAGCTTGCATGGGATTGATTCTTATTCTGCAAAGATGTGAAGGCCTCAGTAGTACAGAATTCATAGAAATGCAGAAAGCACTAATGTGAACCTGGGAAGAATAGAAGCAGTGCCTTCAAAGTGCTCCTGTTATCTGTGCTTACCTGAGCATGGCAGGTCCAGTGCCCTGTGCTCACTTGCACCTTTCAGGGGTGAGATTCAGTGCCTTCAGTTCTCAGTTGTCAGCACTTCTCTCTATTCTTTTCTTTTCTGATCATTCTTTTTTTGCCTTTCTTATGCTAAAAACTCTCCCTTCCTTTGTACAGGTTGCAATTTGGCCTTTAGGGAAAGAACAGCATTTGCAAAGCACCCATGGGGTCTTGTCTGTGGCTGGGACCCCTGAGTGATTCTGGGTGGGGGCTGCTTGCACCAAGCTCCTGTGGCCAGTGGGGAGGTGGAGGAACAGTGTCTGTGCTTCTGCTGCTTGTGGGAGAACATCCTCTGTGCTCACAGCTGACTGTCAGCAGTGATCAGACACCTCAGGGGATCTGAGCCCCACCTTCCACGTTTGTGTCACTGCTGGGAACGTAATTGCATTAAAGTGCAAAGGAAAAAAACCCTGTGCTCTTTGATCTGAGAATGGTTTGAAGAAAAGTGATAAAAACGCAGCTGATGCTGGGGTTTTGTTATAAACTTGTGTCAAGTGCCCATGTTGTTATTCGGGAGATAGAATGCAATGCTGAGGATGCCTGGGATGGACCCCCCCAAAAAAAAAACCCACCACAAAAAAAAAAAAAAAAAAAAAAAAAAAAACCCACAACAACAAACAAACAAACCAAAACAAACAAAAAACCCAGAAAGGACAAAGAGGAAAAGGACACAAAAGAGACACTTTTCTTCCATGCCACTTCTTCTAAGTGATTCTTCTTTATGCCATCTGCTGTAATTTTGGCACTTGCTGAGGTGATGTTTCTAGCAAACCACTTCACTCTGTGTTTTGTTTTTCCCTTTTTCATCTCTGATTGACAGTCCCACCAAGAAATAACAATGAAAAGGACTTTCATGGGATTAGATAGAGGCAGTTAGATTTCCTGGGGCACAAGTGTGTTTTGAGGAAAGGGATAAAAGTGTATTATTCTCTGGATAATCCTGGCTGAAATATAAAGGACCCCTTTTGGTGAATAATTAGGAAAAATATCCCAAAACTATCTTTAATTGGTATAGCATAAAAAACATGTATTAACAGAGATGAAAGATATTTTTGCTTTGTCTCCAGATAAGTGAGTAATCTGTTGTATTTTACTTGCATTGGATTGTAACTTTAATTATTGGTTCACTTTAGTGGCAATAGTGACTCAGTAACTCTGACTAAATCAGTAAAGTACAAAATTATTAAATGAGTATTAAGGTGAATATTTTACAGCATGACTTGTATCCTTGTATTTTCCTTCATTTTCTTCCTCTATAGGTAAGGGCGTTTTGTTTTGCTTTATTTGTTTTTTTAACTCTCAGGAGAAAACATAAAAAGGATATGTATGACTGACATTAATTTGTGTGTATGATCTGAATTGCTAGGAGATAAGAAGCTCTTTGTTCCTATCTGGAAAGTGTGCAGAAGAGCAGCTACAGAATTAAGCTATGCAGCATTCAGTTCCCTCATGTGACAGTCTGTTGTGTGTGGGAATCAGCCTCAGGGCTTGAACAGGAGGAGGTAAAGCCACCTCAGGAAACCAAACACTCCTCTGTGTTGATCTGGTTTACCGATACTTACCGAAGGACTTTCTGAGGAGGCTGAGGCAAATAAAGTCCAGGTCTTGCAATGATATGTGGCCAGAGAACTCTAGTTCATGAGCTCTGGAAATAACAAGTATTTCTCATGGTGTGGGGAAGCCAGTGTGTTTGCAGCCTCTCAGGGCTGCTGGGAGAACACCAGCACCAAACCAACAGTGCTGAGGGGGCTGCCCAGGAGCCTTGAGTGCAGTCCTCAGGACAAGGGCATTGCATGCTGAATCCTCACTGTGTCTTTGGGGTTTCACTTGGATTGCCATGTTGAGCTGAGTTTGGACAGGTTTTTTGTCCTTTGCAGAATGAGTCTTGCCTTGGTCTTTCTGACTTTATGCTGTGTGCATCTAAAGCTGCCCATTTTCTTTGTTTCTGTGGCTCATGGTAGCTGCACTGTAACATTCTGTTGGGTAAAGAGGAAGAGAAATTACAGTCTGCCTGATCTTGGTGGAAGCAACATGCTTTGGTGCTTGCCAGTTTGAGTAGTGTCAGCCAGGCATCAGCACACGTCAGAATCACAGCTCAGAACCATCCTTCTTGGATAATTCATTTCCATGATAGCTGTAAGCTTTCACACACTGCTCTGCCGAAAGGAAAGATGTAACATTTATACAGGGAAATCATATGGGAAATTTGTCCTTATAAGAAAAATAATCTGTAATTTTTTATGACACTGTTTAAAGTATTTTTGGAAAGTCTATATATGTTGTGACAAAGAGTTTGCCTCAAGGTTACTTCTTTCTTTGTGTGATGTGTAGTCATACATTTCCCTATGTGCTGAAATCGGTTTCATGCCTTTCAACTTTAAGTTTTATTAAAGAAAAACATGTCCCTTTGAAAAAATATAAATATGCTCCCTTTGTCTGATATCTTGGCAGTAGACATTCTCTGTCCATCTCATTCTCACTGAGAATTGCCCCTGCTCTTCAGTGTGACTATTTTGGTTCTGCTGGGACTGCCTTATACCAATGAATTATTTATAAAGACCACAGAACAAGTTTGAGGGGATTTACTTGTGTTGGGAAAGTTTTGGGGTTGTACTGAAAGAAAAGGTTACAAAGTAACTTCTGTATTACAGTACTTAGTTTCCATTGCTGCCGATTTTTTAGATGTACTGATAACGTATAAAAAATTAATCCATTTCTGATGAGGTCATGATTCCTTAGTGGTCTCAGAACATTTGGGCTGCCTGTAGCTGCTTTACCCAAACTCATTTTCAGCCTTTCAGCTTGCGCTTCTGCTGTTTTTCCAGGACGAACTGACTCCACTTGCCTTTCTGTAACAGCAGAGGAAGCTGAGGGTGGGAGCCCTGTGATAGTGAGGGCATTAACTGAGCTATTTCCCAGCAAGCCTGTGCAGAGGTGTTGGGAGCCCTTGGATCTGCGAGCTTCCACAGTTGGGTGGTCTGTGAAGCAGCCACCGAGAGCCCAGGCTCTCACTGGGAAAGGAAAGAATGCAATTACAGCCTAATTAGAAATCCAGATTCTCTTCTGCAAAATGTGTGGTTTCCTTTTCTGCCACAAAAGTGACCTTTAAGGCACTTAAAACAAATGCTCCAGCAAAGAAATCACATAGTTCAGAATAGCCAGTACCACTGGTCAGGTTTTCTGTTGGATTCATCTCTGCAATCTCCAACCACTTGCCTAGTGGCTCCTCTGATGGGAAAAGAGAGCCCAGTCATTACAAATTTCTCCCATAAAACCTCTTTGACATGGGTATGTTCCAAGGAAAAGGTTATTTTTTTCCTTTCCTCCTTCCTGCACTCCTGAAATGAGCATATTCTGACTACAAGAAATTTTTTTGGAATATCCCTAACACCTATAACTAGCAGCTGCTGAGTACTTTTTTTGTTTAGGAGTGAAGCAGTGTGCTCTGAGCAATGTGGGAACTGGCCTTTCTGGAGAAGAGGCAGTCACTTGTGAACATGATTAATGACAAATCCATGCTGTGAAGCTGATTGGGTACTTGCCTTGGGTGGTGTCTAAGGAATTTATTAGTGGGTAAAAACAGTTTGCAGAAGGATCAGTTTACTAAATGGGTCTAGCAGAGGTTTTTCCTCAAACTTACTACATGTTTTAGGATTGCAGGAAAGCACCTCCCCTCAAATGAGTTGTTAGATTCTTAGTGGAAATACTTGTCAGCTACTCACAGTCAGATTTCATGCCGGATTTAATCTCCACATAGCTGTTAACTAGAGTATATTGATTATCTATGTTAATTATATATTTTAAAATGTCAATTCCGTTTCTGAGGAGTTCTCAGATCATTTGGAAGTTTTATTTTTCCCTTGACTTAGTCATGTCTCTTGAATATAACTAAGGAAAGTAGGAAGCAGCATGGAGCTGTGTGAATAGCTCACACCAAGCAATTTTTGACCTTGGGGTATCTTTTCTTTCCTTGCAGTGACTATTTCACTGTCAAGGGATGAATTGTCCATGAGTCCTGTTAGAACCAAGCTGTGGATAATGAATGTCCACTGCAGAGAATGACTCAATACTTCCCAATGGGTGATACAGGAAAGAGCAAAACAAATCTGAGTCAGCTACACCTGCCTTGGGCTTCTATTTCAGTATCCTTTTAAATCATCTGTTCCTCTGCTGAGATCCTTTACAATAATGCAAACAGACTTTGTGAGCTGGGCCCTCTAAACTGACCTGAGATTGGGAAAGATTGTCTAAACTGGGACAGAGTCCCACTCGTCTATTTAGAAGAAATAGTGTTGATGTTAAAAACTTCAAGTTAAAAAAGTTAAAACTTTTTTTTTTACATGAAGATGAGTATTTTGTCACCATGTCAATGATTGGTATATTCCATGTTGATAACTGACTTTTTGGAGGAAGAGAAAATCGAACTTATTAAAATATTTCAAGGCAGAGATGAGCACATTATCTGAATGCCACTGGGGCAGATTGGGAACAGAGATGGCAGCAATCCCAAGCAGCAGTAGAATCAGGGGAAACAGGAACCTACAGTATTTGTGAAGTCATTTAACCTACCTCCCTGCCCCAGGGCAGGATTAAATTCATCTGGTGGAGTTTCAGACAAAGTGGTACATGAAATGTTCATTTACACTGCTAGGCAGAATTTGATTTTGCCTGGGTTACAGAACTAGCTACAGCCTGGAGGGGAGGAACCTCTGCTCAGAGGACTGGTCTGGGATCTGATACCTGTCAAGCTAATTCTGTGATCCATCAAATGACTCTGGTCATTCTTTCTCCATTGTCCTGTGTGCAGGGTACAAAAAAAGGACTGAGCTGGCTGCAAGCACCTCTTGGAGCACTCAGATCAGTGGGGCCATACAAAGACACCAGTTCTCGTTCTTTGAAAAGCAGCATAGCTCCGGGGCAGTGTATGTGATTTACCAAGCCCTGCTGGTGGGACTGTGCTGCTTTGTTTTAGCTGGCACTGGGAGCTCAGGTGTCGTTTTACTTTCTTTATTGCACGATGCGGGTGTGCTCTGTCAGCACCGGGAATCCCAGGAGAACAAGGTTTGTAAAGCAGCTCACACATAGAGGCACCTACGTGCACAGCCACACAAATACTTGTTCATCACAGGTACCTACATTTGTTCTGTTTGTCTCTGCCTCCCTGAACGTGGGCAGTCACCAGAGCATTTGTCCCTGTGCTGCTGGGGTTTTATTATTCCAGTAGATATCCCATCTGTGAAATAAAATCAGCTTTTTCCTGATGTTGTGATTGCGAGGTACATGGTGACAGGAGTGTAAAATACCCACAGGACATAAAAGTTCAGAAAATCTGTACCGGTGTAAGAACTCCCTTGGGTCGTTTGTCCTTCCGTTTGACTGAAGTTATTGCCGATTTATATCATCCTGAAGGAATCATCAAGTCTGGGCTGGAAATAACAGCTGAATCTAGCATGGCTAAAAGGAGAGTCTTGCAGCTCGGAGCTGCGTCCACCAACTGTGCCCCGTCCAGCGCCAGCACAGGGACCCCTGTCCCGCACAGTGCCGGCGTCCTGTGTCCCTTCTGCCTCGGTTCCTCTCATCCCCTCTCTGGGTTTGCATTGTGTCGGGCTCACAGGCAGCTTAGAGCAGTGTTTGATCTCTGGTTTTTCAATGTGTGACACTTTTCCTGAGGCTATCACAAGGAGCACAGAAAGGCGCCTGCTCATCCGGAACACATCTGAGCCAGCGGGGCCCGGCTCGCCAGGACCGGTTAACGGGGACAATGCTCATTTGCCTTTCTAAGGGTAAATGTGGAGAGCTCTGTTGGAGTTTGGGTGGTTTGGGGTGTTTTGTTTTGAATTACTCTGCTCATACTAGCCTGGTTTAGCTTCTTTATGTTGCTTTTTCAGCAAAGAAACTAAGATAGCGACCCGGGAACTTAAACTACTAAGTGGCTTTGAATCTGTTTATTGAAGTCTGCTCAGTTTGACCTGAATTTGAGACTCTTCTGTGCTAATTCAAGTTGCTTTAAATTAGTTTTTTGGGTTTTTTTCTTCTTCTGTACTCACTTGTTTTAGCTTCTTGCTGTTGCTATGTGTTAATATATGTGCTATGTTGGACCCTATTAAAATCCCTTTTTTGAGAGCTTTAAAGATGACAGTACTGTATGAAACTGTAGTATGCTTTAATCACATTTTTCCCTTCTTAATCAGCCGTTATGGGTTCTGCCAGACGGTCAGATTACTGTCACCATTCGTCCAGAAATCTGCCTGTGCTCTTTATCCTCTCTTCCTAAATCAGGGTACCTTCTTCTATTTCATATTTATGTAACACTCATCTTTCAGAGACCTGTCCTTTTCCAGCGTTATTTTCTCTCTTAAACCCAAACAGAAACACACCCGCACCCACACACCACCCCGTGTTGGTGATGGCCCATTAAGCACCACGGGCACCAATAAATTCAGCATATGCCAGCAGTTTGCTGCAGTTATTCCTCAGTCTGATGAGAGCTTGGTCCTTGCATTACAGGAACTCTTCTGTTACTCACTAGAGCTGCAGCTTTCCTCTCAGGCTGAATTTAGATTTGAGTGTCTTCCCTCCTCTCAGCCCTTTTAATCAGACATCATAAAGTACATTAGTAAATGACTTGCTTTCCCACTTCCACAACTAATGAGCACAGGGCAGAGCAGTGAGTCTCCTAAAAGCTCACTGGTGAATGGATTGATTTCAGTCCCCTTGGAAAGAGATTATTTTGTAACGGTGCCAAGTGAGGCATCTCATTCTGGTTAAAGTTCATTTAACCACAGGCAGTTCGTGCAGGAGCCAAGTTCTCAGCTGACGCCCTGGTGCAGACTGGTAATGGCAGCAATATCAGGAGGTGCATTGGAGGAAGCTTAGACCCTGATCCTATCTACAGCTCCCTGGGAGAGAACAGATTTGGCAGCAGACAGACAAGGATTATGTGTTCCATTGGTAATTAATGTGGTCCCCTGGCTTTTAAGAAAGTAGCCATGGACAATGGGTATTCTGCTCTATTTTTTTTTTACCAAAGTCATATGAGCAACTCGTTTATATTTTTTTTACTATGCCTCCAGTCTCAAAAAAACCCCAAACACAAATCCCACCAAACCAACTCACAACAGCAACAAAACGCCACCAAAAACCTTTAACAAAAATAATAGAGTTTCGAGATAATTTCTAAGCCTACAAAAGGTGGGAAAGTGGGATTGTGGTGGAGGGGTGGGTTGTATTGGTTTAATTTTTGGTTGTTTGTTTACATTTATCTAAAAACTAGGATGATTTTAATTTGTTTTTAATTTTTAACTATACACTGAAAGCAAATCTTATAACTTAAAATCAAAGACAGAATTCCCATGCCTTTTTCTAGTTGCCATTATATTCTAGGCTAGTTGGAGTAAGGTAGGGAAACCTCTGGAGAGCAATGTCCAAATCCTAGCTCTCAATGTGTCTGAGCGAGATGCAAAATAATAAACCTGGGGGTTTTTTTGTGTCTTGTTGATGAGTAAGACTTCAAGACTAGTTTATAATGGATAAAAGTTTACTTTTTCCCCTATGCTTATCAGATCTTTATTTCCTATATGGCCACAATCTTGAGTTTCAGTTCTTTCTCCCTGACTCAGTACAGGCAATTCCTGTCTCATATTTATGCTTGCAAGCCTCCAGGATTTATGTACTTTTCTGGGAAACGCAAACCAGCTCCAGGCTAACAAATGTTTGTGGACCTTGACACTACTTAAGGAACGGATGATAAAAAAATAGAAGTAAAGTAAAATATCCAGCTTGGCTATTTCACCATAAGATCTCATGGAATTTGTAGCCTGACTCAGCATCTTTGAACACTTGGATCTGAAAGTACCACATCACCCAGAATATGTCCTTGAATCAAAAGATGACAATTAAGAACAATAAAGAAAACCTCCCAAACTCTTAATTTAATTTGTACTTCATGTTTAAATTTTCAAATTCCCTTCTGTAATGGTAAAGAAAGTGGTTGGGAAACATTTGAGAGCATAGTGGATCTTAGCAGAAACAGTCCTGCTCTCTCTTTCTGATACACATTGACCCCAAAAAAGGCTAAAACCCATGTAAGCAGTTTTAAGTTATGAGCAGTGTTCTTGCTCCCTGTATGACGTTTGTTATCAGTGTGTGTATTGCCTTTCCATGGAAATCCTCCAGAAATATTCAGATTAGTAAAGAGGTTAATCAAGGATGAACTCCTTCCTAGCAGGCAATGTGTTAGCAGCAATAATTTTACTGTCACCAAGTATTTTGAAAATTTAAATCATTGAAAATTTATGGATCAGGTGAAAAGGATAGTGTCAGGAAAATCCATGAATGCCAGAGATTTGTAAAGATATTAGCACACATCTTTCCTTTCAAAAGCACATGGGATAATTTGCTCTGATTTTCTCCCCTAAACATGTGTGTGTGCAGTTTATTACAGATTAAATCCCACTAGCTACCCTTTGTGTGAACTTTCACTGGGCTCAGATGAAATCAGGAAGAACAATTAAAGTCCTGGAAGATACAGATTAATTCTTATTGATTGCTCTAGTTTGAGAGCCCCCAATCTTATTGATTGTATCTAGTTTGAGATACAGCTTTATCCTGGGGACAGTTATGTCCATGTCCATCTTCCCCTTCTGGGAGAAGTTATTTTGTCCTGTGGAAATGTGACAATGTGTGGCCACAGCTGTGGCTTCTGTGGCTTAATTTTACATAGATATAAAATATATTCAGCAGAATGTAGGTGGTGCTCTCTGAACTGGCAAAGGACTCAGAGGAGGAAAGGGTTAAGAAATGAGCTTTACCCAGGCCACACACAAGCTGCAGCACTCCCATCTCCCTGTTAGTCTGATCCAGACAGTGAGGGACAGGGAGAGGTGTCAGCCTCCTGCCAGGGGTAACACAGAATCCTCCTCTGCTCTTGCTGACTTGTGAGGGGGCTGAGGAGCCCCAGCCAAGGGAATACAGAGGAGGGATGAGTTCCAGACCAAAACTTGGGCATTGGGGGAAATTTAAGAAGCAGCTGAGGTTTATTTACATTCAGACCTGTGGAAGGCAGTTGGGCGTTCTGCATGCACTGAGGCAGCACTTGATAGTTGGTGTTTCTTTATTACATTCTTTCCATGCTTCTAATAATTGTGAGGTGATAAAGCAGCCCAAATGTACCTAAACCAGCATCATCTGCACTAAACAAATCATACAAACTGCTCATCCCTTTCTGGGCACAGTGCACCTGGATTGCTACAGTGGTGGCTGCAGGGTGATCAGCTGGCAAATTGGCTGTCCATGTGCTGTTACACTTGGCTGCACGCTGGGCACTGAGGGAATGCTACCCAGACTGCTCAAATGGATGGACATGATCAATGGAAACTTTTCAGGCTTACAGAATTTTTGTCTTATAATATATCAGGAGATTTCTAATCCCTCACAGGCTTTGTAATTCTTACTTCCCCAGAAGTTTAAGCTGCAGTTCAAGTCACGAGATGTGTAAACCAAAGAAGGAAAATGAAGACATTGGTGGTGAGGGGAAGATAGGAATTCTTAAAGTAAGGGGGAAATGATCCTTGTGTGTGTGTACAGACTCTTTATTTTGTTTTGTTGCCAGTCATTTTTGCAACAAGCAGATTTACAAGGAGCTCATTGGTGATGTGTTGTGCTGCAGCAATTGGGATGTTCAAGATGTAGATAACAGAGTGTGGAAGATCAGACAGGCACAGAACCTGAGCTGGGTAGCACCACAGACCTCCTGGCCCTGGTACAGTGGAAGCTGTGGGAGAGATAAACTCTAGGCAAGAACAAAAATGAAGACACCATGTCTGGTCACTCTGACCCCTCTGAGGAGAGAAGATGTAACAAGGACACTGCTGGTGCAAAAGAACATAACAGGGACTCGATAACAGACAAGATTGTGTTACTAAGGGAACAGGAGCAAAGGGGTCTGAGTGGAAAATTTTGTAGGGAAGCTAGAGAGCTATAAATACTGGTGATTAGTGTAATAAACTGGCTTTGTTTGCATAGCATGGTCCGTGTCTGTCAGTCCCTGCAATGGAGAACAGAGCAGCCCTGCAGCATCACTGGTGGGACAGAGCTGAGCTGTGAGGAGCCAATTGTGTTCAGAGCTTTTTTGGGTCGGCCAGGGGCTGGGTTTGGTGGTTGTTAACATCACCCATTTATCAGGTAGGACATGCCCCAAAGCTTGTTTATAATGCTTTTCTCCATCAAACGAAATAGTGTCTGTAGTGGTGAATAATGGCTTCCAAATTAATCTCACTCTGGCCAGTTTGCCCAGATGTTTATTTGAAACAAAAGACCAACATTTCAGTAATTTTTGTTACTAAAGCAGAGCCTGGACTGGTTCCAGCTGCACCCCCAGATTTACTCAGTGTTGGGGTTGTGAGAAACAAAGCCCACTCCTCATTTAAAATTTAAAGAAAATTAAATAAGAGACAATAGGGGACAAATTCAATAAAGCAAAAGGAACAGTGCTGGGTGCTTAGCTGCAGCCAGGGGCACACCAATCAAACAGCCAAATACATATTCATAAATGGTTATAGATATTAAAATATTTTGCTATGGTTCCTGCTCTGTTCCTCCATTTCAGAGCATATGCAGTCATCCTCATTGTGGCCATCTGATACTTTTCAATACATTCAACAGGCCTGATTCTTTCACTGGTTAAATGTTAGCATTACAACAACTCCCAGCCAACACTGGTATCACAACACAACATTCACATTGTAAAAGAACTCTAAACTTTAACAAAACTTCTCTTACAAAAGTCAACATTATAAAACACACAGTATTCACTCGAACAATTGTGAAAGCCAATACTGTAATATATTTATCACAGGTTGCTTGCAGAATTTCCCATGTAGGAGGAATTAAAAGAAAACTCCTCCTCTTCTCTTCTCTTCTCTTCTCTTCTCTTCTCTTCTCTTCTCTTCTCTTCTCTTCTCTTCTCTTCTCTTCTCTTCTCTTCTCTTCTCTTCTCTTCTCTTCTCTTCTCTTCTCTTCTCTTCTCTTCTCTTCTCTTCTCTTCTCTTCTCTTCTCTTCTCTTCTCTCTCTCTCTCCTCTCCTCTCTCCTCTCTCTCCTCTCCTCTCCTCTCCTCTCCTCTCCCTCCTCTCCTCTCCTCTCCTCTCCTCTCCTCTCCTCTCCTCTCCTCTCCTCTCCTCTCCTCTCCTCTCCTCTCCTCTCCTCTCCTCTCCTCTCCTCTCCTCTCCTCTCCTCTCCTCTCCTCTCCTCTCCTCTCCTCTCCTCTCCTCTCCTCTCCTCCTCCCATCTTAATACCCTTTTATGCTTACAAACCAATATGCTTATTACATAAAAATAAGTGCTAGGAACAAATCTAAGTTTAACATTGTTTTCAAAAATACTTTTGCAGACATTGAGAACCAATACCAATTCTCTCTGAAAGAGTTTTAAATCTTCATGTTCAATTACTGGGGAGATCTGATTGCTGTAAATGAATAATTGCATTGGCTGTGCAATCTGGAGCTGATTGACCCTGCACTTAAAGGCACTCTCAAACGGTAATGGCCACATGCACTCCTTTATGCACATGAAAGAGGTGTGTGATTACCCACAGTTACTGTGAACATCGGGGTTCTTGCTTTCTGAGAGGACTTGAGAATAAATTTTGTAAATACATGATGTTATTAGGAATTTTCCCTGTAATTCCTCACAGGAATTACTACAAAATAAATTAATATTTGAAATAGTAAAACTATAAATATCTCAATTCTTCCATACAGATTTTTATACTCCTACTCTTTATACTTAAGTGGTACAAATGTTGTCATTTTCCTTATAAATTCCTTTATTTTCGTGGGTTGATTGTGTGTCAGATAATGAGTTATGCCATGGGGAACTAACTCTTAGTTTTCTTTCAGAGAAATCCTACTGATTTTTTCTTTTTTTATTGAATCATACTAGGGCTGACATTCTGCAGGAATGTCTTATGTACTGGGAAAAGGAATTTTTCTCTTCCAGAAATTTTAAACTTTTCTGAAGAAAGTGTATTCATACAACATAATCCTATTACATTCTGTAGGATAGTTTTGAAGCAACATATAAAAATGACTCTGTTTTTAATATATTAATTTTTATTAAGTTTTGATAACATATAGCTCTCTGAGGCTTTCTACTGAAAAAGTAAGAAAATTCAAACTTCTCATGTGTGTGACTCATAGTCTATTTTCTTTTGAATTAAATGTAGTTTCTAAAGTATTTTTTACCTTTTAGTGAAAGTGTCAGTAGAAGATCATGTTGCTTCAGCCTCAGTTTTAACTAATATTAATAGAAAGGACAGGCTCTGTAAATATCTATGTATTTGAGTCCCATTGAAAATTAATCTGTGTAGAATTACTCAGGTAGTGTTAATATATAGAAAATTAAAAGGAGGAGGAACCCAAATGGACTCCAGTCACCAATTGTGCAAACAGTGTGCTCTTATTTATTTTTAACAGCACATGGTGAACTTAAAAATTGTGGATATGTAGTTAAATGACATAATTTTTTCATTTAAATATATTTCTTAAGGCATCTTTTAAATTTTCCTTTTTATGCTAAGGACTTTATAATTTGTCTATACAAATGTTGAAAGTTTAGGCTCAGTTCAACTGGGTTCAGCTGAAGGTGATAAAAGTTGTAGGTATCTTGTAAAGTACTTTCTTAATGGCTCATATATATATATGTATATATATATGAAGGAGATTCTTTAAATTATTTAAGAATTCAATTTAAAATGTTTCTTTAAAAAATTGGGAATGATATAGTGTGGCACTCTTTGTCTAATCTAGGATGTTATTGATTATACCCTGATGCTGACAGAACTGTTTTTCTTCCTTTTGTGGCTTTTTCACCTTCAGAAATTGCACAAGGTGACTCAGATATCCACAGCCACATTCAGTGATATGTAAAATTAATAAATTATAAATCTCCAGGCAGAGTCTGAAGTTATAATTAAATGGAAATGTATTGGGCATTTTAAACCACAGTTTGTAGATATTCTTAGGTAGTCAAACATGTAGAAATTAAGTACTCTGAGGTTTGCCATCCAAAGTCTGTCTGTGCCACAGTTCAGAGTGGGATCTCTTATTATTAAGACACAAAATGAATATATTAAAAAAATACAGGCTCAGTTGGACATGATTACAGTATGACATAAATCTTCACACTGTTATTAGTACAGACTGCAAATACACAAGTGAAAATCCGTTACCTAGTTGTACTTTTGTGCTTGGGTAGGAATTGGTCCAAATTTAAAATCAACAAGCAAATGGAAGAAGTAAACAAGAAAATGATCCAGACTGCCCCAGCCATCTGTTTGAAATAGTGTATTTGAAATCTACATAATGGGAGTCACCACTATTTGGTTTTCAGGTCAAATGCCATTGTAACTCAACAAAGAAATCAGTAGTTGTGAATTAGTGAATGAATTGTGGCTTTTTAATCTTTCTATTTCCCCATTGTCCTCAAGCAGACTGTGGACAACTTCTTGTTTATTTTGGTTTATATTTGTCATTAACAGGTTATTTCAGCAAATCTTTGCTGGTTGGCAAATCATTTGAGTTCCTTTCTGTGAAAATTTGCTGTTTGTTCTCTGATAGTCTGGGCTTCTGTTCCACAGTGAGTTTCATATGTACAGGATCTTTAGTTTGATGCTCTTACATGAAATTTTAGGAAGAGTAATTTAGTGCAATGAGCATAGAAACCAAAATTGGACAGTGTGGCTCCAGAAGTAACATTTATTAAATGACTTTACAGTGCAAGTAGTTTCTCTGGAGAGTAATAGTCACTGATTTTCCATTCCACATAGAAAGGAGCATCAGGTTATAAAAAACACCTTTAGAGTAAAAGCAATCCTATTTTTATATCTGCTTGATATTTTGGAAATTAGCTTACTTGGGGCTCTTTTTGCATTAAAAAGGAAATGTTAAAAAATTAGTCTGCCAGAAGTGTCTGTTGTTTGTGTATATTATTGATTTAAAATCTCTGAGTAGAATAACACGGATAGATTCTCAAGGAAACACAAATACCTGCCTGTGACAAGTTGACAAAATCACGGTAGTGAAAGTGAAACGTTTGTCAATAGTATTGCAAATGCTCCCCTGCTGCAGGTTGTCACTGTCACCATCACCCATCTGGGGGTGGCAAATAGCAGGAAGGTAAGGTCCTGGTGCCCGTGTCCTCACACACACCTGTCAGCAGTGAGTGTGACACACAGCCACCCCGTTCACTTCTCAAGTGCCCCAGCTTGCCTGCTGTAACCTACTGGTGACCTTTATTTGATATGTCAGGGATACGTGGAGCAGTCTCAAAACTCCAGTGTGAGGATGTGCTCTTGAGCCGAGGGTTAGATGAACATTAGGGGGAACATCAAAGCTGCAGTTAAAATGAAAAAAGATGAGATAAAACCAAGTTATTAGAGATCACTTTGAAGTGTTTACAGATTAAGCCCTGTCTCTTTTAAGTGGAATACTTATCTGCCTTTCAATATTTAAATAACAGGACAGGCAATGCTTTTCTGAAGGGTTATTGTATGGCTGGGCTGCGCTGAACGGCATCAGGCCAGAGGCAAGTGACTTCAGTCCTGGAACACCTGTAATAATCCTTTAATATCTCTCTATACTGATGTCAAGCAGACCTTCTGAAGGTGAGAAGACCACACAGTAACACACTTCCACATAAGTGTTGTAGATGATGATGTGACACTGGCATAGGGCAGAGTTCAGGATGGCTTAGTATTTTAGGACAGATAATAGATCTTCCTGAAGAATATTTTAATGACATTTTACAAGAAAAAAATTTATGACTCTTGATTAATTTGAAATGCCTCCTGTTCCTGCTACCTGTGCTAATCCCTTTTGGCCTGCCAATCTTGTTACAATTGCTAGAACAAGCACAGGAGACCTGGTGGATTGTCACTGTGCATATGGTAGTGCAAACGAGGGCAGATTGAGTCTCAGAATGTTTTTCTGCACAGAAATGGACAGCTAGCTTCTCATATGTGGATACAGTGGATATGTGTTTTGAGAAAACTCATGGCATTCCACAAATAATTCTAAATATTCATGGCCATACCCAGAATTATTACTTTTATGGTGTGAAATTTAAAATTGTTTTTTGGTTGGATCTCTGTACAAAGTGCTTTTTCCCTGGAGAATCTTTAGGATTCTTGCAGTACAAGGGTTAATGGAATCATAAAGTAATTTTTTTTGGAGAGACTTCTGCAGGTCATCTGGTCTAGCTTCCTTTAGGCACCCAGTTTGTGGTGATTGGGAGTGGGGCTGAGCCTCATCTCCAATGGGCACAGCTGTGAGCAGCAGGTGAGCAGCACTGACAGCAATGAGCCATGGAGTGCCCAGGGGCACTGACCAACCACCAAAGGGAACAGAGGGCACACAGGTGCAGTGCATACAGGAGGGGATAAAAGGTTGGGCTAAAGAGCAAGAAGGGCTGATGCTTGCAGCCTTCTGAGGTGCTATGGTGTTCCTCTGTATGGGCAGGTGCCTGAAGCCCTCTGATGTGGTATGGGGTTGCTCTGTCTGGGTGAGTGCTTAAAGTTTTCTGAAATTGTGTGATGATTCTCTGTGTATGGTGGTTGTGTCAACTGTAACAGCTTCCTAAGATTAAATATAACAGGAGAGATAGATGGGAGGTAGGAAAGGAGTAATCAGTATAAGTATAAAAAGTGTGCCATTTTCATCCATGTCAAATCACAGCCACTGGATGCAGAGTTTTGTGTTTTTACAAGTAGTGGTGAGTTGTCAAAAGTCCTTTGAGGGTCAGTTTGATCAGTAGGTGCACTGAGAAATAAGTGGTGCTGAGCAGCAAGGGGAGAAAAAGGCAGGCTTGTTTCTGCTTTTCATTGTAAAAAAAAGTCATCATTTTGTAAGATGAAATTTGCATTCCATGGTAGGGCATCTGTGTTTGGCTTTGAAAGCAAGAAACTACCTATAGGTAGTGGAATGAAATGCACTGCACTGCCAAGTAACAGCATTTACTGGGAAAAAATAATCATAATCATGGCTTTGGATAATTGCAACTACATTTCATGGAAATGTGATACCCTAAACAAATATCTTCTGTGGAGTTTTACTGCAGCCTGTGCATTCATCCCTTCCCTTGAGAACTGTTTCCTGTAATTTCTGTTGGGGCACCTCCCAGGCTGTTGGAGCAGGGAGTGTGTTCCTGGCTGGTAGTAGCTGGTCTGCCAGTTGGAGATGGGAATTAGATTGGGTGTTACCTTAACCTGAGGTGGGGGGAACACATTTCAAAAGTAGCTCTAAAGTAAAGCCTCCTTTGTGTGAATTAACCTTGAACACATACAGGTGCCTGTGGTGGGCATGAATTTGTCCTGGCTGCTTGTGAGAATGTGTTT
This sequence comes from Camarhynchus parvulus, assembly GCF_901933205.1. Taxonomy (NCBI): domain Eukaryota; kingdom Metazoa; phylum Chordata; class Aves; order Passeriformes; family Thraupidae; genus Camarhynchus; species Camarhynchus parvulus. The sequence goes on from NC_044579.1 coordinate 18,377,614, forward strand.
TTATGAGAATCAACTTTCCTGAGGTTCAAACCCTCTTTTTCCTGTTGATGTGAAGATGCAGATGCCTGATAACTGAGATGTAAGCAGCTGGAGTGCTCCCTTGGTTCCAGAAGTCTTTTTCATGAGGCTGAATGCTGCAAAATTATTACCTGTAGGTCTTCAGGACTTGTTTAGTCCCAGGTTGACTAATGTGAGCTTCATATGCATCGTAGGTTTTGTGGGTTGCTTGTCATTAAAAACCTCTGCATTCCACACCCATATTTTCCTATTTATTTTTTAGTGCCATTTACAGTACAGAAAAGGAATTTTGTTTTTTTTTCATGGAAGGAAAATATTTCTTTTTGACATGGTGCCTTTCAATTTGATGCCTTTTTAGTGTTTAAAATTTTACCGTTAGAGTTACAGATCATTTATCATTGTCATTGCTTGAACTGAAATTGTCTAATTGTAGTGCTTCCAATATGAGGAATACTGACTGCCCCCTTCCATGCTACATCACTGCCATTCTCTTCCATGATACCTGTGCAGTTTTTGTCAGGGCTTGCTGAAGCAGCTGATGAAGTACTGAGAAGCTGAATATTTTCTGTGTTTGTCATCTGGTTCTGATATAAAGAAAAATTAAAGAAGCTACACAGCAAGCTGACCAGCAAATTTGATTACATTTAATATGTATTTCTGATAATGTGAGAGGTTTCTAGGAAAAAAGTGATTTCCCAAACTTCATGGTGCAGAGTGACAGCCCCTGTGGCCCAAAGCAGGAGATGGAATGTGCAGGCAGTGCCCACTGCACAAGCATGGGCTGAGCCAGCTGTGCTGCAGCTGGATGTGACAGCAGTCCCAGCCTGGGAGCCTCTCCTCAGGGATGTTCCACCTCCCTGTGCTCCCTGGAAGCTGTTCCATGTGCTGCAGCTCTGAGCCTGTGTGGCCCTAGCCATGGCAGTGTGGATGGTTTTCCTTTCTGGAGCTACTTCAGTTTTGCTTAGCAGTAATATTTTCAGTTTAGCCAATATTCCTTGCTGAAAGGTTCAAGTTAAATTCCAAACAAAATTGCTGTATCATTATGAAATCCCCTTGGGTTTGTCCTGGCATGGCACTACCTGTGCAACTGGCAAGTACTTTCTCCTCTGGGCAGAAGGTAATTTTTTGATAATGCGCACGTGACACATGATTTTCATGTTAATGCTGTTTTCTGCTTGCAGCAGTTAAAGGCACAATAGTTGGCAGCGTTCTTTCTAAAACATATACTTTAGAACATTGATTTTTCATTCTTTTTCCCCTAAATTAAAAAATGTATTTGGATTATAAATGAAACAAAATTATACTTTTATAAACTACATTTGGAAACTGTACCCAGACACAAACTTCCAGCTTCTCCTCGTCAAACAGAGCGCCAGGACAGACATCCTGTTGGGTGAGGGAAGTAGATGCAAGGAAATCAGAGAGTCCTTGCAGATGGTTAAATGATATTGAAAGGTCTCTGCTGTTTCAGAGCCTTATGGGTATCAGTTGTATTGTGTCTTGTGTGAAATGGTGTCCCTTAACATGGGGATAACCATCAGAATCACATAATAGGAAAGCTTATTAATCATTCATGAGTCTTGTATTGACTATTGCTAAACGCACCTTAGTATGTAATCCAGATGACACAGGCAAAAGAATTCTGGAGAAAGCAGTAATTTATGGTGAGAATTCCTATTTTTGTCTGCTGCAGGTTTCCAGATTGCTTGAGCTTTCCTTGCACAGGGCACAGCTGAATGGCTCTCAAGCAGTTTCCTGACAAGTATCACTTTCAGTTTCTATTTTTTTTTTGCTGCTTTTCTCCAAAATTGTCAATACGTTGATTTATTACGGTTTCGGTTCCCCCCCCCGCCCCCCAGTGGAAAACTGCAGAGTGTTTGTGTTTCTTTGCTAGGTGAGGAGGATTGGTGGATGAGTCGCTTATGATGTGTCAGGTGAGAGAAAGCTCAGGCTGAGAAGAGCAGGAAATCATCACTTGATGCGAGTAGCTGGGCTTCAGGTTGTTCTGCCTGAGGTGTTTGGGTGGGAGAGCACTTCCCCGGAATGGCGATTAAAAACTGTTGGATTGAATACAGAGTTTCTATTTGAATTTGCTCTGTTTTGCTGTTCAGCTCTCTAACAGGATGTAAGTGAGGAATGCTGTATTTCTGTATTCCAGGTCCCAATCTGTTTGGGATTTAGCTGTTGGGGAAATGCACAATAGATGATGTTATTGAAACAGAAAGTTTTTCTCTCTTGGTGCCTTGTGTTACTGTCATCATTTAGGAACCAATGGAGGGTGCCGTTTACCAATCTGGAGCTTTCCCTTCCAATCAGATTTCTAAAGAGGAGTTTCACAGACATGTCAGTACACAGTAAAACTGTTCCCTCAAATTATAACTCATACTGCTAAAATACGTGACTCCCTCAGATACGTTTCGTCTACCTGCCCTTTTTGTTTCACTTGGCAAATAGGAGGTGGCAAGAAAAGTCTTTAGGATAAACCTTTAGATTGGAGTTGTCAGAATGGCCTAAGGGAATTCATGTGTCAAAATCTCTGCCCCAGCCAGAGGCTTTAAAACAGTATTTCTTATTCCTGCCTATCAGCTCATCAGCAGCGATGGAGCCAAATTAGGTCTTTCCATTCAGTCAGGTTTTGTGGGCTAATGTTAACTAAGTGTTTTAGCTGAGCCACTGGCTTTTTTTCTACAGCATCTGCTGATATACCCCAGGGGTTTCTCTCTCAACCCAAGGTCAGGCCCACCTTGGCTTCGCTGTAAAGTCAGGTACATGCAGCCCAATGTGATTGTGAAAATCATCATTTGCCAAAAATACTCTTTTTTGGGGTTAAGATTAATTTTTCCACTATTGGTTTTTATTGTAATGAGAAATTATAGTACCTAAACAAAAAACTGGTAGTGGTTATAATAAATTAATTTTCCTCTTATTTATATTGCTGAGGATTGTGCCTATAAAAATTTTTATTGACTACAGCACTGTGGATGTCTCATTAAAACATTCATCGTTGTATGCTGGCATCTTTTATTATGTCATAAAACTGCAATGCTACATAATGCCTGTTTTTTCACCCTGCTCTGGTAAAAAGCTTAAATCCTGCTTTCCTTTTGAATGGTAGATAGGTAGTTCTATACTACCAAGATTAGAGCTAAATGTTACCAACCTCAGCCATATTCCTCAGGAAATGATGAAACAAAATCCGGTGAGATGATTTGGAGTTGGAATTCTTCATTTTAGTCCTATCCTCTACCATAGGTAGTGTAAGACAGGAAGTCTGTTAACTGACTTCAAGAAAGAGCTGCCTGATTTAAATTTAAATTGTATTGTTCAACAATGTTGTGTAATTAGATGGAAAAGCAGCGAAGTCCTTTTATTAGAGATGTCTTTGTAGACAGTAGCCATGAAAGCAGTGGTTGATGCTAATTACCATATTTTGTTTAAACTTCCATCTAAATGAAAGGATCATTCAATTCTGAAGCTGCAGCCATACAAAAACCACAAGTGCAGTTGAATTGCTGCTGCCAAGCAGATGGGGCTTTGATCAGAATAAGTTATTTGCAGCTTTATTGTCTGGCTGCCAGGGAGGGGCTTGTATTGAACCACCTCTCTCAGAAGAAGAGGAAGGGGAGAAGTGAGACTTGCTGATCTAAGTTCATGGGAAAATGAATTTTCCCATTCTTAGATTATTTTTGCAGATGAAAATCCAGTGTTGAAAAGAACAGCAGTAAGGCGCTCGATATTGGGCTGCTGTAACATGTCAGATGGGTTTGGAAGGAATGGATTGGAATGTTTATTTTAGAGGAATAGAGGGGGGAACACAGAGTGTTGGGCACAGCTGACTGCATATTTCTCCAAGTCAATTCTGTCTAGAGCATACGAGCTAAAACTTGCACTACTGTGCTTTTTCATTTTGTGTTTCACACCATATGGGATGTACAAAAACTGAGCAGCCTCACACATCCGGGATGCTCCCTGCAAAGACAGAGATGGCCATTTACAAAGCCATCGAGAGAATGGGACTGCGGTAAGTGAGAAGGAATGCAGGAGAAGGGGCTGAGATTTTAGGGGTTTTGGGGGGATTGTGGGTTTTTTCCAGTTATTTAGTATTCCATGTGCAAGGGGATTTTTACTTACGGCAGCTCACTGATACAGAAACTGATTTCCAACAAAAAGTGGAGAAGGAAGGAAACATTACCTGGCACTGTGTGAATTTGAGGTATCAGTCTAAATGTAGAAATGACAACTGTAGAACAGGACTATCCTGAGAAATGCAGAGCAAACTTATTTTCTATTTTTAAATTTTATTGGTTGTTCTCAATCTTGTCTCACAGTGAAAGTCTAGAAGTGAGAATTAAGGATTGCTTCTGTGATCTTTTTAGTCAAAAAGTCTGGCCATGAACATGCTCTTATTCTGACCAGAACCATACCTATCTAGATTCTAGCATTAAAGTTTTCTCAAGCATAGAAATGCAAAGACAGAAAGGACGGGAGTGTGGGGTAGGGGAAAAGCCAAACCCAAAACTGATAACTCTGAATTTCTTCAATATTGCTCTACAAATACTGTGGCAGAACTGTATTGTTTCCAGGCAATTACAGTTGGGGATGTTCTGAGGCCACTTTAGAATTACATGTTTTTTACTGAGATGCTGGTCCTGTTCATGTGCATGTTTGTACAAGCTGGAGCTCAGTGTTTGGGACTTGGCCATGCGTATGAAGCTTGATAATGGTTTGCCCCCAAAAACAGTGTGTGGCCTCAAGTAATTGGTACAGTTGAAGTGGATTCAAGTTAAAGCTGTAGATTTGCTGAGAGTGGCTTCTATTTTCATTTACTCAATAAAAAACCAAGCCAAATCAAAACCCTCAAAGCCAATAATTTAGATACATGTTGCTTTTTTCTTTAATTTTGTTCTTTTTCTTTTAGAGTTGCATTTCTTGTCATCTCTCTGAAAACATCTCCATGGTCTTTCCACATTTGAGGGGTTTCAAAAGAAAGTATAACAATCTAGACTATGTCAGACTATCTTTAAAAAAACATGAACAATTTTAAAATGAAAGGGTATTTCTTAGAACTTAAGAAATTTTAATCACATTTTATAAATCAAGCTTTGTTTTAGAAGCACAGACACAGATGTCTTTGTTTTAAGTTGAGTGCTCTTCCCAAAAGAAATAAATAGGAACACTATTTTTGTAGTAAACAAAGAAACCCAAATTTGTGTTAAAACAAACAGATTTTGGGTGCAAATTCTTACACTTGTTTGAGAATTTTTAACCCCTCCTGCTTTGTCCCTGAAATAAGACCATGATAGATATGTTTTAGTAGCTTATACAGTAGAGTGTTATCATAAACATAGGGCAGTGGAGCACCCTCTAAAATTCCTTTAACTCCATGGTCACTGCCCCTAGAATGGCAGATTGCCAAGTGGAGTGGTAACAAATGAGTGAGGCGCCCAAAACTCCATCTCTTCTGTTGGGATGACAAGCCAAAACTACACACTTAGGAGTAAGGGGATCAGATACTTGTTCCAAGGCTGTATTGACCTGATTTTCTAAAAGATCTCAGAAGAATTTGAAAACTCCTAGAGTACAATTTTTGAAAAGTCTGTTGAATTGTAATATAGGCTGTCTTCCCCCCTCTCCCCTTCCAGGAGTAATGGTGAATAGGCAAAACCTTTTTGTTATATTTTTGGCAGCAACATCATTTACAAAAAAATGAAAGTGGAGGGGGATGACAGAAATCCTTTTATAAACCTCCTTTCTGTAAGCTTTGGCTTTTTTCCAGGCACAGAAGGCGTCAGTGGTGATGGAGAGAGAAGGCATTGGTGGCAGGCAGAAACTTTGAGGTTTCCGGTTGTTTTGTTTTTTTTTTTTTTTTCATGATAATGGGGCAGTTCTGATTTTTATCAGCTGCAGAATTTGGTTCAATGAGAAGGTAAAAATCTCATGTTTTAATCACACACAGCTCGAATTTGAGCAGAGCTGGGTATCAGGTGAACCCTCACGCCGCTTCCCTCTCTCACTGCCTCGTGCGAGGAACTACCTGGTGGAGAAGGAGTGTGTGTGAGATAATCGTGGCTCTTGGGGGTTTCACCACAACATTTCCCCGAGCAGTAGAACCTTTTCCTCAGTAAAATGTTCAGATCAATCCTCAAATTGAATTTTCAGGTGACGTATTGAAATACTTTTTGCTATTGAAATAGTCTTTGATGTACAATTAGATGCAGTTCTGAAATTTTGAAAACTGGGATTGAAAATCTTTCCATGTTGAACTTGCTGTGGTAAAGAACAATACATGTGCATACTCTGTATTGCTTAAAGACCTGTGCAGATGGCCATTCCTTCCACTGGTCTGAAGCCAAGGGCTGACATTGCAATTTGTGATCTTGACAGTACAATGGGTGTTGCAGTCTAATTGTAGTTTTAAGAATTAATGGTGAGGTGATAAAGATCATAATCTGTGTGAAGTAACAAGGAGCAGGACAGAGTTGTGTCATTTACTTTGATGCAAATAAGGCATTGCGCTGGCAGTTCAAATGAGGTGAAGCACATGCAGAAAATCAGAGAAATTATATTTGTAAATGTTTACCATACCTGTTCCTTTACCACCAAGCTATGCTAGAGGCCAATATATCTTTAGTGGCTGGTTCATATCTTTATATTTGGATATCTTTACCAGAACAAAATAAAAACGGTTAGCTGAAGAGCACTGTACTCATGTAGCTCATTTTCTTTTTGCTTTGTTTATTGAAATTTAAAGGTATTTCATGAACCATTATCATAACAACCTCTCAGATTTCTGGTCTTATTGATTAATTAAAAATATAAGGTGACAGCTCTGTGGCTGTAGTGATGGTTTGAAAATAAGAAATGCAGTATTTTTTTAACCAGGAAGGAGGAAAAAGCAAACCAAATGTCTGATCATGCGTAAGTAATCTAAAACATTGGCAGCAATTTGGAGAATTTCCCAAATTGTTAGGGGTGGATTACAGCCATTTTGGCATGCTTGCATTGATTGTGCAATGGCATTTAATGCAGTAGCTGCATGTTTTTACTATATTTTGGGGGACTATGTAAGTTCTTAGAAGCTTCCATGTAGTGATTTCAGTCTTTTTAGCCTTTCAAGAAATAGTTCTATTTCTGAGTTGAAGTCTCTGTGAATAACATTAAGGATTACTGAAGCAAAAGGCTCTGTGAGTTATGGATTTGTGTTGCTTATTTTCTGCAAAGCTGGTGGTGCATATATGGCTGGTTTCTGATTTATGTGGGGAAATGAGTGCTCCCAGGTTGAGGGTGAAATCAGCGCATTCATATGAGGCTCAGGATTCCCATTGAGCTAAAAGTAACACACAGGTACCCCCAGCAGGTGATTAACGAGGTAACAATAATTGTGACAAGCTAATTGATCTCTAGAGAAGCATGCCCAGATCCATACAGACAGCCCGGTGCTGCCCTCCCAGGGTGAGTCTCCAGGGAAAGGACAGAAGCTCTGGCTGTCCTGGGTTTGGACACCCAGACCTTGTGGGCTCTGGGCTCTCAGCCACACCTCTGCCGCCAGGCTTGGGCAGCCTTCCACGGCTTTTGATGACCTCATTTTATAAACATACCTGGTAATGCCTCTGAATCACAGCAATCTGAGAACCTGTTGATGTGGAAAGGCTGCTCAAGGCAAGATTTTAATCTCCATGATGAGCTTTAATGTACATTTTGTCTATTCAGTGACCATCAGTGTCTCCATGTGTAGTGAGTTGTGATTGACTTCTGTTTTCTGCATAGTAGAGTTTTCCTTATGTTGTGTTCAAAGAGCAAATTTTGTGCAAACAAATGTTCTTCAGACACATAGCCAATCTGCCACTCATTTCAGAGTGAGTCTACTTACAAAACAGGTGTAATTAACGAAATACTTTAAAAAACACCTGCCCTGACAGTTCATAGTAGTTTTGTAAACTTTTACTAGAACATTTCACAGGGATAGCTTTAGTATGGTATCAGTGGCATATTTAATGTAAATGTATGGTTCTGTGATAGATGCACAAAAATGCACGTAAATATAACTTTCTAAAAGCAAGAAATAAAGCTTAAAGTAATAGATTCTAATCTAAGAATGCTTTCCTCCATCTTACTAAAACCAATCTCTTTCAGAGTAGGTTCCCCAGAACACTGATTTGTTTCACTAAATTGATCCTTTTTGTTCTGCTCTAAGAAAATCTACATGGTGAATTGCTTAGAGAATTGTAGTGAACTCAAACATTGAGAATTTTTTCTAGAAAGAAAATAATTGTGCATTTAACCAATTTCAGGATTTTTTTTTATTTAGAGACAACTTTACTTTTGCAGAAGAGCCCTGGCGGGACAGACTGCAAAGGAAACAGGGAGAGCTTCCTCCAGGTTGTTTTGCTAAGGAATATTTTTCCCTTACAAGACTTTCCCCTCCCTGTTGGCTCAAGGTCAGCAGTGACTTTCCTGGCTTGCTTGAAGCACAGCAGTAATGAGAACACACTTCTGGAAATGTCTTTGTTGTCTGTTGCCCTTGGAACCTGTCCTTAAGGAGGGGGCTGTCCTTAAAAGAGTGGAGGAGAAACATTCAGCCTTAGCTCAGTTCCTTTTCCTTGGATTCACAGATTGTGGAATAGGAGGCTGCATGTGTTCCTTGGACTTCCTGCAGGTTTGTGCCCCTGTCCCTTGGCTCACTCACCCTGTGGGGGTGTCACAGGACAGGGGACAGGACAGCTGAGCTGCACCAGCCTTCGTGCAGTTCCTCCAGCACTTGACGTTAATTAAGTCTTTGGTACATTGTTGTGAAGATTGGTTAATACTGTCATTGTTTTAGAGCTGATTGCTAATGAAATTAACAGACATTTAATTCCTATGCTCTGAAATGAAGCAATATGAAATTATGATCAATAATAAATGAAATGGACAATTATAGATATGAGCAATAATAAATTGAATTATAATAGAAATGAACAATAGATTTCCATATCAGCTTGGTTTTTGCAAGCATCTTTCCTGAGCTATATGGCAAGATGATACTAACTGGAGCTATGTGCTGTCCTACTCAGTTTTAAAAGTCCACCATTTAATTAGAAAAGGTTTAAAAGGCCCTAAAAATACACTTGAATTGTAGTTGCCGTCAGATACCTGTACCAAATATTGAAGGTTATTTTTGTTTTTAATTTCCATATTTCCAAAGCAACAACACTTCAGTTTACAAGGTCTGTTATCAGCAGCATGAATTATTATCAATCTATCTTTGTACATAATGTAATTTTCAAAAGCTTGCATTTTGTGAAATGGAAGTTGGTGCCTTACGATGGTGTCTTGGTTTGAAACACAGGTGTCTGCTAAGGAAGGCAGGAGCCTCCCTTGGAATGGAAAATGTAAATCCCCACCCTCTGAATTATTATAATTTTCAAATTAAGGGCCTCTCAGGCAAAGACATGAGGATAGGAATAGCAGTTCTTTACAGGTACGTATAGCAAGGCAAACAAACACCAGCAGCTCTGGCCCTGGCACAAACCAGGACCAGAGACCCCGTCCAGCCTGTTCCCCTTCGGTGCAGTTCTGGGCACGGCCGGCAGGGGCGCTGCGGGCTCCCGGCGGGCAGCGGGTGCCATGGCTGCTCCAGCAGGGAGGGCCCAGCGCAGGGTCCCGCGCCTGAGCAGGGGGGACAAGTCCCCTTGTTGTGAGGTGGCTGTTGCTGAGTCCCAGTTCAGTGGCTGCTCTCACACACAGAGAAGAAGCACCTTTGTTGCCCCATGGCAGAAGCAGCAGCTCTGGGCTGGGCTCTGGTGGGAGCAGTGTGAGAGCGAGCCAGAGCCAGCAGCTGCCCCTGCCCCATCCTTCACCCGCCCAATTCCCAAGGTCTCTCTACCTCTCGAGAGAAACTCCCAGATAAGAGAAGTGCAACCAAATGCCCTCCTCCCCTGAGCCTGGCCACTTCTTTTGTTTTTCTTAAATACTCAGTCAGCATTTCTCAGCAATTTATGGGGAAAAAAATATCTCTAAGTAGAAAGGAACAAAAGGAAAGAAACCTAGCCCCCAACAAATGGTGATGTTGAGATTTTGTTATGTATATATTTTTTGCTACTTTTTAATTTCTTATGGCTCAAATTGGTTATAAAGGGCTCTGCACTTAATATTTAAAATTTTTCCCATCAGCCTTTTAAGCTACTTGCATCATGGTTTCGATGTTATGTAATTACATTAGGTCTTGAATTTATTTAATTTTCATAGATATGTTTAGCATCTTCATTTTAGAAATGTCGTAAAGAGATTATCTTTTACTAAGGGATCAAAAATTTTTCTGTCATTTTGTTGGTAAAAGTGTACTTTTTATTGGCCTTTTCCTTACCTGGATTTTTTCAGGGTGTAACTTTGGGGTTTTGTTTGTTGGTTGTTGCTTTGTTTTGAGGAGACTTATCAACACTTTCTTTGCTTAGTGAAAATACTTCTTCTGTAGTGAAAATCTGTAAATATATGCAGTTGAACTAACATTTTGAAATGTTGATTGAACTGTATTTAATTTTTTCAATTATCTGGTTCCACTTTATCAGGAAAAAATAAAACTGAGAATGTTCTCAAGAGTTCCTTATTCAAAATCAAGTGTAACTCTCTCGAAGCCCAGAGAGAGAAACACATTCACGGAGAGCCATGTCTCAAAAGCAAAGTTTCAAACGTTTCAATGGCAAACAAGCAATTATTTTAACAATAAAACAAGCACCTGCTCCTTAAAAGCCAAAAGCAAAGAGAATGCCATGCCCCCTGCCAGTCCCCAAGGCAGGGACACACTCCTGGGCAGGCTGAGTCACTGCCTCGGGAGTTTGTGACGCAGAGGCTCCCAGTGAACAATGCACTCCAGCTTACAGCAATCTCTTTAAATAGATGTGCTTTGGGTGCCTCTTTACTGAACGTGCTCTTTGTCAGTTTTGGGTTTTCTGTAGCATCCTCCTTTCATCTCTTAGATTTTTGAAAACATTTTTGACAGAGTGATGTATTTAAAAAAAATAAATCTGTGTCCTATAGGGGGGAATTAAAATTTTTTTTTCAACGTAATAAAATTGTAAAGGATCTTGTCAAGGTTAAGTTCTTTGTGTTGATCTAAAGAACTTGAGTTAAAAGCTTTTTGAAGTGTGTGGCAACTGCATCAGCAATTTATATGGATGGAAGATCAGCTATATAATAAATAACTTGCTGCATATTTATAACTTCTGAAAGCCTACTATCTTGTCCATTAAATAACTTTCTTTTAATTAAAAAAAGCCTCTAATTAAGCATGTGGTAATGTTATGGTGTGATTAAGGGAAGTTTCATTTGAGCTAGATTTCATTTATTTGCCAATATTTTGACAACATACAATTTAACTCCATCTCTGACTCGAGCTCTCTGCATGGCAGTAACATTATTAGTTTAATGATAGAGCTGCTGGGTTACAATTCAGTGAGTGTGCAATTACAGAGCCTCCTGAGCAGCCTGTCCTCCTCCCTGCTCCACTGGCAGAGATTCCTGGGAATGCTGCCCTGGGGATGACTCACACTCCACGGCTGTGGCTCACTTCAGCATCCCATGGCAACACATTTTGGGGAAGAGAGGCCTGTGCTCCCAAATGATTTCTGGAGGGAAGGATTGACCACTCCCCCCTACTCCATTGTATCAGCTTTAACAGGGAATGCTCAAGTCCTAAAACTAACAGGCAACTGTGGAATCTCCCTCCACACCCTCAGCCATCACCTCCTGGGACTGTGACTCCAGCTTTGCTTCGCTCTCTTCCTGCAGAGCTAGGGAAAGGGTATGGAGAATCATTCTCCATCCAGCTCAGAGTAGGTGGGTGCGGAATGCAGTTTCTACTCCTCTGAGCTGCCTCAGGGTCTCTCTTGAGTGCCCAGCTCCCATCCAGGTCCTCGTAGGGGTGGCAGGGCTGGTTTTCCTCCCTGCTTCACTCCCAGTCTGGTTGTGCAGGCTCCTGCTGGAGGCACCTGCCTGCTCATGGGCAGCCTCTGCCAAAACCAGAGAGGAGGTGCTGCTCAGACAGAACCTCAAACTGCCTCTGCTGCCCCGAGTTCTGCTGTGAATGTGATTTTTTCAAGTCATACTGAAACAAACAATGATTTTGTTGTAAAGTACCCATGTAGTAGAACTCTGAGCATCATCTGAAATTTAGAAGTAACAAAAATTCTCTTATCACATTTTTGAGATTGGACTGATTGCTGCAGGACATGAGAGGGGAAAAAAATAACTTGACCCTCCTTCCAGGGTTTAATATGAAACTTTGGTTTCCTAACCCATGATTGAAATGGTTGCCTTTAATGCTTCCTTGTGTGAAAAATCCATGGTAAAAGCAGTTGACCACATGGTCTCCAGTAATACATGAAATATATAATTTTGACTGGATTTGTGCTGATGCTGTTCTGTCTACTGTGTGAAAACAAGGAGAGGTGACAAGATGACAATCTATTTTTTCCCTTTTTCCAAGCAAAGAGGATAGTTTCTCCATATGTGTTTAAACTTAACATTTTAGGTCTCATGTCTTATCAAATGTTCAGTCCTCCTTTTTTGGTACACCTGAAATAGACTGCAGCTTTGGTAAGGAAGGCAAGTGAGTGTTCAGAAGGGGTAAGAAAATATCTTTCTGACAAAAATGTCATGGAAGCTTGTTTTAACTCAAGAAAGCCCAGTTTGTGTATGTATATACATACATATACATATATATAGGGTTTTTTAGGTATCATCGTTGATGTGTATGTCAGTATTTGTGTGGCTTGTGTTTTGCTGGTGGTGGGCAGCTAATGTAAGAGATGAGCATGGCCTTGCTGGCTGAGAGGAGCTGCAAGTTTGGGCTGGGATAAAGTTAATTCTGTTCCCTGCACAACATCAAGGCCCTTCTGCTTCTCACCCACCAGTGAGGAGACTTGGGGGTGCACAAGGACTGGGAGAACACACAGCCAGGACAGCAATGCCAGCTGACCCCAGGGAATTTCTGGGTCATCATGCTCAGCATGTGAAACTGGGGCAAGAAGAAGGAAGGGGGGAACTTCTGGAGTGAAGGCATTTGTCTTCCCAAGTGACTGTCACACGTGATGGAGCCCTGCTGTCCTCAGGGTGGCTGAGCACCTGCCTGCCTATGGGAATGATGAATGCATTCCGTGTTCTGCTTTGCTTGAATGTGTGGGTTTTGCTTTACCTTTTAAACTGTATTTATCTCACACCACAAATTCAGTTCTACTCTTCTAAGTCTCTCCCCCATCTGACGGGGCAGTGAGCGAGGGGCTGTGTGGGGCTGAGTTGCTGGCAAGGGTTAAGCCCTGACTGAGGGCATCTCAGATGATGGCAGGACAGGGCAGAACCACCTAAGTCAGCATCCTCTGTGGCACTGAACTGTATCCTGCTCTGCTTAGATAAAAATTCAGCAAACGAATATTGGGAGTGTATTAGCATTATTGGTACTGAGAGGTTTTTTAAATAGTACTTTGTAGGCTTATAAAAACAGAAAGGAAGCCTGTAAGTAGTATCAGTTTTCCCCAAAGACCTTGCAGAGTGAGTAGATTTGCCTTTTTGGAAGATGAGGTTTAGTATTTTGCATGTACACAAGATGGGGTTTATTGTTCTGGCACTATAGGCACATTTAACTGCTGGAACATGGTGTAATTACCAGTTAAACTCAGCTTGGGCACTGAACAACACAAGATTGCTGTTACATGTGCTCTTTCTTTCTTGTCAAATAGCTCTTCTGTCATATGACAAAACTGGGAAGAATTTACTGTTCTAATATATTTTTCTGGACAGAACAATTGGCAGCTGCAGATATTAAATGTTCCATTACATACCATGTATACAGAATCCATAAGACATTTTATAATATATTTTGGAGTGTACCCTGAGAATGTAGTTCATTATTAGAGCTAAACAATGACTTTGTTTCCCTTAAAGATGTTTTCTGCTAAGTGTGATTAAAAGAAAGAAAAACGTTTTTTCTAAGTGAAAACAGTTGAAGTACTTGGAGTTCAGCATTGGGAGATCCATAGTACCATGCAATTATTAATTTAGCTACAAACCAGTCAGTCTTTCAAATGAAATGAGCTCTTGGCACATTCTGTTTCATGTACTGACTGCACTTCCTGATGTCACTGAGTGAGGTATGTGACAGCACTCCTTCCCAAAATGCTGTTCTCCTGTTAAAATCTTTGGATCACGGCATCTAGGAAGAAATTAATTACAAGTGAATTACTTGTAGGTAGGAATGCTGTGTTGCAGGCCATGTGTTGGTACAAGTATCTGGATGGAGGAAAAAAATTAGAGTTTATGCAGTCCTTGTTTAACTTTCAGCACAGAAAAATCTTAATTTTTCCAGTCCTGCTTCCCACAGTTTCCATTAAATGTCGTTTTCCCCCAGTGAATTCAAGGAAACTCAAACTGTTAACTGGTTTGTAGGATGGTGTTTGTAGCATGGAGTTTGTCTCAAGCTAAATGCAGGCCAAAATTTGAAAAGCAGGCTCAACTTAGAGACAAAATATACAGTAGCATTAACTTCTAAGAAAACCAGGTTGTTATAGTAGAAATTCTGCCTGACTCAGCTATATTGATATGAGCAGAGCTGTTTGATTGATGACAATGTATAACTCCAAAGGTGAAAAAACAAAGATATCTCCAGCTGCACACACACTTCATTTTCATTTTTTGAGGGTTGGAGCTCTGCTGTGATAGAAATATGAAAGAAATCCTGAGTTTCAAGGTTTAGGGGCCTTTACACCAAAATTGCAAATATCAGAGGGGACTCTATATTACTCATGAATAGTTTTTTTATATTCTTTCTCTAAACAAATTAACATAGTCCTGTTTGATTTCTTTTTTATAGGTTCCATTGTGTTTTCTCTGTGCTGATTTGGTAGTGGCACATTTCTAAATTGGCTCATCTTGATATCATTCAAAATTCACATGCCTCCTGAATAAAAGCTCCCCTCCATGTGTTCCCCATCCTTGTTCTTCCATGTCCTGCTGCACTGGCGTCATAACTCAGCCCCAGCTGGTGCCTGAGCCCCACATAGCCCCTCACTCCCTCCCCTGTTAGATGGAGGGAGACAATGGGAAGAGTAAAAGGAATAAAATTCATGAGCTGAGCTCAAGACTGTTCAACAGGTAAAGCAAAGCAGAACAAGGAATGCATTCATCACTTCCCCTGGGTGCAGTGCCCAGCCATCCCGGGGCAGCAGGGCTCCAGCAGTGTCAGGGTGACCTGGGACACCAGCACCATCACTGGGAATGGTCCCCCCTTCCCTCCTCCCCCAGCTTTTCTGGGATCAGCTGTGCTGGCTGTGCCTCCCCCCAGTCCTTCTGCCCCCCCACCCCACTCACTGCTGGGGTGAGCAGCAGGAGAGCCCTGCCTGTGTAGTCGCTGCTCAGCAGTAACAAAAACACCCCTGCATTCTCCACACTGCTCCCAGCGCAAATCCAAACTGCTGCTCTGAAGAGAATTAACTCTATCCCAGCCAAAACCAGCACAACTTGTGGGAGCAGCTGTTACTACAATACCACCTTTTCCCCCAGCTGGCAGGCAGATGGGCTAATCCACAAAGAGCCACTATTTGTTCATGGATCAATTTTCAGAGTCTAAAGTGAACAACTGACAACCTTTCCAAAGATGCTGAACATGTCCATGCCTGGGCAATGTTTCACAAAACAAGAAAAGTCTTTCAAGGCTTTTAAATATTCCTCTTTCTGTCTCAGAATAGGAAGAAAGACAGACCACAGTATTTTTTTTTTTTAATTAGGAAGTTGGTTTGTGTACCCAAATATGCAAGTGCTCTGCCTTTTAAAATTTCATTTTATTTTTCAAGAGAGAAAATATTACAAAAGGAAAAAGGAAGGACTTTTCTGTCCTAGACAGCAGCAACTGCAGTAGTTTAAGTCTTTTACAAATTTGGCAAGGATTGTGCCTGATCAGAAGGCTGATATGCTTTCTTGTATTGAGCTATGATCTCTTTGATTTTTTGGTTTTCCTGCTGACATTCCTGCTCTTTATTTAAATATTTGGGCTTTATTGCCTGTTGAGTCACTATATCCTTGCTGTTTAAATAAGATGTAAAACATTTTATCCTTTTTTTTTTTTTAGTTTTTAGAAAAGCACAAGATGGGCTTAGAACCCTTGCTCTTTCAGAGTTTAGTTAGCAGTGGGATGTATGCCAGACACTGTGTAAACTGCACATAAACCACCATAAGAAAACGTTCTATTGGAGGGCAGCTTGTTACTTTATGAATCCTATTTTAAAATCAATCATAAGAGATTAGAAGATAAGTGAATTATGGCTGAGTGTGTCAAATGAGACAATTGTTTTCTTTGTCTGGGAGAAACTCAGACCCTGAGTTTCTGTTGCAGAAGTCAGCCAGTGAACTGTCTCCCCTGACAAACAATAAGCCAGAGCAGGCTCTGGCTGCAGCCCGTGTTGTTTTCATTCACAGAGGCGGTACCTCTCTTGTAAGCCTCATGCATCCTCCCAGGTAGGGCTGGCAATACTTCAGAGACAACATTAACAGTGGGTTGCTGCCCTGCAGGGCCACGCTTTTCCCTTCACAGCCCAGGATGCCCCAGGAATTGCAGCAGCTTTGAAGGGAGCAGTGGAAGTGCTCTCCTGGCCCTTGTGCATTGTGTGCTTTTCACCTTTGTTCACCATCTGTCCTTGCTGGGCTCACGGCTGCCATCTGAGGGTGCCTCCCCAGCGCTCTGATGAGCTGCTTATGACACCCTCAAAAAACCCCCTCAATAACCCAGAGACAAACAGGGGCCTTTGTAAGGCACACACTTCCCTGTCCGCACGGTGCTTTTGTGTGTGCACCCTTCCCAGCAGCCTTTTGTGTGTTCAGACCCCAGATGGTTGCCTGCAGACACTGCCTGTAGCAGAAGAATCATATTCTAATTGTCTAATGGATAATAAACACTGCTGACTTTGCTTCTGAGGTGAATTGGATGCCTTCAAGTTGAAGAAACAAGATCTCCTGGGGAAAATTGCTGAAGATATGTACCACTGTAAATCTCGAACTGGGGAGGGAAGGAAGCTGAATAAATTAAAACTCCTTATTGGGTTTGCTGAGGAAACAAGCACTGCAGAAATTGAAGATTAAACCCCAGAAAATATCATAAAATTAGTAGAGTGTCTCTTATATCCTGCTTTCTAGATTATTGCAGCTAAGAAACTAAGACAGCCTTTTTTTTCAGCCTTTTTTCCTGTTCTGAATTCACATGGGCCATATTTGATACCTGGAATGCTTAGCAGTTTAATTTTAGTGAAACAAAATGCTTTTGAGAAGACTTTACAATTGCTAGATTATTCCCAGAAATTTCCAGTGGCATCAACTGAAAACTTTTGAGGCTCTCTTCCCTCTCTTCTGCCCTTCAAATAAGGGAACAGAAAAATGTGACACATCCTGAGAGTTTCAGATGTTGGTAGTCAGTCTGAGCAAAAAAAGAATCCACACTGATATTCGTCAGGCTTAAGTGTGAACTTTGAGTAAGTATTCCAGGGTTGGAAAACAAAGTTGTAGGGTTTTATGTTTGGTTTGGGGCTTTTTGTTTGGTTGTTTTTTAATGGAATGAAAAAATGTGTTAATGTAAATTTTTTTAGCTCTCCAAGGCATGTTGCTAGGACATGTTTTTCTAATATCTAAACAGAGATTTTTAATCTTTTTAGAAGTAGTAATTATCACCAGACTTCTTAGCATGCAAAGTAAGATTATAGAATTGTAAAAGACTTAGGTGTACTAATGCTTCCAGAATATTATATATACAAGTATATTTTAAAAACCCTCTAAATCAAAAGTGATTGTTTGGAATGTGCTGAGTAACAGCAATAGTGTATTTTTATATGAAGGATTTTAATAAATCCATCTTTGATACAGCTTCCATAAGTTCTGGGAAATGCAGAATTTTTCTTCCAGAAGCAAGGAAGAATGCAGGATAAACTGTGGCACTTCAAAAAAAAAGGATCATTTTTGGACTTCCCTCTTCATTTGTCTGATAGTTATATGTTGAAATCTCATGGATTTCAACACTAAGGAGTTTAGGAAAGCAGTTTTGAAACAAAAGCAGTCTGTTTCAGTTAAAAATTTTCTGGACACTATGTGTGAGAAATACATTACTATTATTTACATTTCTAGAAATACATTGTGGGGAAATCTGGGTGACAGACTTACCCACATGAGCTCATGACAGGATTTGGAAGAGCAGTTAATATGCTGTGATTCTGCTCACCCAAATTGCCTGTGATCTGAAGTATGCACCTTGTGGCTTTCCACAACTAATTATTTTGGGATGTTGTATTCACATTAAAAGAAAAAAGGAGAGAAAGACCATTGCAGCCACTTCTTGCTAACTAGAGAGTCGACTTTCCTGTGGGAGGCCATAAAGACTTATTGTCTCCCTGGCTCAATGGAGTAGAACCAATACTATCAAAAGTATCAATAACATCTGAGTTTCCTTCATGTATGTAGCTGAGGTAACAGAATGAATGCCCAGGGACCAAATGTAGCCAGGGAGGATGGAGCAGTCATGATTTGGTCTAAATGAAGGTGAGATGCTATTGATGCACCAAAGAGACATAAGTGAGCCAATGAGGCCCCACTTGCACCCCAAACTTGTCAGTGTCACTGTCCTGTCCTTTAGCAAAACAAGCACATTTTGTCCAGTGTCAGCAGTCTTTTATAGTGCCCTGGGTTTAGGTGGTGTTGTATCAGCCACTGTCCCAGACTCCATATCCATCTCTTCTAACTGAAAAATCTGTGTTTCATTTTTCTCTTGATATCCACATTCCTACAGTTCCATGTCATTCCTGCAATGGACTGAGGGCAGTGTGATGTAGTAATACCATGTGAAATTAAAGCTAGTGCAAGGTATGATTACAGTTATTACTGGAGTTCAAAGCAGAGACCACAGAGTTTGGGTTGTCAATTAGCCACCAGCCAGGTTCTGATGGGCTTTGCGGCACTGTAATGACTTAAAGGGTCTGATGTATTTTCAAAGCAAGTTTTAAGCAAATGCCTGTATGACCTGGACTGCAGCAGCCAGCTGGAGGAGCCAGCAGGAGGCACAGGCTCTCTGGGCTTCCCAAACAGGAACTGCCACTTCAGAGACCATTCTCAGACAGAGGTTTCTGTGTTTGAATTTAACCACTGGAATTTGCTCCTTAGGTTGTGCAGAACCCAAAATAAGTAAGTAGAATGACTTTTGGATTGTTTTCAGTACTGTTATAATGATTTCCATTGTTTATCAATGACTCTGTTGCAGCCTCTGAGATGTTCTTACTCTGTTTAGTGCTGGCCCAGGCCAGGGAGTTGTTACAGTATTTAAGGGAAAACCCTTCCCCAAAAACCTTGTACTCTCTTGTTTCTGTGTTGGTGAAAACTTATGGTTGTCTTTGTCCAATGAAATTTTGCCTGAGAGGAAAACTTGAATACCAGCTCCATAGAGAAATCAGCTCCTTCAGATAATCCTTGAGACCATGAGCTCTGATGGAGATAACACACAGGAAAATGAAGGGGAAGTTGAGCTGCTTTCTTCTCACCTGGGAGTATTGTGTACCTATAGTCTGATTTTTTTTCCCTCCCTTATCTGATGTGTTTGGGAAAGGGACTTGACTGTGTTACAGGACATGAAGTACATAGTAAGCTTTGGAAACACATCTGAGAGTGCTGGTAGCTCTGCTTTGGAATAGATGGACTTCTGACATTTTAAAATACTCTACTTTTGAATTGTTAAGTATTTCTGAATGCCATCCTTATTTGTCTAATGTGGTGTGCAGGATCTTTATGCTCACTTAAGAATCTTTGAACTAGGGAAACATTTAGGCAAGTGCTGATTTCCTAATCTCTGTGGGATTTTGTCTTTGTTTGTAGGGGGATGAACTCTAAAAAGGTAAATTCTAACTTCTGTCCAATGGCCTAGGGAAGCAGATCTCAGTTCCAGCAGCAATTTGGCAGTTCATTAAGAGATGCAGTATCCTGGTTTCTTGGGTAATGGTTTTGCTAGGCTCCAAGGAGCAGTGGTAAATCTGATTTCATGGCTACCAGGATATGGCCAGGTCAGAATGGAAACACTCAGGTAGAGAAGCTCTGTCCAGACAGTGTTTTGAATGGCTGGAGCAAGGCAGAGGCTGCTGTGCCTCCCTGGGTAATTTCATACAGATATCCAGTGTTCATGGAAGCAGAGCTATAGGACTGGAACACTCTTAAACATCTTGTGTGGGATTTCTGTGGACTTTAGACTTACAGCTAAGGTCACATCTTCACATGTAGATATCTAAAGTGCATGGAAATGCAGATTTTCATAAGAACTTTCAACTTTGGCTCCTCTGAGGGAATGATGACTGTAGTATTGCTGTACTTAAGAGGGCTGTTAGAAATAATATGCATTACTTAAGCTCCATAAATGGAAATTATGGTGCAATGAGACACAATTCCATAAATCTCAGATTTTTTTTTGTTTTGTCTTAGGGGTTTCTAGGTGGGCTTTGTTCACACTGTCCATCAACTTACAACCTTTTCTCTGTGGCCTCACTCAAGTCTCCTTTCTACCTTATCTACCTTAGTTCACCCAAAACTCCAGTCTAGAAGGAGGAAGAATCCCAGTGATGTAGATACACAAGATATAGCAATACCTAAACGGCCTTTTGTTGCAAGTTCCTCCGGCCTGTGCTGGGAAACAGCTCTGTCAGCAAAGCTGGGCAGCTGCAGGCAGCCTGGAATGTCAGCAGAGCAGCTCAGCCTGCTGCTACAAAGCAGAGCAGATGTAGCCACCCCAAGTACAGGAGTGCCCAAAAACCAGGTGGGTCAAATATCAGTGATCAGGTGAGTTATTTAGATGGATCACAGGATCAGGACTCAGTACTTTTGTGAGTGTTTGTAGGAAATGTTTCCTAATTGCTTCTGAGTGGAGTTGAGGGTGTAGGAAGGTTCACCATGCAATAATGTGGAACTTACCTTGAAGGTGAGTGTATAGGGGAAGAACAAATTTGGGTAGTTATATTTTTTTGGCCTGTTTGCTATCAGATGCCAAGATGTAACTTCAAATGATGAGACTCATGTGAGACAGATGATGAGTCTCATGTAAGTGTCATGTGAGACACAAGTAGAAAGCAGATTACCATCTTCTTGACCTAAATCAACTTTTTTTTTCCTCACTTTTTCTTAACTGCACTTACTGTTTCATGGGTAACAGTGAACAATTTTTACTCTCAACTCTCTGCCCATGAATTCCAATTGACTGGAAAGGCAGAAGATTTCTCACCTGGCCTTTACCACCTAACCATGGTGTTTCTCAGTCAAGCATCAAGTGTGTTATTCTCAAGATTTCCTTTCTGACTGTGATTTTTATTTTGTGAGGCAATTTCAAAGTACTGGAAGACTATGGGGAATGTGAGCAATGCACAGTGCTTGTGACACAGCCTGGGCTCTGCCCTTTGTGATGCACAGCTCCAGGAACTGTACCAAATGGTTCATTTTGTTGATTTTGTGTCACAGAGTTTATCTTGAAAGGTTTGTAGTGTTACACAAACATGTGCCTCTTCCTCCTCTCCCCAGGTATTTGGCAGGAGCAGCTCAAAAGAATGGGCTGTATCTGTTCCATGCTCAAGTGTGTTTTAAAAGCACGTTAATATTTTAACAGGTGATTGTTTCCTATTCTTTTACATTCTCATCTATCTACAAATAGCATGTTGTAGCCGTCATTAATCAAAATGACACTTTCGACACCCTCAAGTGTTTTCACATTTGCACATGAAGCGTGTTCCCAAAACTCTGTGCTGCCTGATTGATCTCTGCATTGTGCACTTTTCAGACCTATGTGTCTAAAGCTGCCTGAAAAGATACAAAGCTTAACTTCTAATGTGATTTCTTTAATCTCCTTTTGTAGAATTAGTATTACAAACCATGTAGAAAGTCTTTCCAAGTTCGCTTTTTGCATCAAGCTTGGCACAGGCACAAAGGACCACATCCCATCTTACACTGGGAAACACACTGCTGGCTGCCAAAAGAAGTGTGAGGAGAAACTGCTGTTTTGGGGAAGGGTGTAAGAGAAATAAGGCTGTTAAAAACTGAGGAAAGCAAAACATCCTCCAACGCACAGACTTGCCCCACTGACTGTTCAGACATGGCTCATTCCAGGGCTCTTCTTCCCACTGAGTGCCACAGAACAGACATTAGCTGGTGGTCACATCCAAGAGGAGGATTTACATTCAGTAACTTGTCTGCTGCTAAGAGCACAGATGACTACTCATGTCCATGTGTGTATATATAAACCAGACAAAGACTGCCTGAGGGAATGGGAAGTGGCACAAAGCCTTTCCTAGGCATAAAGAACTGTGGAGCAGATAGAAAACTCCCATTCATCCTGTGCTTTTTATTTACTGTACATCCCAAAGGCTGTGGGGATGGGTCTGTGTGCAGGGCCTGGAGAGAAACTGGAGTTTAATACTCTCTTTAAAAGATTTCATTTGGGTTCAGGAGTGTCTGACCCCTGGAGGCAGCACTAGGTCCCCACAGAAGGGCTGCTGCCATTGTCTGACACTTTTTCTGCCCACATGGCGTGTGTGAAACACAGCCAGTTTTACAGCAGCTCATATGGAGGATTTATTGACTGAAGACTCTCAAAGAATTTGCAGAATTTCCTTTCAATTTTTTTTATGGTCTGAGCATAGATATTTCTCTTGTCTGGCTCAGTTTTTTCCTAAAAGCCTGTCTGAACATTTTAGTAAAAGAAATAAAAATACTATAGAAATAAGTATCAGCATGAAAGTGGAGGGGGGAAAAATTTTGCCCTCTCCATTGCCAGAAGTATAGAGTGTAAGTAGAACAGCAGAACTTGAGGAAAAATACTTGCTAATCAGTAAGGTTTTCCTCACCTTTCTCAATTTTTAGTTTCTTGTCCTAGAAGAGACAGTTATTTTATGTCACCATTCTGGTCTAAGGTCTCTAAGAGAAGATAATCTAGTTTAGGGGTGAGAAGTGCACAGCTTGAGCAGAAGGAGCGTGTAACACTTCTTGAGTGTGTACATGAGAGAACACATGTGTGTCAACCTATGTTGGGGGCAGAGGGGAGGAAGGGTGATTGAGACCGAGCTTATTAGGGTTAGAAACCACAGCTTTTCAGGTTGTTATTTACTGATATTAACGAGTAGCGATTGAAGCACTTGCTTTATGACTGTTTTGTAACTTGCACTGGTTTGACAGGACTTGCCTTGCCTGTAGCCTTCTAGAAGACGTGAACCTAAGAGTGTGGGGTTGGTTTTGGCAGCCAGAAGTATAATTAGAGTTTCACGCGCATGTATCCGGCTTCCAGAGCCCGCATAATGCAAACCTCCCGTCTCCTCCCGGCAGCCCCAAGGACGCGTGTGCCGAGTTTTCACGGCGGTGCCCGATGCGCGGCACTGATCCCCGCCCGGCTGCGGCTCGGCTGCGCCCCGCACACCACGGGCCGCCCGCAGGGACTCGCTAGCCGGACTTCGGGCGCCTCCCTGTTGCTTCCCCTTGGAAGCGCACGCCGGAAGATGCTGCTGCGCTTTGCCGGAGGTGCGAAGCCGCTCGCTGTGGCCCGTAGGGCGGCGGCGAGACGCGGTGCTGAGAAAGTTTCCCGGTGCCCGAGGGCGACTTTGACGCGCGAGCGCCGGGGGCTGCCGGGCCGGCCCGGGGCGCTCCGGCCGCGCTCTGCGGGGGCCGGAGCCGCGCCGCGTCCGCGGGGCCGGGCCGGGCCGGGGGGAAGGGGCGTTGCCATCTGCTGTTAATTCCGCGGTCATTGGATTAGTAACCAGCGGTGATGAGATCAGCGGGATCGGCTTTCGCGAGGGGGCACGGCGCTCCCCAGCTGTGCCGGCTCTCGCATGAGGCGGCGGCGGGCGGCGCAGGGGGAGGCAGCGCGCACAAAGCCCGGTAGCCGCCGCAGGCCGCCGCCCCCGGGCAGGGCTCCCGGGCGGCCCGGCCGCCCCGAGCCCGGCAGCCGCCCGCGGGCCACCGGGCGCGCCGCCCGCCTCGCTCCGAGCGCGGCTCCCCCGGCTCCTGTCGCCTCCCCGGGCAGCCGCGGGCGGCGGGAGCAGCCTCTGCTGGGCGGGCGCGCTCCGGGCGGGGGGCACGGGCTCCGAGCGTGCGAGCTCGGCCACGGCGGCTCCCGAGTTTGTTTACTTGTGCTTCGCCTCTCGTCCCCGGTATCTGCTCTCTGCCGGCATAGCGGATCGGTGGCGGTGCCGTGCCGGGGGTTTATGGTAAGTTTGCGATGGGCGAAGCCCTCAGTTCGTGGGAATTCGGTGTTTTGTTGCACAGTATGTAAAGACGCGTTTGTGAGGGGGTTTCTTGTTTGTTCGTTTTTTGTTTTTAGTAGTGCTGGGTTTCAAGCTGGTGTTTGAAGAAATACACTTGCGAACCGTTTTCTGCTTCATGAAATGTTTTACAATATAAATTAGTTTCTTGAGCCGTGTAAGAGAATTATTTCTAGATGTTGGATGACTAGAGATCTACGTTTCTCATAAACTGACTGTATCTGACTTTGAGCTGCCGGACGCAAACCCTTTTGCCTCACGATTGCCACAAGCTAATGTTTTACAGTGGTTACTTGGTGCTTTTTCGGACAGTAAAAGCCAGACCTCAGTTCAGGTATTTAGACGAATCTGAAATATTAAATTGTGTTCTCCGTAAGAATATGAGGGAAGCTGAACCTTCGTCTGAATTTGTATGCGAGACTTGAGTTTCAACAAAGAAAGGTATTGACTGAATTTGCCCTCGCGTTGCTGTAGGCGCTCGCAGCCCGGCGGTGGCTTTGCTGTCGCTGCTGGGAAGCTGTTCCTGCCCAGGCACCAAGGGCAGAGCAGCTGAGCGCTGCCCTCACAGCCCCATTCCTTCCTGGAGGGGCTCCGGCGTTGATGTGGCAGCGTCCGTGCTGGCAGCAAGTCATTCGTATTTCTTGGTGCCTAGGACTCGGAGTGCAGACTGCTACAGGGTGGAAAGTGTCCTATGTAGAGAGATGGCCAGCTACCACTTATGCCGCTGGTTTGATGCTGGCTGCAGCCCTTCGGTGCTTAAGTCATACCTGATATTTTCACAGTGCTCTGTTTGCCTTCCGGTGACAGAAGCAGTTCCTGATAAGATATCTCCACGCTGCAAAAGAGCTTATCAGGAGAAAAAAAAGCACTCCCAGAGAGTTGATGCTCGTGGCTGAAACTGGCCTGACTTGTGCGGTGTGTCTCGAAGGATGCTACATTTTTAATGTTGTTTCTGTAACTAAAGCAGCCCGTCAGGGACATGAATATCAAATTGCTGTTAGATTATTTGGTGCTGCTGACAGAGAAATGCCAGATACTGTAAGTTCTCCTAACAACAAGCGGAAGTTTTATAACTGGCCTTAGTCATGTAAGTCTGGTTTCCTTGGTAGCTAATGTGCCTCGGTGTCTTGCTGCTGACTCCGGATGTCCTTGGATGACCGTCCTGTGCTTCAGTGACCCTGCCAGGGCTGAAGGGAGACTCGGTACTTCCCTGCATCGCCAGGATGAGAAAACTTCCCAGCGCCGTGCCTTCCTGAGGCCCTCACGTGGGTGTTGCTCTGGAAGTACACGCTGGTGCTGCTGGGCTCCGGGAGCCCTGTGTTCACTCCCATCCCATCCCATCCCATCGGCCTGTTTGTCTTTGCAAATGTCACTGCAGCCAGCTCTGAAGCACCGGGCTTCCTGCTCAACAGGCTCTGGACTCGGGACTGAGAAAGCAGTGCCACCTTTTTGCAAGGAGCTTTTCAGAGTTGTGAGGCTTCTGGGTTTTTTTGGTTGGTTTTTTGGTTTTTTTTTTTTTGGGGGGGTGTTTGGGTTGGTTTGTTTGTTTGTTTTGGAAAGGCTGTTAATGGTGGGGTTTTTTTGTTTTAACTTGGATATTTGGGGTTTTTTTTAAGAGAAGCATACCCCTCCGAGAAGTATTAATTAGATATCTTGTTTCTTGAAAGAACCGATTTTTCTGATTCTTGGTTTGACCAAATTACACTGATTTTTATGACTTGTGTTTGTGCAGCATGTGAATTTCTGAATGATGGGACATCTCCTATGACTCCACAAGCAACAAGTCATGAACTTATCAGGGTTAATTGTTGCCGTGCAAACTTTTAAAATGGATTTTCCATGTACCAAGAAAATTCAAGGCAGCTATTTTTGTCTCATTTTCCTTCACAATCACTATTTTCCCCTCTTCTGTTTATAGGACATTGACCTCTTTTTATGGAGAAGGAAAGTAATTTTCACAGTGGCACTCAATGACATGTTGCAGGACTCCATATGATGGTTACTTTGCGTTGGCTTCCTTTAATTGAGACAGCTGGAGAGTTTTCCTGTGAGGAGCTGATTCACCTACCCATTTGAGACATAGTGACAGCAATTGAGGAAGAAGGCATTACATGATTTTCTGAGATATTATTGTTAAAAATCCTTGGCTAAAGGGATTAGCAAGATTATGCTAGATACTCAACTGTCCCATCCTGGTAATTCTTCATGGCCGAGAAGAGGAAGGTAGAAAGAGGGATGCCTTATTCAAATTCTGTAAGCCATGCTGTGTTTTATGTGTCTGCTCTCTTCAGTCTGCTTCGCTGCTCACTACTGCTGCGCTGACATCCTCTGCTCAATTCTTTTTGTGCTGGGGCAACTTCACTTCAGTGTAAACTTGAAGCTCTTGCAGTGGTAAATCCCAGGCTGAATAACGATAATGCAGAGTGGTCTTGATACTCAGATCTATTTACTTCATCAGTTAGTGAGGACAAATGCAATGTTCTTAATAGAATATCCATGTAAAGGAAATCTAGATGTAATTTCTTCTCAGCAAGTTTCCCAGGACAGAGGGTGGATGTAAATGTTGCTGGGCTTCATAAATCCTCTCTGAAGGGTGAGGTGAGACTGATGGTAGAGAGGAGTTGAGGCTGGTACTGCTGGGTGCCCACCTTCCTGGCCCTGCCCAGGAAGCAAAGCTGGGCTCGTGACTGCAGGGATGAGGGGCTCCATGCTGGCGGAGGATGGATGGATGGATGGATGGATGGATGGATGGATGGATGGATGGATGGATGGATGGATGCCATCAGTCCATCTGAGCTATGTCAATGTGGTGTGCACCTTGAGGCTAGTCAAGATGCAGGCCACACATGTTGTCCTGGGAATTTTAAGTATTTATTAAGTCAGAATAAATCGTTTTTCTGTGATGAAGGCATTGGTTAAACCAGCCCACTGAACAGTTAACCGGTTTTGAAATCAAAACTCTCTGTAAAGTTTCTGTGTTATGGATAAATATTTGCCTGTAATTCTGGAAGTTGGTATTGTTGGACTGACTGAAATCAACAAGTGCTGTGGGTTGAAACTTGCCAGACCAGACAGCTCCCTCACCCACTGTGTTTTTAACGGGGTTGTGTACATGTTGGTGCATCTCTGTCACTTCTGCAGCACACACAGCCCTCGGGGGTGACTTCAGGCTGTCTTTGCAACATGCTCTGTTAGCTGACACAGGTTGTGCTGGAGGATAAGCTGTTAATGCATCACGTGCTTCCTGGAAGAGCAGTCCATGTCTTCTGACTTCTTTAACTTATCTCAGGCTCAGGTTGTTTGTGGTGGTTGTTTTGTTTGCTTTTTGCCTTGGGAAGGTGTGTGTGCATCACTGCCGTGGTGCTGGAGCAGCACTCTCCGGTACTGCCCATGTACTGGAGAGTGCTGCTCCAGAGGGGCTGGAGGCAGCTTCACGGGTAACCAGCTTTCCCAAAGAATAGCAGATGTGTTCTTTTGGTACAGTGTCCAAGCTGCTGTTGCTTGAAGCCAGCGGTGCAGTGTACTTGACCTGTGCTCCCTCAAGAGTTAAAGTATCTGAAATGGTGAATGCTGTCTGAATCCTGCTTCCAGGTGACCTTTGC
The DNA here is from genome assembly GCF_901933205.1 of Camarhynchus parvulus. NCBI lineage: Eukaryota > Metazoa > Chordata > Aves > Passeriformes > Thraupidae > Camarhynchus > Camarhynchus parvulus. Next base: position 18,405,512 of record NC_044579.1, read on the forward strand.
AATGATGTCAGGACATGCCTTTTCCTCAGCTGCTTGTACAGCTCTACAGCCCACAGCCATTTAGATTGGATGGTGATAAAGTTAAAAGTTAGTTTTGGTTTGTTTTTTTTGTGTTTGGAAAGCTGGCAGGATACTCAGCAGCATTCACAGCCCATCAGGGAAAAATCCTTGCCCTGAAGAGATTTAACTGTGCTCCTGTGACCTTGGTGGCAGCATGGAAAAATGCATAAAGGAGAGCTAGAAAATGTGGGTGATGTTTTTGGTAGCAGTCGTGGTTAAGAGAGATCAGTGCTCACAGGGTGCCATGACTTTGGGCTAAGAACTGCCATTTGACTGGCAGTAATTGATTAAAACTTGATGGCTCTAATTTGGCTGCCTCTGCTCTTTCAAAGACTGGCCCATCAAGAGTTCTGGGCAGAGCTCACCTCTTTCCTTCCTTTGGCTCCTTTTCCACCAGAAATGGACTAGTGGCAGGTACTAGCCTGTTGAAATGCACATATGTGTATGCTTGTATTTTTTGGAGGGTGTCTTTTTTAAGTGGATGTCACCTTTGCCTGAGAGGCCAATGTGATGCAGCATTTTATTTCTGTAGCAATTGAAATGCAGAAATTTTACGTAATTTGCTGTGGTTTGGCCATAGCAAAGAAGCATGTGAGGAGAATTTATATCTGTTTCCATCCTTAGTAAAAGGTGAGGTGCCTGGACTTAAACATGGGTGTTCTGTGACCTAAATCTGTTCATGCTGAAGTCATTTGAACTTAGACCAATGCTGAGCAGTATTCTGTATAATTTTTTGCTTCCCTGTGCTTATTTTCTGTATCTTTGAATTGAACATTGTGGGGTAATCCTGCTCATGAGTAGTGTCAGATGACAAGTTTTATTGTGTTGCATTGCAGAGTGTGGTGACTTAGCAACTTTATCTTTGAGGATTTGTCAGAGGCTGAAGGGACAAGTAAGCTTTGGTGTGCAGCAATGTAGGAAATCCATTTTGGAGCTGATTGCAAGCTATTTCTTTCAGGGCTGTACAGCAGAGTCTGTAGATGAGTTTGCTGTCTTGATTTAAATATGTATTTTCAAAAAATTTTTCTTGTACTGCATTTCTCATCCTAACCTATTGTTGAAGTCTGCTGTGCACTTGTCTGCTGTTGTGCCTTTCTGCAGTAGCAACGCCTAAGGAAAATTTTGCCAAGAGATTTTGAGAAAGAGATTGGTTGAATTTACAGTGTCTCATCAGAAGAATGAGGATTTCCTGCAGAAATGGGTCCATGCTCTGGGACCCAACCATGGCCCAGACTGCAGGAGCTCATCCCCCAAAGCCTCCCCTTGCTGGGGTAGGGAGCTGCTGAGGGAATTCCCTGCGGAGGGGCTGGAATTTCTGCTTTGTCCTGAGGCAGCAGAGGCACTCCTGGCAGCTGACCTGGCTGTTCTCTATTCCTTCCTCCTGTTTTTCTGCTTGGCACCTGAATATGGCCCAGCTCTTTGTGAGAGGGGGAAGCCAGACCAGAACCTAGAGACTGTTCAGGCTCCATCTACACCTCACAGCAGCAGCCTCATGTAGCCTTTGTTGAGAAGAGTTTCTTAAATGTTTAAAAATCAACATATTTAGAGATGCTTTTTAAAGGAGTATTAGTCATGCAAGAGCACTTGTATAGCTTTAGGCATGGAAAAAGGTGTGATTTTTCAAATCTGATGAAAGGTTTATGTACTTAATTATAATTTAATTTTAACTGCTTCTCCTCTATGTCTTCTTCAAATAAATGCAGAAACAAATTACCTGCAGCAGAAAGATACCTTTTTTCAGTAGATATTGGAGGTCATAATTTTAAAAAAGAGCCACATTGCACAAAGTATTTACATCAGTGCTACATTTCATACTGAGAGTGTGCTGTCCACAGAAATCCCCAGGTGGTGGGCTGTATGTTGGTTATGAGTTGTGTGATGGTTCTTTGTTTTTCTATAAGAATATTCTAAACAATAGTTTTGCTCTGGAAGAATGAAAATGTCTTGGAAGAAACTTGGCTGTTTTCTTTGAACACTGAACTAATTCTCAAAAATGTTGATCTTATTTCCTAATTAAACTATTTCATGATAGAAGCCACATAAAATTAAGCAATGAATTCACAGTGTTCTCAACAAGGACTGTATTACTTCACATGTGAGAAAATGCCATGAGAGTCAAGTCTATATATACAGCCAAAGAAATAGTTGGTTTAAGTGGTAAAGGGAATTTCAAGCTTTAACTACTTTCTGAGTTACTAATTAAATTATAAACAATTTCTTGTTTTGAGAATGACTTTAAGTTGGCTTGGACACACTCAGTAATCTGATGGCCAGCACTGGTAACTGGTACTTTTGAAACTTTGTTTTCCCAGTGTTTTAGACTTCATTTCCAGAATAAGCTCTGCTGTCATTTGCTTTTGACAACAGAATCATTGCAGTGTTGTGAAGTGAATGGTTGCTTTAAAATAAAGTTTGCATGTTAATTTGTTTGTACTTGTATTCCTTGCTCAATGATGCCATTGCATATAATTTTGTAGTGTGTCCTGTATTTTACTCCTTTTATGTGAATTGTTGGCTCGAGTTATAAATAATCCCAAAATCCAGTGTAGCTGATTGGGGGATTTAAGAGTTAAAATTGAAACCCGGTCCTTATGGTGCTGTTTGTGTGGTATTTTCTGGCTGAGACACTTTCTTGAGTTTAAAAAAAAAAGCCATTAAAATAAAAATTTACTGCTTCATTTGTTTGATTATGTTGAACGTTAATCCTAATTTAACATGTTAAAAGATGTACTTGTAGATACTTCAAATTTGTGTAACATCTGTGCATGGGGAATTGAGTATCTGTTCCTCATGGCTTATCACTAGTCTGTTTGGATTTAAATTGAGGAGCTGAGAGTGTGATAGGAGCACATGCTGAACTCTTTCAGAGACTTAAGGTATTTAGAGGCTCCACCGAGTTCACCTGGGCAGGGCCATTACTTTGCCTAGGAAAGGAGCAGCAGTAGTGCTAAACCTGAGAATAATAAATTACATTCTGACCTTTGGTATTTTTATCCCATGCTTGAGTAAAGTCTCTGTCTATGGAGCACATTTTGGGAGTCTGACCCTGCAAGGAGGTTCAGGTGCATTGTCATCTTGCTTTCAAAAATTATGATGCAGCATAAAGAAATCAGAATACTGTTCTCCTTGTTGTTGAAAGCTATTGTCAAGCGTGTCAGAGATGACAGAAGTTGTTTGAACTAAAGATGGTAGTACATCAAAGTCTATAAAAGACAGAAACATTGCCATCCCGACCTCATTTTACTGTGTTGCTGCATATTAGTGTAACTTGTGGTTTGTTCCAGCACCTAACTATCCCTGCCCTTCAGCACCATCAGCCTCTGATGCTGTTAACATCTGGGCAACACTTGCTGTGATATTCTCACTTCTAAGTGTACTGGTCATTCACTAAATATTTATGGAGTCCTTTGGTTTTGAAGTTGCAAGATAAAAAGGGTGGGTTTTCTATCATCTTTCGTATTCAAAGGCAAATAATACATTGAAGCTGGTGATTATTTAAAATATCACATCAAGAAGTTCCTTTGTACTTGGGTCAGTGCTGATGTAACTGTTTCTAGGAGTCTGGAAAACCTTGCAGAGTTCGCTGCTGGCTTGTTTAGACTAAGATGCTGTGTTGTAAGTGCAATGATCATCTACCAAAGATGTGAGAATGTGCTCAGGAAGGATTTGTTACAACATGTGCAGTATCTTATCCTTTGAGTTTAAATAGAACAAGATGTATTAAACAAGCATGAGCATGAGACCTGGCATATGTCCTTGTTCTTTTTAAATTTTTTTGCATTCTTATTTGTGTTATTTGAAACCCAAGTGTGTGGGTGGAGAGAAGAAGAGAGAGAGGCTCACCTGTGAGATCTCTTGGTAGCAATGTCTTGAAGTGTGGACAGGGAAGGAGAGGAACATTCAACAGCAGTTGGAGAAAAAGGTGATTAATTTGTCAAAGGAACTAAGGCTAAGTATTTGTCAGGATTTAAAAAATGAAAGAGGGAGTGAAAATAGACCTCCCAGGTGGGGTGCATGAAGGGAACCATCAGGAATTGCTGCAAGGTCCTCCTCCTGTGGTGCTCCAACTCCTGTGAGGAGTCAGCAGTGACGTGGTACAAGAATTCCCTCATCTCAGTGATCTGCAGTGGGATGGGAGGAGGTGCATGAGGCTGCAGCCTTGAGTTTGTGTCTGGGGATACAGTGGGCTTTCAGTTTATAATAATTGGGGTTTTTTCAGCGAGTCACCTTCAGCATTGATAATTTGCTTGCATTTCCTGCTCTTAGACCCAGTAACAAGAATCAATAGTTTGTTTTCACTTGAATACACCTCTGTCTAGCAATGGTGAATAATAGTGCAAGGGAAGAAAAAATCCATATGTTTTAGTTTGTGACAGTTTGACTGCTGGAAAAAGACACCAAAGGGAAATTCAAAGTGAAATGTCTCAGAACTCTGGGGACATGAGAGTGACTGATGAGCTTGCTATTACTGCTTTACTCCATCCACATCCTGCTTGTAGAGGACATGGCAGCAGGAAGTCTTTGGGAATGCAGAAGCCAACCCCCCTCCCTTCACTCCCTTTATTTTTAGATTTTGTTTTCCCTGTGGTAAAATCTTTGGAACCTGGGTGAGCAGTGCCCAGGGTTAGATAGAAATGTGACTCCGTAGTGCCTGGTGTTGTGCAGTCATTCAGGAGAAGAGCAGGAATTGTGTCTCTTACCCTATAGCTGGAGGTTTGAGATGTAATTCCAGTGTGTAGTTCTGACATCATGTTTTCTTCTGCACATGGATGAAGGTAGTGAATTGATGCAGAACTGTTTTTCTTTTAACTATTGGAAGAAGTGGAAAAGCCGTTGGCTAAACCTAGCATCTAAATTTAGACATCTGAATTAGCAATGCAGGAAGCAGTAGTGTAGCAAACAGCTCAGTTCCTCCGGAGCATTGCTGGCTGGCAGGATAGAAAATCTGGGCACTTAGCAGATGCAGGCATCTCTTTACACCTCCTGGGAAAAATGTGTGTGGGATGCTTCCTCTGGATAATCCTTAAGCCAAGGCTAAACTGGCAGTTTAACTTTCATCAGAATTCCCAGTGAATGGGTTTTCACAAGGGATTTTTTTACTTGTAGTTCTTTTTTTTTGGTCTGAATATTTGCTTACAGTGGGGTTTGCTTCCACAGCTGTTCTGCATTTGGTTTCTGTAGTGGTGAGGAATGTGGTGTGCTGCAATCAAAGCTGAGACTAACAGTCTATTGTAGAAATAGGACTGTAAGGAAAAATTCAAGCAGATACTTTATTACAGCAAAGATGTGTGGGTTGATGGTCTTGGTAGAATTCAGTTCAGTCTCATGGTACAAGAAGAAATTTCATTACATGTAATAATTAGCTTTTGAAATAAAGAGGATTATCTTTCATTTTAATCACCCTGCCTTAATAGCGGGGAAGAAAAACCATTTTATAAGAGTGCCAGCTCTGTTCTCTGTGTTTTCTAAAATGACATTTTAATTGAATTTTATATTTATGGGACTGATACATAAAACTTGTCATTCTTGTGGATTCTTACCTGTTTTCCCCTGTATATTAACCAGCTGTATTTTTAAAGACTGTAAGCTTCTGTCCTGCTTGTCTTGCCAAAAAAATTTCCACAAACAGTTCCTTGTGAGGAGAATTATTACTTACATTGGTCATTTTTAACATGCAACTCTTAAATATTCAGCTATATTTCTCTTGTTAACACAAAGCATTGTATATATATGCTTCATATCCAGTATGTGAATAGCTTGTAAATAAATTACAAAACTAGGTTTAAATTCATTAGTACTTAGCAAAACTAATGGATTGTAATCAGTATAATGGCTGATGATAGATTGTGCTGTGCCAGCAGGGAACTGGCTCCCAGAAGAAGTTACACCAGCTCAGGAATGACTAGAGACTGGCTGGTGAACATGTTCTTCTCCAGATGCTTTTTTAATTCCTTCAATTAACTTGATTAAGCAGCTTAGCTTAAGTAAGCAGAATTTGTGACTTGGAAGTTCTCCCATGTAGTATTTTCCCACTGCCTTAGGAATTAATTCCTTTAATGCTGTGTCTGTATAAGGCAGGCAGCCGTGGTCTCACACAGACACAGGATGGTGTGTGCTTAGTATGAGGGGCACACACAGGGGAGGTGTTTCCCCTCCCTGCACTTGGTTCTTGGCAGAAGTCATAAATCACAGTGATTTCTGCACAGTGCAATTGAATGGAGCCCGACTACCTTATTTTTTTATTGGTGTTGGAAGTTCCCTCCTGCTTAGATCACTCTGAATCCTCCATCAGGAGAGAGGGGAACACTCTCTTCTCTGTGCCCTGTGGTTCCCAAGCAAGGGAATTGCATTTCCTAATTGTACCACCAGTGTCCCTCCCAGGGAACCCAGTGCATTCTCTTTTCTGCCCAATGATTTATCTTCACAGCATGTGTCATTAGGGAATGGGGAAAGGGGTGTTAAATAGGGAGTCAGATGGTAGCACAAAGTTCTTGTCCATCTGTCTGCTTTCCTTGCAGACATCCCCTCCCTTTCCAGCAAGGATGGTGGTTATGTTACAGTATCCTATATTTTTCAGAGCGCAGAAAAGTGGCCTCAGCTGGAACCAATTTCTGTCCTACGGATCCTTGTGGTACTGGGGAAGCCACCCATCAGTAACTACTGCAGCACCAACAGTATTGACTGCTCAGTGTTGTGGCAGCCTGGAGCTCTGCAAGGCTCAGCTCTTGTGTTTACAGCTACTGGCTCAACAAATTATTTTCCAAATTGTAAATCATTCATCCCGGTCCCAGCTTGCAGTTTTTTGTATAAATGTAAGTTATTTCTGCAGTGTCAGAAGTTGCAGTGTCTTACACAGATTGTCATTAAAGCCATGCAGTAATTTCAGAAATTTAGATCTGTGTTTACAGGTGGGTTTTTTTGCCTTAGGAGAATTTCAGAGAGGAGCTTGACACTACATAGACTTTTTCAGCTCCCCTTGATTATGCTGTGTTAATAAGATGATAATGTATTCTGATAATTGCTCATGAGTCTGCTACCTAATGAAAGGTGAGGGTTGAGTGTGCTTCCATATGCTTCTCTTTCTAGCAGTGCCAGGTGGGGAGGTAAATATCTGAAAAGGATGCTAAAAATGGGTAAAATTTTAAGCCAAATGTGGGTTCCCAGTATTAAGGAAACTAACAATGGGATGTACAGGAAAAGGAGGGGAAGAGATGAAAAAGAGAGGGAAACTAGAAAGACTGGGATTGTAACAAAAAGCTGTTAGCCATAGATGTGATGAAGATTATATGTGGGGCAATTGAAAATACTTTTGTTTTCCATTCCTTCCTTCGCTGTGGAGAAAGACCTCTGTTCATGAGAGAGTCTTCAGGTGGTTAGAAGTGTTAATAGACTTCTGGGTTTTAATGCTCCATTAAACTTTCATACTGTGTAAATTATTTTCTTCAAACTTGCCTCTGTTTTTGATCTCTTGACTGTGAATTGTGACAAGAGTTCATGCTAAATATGAAAATGCACAACTCCTCTGGATCCCATGATTCTTGTAGCAATTTCTGTGTTCACACAGCACTTCAGGGAACAGTTTATCTGTTCGAAGAATGGTTGGAATTTAAACCCCCTCAGATTTCCAGTATCCTTAGATATTTTTTTCCTCAACCTCTTGGCCAAAAGGCTTGCTTTTCTTCTCTGAAACTATTTGTAGTGCTTGTGCAGTATGTCACATGGTTTTATATTCAACAATGGTGTGGTTTGTACATATCTTGCAAGTCTTTTGCAGCAGTAAATGATTGAGAAATGCAAGTTTGTATTTAGGCTTAAGTGAACATCTTGGTTGGTTCAAATGGTTCTGGAAGGATCTTTGTATAAATCTACTTCATTTTATGCTACTTGTGCTGCTCTTGAGGATGTAGTAAGCAAAAACAAGTTTAGCTCTGAAGAAGTAGAAAAAAGAATAATTTTTGCAGTATTCATTCAAGAATGCAAATCAGTGGGAAGATGACTTATTTTCCTGGAGGTAGGCTTTTACTTTTAAACATATTTCTAAATAATACTTTTATTCTTTATCATGCTGCAAATCAACATGATCTGTATATCCCAATACAATCTAGGGTTTTGTTTTTCCAGAATTGAAAACTCAGAGCACTTTGTTTTCAGTGTATTCCACCTGTTGCTGAAGATTAACTTGTAATTACTGATGTGCTTTCTCTTTGTCTAAAGTGCTGCTGATCCAAATTTAGACTGAACACATTTTTCTCCAGGGCAGAGCAGGTCCCTTCCTGAGTTATTGGAGAATCAGAATCTGGCAGATTTAGATCACGTCTGGAAGATTTTCTGCCATCATATCAAATATAGGAGGGTTGTACAGAGATTAATTAGAATATGCTGTATTTTATTTTTAATATAGCTTTTGCAAGGCTTCCGAAACACAATGTTACTTATTTTATTTCAGCAGCAGTACACCTAAAGATTAAGTACTAGTATATTTTTATTCACATCAAAGCTTGCATCCTGGTGCAGTTTTCTTCCAAATAACTTTCAATGTTTTTTTCCTCCCTTTTCATCCAATGCATTAAAGAAGGAAATATGGTTAGTAATTAATTGTTACAAATAAAATACTGCTTAAAAGAAATTTCGCTGCAGAAGACTGCTTAGTAGAGGGAACTAGAGTGTAAAGTTATTTTAAGAAATACAGGCCTTGTGTTTGAGCTTATAGATCACAGTTTATATTGAGAGTTGCCCTGTAGGCAGGCACAAAGCTGATTTATTTTTATCCATACCTCTATTAGGAAGTCTAGTGTGGGCTTTTTAAAGTATTTTCCTGTGGTCAGAAATACCTGGAATTGTTGGCACTTGCAGCATGAATTTCTTTGAGGGTGTACATTGTTAAGTCAGTAATAGAGAGATGTAAATGCTACTCTAAGTAGCAGCTTCTTCCACCATGGCTTTTCCTAGTTGGAGGCCCTCTCTGATTTTAACACTGCTAAGTCTGGTATAGTTTTTCTCCATAGAACAGTATTGATTTGAAAAGGCAGCCTTTCTGCTTAATCTGGCTCTAGGACAATGAAAGAGCCAGAAAGAAAATCACATTCCACACAGCCGGCAGGGCTTCAATGAGGGCAAACTATACCTGGCAAATTTAGTGGCCTTCTATGGTAAGATTGTCACTGGTGGATCAGGAAAAAGCAATGGATATAATCTACCTGGATTTATGCAAAGCATCTAACACCCTCCCACAGGACATCTCTGTTTCTAAACTGGAGAAATGTGGATTTGATCTAAGAATCACTCAGGAGATAAGGAGCTGGCCAGAGCCGGGGGCACAGAGATTTTATGGATGCCCCGTCCCAGGAAGTGTTCAAGGCCAGGCTGGATGGAGCATTGAACAATCTGGTGTAAGGACAGGTGTCCCTGACCATGGCAGAGAGGCTGGAACGAAATCTTAAATCACAGAATATCCTCAGTTGGAGGGGACCCAACAGGATCATTAAGGGAGCTTCTGGCCTGCACAGGACACTCCAAGAGTCACACCCTGTGTCTGAAAGCATTGATCAGACACTTCTTGAACAGGCTTGGTGCTGTCACCTTCCCTGGGGAGCCTGTTCAGTGCCCAACCATCCTCTGGGTGAAAAACATTTTCCTGATATCCAAAGTGAACCTCCCCTTACTCAGCTTTGTGCTATTAGCCTGAGTCCTGATGATCTTTAAAGTCCCTCCCAAACCAAACCATTCTGTGATTCACCACTGTGCGACCCATTCTGGGTTCTCACCAAGGTGTCCTTTGTGTCTTCAGGAGTCAGATGTTTTACATGGGGATGTAACTGTCTGTGACTCTTTAACTCCTTAAAACCCTGTGCCTTTCCCCTGCCTCTCCTGTGTTACCAAGTACCCTGTTTCCTAAATTTCCTAAAGAAATAAAAACAGACACAAAAGTATTACTTGGTAAAATGAAAAAGCTTTTATAAGCATGAGGAAAATCAATTTTGTTACTTTGAGCTTAGGCAGTTTGTTTCTAGGATATTACTTTCTCCATTATCTCCACTTGTCTGTGCAATTGTTCTCTACTGACAGATGGGCTTTAGTAGTGGCTGGTGTTTGAAACAGATGAAATTCATTGTTGTTGCTTAAATAATGTGGGGTTTTGCAAAAACATTTATTTGTTTAACAGGAAGTTGTTTTGTTGTTTTGTCTTTTTGTCAGCACTCCAAAGAAACTCGATTCGTTGCCTCACCTGGGAAATACAGATTCTGTGCAATCTGATTTTGTCACGATGTTTCCATAACATATGTGAAGTGTGTTTACTTAATTTCTGTTGTTTAGAACAAGGAACTGTGGGACTGATGAAGCATTGCTTCCTGGTTTTGTGTCTTGTGGCTGACTTGACATGAAATCTTCAGGACACTTTGCCTGCAGTTGCAGCTTTGATGTGAGCTCCTTCTCATCAGGGTTTCTTGGCAAGATGTGGCCTGGCAGCCCAGCCTGGTGTTCCATGTGCTCACTTCCAGGATGTCTGTCCTGTCCTGTAGGAACAGTTATTCCTGAGCCTGCTGCTGCCCTGTCAGAGTTGGCTGAGGCTGGCTATTGACTGAAGTAGCTGAGGGGGAAGGACTGGGAGGGATGCAGATGGTGTGATTGTGTAAGTCTATTTTCCTATTAGACAAAAGAATACGCTTTTGTTCACCATCAGACTTGTTCTCATGCATTCATCTCCTGCATGTTTGTGCAGGAACAATGGCTGGGTTCCCTCCAGCCTTGGCCTCCCCCTCTCACTCTGCAGCCCTGACTGGGGCAATGGGCCTGACCCCGTGTGCATTTGTGTCCACCCGTGGTTTGTCCAAGACAGCCTTTGGGGGCATCTCTTCTGCATCAGTCTGTTCAGTTCACAAGGGGAGGAATCCCTCCAGCTCTTGCCTCCTATGTTTGGCCAGAGGCATGGTCTCTTTGTGTCACTGGACTGCTGCAGCACTGCTGGAAGTGTTAATGACATCCAGGTGACATCAGGAACTGCCTCTGATGGGCTGCTTCAGCTGAGCACATCTCACAGGTGTCTGTAACTGATTCAGTCCAAATGGGAATTACATAAAGTAAGACTTGGGTGCAAAAGATGATCACAAAATTATTCTGGCCATTCCAGAAGCATTGCAAATTTTAAGCTGGTGGTGCATGTATTTTTATAAAAGATACTGAGGCACGGCCCTAGAATCATCCACTGCAATGTACAGACAGGCACTGTGAGAGTGGAGCCATCTCTTGTGGGGTCTGGCAAATCTGCAGTAGCCTTGTGATGTTGACCCCCACAGAGCTGCTACTAGTGAGTGTTCCTCCTTAGCCCCATCCTTACCATGGTACTGGTAAAAACCAGTTGCAGACCAAGGTTCCCTTATGATTTACAAAGCCTTGCCAAGCTTGGGAAACAGTGACACAATCGAAGACTAAAGCTGAGGGGCCAAGTTACAGTTTCTGCAGTTGCAGTAAAGTTCTGGTGAACCATTCTGTCAAGCCAGAGGAGCTCTCATCTGTCTGCTTGTCACTTCCTACCATCTGCAGGCCTTCCCTCAGTCTGCTCAGGGATCATCTCTGGCACGTTCCCTGGGATTTGCAACTGGCTAGACTGAGGAATGATGCTTTCCAGGAGTATTTCTCTCATTTATGGCTTTTTAACTTATTTCATTTTAAAGGCCAACTGGCTCCATTGCACATTACAGCAAAAGGAACTGCAGTAAAAGAAAGGCAGTGGAAATGTATTCAGCCACACTTTGAGGCTGTCACGTAATGGATGTTCTGATTTTGAAACTGAAGCTGTAGGGCTATTGATCCTCTACAAAGCTGTAGAGGTAAAATGTAAAATGAATTGTCTAAAAAGAAAAAGGTTAGGCTGATGAAAAGTAGTAATGACCGGTGAGAAACTGCAATATCAAAATTTAATTATTTCTTGGGTTTTAAATCTCATGTGTGTGACACCTATTGGTATTACTTACTTGGTGAAGCATGGTGAGTAGAAATATAAAATGGCAAAGGATCATGTAAAATGCAAAGTGGAGCTGAAAACATAATTTTCAATTTAGTGTTAAGCCTTTTTCGAGTGTTAATTTGCTCTTTTGATACAACCCTGACACTTGAATATTAAAAATGATCACATCAGCTGTTTGGAAAAAACAGGAAGGTATTTGCTGTGACAGAAGGGGTGGAAGATGAATGATTTTGAAGAGAGAGGAAGATGTAAGCAGAAGCTCATGCCTGTGCTGAATTCAGACTGTGCCGCTTAGGGCAGCTTGAAGTGACTGTGGAAATTTGCTCCATGGTTTGGACTGCTGCCTAAAGGAATGGTTCTGCCTTTGAGATTTTAATTTTTTCTCTCTCTCTTTCCTTTTGCCAGAGCAAGTATTTACATAACTGTCTGGTATTCTAGATCAGAGGGCTTATTCACCTGAAAATAACTTGGCAAAATAAAACACTAGATTTTACTCACTTTAGATTTCTGAGGCAGACCCATTTCAGGGCCATTTGAATGCAGGTGGCTGAAGACAAAAGGGAGAAATGACTAGGAAAGGGTGGTAGAAAGGATGTAGCAGCTTGAACATCTGTACCCTTATGGTAGTTGTGGGATCGCATGGATATTCTTGTTATATACCCTGGAAAGAAAAGTGCTGTTTCCTTTCAGGAACTTAAGAACTGAAATATCTCTAGTTTTAAAAGGACCTGAATAGTGAAAAAAGTAGTTTTTGTTGCATTGTGTTACTATATTTGTTTTTCAAAATGCATTGCTGTATTCTGAGAAGTGATTACACAGAAAAACTGTTTACAGACTTGAAGTATTTTCAGTTCATGTTTCTTCAGAATAGAAATGTCTTCATCTAAAACCAACTTTCAGCATGAAAAGGGAGAATTACAGAAACACATGCAGAGAGAGGAAGGCATAAAACCAACCCAAAACCTCAAGTCAGCTCCATTCCAAAATACAGTAGATGGAAGTATTTAAAAATATACATTCCACTGTATTCATTGCTACTCAGGATTCTTTCTGCATTCTTCATCGTATGACTAAACTGCTTCTAAGTCAGATGGTACAGATGGTATGGTATTTCAGATTATTCTAATTCCAAGCAGCTAAATGCACAGTCTTTTTTAATAACAAGCTTATCCTGATTTTTGAAACAATTACATTTTTGTAACATTACAAAACAACTTACTCTTTATGGAGGAATGTCCTTGGGATTTTCAGGATTTGCATTCCTTTCAGGAATCGAAGAAGTCATGATTTACTGCTGCATTGTTCATCCCACATATTAAATGTCACTTGCTAAGTGTGCATGCAGCATCAAATTTTGTCTGTAGCACAGGACAGCTTGGAATAGCCAAACATTTTTGTCTGGTTGCATTGTTATTGCATATTCCCAGTCTGACCAAGGAAGCCAACACTGTTGATTTATGGCCCATTCTGAACAATGTTGGATACTAGGATCTATAGTTGAATCCAGGCTACCCAGTCTCTTTAAGTGCGAAAAATGTGCTTAATTCATTGTCACCCTCAAAACAGTGTTGTCATGGTTATGTGGCTGTTTGCACACTGGGAGCAAAGTTGATAGACACTGGGCCTTGTGCCTTTACATTGTCTGGCTGGGGGTAAAAGTCCTTGTCCTTGAACATACATAAACCCCTTTCATTGATCTGCCCAGCATAGCACATCATGTGTTTTTCTTCTTCCTATTCCTTCTGTAGGGACTTTGGGACTGCTGTTACATTCAGAGTGTTCAGACACTGTGTCTGTTCTGTTTGGGCGTCTGGGGAAGGAGCAGTTCTGGTGCCCACAGAGGAGTGGCCTTGGTTCAGTGCTGCCTCTCTTGGCATTCAGGAGTCCTTGCTGGCTGGTGACAAAGCTCACATTGGCAGGGGAGGTGGCACTGAGGTCTGGCTGCAGGAGGAACAATATGAATGAGGGCCAACAGCAGAAAGAGTGAGAAGTGCTCTGTAGACATTGGCAATGCTGTTGGATAGAGGCATCTCCTTCCCTGCTTTTTCTGATGGCCCCTTTCACTGGTCACTGTCATTAGCTGGGACTCACCTTCTGCTTCTCACTCTTTGGGTAAGTGTTATTTTAGGAGGATGAACCTGAGTCCTAGCGAGTTCCTAATGTAGTTTTGAATTGTGTTTGTGTGCTGTCATTTCTTATGCATGTTTGTCAAGCTTCCTGCATATCTAGTTTGTGATCCAGAGGGAAATACAACTATGAATGCTGAAAGCTGACTTTGCTGAAAGCACGTTTCTTTTATCAATTATGTTCTACTTATGCCAGCATACCAAACTTAAGAAATGCACCCTGTTTAATTACAGCAAAGTGATGTCCCAGCAAAGCTTTATATAGTAAGTGTAATTTGTGGTTTTATTGTGAATGATTTCCCTAAATATTTTAGCAGTCTGAATGAAGATAGTGCTAAGTGACATTGACACGCTTTTCCTGTTTGGAGTTGTATTGTTCCTGTACAGTGCATTTACTCTGATCATTGTAGCCTGACAAAGCTCAGCATGAATGGGAAACTGTGGAACAGAAATTATTTAGGCTGCAAAAACCACCAGTCTTCTCACACAGGGATAAGTGGTGAAATTTAGTGTCAGTCACTAAACCAGTGTAATGGAGAGGTCATATATTAAACCAGTTTGAAATAGTTTATTGTTTTCTAACTCCTATAGTGGTTTGAAACTCTGGGAAGAGCAAAGATTTGGGAAAACCTTCAAAGCAAAGCTATACAGTGAAAACTTACGTTCTTTCTATTTCTGAATATTTATGTATCTGGTGAGAAGATTTAGGCAAGGAAATCTTAGTTTCTCTACTTAGGTGTAAGATTGCAAAAAGAACAGTTGAATGACACTGTGCTTTGACAAGTTTCTATTGACTCAGGTGATGGTAAGAAGGTTTTACAACCAAATATTTCTGTAAGTGAGTTGAACACTAACAAGTCTGACAGGAATAATCTGTTGTCCCTGAGTCACAGCTTTTGGTAATGCTGTGTAGGTATTGATCCCGTGCTGCAGACAGGAAGCAGGTCTGGGGTACCTTTGCCAGATGAATTGTTTGGCACTCCCCTTCCCTGCATGGGAGTGGGCACAGCTTTCCCACAGCTGCTGGTGTGAGGAGAAGCTGCCTGCAGATCCCTATGGTAGTGGGGCAAGAGTGACTTTCCTGAGCACCACTCCTGTGCTGCCAGTGTGTACCCTGTGGAAGTAGGGAGGATTTTGTTGGTGGAGACAGGCTGAGCCTTGGTGAGCTGTGTCCCTCCAGCAGCAGCTGCTGACAGTGGAGGGCACAGTGGTGCTTCCCTGCTGTGCCCTGCCTCAGCTGGGTCCCTGCCATCTGCTTGGTGGAAAAGGACAGGACACAGGCAAGGCCATGGATGATCTGGCTTTTGATACACATCGCTCCTGCAAGCACCCAAGGGGACTGTAGTGAGCTGCCAGGAGGACTTTATGGATGAATTGCTCCCCGTGGAGCTCTCATTGCTGCTGCCTGGGTTGGGAGGCAAGGCTGCTCCTCGCATAAGTCTTTGTGTCAGCTATTGTAAGAAATTGTGCCTGAACAAACCATGTGATATAACATAAACTATTCAGTGCAATATAAAGACTACTCAGTGCAAATCTCCAATCACCCAGTGCAAAACAACAACTAAATAAACTATTTAGTGCAATACCACAAGCTACTACTCAGCTCCAGCAACCAGAACTGCCTAACTGTAAGATTTTTCCACTGTTGTTTCATACTATGTCCGTGCAGTGCTATTTGGCAAAATATTTAATTATCTAATTGATTTATGTGGTAATGTTCATTTGTGATGAAAGAGTTAATATTGTAAGATACAGTTTCAAATTAAAGTACTTACTGACGGCATCCCAGAGTGCAGACACAGTTGTGTGTATATCAAGGTACTCATAATGATGCATTTTACTCCTCTGAAATACTGATCTATCTATTAGCAGCTTATTTATGTTGCAGTTTGGGGCACATGAGGAAGAATGTCTGTGGCTTGCCAAGTGAGTCAATTCAGGGTTTATAATTTCTTGGTGATTTGCCAGGCAAACATGTGTGCCAAGTTTAGTTTCTCATGTGATCAGGAAGTGATACAGCAGGATGCACTGAGGACTTCCCCGGCTGTCTCCCCTCAGCACCCTGACAGGAATGTGGCAATTGTCTTGTGCTTTAAAGTAGAAATTTTCAAAGGCATGTAGAGCTAAATCTCAAATAGATGTCACTGACGTTGCCTTTGAAAGTCTGATGTTTTCCCTTTTCATTTCCTTTCAAGCTCAAATAATCACTTTTTAAAAGGAATTACTCAATCCCTGAGCATGTATCCTCCTATGAAAGTTTGCTTACAACATTTACTCCTGTTGCTTCCCTGTCTGTTTATCGGTGTCAATATTTCATTTCTCGTGGGATTATAGGTGTGGAATAAAGCACTGAATTTGCTTTGCTGGGCCAAATTGGCATCATAGCTTTGAAACAACCCATGAGTGCTTGTGCACTATTGGAAATGGGAAGCATCAGCTTAAATGTAGTTGCTGTTTAAAGTTTTGGATTCCTCTTACATGGTTTGGAAAGGGATAAGGGGGATCATTCAAGTTGACCTCACGTGGAGAGCTCCTGTGAATTGTGAGTCTTCCTGCAAATGTGATATGAGGGGGTTGGATACTTAAATGTATTGTTTAATTTTCAAACATTAAAAGTAGCTGCAATGAGCTGGTTCTTTTACACTGATGTGTGTTTGAAGTAGATGTTCTTTAAAAGGAAGAACACGGGCTTGACTTACCAAATGAAATATTGCAGGATGTTTTTTGCAAGAATATTTCTGCCCATCTGCTGTTTGGTATTTTATGACAAGCAACTGTCACTTGGGCTCTTCAGCCTCTTGAGAGTGTGGAGATTTTTTGCTTCTTGAAGCACATCATCACTCTGTCAATAAATAAACAGAGTGCTATATTTGAGCATTCCTGGATTTGGCACTGATTTTGCTAGAGGACAGAAGTATGTCTGCTGCTGCAGATACTGTATTTGATCCCATGTCAATCATGTATTTGAATTTATAGGACTCTGTCTTAATTTCTACTCCTCTAGTACTTTTAGAGGTTCTTGATTTATCTCTACACTCTACCTGAGCTCTGAAATGTGAAAAAATCTAACTTATCCAGGCTGCAGAGAAGCTTTTCCTGGTGCTTTTTTGCCCTGTTTGTCTGTGGAGGCAAAGAAATAATACATTTCAAAATCATGTATTCCCCATAATGTGTCTTACTGTCTTCTAGGTCAGTTGAATACTGAAACACAGTAACTGTGGATTAGCCTACTGTCCATTAGCATTAGGAACATCCCCTGTTGCAGTAGCTGCCCATTAGAAATGTCTGCCAAAGAACTGAAACAGCCATTCTTCATTCGTCCTTCCAAGGCTCCTTTTCGTACTGCTGTCCTTTTTTTTTTCTTTTAGCTCCTTTATTAAAAAAAAAAAAAACAAAAAACCAAAAACCAAAAAACAACAACCTCAAAATCTTGATGAATTTTTGATATTTTTCTCCTTTTATTTAATGTCAGGGTAAATTCAAAAGAAACATTTAAATTTTGCTGCCATTTGCTGTTGGCTGCAATTGTTTTAATAATGGCAGAGAAGCTGAAGTCTCTGTCACCAGGGCCCAGGACAGAGCATGTCTGGAAAGAAAAGATTCTGACCTAGTGTGTGTCTGAGACTGAACCAAAAGCACAAGTGAAAGTGAAGCTACCGCAGCACATAAAGTTTGTCCCTGTTGTTGGGGAACAGCATCTGCCTGCTTTGGGCCCGCTGTGAACTTGGCCAGACAAAATAGGTGGAAGGGCAGAAGGTGAGGAATGTCTGCATCCTATCATGAATTGGAGGAAATGACTGTCTGCGCTGGTGGGCTCCGCATCCTGCTGGCAGCCTGGCTAGCGCTGCAGGACACTGCACAAGGAGGAGTGCATTTAGCTCTGGTGTTTAAAATAGCTCCTAGGGATGAGAAGAAGCACTTCAAAAATATGCTGTGGGTTTCCTATTGGCTTTCTTAAACTAACTGGAAACTTTCTGCTTTCTTTCAGGAGCATTTTTTACTCTGAAAACATTGCTGCTAAAAAACTCCAAACAGAAGGAGTAAATCCACTCAGCTTGTCAGGTCACTGGCTCAGTGTAACGGTGCTTTCATGAGGTGACGTTGGGCCAAAGTCAACTTTTCTTTCTCCTTTGTAAACCTGCAGCCAAGCAATGGGCCAGAAAATCTCAGGGAGCATAAAGTCTGTGGATGTGAGGGAGCCCCCTTATAGACCCGTGAAACGAGAGCTGAGAGGCCCGGATTTCTGCAAGCCCGCGCGCCTGGACATGCTGTTGGATATGCCCCCTGCCAAGCTGGAGGTCCAGTACAAACACGCTTGGAATAACGAAGATCGCTCGTTAAATATATTTGTAAAGGAGGATGATAAACTGACTTTCCACAGACACCCGGTGGCACAGAGCACAGATTGCATCCGGGGCAAGGTGGGCTACACGCGGGGCCTGCACGTGTGGCAGATCCACTGGCCCACGAGGCAGCGCGGGACTCACGCCGTGGTGGGCGTCTCCACGGCCGACGCGCCGCTGCACTCGGTGGGATACACGTCCTTGGTTGGTAGCAACAATGAATCCTGGGGCTGGGATCTGGGGCGCAACAAACTCTACCACAACTGTAAAAACCAGCCCGGGGTCACGTACCCCGTCTTTTTGGAACCAGATGAGTCTTTTGTACTCCCAGATTCCTTACTGGTGGTTTTGGATATGGATGAAGGGACGCTTAGCTTCATGGTCGATGGACAGTATCTTGGAGTGGCCTTCAGAGGACTAAAAGGGAAAAAACTTTACCCCATTGTCAGTGCAGTTTGGGGGCACTGTGAAATTACAATGAGATACATCAATGGACTTGACCGTAAGTGTTACCACTTTTTTTTTTTTGTTACCCTCTTGATTTTTCTCATGTAGCGGTTTTTCTTTCTCCTTCTGCTGTGGACAGTATGCTGGGCGGAGCAGACTGTTCAGCTGTGAGGAGACTGCACCCCGTATTTACTGCCCACAATGAATATATCTCTGTGTCTTGTAACGATGGTATGGATCGTGTCAAAATACCTTCCTTTTTGACAGGCAGAGTGGCAGGAATTCTATGCCCAAAGAAACTGAACAGGCTGAGAAAAAGATATTGAGAAACTTCCTGAGTATATTTGACAGTAAAACTCTTGTTTACTGGAGGATATGTTTTAAATCTGTGGTTTCCAAATAGGATTTGTGGATCCTGTAAAAATTTCCTGTAGTAGTGGAAACTCTTACTTGGTGTGCATAAACATACTTGAAGACTGGCCAGACAACTTTCTTTCTGTAGTTGCCTTCTCAGAGCCCTCAGAAGCAGCTGTGGATCCCCAAGAATCTGGAAACTCGGGTCAAATACTGCTTTCAGCAGTTTTTCTGAAAGAGAGCTGTGTTCCATAGTTCATTTCAGAAGGTAGTCTCTCTGGATATTGTCCAGAAATCCAGGGTTTTGGATAAGCATGAGCTATTTCTGATCTAACAGGATAATATCTGATGAAATTGTTAGATAACAAGGAGAAGCATGTTGCTGCTGTGACCCCCGGGCAGTGGCCCAGCAGAAGGTGAGTGGCAGAAGTGGGTCCTGTCCAGTTCTCCAAGCACAGGAATGTGTGGGCTCTGCCAGGTCTGTGCCCAGTTCACACACAGGAGCATGTACTGCCTCAGAACTCCCTGAACTTGCAGGCAGGGCGAGCAGGCTACTGGCACACAAAAATGGGAGCCAGAATTTCTGGTTGGATGATCTTTAGTCCGCCTATTCCTTCAGGGTAGCTAAATTCAAAGAATATATACTTAGAATAATACTTTTGTTTCCTTTGGGGATGTAAGTAGAGATGTTAAAAGCAGAGGATCTGTTGCATGGCAGGGCTCAGCAGCTGCTGATGGAGCCCAGGGACCTGTGCTGGTGAGGGCCAGATCCTGCAAGAAGAGATGCTACTCACTGTCAGCTTCTCAGCTGCTAGAAGTTGGGAATAAAAGAATGGACAAGGTAGCAAGTGGAACTTGGTTCTTGTTTGAAACTGTATTATCTGAGGTGTAGTAGGAGCTACAAATATATTTATATATATATATATAGGAAAAAAATAGATGACTGGGCAACATTTTCTTGTTATTTTGGGCTCTTCAAATGGCTCATGGTCCTTCAAGAAGGCAGTAAGAGCAAGTGTTCAATACTTGCCTTTTAATTAGTAATTTCTAAAATAATTTACTATCCTTTTCCATTAGGATGGAGTGGTCTAAATTTTTTTTCTGTCAAAAATTATTTCTCTGCTCATTAACCTTGTATCTGACATACCAAGTAGAAACAAAATTAGTTTGACCCTGCTTAAGACTACCTTTTCTAAACATCTGTAATAAGCTCTGGGGGAAAGACTTTTTATCCACAGAAGCCCTGCAGGTTTTACAGCTGGATGCTAAATGGCAGCTTCCCAAGTGCTTTCATACAGGGGAATATCCACGGATCTTAAGTATTTTGCAATTACTTAGTCATTGCAGAATGATGTGATGACAGTCTTTTTCTTGGATTGTGGGGGAGAGAGACTTTTGCAAACTGAGTATTTGTTTGTGAAAGCAGTTTTTATAATACTGTGACTATCTGCCAAACTAAGCAAAGTACAGCTCAGCTTGGTCCATCACGTCCGCACAAGGAATTGTTCTGCATTCCTTTTGTATCTTTCACAGGGCTGCTGAAGGGAGCTCTAGGAGGATGAAAACACAGGAGGAGGATGTGAATGAGTTTGGTAGAAATTACAAAATAAAAGGGACTAAGTGGAGAAGGATAGCTGTGGTCTGTGAGATGGCAGAGAGAAAAATTCCCATCTGGTTTCTCATGGGATAATTTTGCTGGAAGAGGCAGGATAGCTTCCTAAACTATCCCTGAGAAAGTCAAAGTCTGTATTGTTTTTAAACACATGAACCTATGGATAAAAGTTAACTTGTGAACCAAACTTTTACGTAGGTCTCAGTGTTAATCTGATCATGTGAAGAGGAAGTTTAAAGCCACTTGGCTGTGGGGCAGTTTGACATCCTGGAATCACATCATTTGTTATCACATGTTCACTGATCCATTACTGTCCTGAAACAAAAACAGCATTCAAGAAACCAAATGAGCTTGTTTAGCTGGTGCTCCAGAGCAAACACTGTCTTTTTTCCACTAAGGGTGTTTCTATCCAGCCAGCCCTTGTGCAACAGTGCAGGTTTGGCCGTGGCACTCTCCATGTTTGCTCTCATTGCACTTTTCATTGCAGGTTTTTATAATTGCTCGTTCTTGTGAAAATCAGAGCAGGTGTTGAAGAACAGTTGTGTTCACAAATTTAAATACATTTGAACATATATGTATATGGGGAGTTGTTACTGTTTGATTCCTCTCTAACATTACCAGTTAGCTCTTCTTTTTCCCCCTTTCCCCCCTGCAATCTTTTTCCCCCTATTCCCTGGAAGTATTTCCTGTTCCTGAGTGCAGCTTTTGGTAGATCTGCCCATAGTAACTTAGCTGGTCTTGAAGCTGCTGTCAAACAGTGCCTGGTAACTTTCTATTCAGTGATTGATTGCTGCCGTTCAGAATGCAAACTACAGCTTGGGATGGTTGTTTGTGTGGAGTCCCGTAGGGCAAATGGAGACCTCCACGGCAGGGTTTTATACTGTCTTCAATACTTGCTGCTTAAATTGAAGACCTCTGAATACTTTAAAGGCCCCTGTATTTCAGTTGCTTGGCAAAGAGTGAAAGGCTTGCAGGAATGGAAGAGTGAAAGGCTCAGAGGATGGCTTTCATGCAGCTGCCATGAACTTAAACATACGTCACAGATGATGCAGACTTCCAAGTGTGTTAATTACTGCAGGGATGGCAGATTCACAGGAGGATAAGGCTGCAGGTCAAAGATCAAGGACCTCTGTGCCCTCTGGACTCTGGATATTGCTCCCAGAATAATGCTGTAATTAAAATCAGTTGTACTTCTGCCAGCTGCGTCTGATACCCACAGTATTCGGTTTCAGAAACTACCTTGAACATCACATGATGATGATCTGTGACTTTACTCAGGACATTTCTTCCCTTTTTTTATTTTGAGAAACTTGGAGTTGCAAGTGTTTTCAGTATTTGGGAGGAAAGGCAGAGGGACAGGACGGAGAGTGCTCATAGTAAATACATTGAGTTCTTCCCAGCACAAACTCCTTTGATCAAATGCTATCAGTACCTACCACACTGATGTTTGCCCAGTTCCTAAGCTGGACAGAAGACAGAATTTTACATCAGTCTTCTGACTTACTG
This sequence comes from Camarhynchus parvulus, assembly GCF_901933205.1. NCBI lineage: Eukaryota > Metazoa > Chordata > Aves > Passeriformes > Thraupidae > Camarhynchus > Camarhynchus parvulus. The sequence continues at coordinate 18,427,925 of NC_044579.1, forward strand.
CCTATTGCAATAATTAGAAGCCTCAAATAACATAAAAGCTGTAAATGTTACTTTCCAGATCAGGGCATGTGCTTGTTTACAAAAAGCTGGTCTATTTATATCTGGTGTCTGATGAGGAGTCCTGGAGACTATTTATAGACTGGAACAGAGAAATAGCAAAACACTTCTGTGTAAATGTACATTGCAGATCATGACTGATCCATTAGTGTTTAAACAAAGCATTGTGAGGACAATCAATATAACAATGCTGTGATGGGAAACTTGGTCATTGAGTAGGTAAACTGAACTCATTGCTGTTCTTGCGCTGGACCTCCCACAGTCCTTACTCAATTCTGAAAATAATTGTTGAGCTCAGGAAGCTGGAAGCATTTGTCTCAGAAGTGCAGACTTTACTTACAAGTATAATTTATGGAACACATTTGTCTGTACCTATTTGCATTCGTTCTTGCAGGATCTGGCCCTCACCAGCACAGGTCCCTGGGTTCTATCAGCAGCTGCTGAGCCCTGCCATGCAACAGATCCCCTGCTTTTAACATCTCTACTTACACCCCAAGGGAAACAGAAGTATTATTCCAAGTATATATTCTTTGAATTTAGCTACCCTGAAGGAATAGGCGGACTAAAGATCATCCAACCAGAAATTCTGGCTCCCATTTTTGTGTGCCAGTAGCCTGCTCGCCCTGCCTGCAAGTTGGCTGAGTTCAGGGAGTTCTGAGGCAGTACATGCTCCTGTGTGTGAACTGGGCCCAGGAACAGTAGATCATATTCCTGGATCTTGGGTTGCCTGGGGAGAGGGTGATGATCCCTGTGGCTCCTGCCTCTCCTGGCTGCTGGGGCACTTGCAGCTCCAGGGAGGAGCTGGGGGCTGTTCTCTATGGAGGGAGGAAGGGGCTCAGTGCACATCCTCTCTAAGTCAAAATTGTGACATTATTAACTGCTAGGAGAAATCCATAATCTCTCATCAGACTCTGGGTTTTCCCCCCTAATGGGTTTCAATTAAAATTTCTTAATGGATTTGTTTTTTTGTTTATCTAAACTTGTTTTATGCTATTTATATAATACAAGGCTCTGGAGGCTGCAATGGGAATAACATACTCTGAAAATCCAGTATTGCTAAACCCTAGAAAGGATTTTCCCTACAGACATGCAGTCAGAGGATGAAGCAGCAGCAATTAACCAGCCAATGCTGTGAAGAAGCAATCTTTAGCTTTTGAGATAATTTTAACGGGAAACAGCATTTCCAGTGCCTGCTTTAGAAGCCAGATAGCTATTGTTAGGGGGTTTTTGTCTTCTAAATGCACTCCCCTTGCCTGGATTAAGTGAATTTTTTTGTCCTTTAATCGTAATTTGTTGACACTTCCTAATTAATTCTCAGCCTTTTCCCAGCAGGTTGAAACCACTGTATTGTCACTAGAATATGCCACTCTGCTAAGTGGCTTTTCACCCCAGCCACCCCCTGACCCTTCTTGGTGGTCTCTACATCTCTCTCGCACATATTCTTCATTTATTCAGTCCCCATTTCATTCTTTTCCTTCCCCAGCTGAGTTTCTCTTCTATTGCCACACTAAGCAGTAATAAATTCTTAATTCTTGTTTTGGGTTTTTTTCCCCCCCTTGTCCCCAACTTCAGGTAGTGCATTTTTGTTATTGATAACTGTAGAAGATCAGGTGCAGTGTCACTCTTCCAGAGAAGGACATTTCAGATTTCAATGTGTGACTTTAGCTGTAATGATGAATGGGGTTTGTTTTATATAACTTTTTCCTGTTAAGACCTCCAGTGACAGATCCTCCTCTGACAGTCCAAGGGCACAGATCAGCTTTACAGTTAGCAAGTTTTTTGGTTTTATGGTTTGGGAGTAATTTGTGGATTCAGTTTCTTTTTTTCCTTGCAGTCTTGTCTAATTTGTTTATTAGCAAGGGATCCAGTTATCATTGGCCTAGCACAAAAGAAGGTGCTGGGATGTTTTCTTTCAAGGTCAGTATTTCCCAAGGCTAAGAACAGCCATCAGTAGTGCACAGCTGGGCTGTGGATTCTTTGCATCCTGACATACCTAGTGTTTATTCTTCCCTCTCTGGTTCATAAAAGTGCCATGGCAACTGTCAAATCTGCTGTTTTAAGGAAAAAATGCTTTATAATGTGTTCTGATCATATTTCCACTGATTTCCCATGTATCCTGTTCTTAAGAAACAAGAACCTTGAAGAGCAGTGACTACAACTCTCTTCTCAAGATTGAAGTGAACAAGTTACACTGTGAATATTGTACGTATTGCACTAAAATAGCAACTTGATAGCCTTGCTTAATTCTTTTATGAATTTGCTTGAGCTACGATGATGGAACTGCTAAGCAATGTGAATTAATTCTCACAGGTTAGTATAGGAAGTGGAAATTTGTAAAGGACTATTATTTTTTTATTTGCTCTATCTTTACTGCTTTTGGGCGCTGTAGGCTGCAAATCCAAGTTTCAGGGCAAACAGGGATGCTTCTGTCATTGAGTGAAATATTTATTTTATTGCCAAAATGCATATGCTTTTTTAATTTTGACTGTTTTCTGTTTCATACGTGTTTCCTCGTAAGTTATGTTTCTCCTTAAGATACTCCTTTGTCTCTCTAGCAATGGAAGTTTCTACCCTTCTGTAATTACAAGCTCGTTTTACAGATGTCCTCTTTCTCCTAAATCCAGTGTAGCTTCTCTACTAGAGAATCAGTTAAACAACCTGGTTTCTAGTTTGAGCTCAGAGAAAATTCCACTCTAAAAAAAGAGTGTGTTTTGGCTCATGAGTGGCAGTTCTATACCAATCTTCATATTATGGCAAAGTTCATATTTTTATGGTTAATTGACAGGTAATGGGCCTGAAAACGAGCATGTCCAGAGATGCTACTGTGCCCTGTAAGTGGTTCTACTGAAAGTAGTGCTGGTGCTCCCTGTGTACAGGAGAATAAAGTTGCCCTAGCAGTAACGCTGTGTGAAAATGGTGCTGAGGCTGTGGAGTGAAGTACTTGGAAGCTGGCAAACAGCAGAATGGAATTTGTTTTTTTGCTGCTGTAATTCTGAGCTGGGCAGCCTTATCCCACTTTCTGGGATAGTGTTTCACTCTGGTGGTAGGTTCAGCTGCAAGTCATCCTTTTGTACTCACTTTTTCCTTGACTCTTTTCTCCCCAGCCCTGTGTGTGTCCATGAGTTGGTGTATTCTGTATTTCCCCAGACAGCCAGTGTGGAAACCCCCAGAGCATGACAGTCCCTGTGTTCTCAGGTTCAGGTTTGTGTTGCCCTTTGAAGATAAGAGCAGAAAAGCCCTGCTAGCAGGACAGCACTGGATCAAAGCTCCCCCTCATCTGCTTTGATTTGGCAATACACCGTCAGTCTTTCACTTTAAACTGTTTGGGTTGGGACTGATGATCAAATCTGTCTTCCAGTCTGTTACCAAACCTGATTTTTGCTGAAAACCCTCAATGTTAGAAGTGTGAGATGGGACATTTCAGTCTTCAGTGCTTGAGCTCACTGAAGGTTGAGGCAGAGGAGATGCTAGAACTTATTATCCCTTTTTTTTTCTTTTTTGAGAAGGTTCATATTAGCTCTATCTCTACCAATTTCTTATCACTGGTTGGCCAAAAGAATTGCCTTATTCCAGAGAAATTATTTGTATTAAACCAAAATGCATTATGAGCAAAGCAGGTAACATTAAAAAATTATAACTTTTGTTTGACAGTTGTATTTCTTACAACAGACACTTTAATTTTTACAGCATTTTTCTCCCATTGGAAATGGGAATTCCATTTCTGCATGTGTTGGTTCAGACATGACATTTAAAGACATGGTGCTTCTGTTTTTCATTGAAAAGTTAATATTCTTGTGTGTGCGACATACCTGCATGTCTACTCACTCTGTAACTGAATGGGCCACAAAGCTTTGAGACAGCATCTTGAAGCTAAAAAAATTTACTTCCTCCTTCCTCTGGTTTTAGCAAGTTTGACAGCTACAGTTTATCTGAGCAAGACAAAGTGATTCATTTCTTTTAGATCCTGCTGTGTTCCCTCATTTCTTGTAGTGTTTCCCTTTCATATTTTGGCATTCTCTTAAGCATGAGCCTGTAATTGCTCTCAAAAATACATTTCTCTGTCCATCAGAACAAAACAGAATGTGGGGATATACTAATGCCCTGTTCACATGTTCAAACCTGAAATGCTTTATGCTTCTGAAGACTCCTCATTTTCAAGTGATATGTATTATGTAAAATATAATATATTGAAAACACTTTAAAAATATCTTTATGAAAGGGAAAATAAATTTTAAAGGCTTAGGAATTTGTTTTGTTTAGAACCTGGTGCTCAAACAACCACAACCAGGCAGCATGTTTGGGGTTTGTGCATTGTCAGTGACTGCTTCTCTTCCAGCCTTGCCTTTTTAGCTTTTCTGTTCTTTACAGCATTAATTGCCGGCCTGATGAATTAGCTCATGCACTTCAAATTTTTGTTATATTTTGACACTGGTGATGTCAAAGGCTCCCACTTCTCATGAAATAAGTGATGTTGGGGTAAGTGACTCAGGTTAGGTTGGTGTGGAATGTGTGCCTTGGCTCCAGAAGAAATACCATTTAATTTCTTGGTTCATACTGAGTTTCAGTGCACTGGAAGGCCTCCTCATCACGTGTGTGGACTCACTCTATCTTTGTTGTTTTAACTACAGCAGTTGCTTTAATGTGCTGTGTTGTAGCCCTGACTCCAGCCCTGCTGCATGCATGCTTGCCATATGTGTAAACAATTTGCTGATTTTAGTGGTATGACCTGCTGGCCTCTGCCTGTATAAACAAATGGAGGCCAAAGTTCAGAGAGATCAGAGGGGGAACTTTAAACATCCTGCAAAATCTGCAGTCCATTAAGTGTACGTTAGTATTTGGTTACAGCCAATCCTTTTGTACTTCTGAGTAATTTGTTCATGGCATGTTTGGGAAAGGAGGGATGGCTTCACCTGGGGCTTGGGCTTGCCCTGAGAGAAACAAGCTTCAGTGGTATTTTCTTGATTTGGGAAGGGAATGCTCTCACAGATGCTTCACTTTTCATTTAGATTGAGATTTGAAAGTTAGGGTTGTGGGGACATTGGCCAAAGGGCTGTAGTGTGCAAAGAATGAATGATATGAGAGACTTGTGACACAAGCAGGAGAATGAAATGTGTGGCAAAGGGGGAAAGCGAGGAGAAAAGTGACAAGTGCCAGCAAAATCGAGAAAGATGTACTTGAAAGAGCAAATGTGAAGAAGGCAGTGCTTAAAAGGAAAAGGCAGGTAAGTCTGGAAAGAGGGTTTAAAAAAAAAATGCTGAGATTTTGACAGGAAATAAGCCTTGATGTAGTAAGCCAAGTAGCACATGGAAAAGAAAGGTCAGGACTGTCCAAGCTCCTGAATGGCCAGACATCCCTCCTGTGCTTTCTTTACTTTCATCACCACTTTTTCTGGCAGGAGCTCTGAGTCCAACCCTCAGCTCTATGGTGTTAAGCACAGCCATGCTGAGCTTTCCTGGACATTTCTGGTAGCTGCTTGTTACTTTTTTGTAAAGCAGGCTAGGAGCCTGTATAAGTCAAAGAAACTGACATGTTCCCTGTGTTTTTAGTATGAACTTTGCAGGAATCACTGTGATGCTGCTGGCATCTCTCAGGAGTTTTTGTCATTCATGACTTTACGACTGGAGTTTTCAATTTGAGTTGAAATGGGTGAACTGTTAATATTTCTAGATTTGAGAGGCTAAATTAACCCTGCAAATTTTTGTGTGATATATTCTTAATTTCTGATGGACTTTTATAAGTTTTTAATTTTTTTCTCCAGTTTTCTGAACTGACTGTAAATTTAAATCTGTTACTTCTACATTATAGATCTTGTGTCCTCTAAAATAATTTGCTAAACTTCCAGGTATAGCTGATCATCAGGAAGATGTTCAAGGCATTTTATATTTTCATTTCAAGAATAAAGCAGAAACTAAATCATCTGTGATGCAAATGTTTTCAGAATCCTGCATGTAACTTGATGTACTTGAAACACTGGAGTTCCAGCCTTTCAGCATCATCCCCAGCAGCATTTCTGATACAAAACTCTGACAACATCTCTGAAATGCAACTCTGTTAACCGGCAAGCATCTGTATGCAAGCAGCAGCTTCCTGAGAATGTGATTTTTTTCCTAAATCACTTATGCAGAGGAAGTTGCAGACTTCCTCTGGCCCATTTTTCCAAACACCTTTAATACATAATGCATACATAGTCTGTAATCTTAAAATGTTCATGAAAATGAGTTTGTCTTTAAAACAGAACAGAGGAAGAGCAAACCAGGGTGTTTTGGACTTGGTACCAAAGGGGTGATGCTTTCAGCAGCTTCCCTGGCCACAGGGCAGCAGTTCTGTACTTCTGTGGCTCTTGATGTCTCAGCTCCTGGCTGGGTTGCATGTGAGGTGCTGCACACAGCAGCAGTTAGTGGTGGCAGCTCTGCAGAGAAGGAGCTGCAGGAGGAATTGGCCAGGAATTGACTACTACAGAAAAATTAGTTTGGGGAGGGGTGTCTGGTAGTTTGGCTGCTGTCAGGTTCTCTCCTAGAGGGGGAAGCAGACCCTGCTGCTCTGGAGCAAGAGGAGCCATCACACTGTGGTGGTGAATGGTTTCTCAGCAGCCCACAGCAAAGTCCTGGTCAAAAATTCAAAAATGCCACAGCTCCAAGGAACTTCTCATCAGCTGGAACCAGCATCTGCTTTCTGTTCCCCAGATTATTGTGCTGATAAAGACTTCCTTAAAATAGCAATATACCAAGAAACATTTTGTGTATGAAATGTGAACATAAAATCTAAGTGTCGCTTTTACCATGTTACACTAAATTACTTATTCCCCATGCTTTTGAATCACTGTAATTTTGGTTTAAGAACAATTTACTCTAAGCTACTTGTTTGCTTTATAAGACATCTTAACAAATTGTTTCAGTAGGCATGTTATGTTAAATAAGAAAAAGGTTTGCTTTCCTAGGTAGAAAATAACAAACCATTTTGTAGAATAATTTGCTTTCCCACCACTGACAATTCCTTGCAATAACAAATGGCATTGTTTGCTATTTTCCCCTGCTGAATGTTTAGCTACCCTTATAAGCAGGATAAGCTGTAGGCCCAAAACCCTATCAATTTTAGCATCTTCTTGTTTTGTTCTCAGTTCACAATTGCCTTTGCAGTGGTGATTTTTAAAAAAAGAGATTAGGCTTTTCAACTAGACCTTTTGGCTAACTCTGCAGTGTTAGTTTATGAGGTAATGCATTAAAGGAGGTGTTTGGTAGGAGCTGCTCTTGGAGCAGGTGAAAATGAAAATCCAGTGTTCTCTCTACTTGGGAAGTTGCTCAGTACTACGAAAAGAAGAAAACCACATTTATATAACCAATACAAGAACACACATAAAGTGTAAAAAAACTGTTTTTCAGGCTTTTAGGATTAAGATTGAGCCAAAAAGGCAGATGGTAAATCCATTTCCCAATGCTAATCTGACAGTAGTGTTCTGATCCTCTGTGGAGCTCGGTAATGCTGTGTGCTCCTCTGAAATCCACTGGCTGCTGGGAAATGGTATCTCCTTGTGCAAGAAAGTCTTCTCTGCTTTAGCTGGAGACAGAAGAGTGTCTCCTTTTAGTGAGCAGGTGGGCAATACTGTTGTTGCTCTAGTTTCTCTGCAGGAAGTATGATGACATGTTTTTTCAGGAGTTGGGGAAGAAGAGTGCTTTGGTGTCCTCTGACTGTACAGCTGTAAGCTGTCTTTTGCTCATTCTTTCCTTTCTTTAATCTGCAAATGATACTGTCTCTATTTGCGCAGATTTGAAAAATGGGCTCTGATCAGCTGATTCTGCCAGCTGTTTTGCAAAATCAGTATTTTAAAATAGTCTTTTGAGCTAAAATGTGAAAAATTACCTTTGAAGAAATTGGGGTGAACCAAGTGAGTTATACAAGTGCAATTGGCAAATCTGTCTAGATATGTCTTGAACACAACTAGATTTTACTTGATCCCCTGAATAAGCTCTAAAATTCTTGTGTTTTTTAAAAAAAGAACTGTTTTCTTTGTCTGTCTAGAAGTCACTAGTTTTGTTTAAAGTGGAAAATCATGATAAAGCTGAATCAAATGTAGAGCACTCCTTTAACTTTGCAGAATAAGGAGGATGGATTTTCAGGTGGTAGATGGGGGAGGTACTTCTGGACTTTGTTGCTGCCACTGCTTTGAAAGATCTGTTCTTTTGTTTCTCTGTCCAAGTTAGTTGCAGTCACAGGAGTTTTTAGGGGCTCTTTGCTTTTGTTTCACAATTCTTACTCGGTTCTACCTAGACTGCAGTAAATGGGTAAGCAAAGGGAGCTTTTTCACAGTAGGGCTGATGTTCTGTATTACATGATGCATCTAAAGAATCAAGTGTTCTGAATTAAGTAGGATTATATCTGTAATTTTTCAGATCTTTATCTGTTCTTTTTTAGGTAATAACTTCCACATTTGGCCACATTATAATTTTAAAAATAAGCTTCTGCAGACAGAGCCAAACTACCGATGTGCCAAATGGCCATCCAAGATGAATGGTACATATACTTCAGATATATATATAGATATAGATATGTGTGTGTGTGTGTATATAATTCTTATCCATTTTAGGGCCTTTCTTCAAATTCTCATAGAACACATTCTGCTGTTTTTGGAAAAGTGAAACCAAGTCCTTTATTAAACACGTAGTTGTGTGCTGCAGGCAGCAGTCTCCAAAGATGTTACTGCTCTTTTTGCCAGGTAATTGTAGCAGAGAATTCGGTGCCTCCTGGGGCACTTCTGCCAGCGGTCTCCAGTCGTTTCCTGCCTCAAAGGGAAAAACAAGGAGCAGTAAATGATTTCTGGTTTTAATTAGGCTGACAACGATTCTGCCCTGAAGTGTGTTAGGAGAGACAGTCATTAAGTGTGGTGTCCCTGGAGGCATTTCCTGCCCTTTTCGGGCTTTGCTGGTGTGCAGCATCTCTTTTGGCTTTTTGTGGTGACTCTGCATCCCTTTCTGGCCTTTTGTGTTCAGGCTACAGCAATTCTCACATCTCTCCTGTTGGCAACTCGGCCTTACTTTGGCATTGCTTTTGTATTTATCTAGATGTTCCAGTTGAGAAAACAGGAATATTTTCAATCATCTAGTCCACATTATGTACAATAGAGTCCATTACGGAGGACACCTTATCTAGTTTGTGCTTCCATTGATCCAGGCTGGAGATCTAGTGTTCAGATAAAGATTAAGTTAAAAATCTAACAAGAATTGGGGCTCTTTATATTAGAAAGTGTAACAAAGGATAGTATGATTAGACTGGTGAATATATATGATGATTATTTCATGGAAGGGAATTTAATGCTTTTTAGTTGCTGAAGGTGGGAATGTGTGGGTGTAAGGGCAGTCCAATTTGAAATTTCAGATACTTCAGAGAACCTGATGAAAGAATCCCTTCTGAAAAACCTGTATGTTGGTGAAGTTGAGCAGTTCTTTTGGGAACCTTCTTTAAAAACAGCAAGAAAAGATGGAAGCAAATGGTCAGGCTCTAAGTTGGGAGGAGCATATTAGCAGGTTCTCTGCTGGGATCTACTCTGCTCAGTATAGTAACAGTGAATTGGAAGACAAGGTGAAGTAATTTAGACACAATCTTTCACGGTTGATAAATCTAAACACAGGACTCTGAGCAGAGTCTTGTAGTCATTAACTTGACAGTAAAAAAGTAGGTGAGGTTTTGTGCCCAGTACTGTGTAACAGGATGGGGTGAGGGGAACAAATCTCCTTCTGTGTGGTGTGTGAGGAGTTCTGTGCAGGATGAACTGTTGCCACCTGGAAAGAGATCCTGGAGACACTGTGCATCATATGATGAAAATGTCACTAATGAGTGACCCACAGGGTGAATGTGATGTTGTGAACTGAGACAGAGCAGGAACCTGGTGATGTTGGTGTGGCCAGCTTGTGTCTTGATTACTGCGTGCTCTTGTCCATACCTGCTCTCCGCTACCCCTTCTCCCCAGATGTTAGAATATGTAACTATTAAATTAAATAGATACTAAAAATTAATAGTTTGAATAGGAAGAAAAGTATGGCTTCTGCAGAAGGAAAGAATAAATAAACCAGGATCTGACCAATAGCCCACCTGCGTCTGTATCCAGTCCTCAACAGTAACAATTACTAGCGGGCTAAGGGACAGTGTGGGAACTGGGCAAGGTTAGAGAGAGAGTGAGCCCTTTATTTAACTGATTCCTCTGAAGCTTCATTTCATCTGGGTGATCCCCTAGCCTGTAATCATCTGGATTTCATACTTAACAGATGGATATGTGTTTAGTAACCCTTAATAGTTACTTTCCTAAAAGCTCTGGTCTTCTTCTATGGAGCTGTGTAAGCTTTTTGCATCCAGAGCACGTTGTGGCAGCTTACATATGTGTTATGTGACAAAACACCACTCTTGATTTGTTTTGGTTTAACTCTTCAGCCTGAAAAATAACTGCAGAGAATACTAAAAAAATGTCTGTGCATTCATAAATGGCACAGAAAATGTTGACTGTGGAAGGTTCTGTGTCAAAATCTGATGATGGAGGTGTTCCAGCAAAATACCAGGTGCCTTATTTAAAAAAAAATAAAAATCATACATCAAAAAAATCAGCCCGATAAATTATTTCACTGAGATTAAGTGAAAATCAAAAGTGTAAATGGGCTTGAAAAGGAATGAAATATATTCATAAAGAATCTACTGATATTTGTTGGACATGCAGTTCAGTTACATCCTTCAGCACAGGAAATGTAATAAAACAGAAAACAAAAGAGTACCAGGAAAGCTATCATAAAATTATCTGCTCATAAAAAAAGTTAAAATTTAATATGGTGCTTCCTCATATATTAAAATAAATACAAGATTTAGCTGTATGTTTTTTGAAACACCATAAGGTAACATAAGTGAATCTGTGACATGCACATTCTGTGATCTCTGACAGGAGAGGCAGGATAATGTGATATTTAGTAAAATGTCAGGTATTTCTGAAGAGCACTAAAGCTGCTGCAGGAGTTGCAGCAGGGATTACAGGTTTGTCTGGTCGTGTAAGGTGAATTTCATTTCCACTTCACCTCTGTGAATAAGATGAAAATAAAATATGGAAATACTGCTGCTAGAATTATTTGATATTCTGTTTGTCACATGTGTTTTCTATTACCAAGTAAATGCTTAAAATTGTTCCAGGAGACTGAAAACAAGCTTTTGTCAGACACAGTTTATAAAATAGTTTCAACCACTTAAAAAGGAAACAGCTTAAAATGGATTATTATAGGTAAGCCTAAAAACTGCCCTCTATAAAGATTAGACCATGTCAGAATTCCTGCTGTTGCTTGGTAGTGAAGTTAATTCTTTTCTCTTGAGCTGAATATGGGCATCTGTTCATATTTAGGTAACCTTTAGACCTAAAAGGAAGCTGTGCATGTTGTTTGCTGGTATCCTTATGGCTACTCACCAACTGTTCATTCAGAATTGGTCATCACAAACTCACTGTAAATGTAAAACCTTCCCTGGTGAAGAATGGATGCAGATCCTTTGCCTTCTCTCTCACTGCAGAAAGTAGAAATGGCCTCCTCATCTATGAGGAAGGAAAATATTCTGTTTAGAATTAAGTGCTTTATTAAGCCCAAGCTAAAAATGAGCTGTTAATTTAAACCTAGCACCAGTGCTTCAGCATAGCAAAGGAAGCAAATGCTGCCTCCTGACTAATTTTAGATTGACTTCATTAGACACAACTTCTGAAGAGTTCTGTTGGCACTGATCACATAACTGGTACAGTATCTGAAATAGGAGTTGTGTTTGAAAAATAGGAATTTTGCTAAAATTGCTAAAATTGCTGATAGGTATCATTGAAATGGCTTGCTTAAGGTGAGTTTTCTCTGACTTAGGGGAAATCTGCCCTTTCTGGTCTGCTTGCACTGTGTGAGGATTGATTCCTTTTAGAGATGGTGTATTTATATCATAAACATTTGGTGACTGACAGCAGTCTGCCCTGCCTTGTTTCTGTGAACAGCTGGACACTAATATCCCATGATATATCCCTGAAGTGTGGTTTGGCATGGGACAAGAGCTGCCTTTTGCCTCAGGTCCTTGCAAGGCTGTCAGTCTAAGCCTTGCTGTAAGTTGGCTTTCAGTGGGCTGGTTGTGGAACATGATTGCTGCTGAATCTGAGGGCAAGCAGTGAAGCATCAATACACCCTTCTGGCAGTCAGTGAGGTTAGTGTGACCCTTTGTTGGAAATCCTCACCTCCACCAAGGCATTGCTAACAAATGCATCACTGAAATAGTGTCCCGGTGGAGGTGTCTGTTAGCAACACTTTGCTATCTAAAAAAGATGGATTAAAAAAAAGTTTATTTTTTACTTTCCTCTTTTTTAACCTGAGAAGTTTATTGGAAAAGATACTGAGTTTTTAGGAAAACTAGTTATGGATACCTTGGATTCCTGAACCAGCTGGGAGTAGTTCATTTGCAGATTGACTTATCTGTCAGTGGCCTTAATCTATTTGACATCCATTGATCCAGTCTATTAAAGAAGGTCACTTTCTTGTTATTGCCTGAATTGGAGCTTAAGATCCCAAACTGCCCAACTTTGGCAAGGTCTTTCATTAGGTAAGGAAGTTTTCTCCCAGCTCAGAATGACACCACCAACCCCTGCCTTGTTTCTTCCAGGTTTTATCCTTCAGTAGCACCAGATGTTCTACAAGCTTATGTTTTCAGCAAACCTCCTGGGCCTGTTTATTGTCAGACTGTTGCACTGCAGTGTCAGAGAGGTCAGCAGTTGACCTATTTAAAAAAAAAAAAAGTTGATTTCAGAGGAAAATAAAATGCCTGAAGTGGCATGTGAAAGCAGTGTGCTTTTTTAATGTTTAATTCTGTGTGAGAGAGTGAGTGAATGAGGGGATGTTTTGTTGTTGGCACGTAGTGATAAGTTCTTGGAATTAAAAAAAATCAAACTGTGGGATTTAATTAATTTAGCAGGAGAACTTGCAGCGGCTTCTGCATGACAGTTTAAAACCACAGCATTTGGGTTTTTTATTTGGTTGGTTACTTTAAATTGAGTGCTGTTTAAATTCCCTTTGCCTGGGGAGGTTGTTTTCCTGAGGTGGGGATGCAGGGGGTCACCCCTCATCTGCTTGTTGTGAGGGGGTGTTGTGCTTCAGCACTAATATCTCTTTCAGAGCTCTGTGTGTGTCCTTCTAAAGGAGTTACCTAAGCTCTGTATCTTTCCTACTTTTTTTTTTTTGGTGTGTATGTGTCTCTAAATTGCCCTTCTTTTCCAAGTGTTGTTTATTATGTCCTGTAACTTCACAGTGAGGTCTGTGCAATCCTCCTCTACACTCCTTGCTGGTGTTTTATTAAGTGAAAGTGATCTCTTCAAAGACAATAATGTGACAGTTCTGTGATGATGTCAGGGTTTTGAAACGCTTCATGTTCTTTCTTGATGTTAAGGTCCTAATAAAGTGCCAAAAATGCCCAGGAAGGGAACTGATAATGTGTTGTGTGCATCACACAAAGGACTTGACCGTGAAAAACATTGCTTTCCTTTGAATGTTGATGTTTTGGGTTTATTGTCTGGGTGCAATTGAAAAAAATCATCTACCCCCTTTAAAAAAAAAAAATCTCTTTCCCCCCTCACCCCCCTCCTCAGCACTGTGTGTACTTGGGGTCACTTTTGATGTTCTGTTCATAGTTTGATTTTTCATCCTTTGCAAGCGTTGAATTTGCTTTCTCTTGGGAAAGTGAAAATACTGAAATAAGCAAACTTGGGCTGCAGTCTCAAGATAAGAAGGGACTTTGAGGGTCAGTGTTGTCCAATGACATTTAATACTTGACTAGATTGCTCCCAGAGCATAGGAGCTAAGTTTAGATACTGGGGCTGTGTTGAACATGCTGAGTTAAGCTTAGAGGGGGAAGAAAAGTATATGAAATCACACAGGATAACTCTTTGTGTTATTTATAACGCTCATGTTCTCAAGTATCTGCGAGTGTAAAATATATTTTAATCAAACTGTAATAAATCCTGGACTGAAAGGGAGGGTAACTTCATAGTATGTTCACTTTGGGCTAATTTTGAAGGATAATTTTGAAGATAGAGTTATTAAATGTTTTCATTAAGGAAATTATTTGAGCTTCATATTGGGATTGACTCCCATTTAAGTAGACATCAGCATACTTAAAAAATAAGAAACATGAAAAACGGATCGAAGAGGCTTTGTATAAGAAACAGTTTTATCAGATACTTTTTCTTGTTGTTATTCTCTATTTTGAAGCATTTGTTTGCTTTATTAGCTCTCTGTGCAAATTTTTATTTGTAAATTCCATTACAAAGCTCTTTTGACTGCAGTACTAATGTATAGAAACATAGACTCTATTATTAAGACATGTCCTGCTTGACATTGCTTTATTACAAAGGAACTTTTTGTGGAGAAAATGGTTGTCTCTCTTGCTTTAGCTGAGGTTGCTGCAGCATTAACATGGCCATGTGCTCCTAGAAAGTTCATAAGGCAAGGAAAAAAGCTTGGCACTTCCTGAGCTGAAGAGCTTGTGTTGGGATGAGGCCAAGCTAAACACCTCCAGGTTTATGATTTGTATCTCTCCTCAGCTGTTGGGGTTCCCTGGCATTTCTGCCATTGCTCAGGGGCTGCCTGCAGGCTCCATGGATCCCACTGTGGTGTGGAACAAATACATGGACAGCATCTGGGGAGAAATGAAATTCCAATTCTTTGACCATTTTAAGAGAAACTTTACTACATCTGCCTTGACAGGCAGTTCCTGTAGGTGAGGGATTCCTGTTTTCCATGAGAGGAAGTGTTGAGAAATGTGTGGGTGAATCCATGCATTTTTCCATTGCTGTTTAAATGTGTACTTCAATGTTAGATTTTAAAATATGTGTAAACCAACCAGCAAACCATAAATCCTTATTAATACTCACTGAAACTGTTGAAATGTGTATTTTTCTTGAAATCACACTCAAGCCTTGTTTGTTTCTTTGGGTTTTGTTTTAAAAAGTTCAGAAAAGTTTGCTTTTCAGAAAGTTCTACATCAAGTCCTGTATCAGATTTTTCTCTCCCTCTCCATACACCTACCTGTTTTTATAGGTATAAATAATAACCATAACGCTCTTGAGCTTGAATAACCCTCTTCTGTCTTAGTCCATCAGGGATGAGGTTGCCCTCTGTACTTAGCTGTCAGCTGCCTTGCTCCACTCCCTGCATGGTTCAGTGCTCCTGGCTGAATGCTCCTGCAGCCAGAACCCACATCCTGCTCTAGGAGTTGGTATTCAAGGAAAAAATGACAAGAAAGAGCCCTTTGAAGTTGACATGTGCAGGGCCCAGCAGGAGCTGCTGGTTAGAAGGAAAATATGAACTAGAAGTTGTATGTTTTAGTAGTTAGGGTAATTTATTATCCTTTGGTACACTTTAGTGGGATGTGCAGTAAATTGCCCAGTTGTGTGGCTTTTTTTCATTTAAGTTCAGCTACCTTGACACAGCTGCTAATTCTGCTTACTGGATCAGATTGGGGAGTTACAGGGTGATTTTGTGGCTGTTCCTGTGCAGGGTCAAAGTTGGGTGATTTTGGTTCTCCTGGATGAAGAGGAGCTGCTGAGATTCATTCAGTCACAGTAGAGGCAAATTCTGCTTCAGCTTTGTTCTACCACAGCCAGGGCAGCTCCACTTCTGATTTTTCCGTGAGTGCACAGTTGAGCACCCCTGGAAAAGCCCCTCCCTGGCCACTGGAGTAGTTTTAGCTATGGCAGCCAAGGTGACTCTCCTGTTGCTGCTCAGAGCAGTTTTATTGCTGTGATGAGGCACATAATGTGCCCATTGTGTCTCCATTGGGAAATGGAAAATCAGCCCAGGCTGGGGATCTGTCAGTTCCTGGGCACAGCCTCTCCTCTCCCTCTGCATCCCATCTGGAAGTTAAAGGTTTTCAGGTACACATGCTGCAAAAATTAACCCTTAATACTGGGTCATTTTCATGGCCAGCTGGATAAAGCACAAAGCCTGTGACAGATTTTTGGTGTGCAAAGCCTCTGATGCCCTTGAGTAATGTCTGGCTGGCAGCTGCTTCTGTGGATCCCTGGGCAGGATGAGGGGCTGGTTAGAGAAATCTATGCCATGGGGTTCTTGTCTCTTTGTCATTAAATATCATGTACTTACTAACATTTCTTTCAGACAGCAGCTAATGGAATTAGGGATATTTTATGTCATCTCTACATCAATAATGCAGTATGGGCCACATCAGGAATTGATTTTTTGGTGTGTGTTTGGGGAAGGAAGCAAAAGATAATTTAACTCTTGACAGTGAGGGATTTCTTTCTGTAACTCCAGTTTGATGTAGGTTCTGGTTGTGACCTTGAAGTCACATCTAGAAGCAAGGAGGCTAATTAGTGGAATTTTGTAATTACTTTGGATGACTCCCTAACTTACAACCATGCAAGAAAATCAATACCCCTGGAGCAAAGCAAGTTGTACTGCAAAGACAGGTTAGTGTGTAGGATTTTTCTGGTTGTATTGCTGGGCTGCATAGGTTGTAATATCAATGTTTTATTGTGTCTGCAAACTGGGTGTTGGTTGGTTGAGTTTGTTTGGTTTTGTTGGTTTGGTTTTTTTTTCTTTCTCCACGGGGTAGCCTGTGAGCAGAATTGTTAATTCTTGCGTGTGCTATTTCCACGCCTGTTCTCCTTCAGTCAGAGAAAATCAGCACTTCTATTTGCTAGTGCCAAGTTTGCTGTGTCCTTTGAGAGGATCAGTGGCATCCTCTAAGCTGTCTCCAAAAGGAGGAATAACTTGAGCTTGCCTGTGCCTTTGCAGATGGTGAGGGAACACTGTGACTTAGCAGAAATAATCCAAGGCAGGAGCATATCCAAAAGGAGATGGCAATTCCGTGGGGCAGTAGAGAGCATTGGCAGTGTTTGCCACTTCTAGATAAGCAAGGGATGGACTTTTACAAGCTGCAGGTTTGGTTGACAAAGCTTCCCCTGAAGGCTGACAGGAAGCTTTTAATTCAGCATTGAACACTGTAGAAGTCTGGGGTTTGTATGCATGAGCTGACATACACCTGCTTGGGTTTGTTTACCCTGCTTATGAAGTATTGAAAAAACAGTATTGATGTGTTTATTTCTGCAATTTGATTTTTTGGTTTTGCACATTGTAAGTATATATTCAAACATTTGTAGCAAATATGTATTTGGAGACATGATGTGCAAGAACTGATATTTTAAACATAGAATTGTTTATTCATTTGTTTGTGTTTTAAAGTGGAAAGGATTTCACATCAAGCTTTTGCTTATCTCTGTGGTACTGAAGACTTTCTGTTCAAGATGCAGCATTTCTGTGTAGCAAATATTCAAAAGTCTTATGGCTGTTACTGTTAATTCACTTTTAAATCAGTAATCTAATGGAGATTATTTGTTGATGGAAGGACAGCGTTTAGGTAGCATTTCCAGATTAATATCTTGCTTTTTTCTTCATTTTATGGAAAGAGTGATAAAGTACTGGAATTGTCTGCCAAGGAGGTGGTGGAGTCACTATCCCTGGATGTGTTTTAAAAAAGATTGGATGTGGCACTTGGTGCCAAGGTCTTGTTGAGGTTTTGGGGCATGGGTTGGACTCGGTGATTTGAAGATCTCTTCCAACCTAGTGATTCTGTGATTCTGTAAATACATTGAAACTCAACAACATGTAGGCACATGCTTGGCTGTCCTTGAGGACCTCCTGGTGCCTGGTCAAAATCTGTAGGAAGAGCCCAACCCACCTGTGGCAGGAGCTGGTGATGAGCACATCCTGCTGAGCCAGCTGATCCATCATTACCAATGGAGCTTAGGGATCCTGGCTCTCCTCTGGTACACCCTGCATTAAGGTAATAGACTGTGATTATAGACTGACTGAGCCAGTTTAAAAAAACAAAACAAAACCACAAGCTGTTTCCTGGCTTTTATCAAATATTCTTTTGCTGATGCTGACAGGAATGAGAGCAGGCAGGCTGTGAATACACTTAAGCCTCTTTTAAATTTGTCTGTGGCAATGCAGACTCCCATCCTTGCCCATTGACACACGGAGCAGACATGCTCCTTTCCTGCAGCCTTGCTGAGTTGACTGTCTCTGTCACCAGTCTGTGCTAGCAGCCCGTCATCTGATCATATTTTTATTCTGCTGGCAAATCTGCCCCATCGAGATCATAGATGGAAAATGTCAAGTTTTTGTTTCCTCTGACACTTCATCTTCCTGTAATGTATTAAATTTATGATAATTTACTTTTAATTTTTTGTATGCTGTTTAAGGTACATGGCAAAGAGACATGCACTCATGGCATTGGGATATCAGCCTTTGCAAGCACACAGGTTACTGGAACTCTGGAATAAGTGCCTGTTTATTGGTGGTTTACATGTACCAAAACATTAAAAATTATATATATTCTAGGATTATTTTTTGTCATTGCATATACAAGTAAAGACTTATATTCTAATGTGTTTTAAACACAGAGCAAAATCTTTGCAATTCACTTCTCCCTGCTTCCCATGGGCTGTCATTCTGTCTCCATCTTCCTTTGTGTAATTTCAGCTGAAGGGGGAAAAGGGGTGAGTCATCCATCAGCTTATTGTAAGACAGTGTAGACAGCTGTAAATATATCCTGTCTGGAGATTGGATTGCAGTAATCAGCACAAAATAACCATTGACATCACACAGGGTAACTCTGAGCTCATCTCACTCAAAAAAAGGGAGTGGGGGAAAGGGATTAATGGTGCTAAAATAGCAAAGGGCAATACTGCTTCTTGTGTACATCATGTGTGTCCCTGTGGTGTTTGTGGCCTCCACAAACTGCATGGGAACAATTCACTTGCACACTGTTGCTGTGGGCTAGTATCTTAATATGGCTTTCTTTTAAAAAATATTAATAATAAAAATCTAGACATGAGGGCACAGCAGTTTCTGTGCTTAGAGCTAAACTCGTGGCATGGGGAGCAGGTACATCATGGTACCCTTCTTAATTGTACACAGCTTGGGTTGAAATCCTGAATTTTGCTTGCAGAAATGTTTGAGGAGGATGTGGCTGAAATGGGATGTGTATTTATTTTTTATGAGCATGGCTTTTGTATGTGTGTGGTTCAAGACTTATGACTTGCATGTCTCCGCTTGAAGTCTGAAAGAAGTGGAAGTGAATGAAGTGAACCAGTTTCCCCTGCATATCTTGTGTTTGTTTATTTGGAGTGCTCAAAGCTACCAAGGCACTAAGGCAAAATAGCTGCTTCCAAAGGCAAATGAGAAACATGGCCAAGAGCTAGGAATAGCATGAGGTTTGACATTATTTTCTGTCTGGCTGAAACAACAGCCAGAGAGACAACAAATATCCAGTAGAGATTGAGGGAGAGATTACACTCTCTAACATTGCTATGGCCAGCTGCTAGTTCCTTCAGGAATAGCATTTTAGCAGTATGGGTCTTTATTTAATCCCCTTTTTCTTTCTGGAGTTATTAGACTGATTAGAATCACTCTATAATAACCCTGTCCAAACCAGCAGTTGCAATTGATAAGTTTTATTTAACCCAATATTATGAGTTTCATAATCTGTTGAATATGTGCACAGTGTAAATTAGGGATTTTGCATTCATTTGAAAAAGGCTAATTTGTATTGCCTCATGCAAATCAACTCTTTATCACAAAGCTCCAGGGAGCATGTGTGTACTTTGTTTTCATGCCCTTCTCAGATGGATCTGTAGGTTGGAAGCTTCCACAGTACAGACCAGAAGAAGCAGGTCTCTGCCTGGCATATGGAAATGAGATGTAAGAAATCATTCAAACAGTAATGCCTAGATTTGCTGTTTTGAAATGGAAATTGGTTGCAAAACAAAAATGTTGCTTTTGTACGGGTTCTGATAGTCTTGCTAGTGCTGCTACAGGAGGCAGGAATGAAGTGAAAGATATTTTAATAACTAAAGCACCAAATCCTCTTTTTTTCATTTCACCCTAGCTGTATATAGTTCATATTCAAAGAGTTGTTGCTTCTGTTGGAAACTTCTCAGATTAACATAAAGTCTGTAATTCTGTTAAACAAATGTTTGAAATGTTCACATCAAACATAGGTGAGTAGGATCTACATAGATAGATCTGGAAGCAGGGAGCCTGAAAATCCAGCTTGGCTTGTGGCTCCCCAGGCTCCTGTGCCTTCAGGAGGCCCCAGATTTGGTGTACAAGTACTGGCAGTCCTGGGCCCCACACACTGTGTGTGGCTCAAAACCAGCAGGAATGGAGCTCCTAGATTGGGGTTTAAGATGCTTAATCCTGGAAATTGTGTCTCTGTGGAAACTTGTATGAGTTAATCAGTGGTATTACATTGTTTGGCTCTTGTTTTTCTTCTCCTTGTTTTCCCCCAAGTTTTTAGAACCTAATATTATTAATTGTAATTTTAGTTTTTCTGGTGTCTTCCTCCTTGAAGCAGCAGCAGGTCTGCTGTCCCTGCTGTTGCTGGGCACAGAGTGCAGGTGACAGTGCTGCTAATGAAGAGCAGGACTTGAGCCAGCCAGAGCAGCAG
This sequence comes from Camarhynchus parvulus, assembly GCF_901933205.1. Lineage (NCBI taxonomy): Eukaryota > Metazoa > Chordata > Aves > Passeriformes > Thraupidae > Camarhynchus > Camarhynchus parvulus. Next base: position 18,448,487 of record NC_044579.1, read on the forward strand.
CCCTGTCTCATTCATACAGTACAAATAATGAAAAGTTTCCTCTTCTGATTCAGAACTACTTGTCATGCATTAAAAACTTCAAAAGAAGAGGAGGATGGTGACTGTGTGTGGTCTGAGGAAAGAGATTCACCAGTTTAATACTGAAAGATGTGCCTTAACTGCTGAATCATCCTCTTGGGGATCCTTTGAACTTTGGCTGGAAAGTGAACATACTGTTTTTGTGCAGTATAGCATAAATGTGGTGCCTTCCTCTAAGGACTTGGTATTTAATGTGAAATTTGTTATTTGCATTTAAAAATGTATTCAGAAGTTTGTACATAAGCAGCTCAGGTTAATTGTTGGAATTAGCATGGGCAAAATGCATGGTCTTTCCCAGAGGTAATTCTGGATGAGCACTTTAGGGTTTATTCCTTGTGCAGCTACCTCATCTTTTTCAGATGACTTGAAAGTCTGCCAGCATCTCTGCTGATTCAGAACAGGCTGATAGTGTTCTCTGCAGAGCTGGCTGTGTCTTTAGGGGCTGACCTGAATGAATTAACACAATGTTTATGGGGACAGTCTGGGAAACCAGGGCAGAATCAGTTTTAGAGAGCCTCTCTTCTCATGTAAAATCAAGCAATCCAAAATAGTAGCATATTTCATATAGGTGTAATTAGGAAATTTCAGTGGGGTGTCTGGAGAGCACTGTGCTAAGGAAGGTCATAACTGGGTGGAGATCAGGAGCTTGTGTTTCTGTGTGTTTTCTAGGAATTTGTACAGCAGTTCAACCTGCTGGCACAAGTGGTGTGGTGTTACCTGCTTCTTATGGCTGTTGGAATTGGTATCACAGGAAGTGGTGTTCCTGTATCAATGTCTTGTTTTAATTTGGAAAAAATCTTGAATGCTACATATTATTGAAGATAATGGAGAATATGCAGAAAGTTGTTATATACAATTGTATGCAATATAGAACATGAAATTCTCTTTTATTCTTTTTTTTTTCCTTTTCTGTGATGAAGTGGTTGTTTTACTGTATTATGGTCTACTTTCTGCTTTAAAAACCTGGGGATGAGTTGTTGCCAAAAGCACAGGAAAATTTCTGTGCCTTTGCTTCCTAGTGGTGTAATGCAAGAGGAAACCCTGCACTCCCTGCTGTCAGTACGGTTTGCAGCAAGTGCTATGGGCTTGCTTCACTACCTCTTCATCCTTGTGGGCATCTTGCCCTTTTTCTTACTGTTTCCAACCCCTCAACCTTTTGGTTTCAGCTGATGTGCTCTAGCTTTGAGTATTTGGAATTGTGTTTGTATCCTGGCTCTCCAGGTGCGTTGCTATAATCAAGGGCAACTTTTACCCTTTTGTTAACCAAGGAAACAAGATCAGAAACATGTAATTGTATCACTCTGCACTTTATAAAAGAGAAATTATCAGATTAGGATTTACAGGATGGTTTTTTGAAACATATTTCCTTCCACTTTATTTCTCCTTTATTAGAAATCTGAAAATTATACTCTTGCAGGAAGTTTGAGCTCAGAAGTAAAGTCAGTGAATGCAGGAGCTAAAGAAGCAGGAGCAGCCTGAGTGGAGAAGCCATGAGGCTCCCAGGCACAGTGGTGTTCCTGGAGTCTGTTTCTACCCTGGCTAGTTGTCATCCAAAGTGATGGAAACCCATCGGCATATTGCTGCAGACTGTTGGATTTTTTTTCTTAGAATCTTTGAATAAGAGTATGAGGAGAAGAAATCCAATCCAGGCCTCATGTGTGTCTGTGAATAATGATCTCAGCAAGAGTGTCAGGGAATAAATCTGTTTTTCATGAATGAGCACCTGTTGCTCTCCATGGAAGTGCTAATCTGGAGCAGCTGCTGCTCAGGACCAGTGGTATGAGCTCTTGGCCCTGCTTTAGCACAGGGTGTTTCAGCCCCATGTGTGGACTCACTGATCTGCTTTGGTAAACACAGGCAGCCCTTGCATCACGAGGGCTGACAGATGGAAAGTCACAGAAGGCTCCTTGTTGGAGCCCCACATAAGTTCCTTTGCCCACTGGAGGAGGTGTCACTGCAGGGCTCAGTCACCCTCCACACTGCCCTAGGCACTGCCTGCTCCTGTCTTTCCAGCCTCCCTGGAGCACAGAAACCCCCCCAGTGTTCTAAAGTGAATAAATGGGTATGTTTCTGTTTCTTGAACCTCATCTTCAGAATGTTAGAGCATAGAAAATTGCTGAACTGTGGTTGTGCTGCTTCTCTTGTGTGCTGAACTGGCACTGATGGAGACAGGACCCCAGAAGGCTGTGATTTAACAGGAGCTCAGAAGCCTGGTGGCACTGATGAGCCCTTTAAAACCTATTTTTAGACTGGGAATACTGAAGACTGACAGTGTAGTCTTTTGGGATCAGTCTTTTCCCATCTTTCTCTGTAATGCCAGCTCAATGGCTGTTTTGTGTGCAGAATGTTTGCATAAAATGAGGGGAAAAAACCAAACTCGCAACATTTTAAGCTCTTGTATACTCTAATGCAAGCACAGAGATTTCAGTGTAATTACAGGGCCTTTCTTCTGAAACAAGTAGTTTTTCTCCTGCATCTTTCTTTCTTTCTTCCCTTTAAAGTGCCTGCAGATGACGTTGTGAAGATGCAATTGCCCTTATAAAGGCTGTGCAACTTCTTGGTAATGTCATTTATGTAGACCCAGGTGGCTTCTGCATTTCAGTGATTTCATTTGAAAGAATTGGACTGATAAAGCCTCAGGTCAGATCCACCATTCCTATACCTGTGCAGAGCTCTGAAATTGTGTGGCTTATGTAAGCAGACATGAGTATTTACAAGCAGAAAATCAGAGGATGCTGCTTCATTAACCAGTGCTTCTTATAACTTGCCTTTTGTAGAAAGTACCATGTTCATGTGTGTGTGTGCAGATGCTCAGAGAACAAGTACAAGTGTATGCACATGCACACCCTCTCAGCATTGTATCGTAAAATTTTAGTTGCAGCACCAGGCAAGCAGTTATCCTGAGCACTCTCAGAAGAAACTCTTGGCTCCCAGAAAAGTCTTTCCAGCCCCAGTGCAGCTCCCATGGAAGCAGTGCTTATTAGTAAGAACTGTGGCTTTCTCAGTTATCTAAAAGTCACAAAGCATGTCATAATTATCTGAAAGATGACATTAAAAATTCCTTTCCCATTTTCCTTCTCTCCTTACTATATCTACTTTTCTTTTTCATCTCTTTTGGGGCGTGTCTGTGTATTTAAAATTGTTGAGGTGCAGAAATTTGTGGGGGTTTTTTTTCAATCAATCAGGATACTCCTTTAATGCATTAGAAATCACCATTTTAATCTACATCTGTTGCAGTGTTTTCTGGAAGCTGGGAGGAGGAAAAGACAAGTGGAACAGCAGCTGTCTCTTAGCTGTGTTAGATGGCTGCAACCGAAAGCACACAGCTAGCTCTTGAGTTGGCCAGACATTTATTCATGCTTCAACTTCTTTCTGTTAAAATACAAAAGACTTTTTTTTTAAAAAAGGCCTTTTTGTTCTGGCTTTTGCTGTTGTTCAGGTATCATTTGTCAAGCTCAAGCAGGTGTGGTGAATCCATTGGCAGAGGTTTATCCAAGCCTGCAGTGCAGCACCAGCAGCACTCTGAGCCCTGGGCCCAGGCCAGGTGCTTGGCCAAGCCACATCAGTTGATAAATGTTGATAACCCAGTGGGCAGTGGGGCAGCTTTCCACATTTGTCAAGGTATTAAATATGTTTATGGCAAAAAAGTGTAATTACAGTATTTTTAGGCGTCCAGTACATGCTACCAGCTGTATTAATTTTCTTTCCCCATCACTGCAGGTTTTCCATCATTCCTCCTGATGAATTCAGTGTTTCCTTGACTCAGGCTATAATATTTGTTAGTTTTTCAAAACCTTTATCACAGTATCATGAGCCCCAGTGATTGAGACAATACACTTTGGAATGTGCACAGACAGATAATTGTAAGCAATGCTGAGTTTATATCAGCAGACAATAAAATCAGATTCCTGGTTGAGGCAGTGGAGAACCCCTTACACAGAGCACAACTTCTCAGGAGCCATCTGTGTGTCCTGTGCTCCCAGCCTGGGAACGCCTGGCCTTGACAGCGAGGGCATCTCTTGATGGACACAGCAAGACAAATTATTGGATGCGTTTCCTGAGCCTGAGAAGTGATAGAAAGATGAGGCCACATTTCATAGAGCTTTTTTTAGGTCATTTTTGGCTGTCTGCCTGCCGAGGATAAGCCTTTGTCAGTCAGCACTGCTGCCATGAGGTGCAGTGATGTTCTGCTGACTGCAATAGCAGCTGATCAGGCCCTGTCATGTTTGTAACAGCTGAAGCTCCTTTTTCCACCTCATTCCCACTCTGGCAGCATCTGGTGAGCATCTGCATGCTCTGTGTTGGAGCCACAACAATGAGACTTCTGTTACATGGAGTATTTTGGGAGACGAGGAGGCTGTGTGAAAATGATCCGGGGGGCAGCTCATCCCAGTGTGTTTCCCATCACCCTTGGGTTGGTGCTGCTGATGCAGTGATCTGTTCCCTGGTAAGGAAACTTGAGCAACTTTGTCACAACAAAAGTTAAACCTTGTAGAGGAAATCATTCTCTGGAGCTGTTTGTGGCCTCCTTAATGAGTGGGAGCTGGGATTTGGGTGAGCTACAGAAGTGGGGCTCATGAAGTGGAACTTTTACTGCCTTTCATCTCTCATAGCTTTGATTCAACAATGGCTTTTGCATTCAGTTATTTTATTTGGTCTCCTGTTGCAGTCAGGTTTGGAGACACATGTTGGTTAAATTATTTAGTAGTAATAGATCTGAGGCACTCACATAGAAGTTTACAGGAATATTAAAGAAGTCAAATGCTATTTCAGGTGGGAAATAATATTTGAGTAGATGATTCATAATAACACGAGCCCCTAAAATGTTCTCAGAATTGAGGGAGGGAAGGCAGTTTGTATAAATAAACTCTAAATGTCAAGTTTATTGCTTTTGTTGTTAATATTTATATATTATTGATAATAATGTGTACCATAATGCAACCAAGTTACTTTTTTCCCATTAAGCAAAAGAGTTCAGTGTCTGATCACAAAGCAGAACCCAAAGGAAACCTTTACAAGTCTGTATTAATGTTTGCTCTCATCCTCTTCCTTAATAACAGAAATGGCTCAAAGCTGTTCAGGTGGGCAAGTTGGGGGTGGTTTTTTTGTTGTTGGTTTTCCCAGATCTTTCAGTAGAAATACTTTAAGATTGAGAGTGAGGACTCCTGTCCCTGGATTGCCAGAGGGCCTTTCTGCTGCCCCCCATCCTCTCAGTGTGCTCATACTCACTACAGGAGTCTGTGCCCACCCAAGTTCTTCCTAGTCCAGTGCTTAAGTTACAGATTTCTTTTTTCATACACATCAAAACTTACTTTCATTCAGCTTTTAAGCAGTCAGTTAGAATTCTACGATAAATATTTTTAACAAAGTCAGAACCAGACCAGACAAATATTGGTTTCACAGTGAAGGGTGAGCAATCCTTCCAAAAGTTAAGAAGGTATGACTGGTGATAAACCTGCTTAATGCTTTCATTCCCCATTTACTGAATGTGTGTAGATGTTGTGTTTTTGAAAGGGGAGGGACTGGGCACTGCTCTGTTTGATGCCGGGGTTGCCCCAGGCAGCCTGCAGGAGCCAGGAGAGCCAGGAGTGCCGGCTCCTTCCTCGAAAGCAGCCCCGGCAGCGCTGCCAGGGCTGGGGCTGACCGGACACAGCCCTGGGGTGACCTCGAGCTCAGCAGGATTCAGTGGCTGCCAGAAGGAGCAGGAAGCTGAGACATGGCCAGGGTCTGGGTCTCTGAGGCAATGGAAGAAACATCTTCTCTATGGATGTGCTGGAGGAATTCCTTCCAGCCACGAAAAGGGCCCAGTGGGTGAGCAAAAGGCAAGCCCGATGACAGTACCTCAGTGCCAAACCATGGCAGGAGGCTTCTTTGCAAACCTTCTCACTTGGTTTCTATTACCTATGGGAGACAAATTTCATTATTTAACATTTTCTTATTCTAGTTTGTTCTGATGAAATGAGGCTTTGAAAATGGGTGTCTCTCAGATGATTACTTTAGGGTAAAGGTTTCAGATGATCTTTCCCAAAATATTTGCAGACTTCCACATCCTTTTCTATTGCTCTCCAAATATTAAGGAGCAAGAAAATTCTTTAAGCTCTCATTTCTGTGAGTAGAATAACTCACTAAATAATAGGCCAGAGAGAATGTATTTGCTCTAAATACTTGAGATCTGCAGAACTGGCGTGTGCATGTGCTGAAGCAGCTGGATTCAGCTGGTTATGGTGAATATTACACAAGATGCAGCAAGGAGGGTGTTTGACTGGGGTGACACTTGCTAATGAGTTTATAGTGGAGCTTTGTCATGGGATTTAATGTCTGTATGCTCTGGAGAGGAGGGTGGGATTTGAGAAAGGAAAGTAGGCTGCATGGAGCAATGGAAAGGTGTGTGGTGGTGCTGTAATGAAGTAGTAATTAATCACTCTGGTGACTTGCAAAGAGAGCGTGTGGGGGGGAAACTCTTGGCTGAAATAATTTGACAGATAAATCACCATACATCTACAAAGTAATAGCAAAAGTTTACTTGAAAACTACTTACTTTTATAAATTCAGCTAAGCTTTGATTATGGGAGATCCGTTTGGAGCAGTCAAGCACATTGCCCTTCTCTGTCCACATCTCTGGGCTGTGTGAGGCTGGGAGTACTCTCTCCTCATTTGCCCTGCCTGCAGAGGAGCTGTCAGCAGCAAAGAAGAGGATTCAGTGGGGGAAAGTAAGCTAAATCTCTTGTAAACAGTGAAACTACCAATGCCTCTGTCTGTCATCGGCTGCTGGAGTTTGGAGATGGGTGGGGTAGCAGGAGCTGGTGCTGGTGCCTGTGTTGGGGTGGCTGTGCTGGCAGGGACAGTGGGGTGCCTGTGTTGGGGTGCCTGTGTTGGCAGGGACAGTGTGCAGGGCTGAAGCTGGGGGCAGCTCATAGCACCCAGGCAGTCTTTGGAGCAGGGGAAGAAGGAAGCTGGTTAGGGATAGAAAAATAAACAAGCAAAGAGGTTTGAAGCATTAAATATTTCCCTCACAGTAGGGGATTGAGCTCATAGTTTTTGCTTGTAGAGGAATCAAAAAAAACAGCTTGGAGTTTATTTGCAGAGCACAGTTAGTACCTTGACTGACTTACAAAACTGAATGCAAAACTGAAGCCTCTTCACTGGCAGCAGGATGCCCAGCTTGGTGGTTCTCATGTGGGATCAGGCCATGGGGGAGGGTAGGAGGTGGCAGGTTATGTCCTATTGCAGCTTCAGTGTGTGGAGTTGAGAACCAGCTCCTTTCCAGTGCTCTTCATTGCTGGACACAGCTCCATGTGCAATTGTACTTCTGATTCAGGATCTTTGATGTCACACACCCACCACGGGCCAGAGCAGCAGCACCTCAGATATAGCCAGAATGGACAAGGATGAGCCTAAGGCTGCACAGAAAAGGAGATTTAGACAGTGGAGGAGGGGAATGCATAGCCAAAGCAGAAAATGGGGGAAGGAGGAAAGAATCAATAGTTCATTAGACTTATAGAGTAGAAGAAGGAGAAAAGGGATCGATAGTTCATCTGCTCTGGAGACCCTGCTTGTGAGATGTGGGTGGTTAAGGACATTATGCACCAGCTCATATCTGCGTATGGGAAAGAATGAAGAAGTAGAAATTAAGGGTATCCAAATTGTAAAGCTTGGTTTAAGGGAGCAGACCCCCTTCAAAAGAGTTTGTTGTCAAATATGAAATAATTCTTTGAAGTTCTTCAGCCTTCCTTCACCAACACTGTCTGTGGCATGAACATCATTGCTCACAATTATGCAGTTTTCAATTAGGATTTCAGTGAATGTGAGTTTTAGCTACAGGATTTGGTGTTGTGGTTTTAATAGTTTACAGCCCAAGTAAAAAGTAAATACTGTATTGTAACAGATTGCAGACATGGATGTGAAATTTTCTACAAAATTAGCTCACTTATTTAACACAAATGGACTAGCAGTAATGCAGTCATGCAGTTTCCATGATTATACCATAAAGAAATAATAGCTACTGTACTATGAGGGTGTATTTTTAGAAAGAAGGTTCCAAACATGCAATGTTAGTTTGGACTGGCACTTCACAGTGAATGTAAATAGCTTAAGTGTAAAGGGCTGCTTTTAGTACAGAGTAGCTATTTTTTGTGAGTTTATTAATGTAAAGGATTGTGTATTGGTCAGCATTAAATGCTGATGATCTCATTAGGGCCCAAGAAAGCCTGGCTTAAATATTTCTTCATGTTTCCTTGCTGTGCCTGAGGGAGAACAGCCAAGTTCTGTGAGCTCTGCAGCAGAAGTTCCTGCATTGTCTGTGAGAAGCAGAAGCAATCCCTTTGTCTCCTTGTGGCTCTGTAGGAGATGCAGCAGTTAACTCTCTTTTGCTTTCAGATAAAATAATGCAGATTGCCTTTTTAATGGCTACAAATCATGGGAGCTTCAGAGTTCAAGTTCCCTGTAGCCCTCTTAGCTTAGTGTACTCTGTCCATGCATGAATAATGCAGGACCTCATGGCTTTAGTAAGATACAGTTAATTCTCTTGGCCTTTAAGGTTTTTTCCTCCCCATTATTACTGAGCTGCCATCCTGTTGGAAGGGGATGAATTAACCACAAACATTCAAGACTACTAAAGCTGGTGAATGTAGGAGACAATAACATTATATGGGTAAAGCAGCTCCAGAGTTCAAATTCTTCAGCAGGGATTTGTCTCTCTGGATTTACTAACATCTGTCTTGTGCTGTGGACACAGTTGGTGTGCCAATATTCAGCCAGTGTTGTGTGTAAAGCGTTATTGGATGCAGTGAAAGCCCCTGGGCATTACTGTGTGGGCGAGGTGGGCAGGGCAGAGCAGGGAGCTGCCCACACCAGGCAGGAGCTGCAGCTGGTCCCACCTGTTCTGCTGGCCTTGCCAGTGAGCATGGCACTGAGGTGCTGGCAGGGTGCCCTTTGCAGTCCTTTCTCTATGTTTGATACCATATCTGAAGGTCAGGCAGCTGTTGGAACACAGATGTACCCTTCCTAGGATGGCTGGAGAAGAGAAACCTGCCTTTCTGTATTTGTTTATCCATACAGAATATCCTTTTGAAAGTCTTACTTAAAGCTTTAATCTTTTTCTCCTGTTTACCCAGCACAGCTGCAGGGTGAATTTTGGCGTGGTCTGTTCATTTTAGTGACATGTTCTCTCCATGTTGAGTAGGTAAGGCAAAACTTGAAAAGGCAGGGATTGACAAAGCACCTGCTAAAACAGACTGCATTTATAATCTGTAATTCAAACGTTTCCTTTAAAAGGAAATACTTTGGTTGGCAGGCTGTGAAGTGTGTGATGATAGCTGAGTAAGCCTCAGGCTGTCTGGTTAACAGGAGGTAGAACCAGGTCGTGACACATTGTGCTTTTTCTCAAGGCACAATTTTTCATCTGGTTAACTTGATGTGCTGATCCCAGTAAAGAATAGCTGAACCCTAACAAAATTATTTTTGATTCATGGCAAACTGTAGCTGGACTGGCAAATCAGGAACATTTAAAGCCTTTTGTGGTATCTAGTGACATTTATATAGTCCTAAGCAGTTGACAATAGGTGAGATTTATTGGCATAATATACTAACAGCTCAGTGCTGTCTTATTTCTTATTCATTCTAAAATGAGAAAGGGAGACCACTTACATCGTTTCACAATACATGAGAAACATTTTAGAAAACAATAGGTGATGGTAAAAGTAACTTAGGCTGACAACACTGTGTTATTTTCCTTTCTTAAGAGATATTTATTCTAAAGAAAAGTGGTATTGTAAGATAAGATTTTAAATCCACAGGGTCTGCATGTTATATGCAGTATTTATCAGGTTTAAGTTTTTGCATGTTCTAACAATTGTTTAATTGGTGCATAAATTACTTACATGTCTTGTTCTCCCTGACAGTGTTTCAATGAATTTTGTAGAGGCTAATTACTGTCGTCCCCAGTAGAGTTGTTCTTTTACATCAGCAATCATTCATAACTTACTAGGTGCCTGCAGCTACAAATCAGTCATTTAAGCAACCCTGGGAAGTGTTTCACATTATCCAGCCCATCTGGTAATGGAAGAAGCTAATAGTTCTAACCATATTATCAAGTTGAAACCCGGCCATTTCAGAAGCACTGTAATTAGCAGTTCCCTCAGTCAGTGACACAACTCTGAACGTGCACATGTGCCACTGTGTGCAGAGAGGACAGGGGCTTTTCCCTCTTTTTTGTCTGCCTAAAACACCTCCAGGAGGACAGAAGAGCTAGTTGGAGCTCTGATGTGAAGACAGGTAGTACATACAAAAATTAAACTAAATTAATTTAGTTGAATACTAATTTAAACTAAAGGCTACAGCTTTGTTCAACCAACCAGGCAATTTCTGAGGAAAAACAGTTTTATACCTGAGACCACCTTCCTTGAACTATCCCTCTGCCTAGAACAGGGCAGTGACAAGCTTTAATTTTGGCAGCAGTCCCTCATCCATCAGCTTAAGAGTCAGTGGGGCTGACTTCCAGGAGCAGGAGTCAGATGTGGCCAGCAAGGAGAGCCACCTGTCCTGTGAGCCTGTGTCACCTGTCCTGTGAGCCTGTGTCCCCTGCCCTGCCCCTGCTCTGGCGCTCCAGCCAGAGCGTGCTTGGGAGCTACCAACCAGCACAAACTCCATGTGCAGCCTGCTTGAAAGGCACATTTTGCATTGCTCCATGGTAATAGTGGGTATATTTTGTAGCAGAAGTCAATTAAAAAAAATAAAACTAAAAAATTAATGAAAAAGGTAGGTTTTATTGGATTCGTCAGCCATTTATTCAAAACCAGTTTATTTTAAATGGCCCTTGAATGGAAGGCAACTAGGAGTTTATTGCAAAAATGCAAAGTGACTTTCCTGTAGGTCCTGTAGGAAACAATATTTCTCTTTAGATTATAGCTGTATATTCAGTGTTTCATTTTCCAGTGCCTGTTGGAGTAATAACAGGATAGAAAATAAAATTTTTTACTTATCCCTTTTCCAATTCCCAGTTTATTTTTAGGTGTTGGAACTGACCTTTTGCTACTCTAATACTTGTTACAAGGGAAAGAAACTCAGCATGTTCTAAGATGAGGCTCAATCAGGTATTGAAAGTGTGTGCTGCATTACTTACAGTAGCAACACAGTAAACTCAATGACCCTTTCACTTTTTTTTTTTCCAAGGCTTTTGTGCATCTGTCTGAAGATTTTGTTTTTCTGGGCTGAACAGTTCTAGCATCTTTTTTGTCTCCACACCTCCATTCCTATTCTAGAAGTACCAAATTATAAAACTCCAATAGTCTAGCTCAGGAGGTTATTTCACAGCTCATTTCTGGTATTCATTTTGGACCACTTTTGTGGTCCAAAACTTGTAGTATTTCCTGAGCAGTTGTTTTTCATGCTGAAGAGCTGCCACATCCAATGTTTTTCTGTCCCATCATCTCCTCATTACTGCTTTCATTTTAACATGTTCTGTGGTGTGAGTCCTTTTAATCTCCCCTCTCAAGCTAAATTTAGTCAACCTTAGATCAGACTTAAATGTTGTAATATTGCATACAAGTGTCAGAACATTAGAACTGTACTCATGTAATGCAGTCATATCCCATATACAGTTTAATGGTTCTGCACCAGGAAAGTGGATTAGGGAAGTTGAAGGCTGTTTTTTCCTTGCTATGAAGTGGAAGGAGCTGGTGACATGGCTGGGCTTTGCCTTGGAGTCACGCTCCATAATTCACCTCTGGGAGACACTTTGTGTGTCCATCCCCTTGGCATGTTTTGCTGCCCTGTCTCAGAGCAAGCCATCTGTTATGCTCTCAGTGTATTTCACAGTCCCTGTTATTCAAATATGCTGAAAGCTGCTTAAGGAAGAGATTTTTTTTCCAGACTCATAAGTCTGTGTGGAATGAGTGATGTCTAGCTTTGCTCTTCAAGACGGAATGGTTTAATAATGGAATTAGGCCAGGCACATCCAAACCCAGAGTGCTTCAATGTCATTCCTGCCTGCCTGAACAGCCACTGTGATTCTTTCCAGCTTGTCATGATAAACCAGAATAAGAAGACAGTATTAATCTTCTGAAAAATGAATTTGACAGGCGCTTTTACTACTAAATTAGTTTCTGAAAGTGAACTATTCTTTGCAGAGTGTTTTGGTGCCTTCCCCAAAGCTTTCTTGAACCCTTGCATTATTTGTTCTGTTTCAGAACAAATTATTATTTCCATAATAAGGGCTGGTTAAACTTTCTCTCTCTATGGCTGTTAGTCTGTGCAACATATAATTAATGTAGAAAAAGCAATGTATCATTTGGTTATGCAGATGGACCACACTATTTTAAAGAGTCTAGTAAAGCTTGATGGTTTACCGCTTAGAAACATTCTTAAATGTTCAGAGTCCGTGGTATTTCCCCAGAGTGATTTATAATAGAGCAAGAAATGGAAAGCTTAAGAAAAAGGAGGAGGGTTTGGATGGGAACACTTAAAATTTCTTGGCAGATGTTTACTGCTAAGGAAGCTTAGGGGTTTTTTCTCTTTCCTTCCAGGAGTGAGAGATTTCAAGGAGGAAATGGCAGATCTGGGCTCCTGAGAGTGTTTTCTGGAGGCAGGCTCAGGGAGCAGCCTCATTTATGTCACAGACCACATCCCTGGGAAAATGTAGCCTGGGCTTCTCACCTGGAGGCTGCCTGGGGCTGCTGGGAAGGAGCTGAGCAGGGTGGCTGGCACTGCTGCCAGGCTGGGGCTCCCTGCACTGCCCACAGTTCATAGAGGAGCTGTAAGAAATGGCCTTTTTCTCCTTGGAGAAAACGGAGTCACAGAGGTGCAACTAGAAATTTAAATTGCTGTTCCTGAAACCCAGGGGTGAAAACCTGCATAGGATTGAAACTGTTCTGGCATTGCATGAGCAGTGCTATTTTGCCCTTATCAGATACACTTCAGGGTTGTGCAGTGATGTTTGAAGTTCTCACAAATGGTAGATGCAGAGGGTCATGCTGTTTATTACATTGAAAAAACAAACGTATTTACAGCACTGTGGGGTAATAATAATTTTTAAAATTTCAGATAACAGTTCTTACTTTTACATTCTTCTGAGCTTCCCAAAAACGTGGCTGAGTGCTCCCAGTTGGCAGTTGTAGTGAGGCTCTGCAGGGTTAAGACCATACCCCATGTTTGATCTGCAGAGCACAGCTTGCACAGAGGAATCCTCAAAAGAGCTGGAGGCTCCAGAGAGCTGCTGCTTTGCTTACTTTTTGCTTTCTTTGTCATTCTTTCAACTCCCCTGCTTCATGGGCTCTAGATTACTTTGTGCATGCACATATAATTAGTTTCACTGTCAAATTTAATTACTAAGGTTTTAGTAATGGGTTGGAAATTCATTATGGACGTGTTCCATCCAATGGCAATGGGCATAGCTGTATATTAGCAGTGTATTTGTTGTAATACTGTGTGTCTAAAGGGCCATGGTGCCCAGGAGGTGTGCTTTGGGGAAACAGGAAAGCCAGAGCATGGCAGGTGTCATCATGGCTACCTGTCAGCCAAAAATAATTTTGGGGTTGACCTGTCTACGTGGTGAAGTTGGCCTTCATTTTCTCTGAACTGCAGCATTGGCCTGGATAGGCAGTGGAAAAACAAATGCCAAACTCCTGCAGTGGGTTTTCAGGAAGGAAACATGCAGTAGCTATTTAGAACAGCACTGAAATGTCTGTAGGGAGCCATCAGCACCTGAGGGGTCACCAGGCACTGGGACCTTTGGGAAGACAGAAATTCATGTAGGCTTGCTCTGAAGTACTTTTTCTCTAAATATTCTGTTGCTACTGATCAATCTCCTCCCATTCCTCTCCTTTCCCCCTCTGGTGCGCTTGTCCTAAAAGGAACCACAAGTCCTGGGCATGGTTGGAATTCTGGTGGGGAGTGGCACAGTTTAACTCGGGGAGGAACTGTATCCCTGCTGCCAGGAGCGTGGCAACCAGCTGGATCTTTCATCAAAACTGGGTAAAGCCCATAAGGAAAAATGTACGTAAAATTAATTGAGCTTTGCATACTTGGGGAATAATCATTGGAAGCAAGGATTCAATCCTGCTGTGACTACTGAGCAACAGTTGAAGAGGAACAGACAGGTTTGGAACCAGCAAAATTTTGAGAGCTTTTCTGTCAGTGGTAATTGCTAAATCCATATGGATCATCCTAGGCATGAATTTGATGAAATTAAAAGTGTCATGCACAGCTGGCTCCTAAAATAATATGGGATGCTTCTAAGAGAGAAGGGGATGAAATGTTTTTGGTTGGGAATGTGCTCACATGGTGCTGGAAGGTTACAAACACAATGTCCTAGTCCTGGTCCACACTGGAAATCTGCTGGGAAGGGCTGTGGTCTCCTGTTGCTGCGGGGTGAATATTGCTTTTCTGTGAGACCCTCAGGCAGTGATACAGGTTGCTCTCTATGAAGTTTGCTTGTGTCCAGGCACAGAAGTTCTTGTTCAAAGCGGAATGGGAGAGGGGTCCAGGAGTTTTGAAGAATTGTCATTTGGCTTTGTTGTTTTGAAGGGGAGAATGTCCTGGAAGGTCAGTTTTAATTGATGTTACCTACCAAGAAAGAGGCAGTGAGGAGTAATTTACAGTCCTGCTTTTGTCTTTGGAAGATACTTCAAGAAAGGAAAAGAATTAAAACATTACCCTTTTTACTAATCTGGAAAGTTACCTTAGAGACAGTGAAATGCAGATTTCAATTGCTACCAAGATTCCAAATATCCAAAGCCCAGAATTCTGGTTTTGTGTCAGTAAAAAAAATTACAGTATAAATGATAAAAATATTTCATTCGGAATATGAAATTCATAACATCAACATTCAAATACGTCAAGCAGAGATGATGAAAGCAATGCACTGGACAGAAACAGAGAAAGGAAAGCCTTTATTTTTCCTTTGTTCATTGACATTTTAACACTGATCTTGGTGTGGCACTGGCCGCTCCCAAATTGCTTTTGTCTGTCCATTTGGAATCTCCTGCTGTCTCCACCTTCCCAGGCAGGGGGTCAGCAGGAGGAAGCATGCTCTGCCTCCCAGGGAATGTCTGCAGAGGAAAGCAGGAGGGACAGGCTGTGGAGGGCTCCAGGTCTCCCCTCTGTCACTGCAGCACACACAGAGCTGCATTCTGAGTTCCCAGGGAGGTATCTGGATGGGCACCGCCCTTCTTTCCTCATCACCTCTTGAGCTGGAAGGTGCTTGGAAGGATAAAGTCAGCTCAGTTCTCTTTCCTCTGGTGCCCCTTTGGTTTTTGCTGCTGTCGCCCAGCTCTGAAGGAAAGCATCTTCATTGACGTGTTAGTCCTCTTTATTGAAGAATTCTTTTCTGATTTTTGAAAGGACAAGGAGATGCAAACCAGGTCTTAGCACTTTGGGAAGTGGGATACATCCTGTTTCTTCCCCTTACTGCTCGACTGGGTTTGATTCTCTGTATGGTTGAATAAGATGTAAAACTAGCATGAGGTCTTGGTCTCTCCTCCTGGGGTAAAAGCAAATCCAAAGTAAACAGCAAACTAATGCCATGGGTTTAGAGGATGGATTTGGAATGCTCCCCAGGAAATCTGCTCTGGTTGGCTGTTCCCACCCCTGAGAAGGGTGGTTTTGGAAAGCTCCGTGTAGCTTTTTGCTCAGTCATTGTCTACCCGATTAACTTAATTAGTTAAGAAATATCCAAGACATCAGAATGGCCTGGGCATGTTCCTGTGCCCGAGGAGCCAGCGTTTATCTCAAAACTCTGAGTGCTTGGGAAAAAAAATCCAGTTAATCTTACAGGCAGATTGACTTGGCAATCAGAAAGGACTTGGCAACAGAGATAAAGTGAAATATATATGGATGGGGGACCCCATTTAGCAGTATTTACCCTGGCAAAAATCCCTTTGGCTTTGCTGACAGTGCTGTAGAGTCAAGAAGGCTGAGTCGCCAGGGAGCAGAAGGAATTCGATGGGAAGCCTTCTTTTGTGCTCTGTGCAATTCTGAATTGGGAGAGTTGTATTTTGGACTGAGTACCATTTGAAAGAATTTAGGCTTATAATTTAGCATTTCATCTGTTGCACCAATGTCACCTAGATTTTTACATAAAACAAGTAAAATACTCTGTCCCTGATGTTTCCCTTCTACCCACAGGTAGAAGGGCATTTTCTTTTTAAACCCAGTTCACTGAGTGACACAGTTTGAGAGTAGGAGATTAGAAGATAGGGAAGGAGCCAGCTGATAAGACAGAAAATAAGACAAATGGTCTAATAGGTCAGAAGATTTGACTGAAAAGAGTCACAATGGAGTTTTTATATACACTACTAAAATTATATATATGTTTATATCTGTCACACAAGCTTAAAATGGGATTGATATTTGTCCCTCAACTTTCTGGTTTTGTAATCTCATTACTAAAACGCTAAAAATTAGTGTTCAAAATATGAGACTGATAGTTAAGGAGTTGATATTCCAAACTGTAAATAAAATGACAAAATCCCCAAAAATAACAAAAACCCCATCCCTGTTGTAGGGGCTGGAAATAGCCTCATTGTGCTCAGTAAGCTGTGCTGTCTGCTTAGCACTGTAATGAACCAAATCATTTATTGTGGGACCTCATTATGGGCTTTCATTAACTCACTGTAGAAAACTGTTACCTGCCTATTTACCAATGCACAGATCAGAAAATGGACCCTAATGGAGCCAAAACCATGTTGAAAACAGTTTATATTTTGTATTAAGAAATTATTGCACATCCGCTCAGGTTGTTGAATTCTAGAAATGGGGGTTTTTCTATGATATTAATCACACACACACAATAGTGAGCTGAGTGCCTCAAGCTCCTGCCTGAATGCCTTCAGGAATCTGAAAACAGAAACGTGTAGAAACTGTGATAAGGTTTTTCATCCATATTCAGTTTCTTTCATTTTAGTGTTTTATTTGCTATCAGCTGTATTAGTGGGTGGATGAGATTCCCTTTCCTAAAGAAATCAGGTGTGCAAATACATGAAAGAGGTGGGTGAATTACTCAGCTTTGCTTTGTTGTTCCCAGATGCCTTTTTTAATTGCCAGCCTCACAGATTGACTTTGGGACCTGAAATTCTAGATAAATCTTTGTTCATAATAGCTTTCCTGCAGGCCAAACGATGCTTTCATTTACACCTGTGCATCTGCTGCCAGCTGGCAGCTGGGGCAGAGCGAGCTGGAACAGGCTGTTTATGGACAGGGTGTGTTTGCTGAATGAATCAGTGAGAAGCAACAACCCCAGAGCACAGCCACAGCACTCAAGGCTTCAGCTGTTCCTGGCTTTCTCCTCTTCTCCTCCTGGTCTTACACCTGGGGGTCCTGTGCAGATGGTGGCCCTAAAACGACAGGTGGGGACAGAAGGACAGAAGTGTGAAGCTGGGAGATATGTGAGGAGGAGAGGGCTGGGGTTCATGTTCCCCTGGCCATTCCTTACCCTCCCCTTTGTGCCTGAATTCATTGGAATAACCAGTGAGCACCCCTAGGGGAGGGTCATTGTGTGGAGTTTGAGAGATCCCAAGGAAATGTGTTGGCTGGATCTGGTGGGCTGCAGAGGACAGGGAGAAGTTGTGAGTGATTACCCTGCAGGCTGAGTTCTCAAGGTATATTAAGCAGTGTTGTGAGGAGTAGGCTGAAGGATGGTTGGAGAATGGCAGCAGGTCCATCCCAGCTGCCATCCTCCTTTCAGCTGTCCTGGCCAGAGAAGGCAGCTCAGAGGGGGCTCCTGCTGTCTCCATGTACCCAGAAGGACCAAGTACGGGAAAGTTTTGCTCAGTGATGCTGCCCTAGAGGTGAAGAAATACAGTGAGAGCAAAACTCAAGTTAGCTATCAGATTCTAGGAGCCCTGTGTGAAATTCCAGGGCGCGTTTCTGTGAGTTGTAATGTTTGTCTTCATGCTGTATCCCCCTACCCCACATGCCTAGGAACAAGAAAAGTCATTTCGGTGGGCAAACCACTCTGTAGCCCACGTAAACCACTCTGTAGCCCACCCACCCTCTCATTTCTCCCATCACTGGTGCTTCGGAGGTTTGGGAGCTGATAACACATCTCATACAGTGGCTGTAGAGTGCATAATATGGAAATCCTCTTTCCACACTCCTGTATCTCAGAAAATGGGTTTGTAAGATGACATGGCAGGAGTGCTGATTGTAGGTGGGTCAAAGGGGTGTGATATTTCAGACAAAGCTTTGCCAGCGTTGAAAGATGGTAACAAGAGTTTGTGATAGAGAGGGGCTGCACAATGGTAAGTGGAGACAGCCCTGTGTGCTCTGTCTGTGCTATGAGAGTGTATTTGTGTTCAAACTGAATGCTTTAGAAATGTGTTCAGAGAGCATCAGCTGTGTTTGCATGCTAGGAACAATGATGAATTCTAAATTCAGTATGAAAATAATTCAGATCATCTCCAGCACCCATTTACTGCTGGTGAAGATTATGGTGCTTAAGAAAAAAAATCACTTTCAAGAAGTCCAAAATATAAATGGTACTAAACTAATGGGATCAAATTCATTATATTGAGCTTAATTGCAACTTCATGGCTCCAGATTTATTCCAATGTAATTCTATTAATACCAAAACTAGAATAATAAAGTGATGAGTCAGGTCTATTGTTTGCAAATCTCCACTAGAGATCATTAACTTGTATACAACTGCATTAAAATTTAAATGACATGCTGCTGTAATTTTTTCACTTGGTTTGAGAAAATCTGCATATGTTGGAGCCTCTGGGTAATTTAAATTGAAGTAGTTGAGAAAATGTCATGTAACAATGATATGAGGAATGTAGTCAAATATTAATTGTCTTAAACAGCTCAGCACAATCTGTACTAATATAAGTAGGTGAGTCATCAGTTCTGTTACCCTGTCAATATGGTGAAACTTTACAGTGTGGTGCAAAAGATGCTTTGAATGAATTTAATTGCTAACTAGGGTAAACAACTTTGGTGTAATACTAAACAGGCACACAGGAAACTATTGTGAGAGGTTCCAGCTGAGGATGGGAGCTGTAAGCAGTGGAAATGCTGAATGAGGGTGTGTTATTTCTGTTATTTCAGTGTGGTAGTGTGGAGGAATTGTGCTGAGGCTCCAGCATGCTGGGCACAGTACAAGAAAAGGTGACAGGGAGTACTACACTGTCCCACACAATTAATATGTCACACAAAATGCAGCAGGTAAAAAGGAGGCAAATGGGAGGAGGGCAGAGCAGGCAATCAGGCAACCAGAGACCCACTGGGTTCAGCACATAGTGCCAACATTTTGGTTCTCTGCATGCTTCTCATTCTCTTCCCTTTTCCCTCTCCCCCTCTCATCCTTGATTAGCTAACCCAAAATTAAAAAATGTGTTTAAGAACAGCTGTGAAAATGTACAAGTTTGAATTTTAGGATATTTTAATCAGTATGATTAGGTTTCCCACCAAGAAATCTTCTCATCTGCTGTCATGCTATTGAGGCAGAAATGTGTAAATAAATTAAAAGAATTATAAGAGGTTCACCAAAAATATCTTCGACTTCCTGCCCCCCTTTCCTGAGCAATAAGGACTTGTTCACAGCCATAAAGGCAGTTATAGATGTGTACCTATGTGTGCTATGTATTTTATATGCCCACTTATGAAGCACATCTCATGAAGAGATAAAATGCAGGGAATTGTTTCTGCATATTTCAGTCAGGATGTTGCTCACAGTGTGCAGGTGCCTGTTGGAATAGTTGTCTGCAGTGGTTTGTCCTTGAATCTTGAACTTTCCTTCAACTTTTTCTGTTATTCCTTTCTCTATAAATCTGCCCATAACCCCTGAACAACATTGTCTTTGAACTCCACTGCATCTACTCAGTGAAATTCTCATACAAGCTTTAATCTTCTCTCACCTTGATATATTTTAACTCCCCTCTTTATGGGCTGGCACACAAACTGAATTTAATGGTGATAAATGTATTTCTGAGATTAAAAGCTATAAAGTATACATTACAGATTAATCAAAGCCAAATCTTCACTCTCAGTGTGGTAAATTTGCGGAAGGTTGATCAGGGAGGAGGCAAGGAGCCTGTGGTTGGAGCTTAGGCTCATCTCTGATGTCAAGCACATGGTTTTGATTGTTGGCTTTAAAGAGTGTCTATTCATTTTTGGTGTCTTTGCTACAACAGAACATTTAAATCATCACTGAAGCAACTGTCCCAATTTACCTTCACACTGTGTTCAAGTGCAAAGCTTGAAATGTGGAAGTATCTGAGGGAGGAGAAGAGCAAACAAATCAAGGCCAGAAAGGAAATCTTTCCAGCCCATCCTCCTTATTTGCATTTTCCTGATGCACATAGGGAATGAATTCATGTGTCCTTTCTCTTGCAGAAGGGAAGTGGCCACTGTTTTTGCTTATGCTCTTTGTCACCATGCAAATTTATCAAGATATGGCAAAACAAGTTTATTACACAGTTTTGCTGCAATTTTTAAAAGGCCACTTGTTTGCTGTTTATTATATAAAAACTCCTTATTAATCTGACTGTTTTGCAGTTTCTGAATCAGATAGAGCAGTACAATTTAGTAATCTAAACTGTAGAAATAGCGTAGGAAAAAGTTTTAAAATATTAATTATATTCTTGATTTTGGTGGTGGAAATTGGATTATTATGATGCATATGTACATTTAAATTAGAAGTTGTAATTCAGAAAAGAAGATTCTCAGGTGAGTTTCCACAGTAAGGTGTGCATGTAGATTTGGCCAGGGCCAGGCTTTGTACTGTGCCTGTTCTTGATATGAAATGTGGTGGGTCAGGGCCCTTTTTTGGGTGGATCATAAACCTGCCTAGAGGGTAAGAACTATTAGAGACCACAAGGAGCTTCTCAGAGGAGTTGCTGCAGGTATAGATGTGTGTGACTATAAACACAGCTTTCCTACAAATGTACATAGACAAAAAATACTTTTCTAAGAACACTCCTGTAGCCAATATGATAAATGTTTAGGCCTATGTTTAAGCCTGCTAAATTGAAATCTGTAGGAGAGAATTTTAAGCCTGTGTTGAATTAATTGAATTTAGGCTCTGGTGTTCCTGAGTTCGGATCAGTTGTCTGAGTCTTGTGTGTCTACCTCCTAGAAGATTTCAAACTCTGAATTGCTAAAAAGACATTGCATGGAGCTGTGTGTTTGTGCTTAAAGGACAGATTCTTTATCCAACCCATAACAAGAGGCCACTTGTTGCAGTAATAAGCAGACAGGACTCAGTTTCTTTATGTAGAAAAGCTTATTTTTTATTCACGTAACTTATTTTTTATAGTTTTTACAGAGTTTGTGTTTAACTTTGATTGGATAGTAGTTTTCTTGCCACTTAATTCATTGGTTAAAAGGTGTTTTGTGTGTACATGCTAAGACTTTTTGTTTTACTCAGATGTTTACATTTTTCTTCTGTAGATTCTCATGGGACAGATCTTTTGTTATTACAGGTGTAAATGGTTCTCTTACTAGAATAGCTTTTTGTGTTAACTGCTTTCACTTTTCTGATTTTTCACATGGGAAGTTAGCTAGCTGCACTTAGAAGAAGTAACAGGCTAGCTGGTAATTTAGCACAGCAAGGCTTGATTTTATAAGGCCTTTTTTATAATATCTCTACTCATATGCAACAGTCACTGGCTTTGGGGGTCGGTTTTGGTTGTTTTCATTCTGTTCTGCTTTTCAACCATCTCCTCTCAAGAAAGCACAGCTGGAGAGCATTAACTGGAAAGAAATGATGTTGCAGAATATCTACTTGTTCACTGCTGCTTTTTCAGCTTAATTCTGCTAAATGCTGCTTGATTCAAGTTTTGATCTGCCCTTAACTGCATTTAACACGTAAAAGATAAACCTGTAAACCAATTCTCCCTTCCCAGCCCCAGGTATGCAGAGAAGGATGGGGGGGGAGGGTTACCCTTGAGTCCTTCCCGCTGTTCAAGCTTTCTTGCCTTCCTTTCTCCCTTTAACATATTAAATTTCAAGTGCCGAATTTTTGTGGGATGCGGGTGAGCTCAACTGCAGGGCGGTGTTTGTGTTGTTTTGTGCATTTCACCTTCCCCACGGTGCCTGCTAAAAGCAAGGGCGGGTGTGGACAGCACAAAGCTTTATTTGTGCTGGCAGACAACTGTTGGAGACAGCGTCTCCTTATCAGCCCTGCCTGATAACACAGAATCTCCCATCTGCCACCCGGGAGCTTTGGAAGGCACTGCTAAAGCTGCAGCTGCCGGGAAGGGGCTGCCCGTGGGAGGCAGGGGGATGGATAAACCTGTGACTTGGGGGAAAATGGCAATGCTCTCCTGAAAATCACACCGTGCCCTTTGGGATTGCAGAATTCTTCAGAGAGGTGATTGCTCTGGATCACCTGGACCGTGATTTAAATGTGATTTCTAAGGTGCTTCACTGGTTTAGGCTGCAGAGCTTAAAGACATCTGTGGGGAAAATAGATAAGTGTTATCCTTTGTCTGAGTTTCCATTGCTGTTAGGAGATTTATTAGCATTTTTTATGGCTGGTCATAGCCTGTGTTCTTTAATATATTATTTGCAATTTCCTTTCTCTAGATTGTGCCATTTGAGGAACACAACTCAAATTTTCCATCAGTTGCATCAGGGAAGCTATAAATATGTCACAAGGGGTGTATTTATGTACCCTATTATGTGTTGGAAAGCATTTGGCCTGTACTGTGTAAAATTAAAGCAATAATTAGGCTTTGACACAAAGGTTGGAAGGAAAACTCCTGGCTTACATGTATTTGTGTGCTCATTGTGTGTGATAATTAAATGGTAGTTACAAATTTCTGCATACTCTAAATCACCCTAATGGAAGCACTTAGGCCACGTTACCTCTAAGCAGGTGTCTTAATAACTGGAGGAGGATGAAAATTGAGGAAAAAGATTTTAACAAAAGCATGCTGCAGTCTGTACAGTGGGCACTTGGGTGCCCTGGTAGGGAACAGAGGATTGTCCCTCAGAGCAGAGAGACATCAGCTGTATGCTGACAAGCCATGGAGAAGCTTTCCCTTCCCACTTTCTGGATGTGGAAGTCCCCCCAGGCCCAGTGTAAGACTTTGTGTCCATCTTGGAGCTCCATGGCAAGGGATCAGTCTTTGAGGACACCCTCCCTCTGAAGATCATGATGCTCACTGATCTTGGCGAAGTATGAGGTAAAAATGGAGCAGTGAAGGGCAGTGCTGGGCAGAGCTGGAGTGCTGCTGACTTAGAGAGGTGAAGACTTGGGAGCAGGAAGGAGAGCAGAGCAATAGCCAGAAAGTACAGAAAATCAGAAAAACCTTGTGCACAGGTGTGTTGGTTTGGCACAGCCTGGGTTTTGGTAGGCAGACAAGGGTCAGTTGTAGCAGAAGAGGGTGAGCAGATGACTTTTGTGGGTGCCTAGCATTTGGCCAATGTTAAACCATGACACCAGGTAGGACACAAGCTGTGACATCAGGATATGAGCAGTGGCATCCTGCTTTTCCCTCCTTCCCAGACTCCTCTCTGTGCACCAGGCATGCAGCACTTACGCAAGACTTTACATTCCCTTTCTTGAGGCATTGTGGCTTCAACTCCTTTATGAGCTGGCTTGTCCCTTTTGAGAAAAGTTAGGACTGGAGAGATGTCCCTCACTTATTTAATGGTGTGCAATCATATCTCTGTCTCCTAATACTGGGGCTTTTGTTGGTTTTTGGTTTTGTTTTTTAAATCTGACTTTAGAAGTGCCTTTCAGCAATTGTTAACATTAACATGGATTGCTGAATTTAAGTGCTTTTTAATAAGTTAAAGGTCAAAACTATTGAAACATAAGATAGCTCGGTGTCTTAGGTATGTATATAAAATAACTTTAAAAAAAACCTCCTAAGTTCTGGTGACATCAGTTCTTATGAAAACTTCCTTTGTCTTTCACCCAGCTTTAATTTTGCTGATTGTGGTTCCCCCTCCCAGTCATCTCTGGTTTTATAACACAAGATAAAAATACATTCTTCATAGATTAATGAAAGCCACGAACATGAGGTGCTGTTAGAGCTTTACAAATTTATTTTAAAATATAGTATTGTTATTTGGCAAATAAGTGTTGTCTGCTAAGAGCTGCTCTTTTGTGTGAGCCGCATGTAACATTGCAGTTAATAACATTTAGTGTTATCAGCTGCTCGATGACTTTATCTCCTCTACAAAAGCCTGTTTGCGGAGAGGAGGCAGCCTTGCTCGAGTGCCAGATTGTTAAATAACTGCAGGTTGCCAAAACTAAATGAACTTTTCAGCTGGTAATGATGTGCAAATTGCTCTCAAAAATGTATGTGCACTGAAGGAATGCTCACAAGCACAGGGTTGTGTCTGATTACAAACGTTTCTTTGCCTTTGTCCTTAACCCAGCAGTGACACCATTAGAATGACTATATCTATATGTATAATAACACAGTTATTTTGTGTTATTAACAGCTGAATCAGTAGCTGAATCAACAGTTACTCAATAGCTCTTTTAATTAATGTAATTAACCAAACATATATTTAAGTGTTTTTTAAGTTATTAGCTACTATGTTAAATAGCCATTTAAGCTATATTGTGGCCCTCTTGGTGAAATGCAGCTCTGGGTAAGAGGAGTGGCTGTGATTGTGCTGCCAAAGTGTCCCCCTGGGCGTGACTGTAGTGTATGGACAGGAGGGTTTGCAAATGGACCTTTTATTAAACTACTGGCGCCAAGAGGGGAGACACAGGAATTAAACTCTGGCATGCCAGTATTTTTTAAATTAATTTTTTCTTCTCTTGAGAAGTACTTTTCTGTAATGTGGCAGATATGGGGAGCTACCTTTGGGTGAAGAGTCTCAGAGCAAACTTTGGATGAGGAGGTGATTTGGTACAGAGTGTTCAGGAAGGTGCCTGGGGCTGCCCCAGGCCTGGAGCTGCTTCCCAAAGCTGCAGTTTCTCTCCGGGTGCTGCTGCAGCCCAGAGGAAGCGCTGGGTTTCCTGTGCAAAGCTTGCTCCCTTGCCCTGGAGTGTCTCACCGTGGGTTTCTTAGCCTGCTTGGGAATTTAGTACAAAGAGCCATTCTTGTGAATCATGTTTTCTTTGCAATTTTGCATTCCAGCTCAACAATTCACTCGTCTTTTTTTTTTCTAATGGCAAGGACTTTATTGGAGTTCACATAACTTCGGAAAAATTGTTAGTTCAGGTACTTCTGGGGGCCTTGAATGTTCCAGTTCCAGTCCATTGGGGGTTGTTTTAAAAATACAACTCTTGGTACTTAATATGCATTAGAATTAGTGTGGTGTTCTGACAAACAGCTAATAGCCCTGAATTTAAAAGTTTTTCAAATATTTAAATATTCAAATATTTAAAGGTGTGAAAGAAAAGCTTTTTCTATAGCCAAGTTAAAGCTAAAGATGTGTCTTGAAAGTATTCATCTTTTCCCATCTCTTGCATTATTAGAATGTTCTCAGCAGTATTTCTATGATCTCAAATGAAAACAGCATTTTGGAAGTATGATTTGAACGTTTGAATGTGCTGTGGAGTGTTTTGGGTGCACTGAGTCTGTGTGTGTGTTTCAGCTGGCATGGCAACATCCTCAGGCTGAACCAGTCCTTTCCCCTCTGCAAGGACTGAGTTACTCTGGTACTTTGATTCCTGCTTTGAGAAATGCATAGTGAAAACGTGGGATGTGGTGGAAGGGGAGTGCTAGCATGAAGGTACACACCAAGTGGTTCATAATAGCTCTGTCAAGTTAGGCTGCCTGAGAATGTCAGTCTTTAATTTTAAGAGTTCTACCTTTGTCCTATCAACTGTTTCAAAACTAAGGTTATTTCTTTTTCTGAATTTAATTTTTATTCATTTAGGACTATGCACAGCTACATACACTTTTAACTTAAAATGCTACTATTACAATTTTTTCTCGAGTTCTTACAGCCAGCACCCCAGAAAACATAATTTTTATTTAGTATTGTAGGACTAACCTGTTCTGAATTTGTTGTAGGTTTGAACTGCTGTCAGGTAGAATAAAAGAATATAGTTCAATTTTCAAGTTGCAAAACCGTGTTTAGTATGTGCAATTTAGCAGCTGTTGCAAACACTTGAGGGCATCTTCTTCAGCATTTGAAAACTCCCTGTAGAAGTGAGACAGGAGACATTCATTTAGCATTTCAAGCTTGAAAAATAATTTAACCTTTCCTTAAATTGTGTTTTGAAGTTTGGGATTAACACTGTGCCTGGCTGCACAGATGGTTACATTTTACATATTCCTTTGTCTAGGAAAAAAAAGAGACCACATGGTCAGTTAATGGCTTTAAACACTCCTACTGCTCATTTTATATCTTCCTAATGGGACCTCGGAGATTGTGGGAAGATACTCAGAAAATTGTTGTTTATGGTGTAAGGCTTGTAAGATGTGTTGTATTCTGTGTCCCAGAACTCATGAGCTATTTTTGTTCCTGCTTATTAATCCTGGTTAATGAATTTCACAGTTTCATCCCTTAAGATTTAACATCCATAATTCTCCTGTGGAAAAAATGAAAACTAAGATCACCTATGCAGAGAAAACGTTGCTTTATTCATGGAGGGCTCCTGTGAGGGCTCTTATTGTGTAATTTTTAATAGGTAAAATTATCAATGAGGTGTATTGTCAAGAAGTAGACTCCATATCAAGTCACTGAAGTGGTTATAAGCTAAAAAAACCTTTTCGTCTTTCAGAATGCTTTCTAAGCTTTTTTGCAGCCACTTTGGGGAAATATCATAGTGAACTGTGGACAACACAAATCAAATGTGATGTTGAGATAAATGATGGAAAATCCATTAAGTCGGTGATGTGTCACCAGAGCAGACAATTCTAGCATATAAATCCAGTCCTTAACTGGGTATTTTGTGCTTTGTAATGATTTTTTTTCCAACTAGTTTTAAAATATCAGCTAACAGATTGATGGATTAACACAGAATTATAGAATAAAGTCATGAAATGGTCCCTAAAAGGGACCTTAAAGGTCATCTGGTCCCACTTCCCTGCCATGAGGGAACACTTTCCTCTAGGCAGTGTGTGTAAATCTGCACATGGCTCATACAACAGATCTGGATAAAACCACTGAGTGCTGTACAGTGTTGAGCACTTGTAAGAAATCTGTCAAGTTTATAGAATGTTATCATTACAATATAGGCACAATACTTTTTTTCCCCCTCTATTTGAAAGTGCTAGTAAGGTTTTTAAGGCTACTACTCTTTTATCATGTAAAGAAGAAAAGTTTCCTTTAATCTTTTAAGTTCTTACCCTTTTAAGCCAGCATGTGCAACAAAATCCATCTGGTTGGAATTCTTAAAGATAGCAGTAACTGGTACAAGACTTCACAGCTTTATTCCAGCTCCTGTGGCAGAAGGATTTCCTTGCCAAAACTGCAGTCACAGAGATGATTCTTGCTACTATGAGGTGGAAATTTTATGATGTTCCTGCAATTCTGTGCTAGCTCTGCAGGCCCGGATGGGATATAGGAGTGAGATGGTTTGAGATGCTGGGGATCAGTTTGGGTGTCCTGTCTGAAGTGCTATCAGCGAGGCATTTCTGGCAGATACTTAACTCACTTTGATTAAATTAAACTTAAGACATCTGAAGATGTTGTTTATATATTTTGGGTGGGGGTTGTGTGCATACATATGGGAACACACACACACACACACACACTCACACACTCACTCTGCCTTCCAGTCAGCCAAATCCTCCTCCACTAATTTATTCACAGAGGAAAAGGTTATGTTTCCTCTAGATTTTGGAGGGTATTTTGTTTAGTTTTTTCTTCCAAAGGAGTTCCTAGAAAGAAAGGCTAAGAGAGTGTTGGAGGAAAAGCACTGTTGGCTGAGAAGTTAGGTTACCCTTAAGTGCCATTTCCAGTTCCTAAGATGCAGAAGGAGCTGGGATGTAAAGGTCAGAAGTTGCCAGTGTAGTTCATGTTAACACAAAATTATGAATGTTGTGTTATAAACACAGTAGAAACTCCCTGTCTTGTTTGAGATCTGAAAATGTAGTAACTTCTGTGCTTGGGAGAGCAGCCTGAAGAGTGGTTTGGCATTACTGATTTAAACCTCACAGATAAAGAAGCTCAGTGTGAAACTTTGCAGCCCCTGACTATGGTGAAATGTAGAAAATTCTGCCTTGACTTCTACTGATTATCTTAATTGCCTCAAGATACAGAGGTTTTCCCAATACCATTGCTATCTTTGTGACTGACAGTAGAATACAGAATCTCTGTTAATAAACAAAACATTGTCTGTAAATGGAGATGTTGAAAAATTAACTCTTTGTTTTCTTTTCTTTCTCCTGTTTTTCCAGCGGAACCCCTGCCTTTAATGGACTTGTGCCGAAGATCAATTCGTTTTGCTCTTGGCAGAGACCGCCTGCATGACATAGAAATTCTACCTTTGCCTCTGTCTCTGAAAAATTATTTACAGTACCAATAAGAAATCTAGAACCCTCTGGCCTCACATTGGACTTCATCAATGCAAATGGCAGAAAATTGTTTACAGCAAAATATAAATCTTTGTGATGGACACTGAAGTGTTATTTAATTTTTAATATATGTATTTTTTTCTGAACCAGTGAAAGCAGATCACTGTGGGGGACTACTAAAGAATGTGAAAACATTGATTTGATTGAGGTTCATGCGTTACCTGTTGCCTTTTGTGTTTACAGTCCTGAAGGCTATAATTCTCATCTCTCATACACTGATTGGTTTATCTTTGTTGCTTCTGGTAAATGCCAATAGAAAATCTGACCTGCAAGATTCAGTGTCCTGCAGGCAGACCATTTTTCAATATTACGATTTTCATTTTTCGTTCTCTCTCCTACACTTTACTCCAATAAATAAAAATAAATTCGCAAAGGAAAAGTCTTGACAGTAACTCTTGAAAAATATTTAAACCTTGGTATGCAGAATTGTTGAGAGTTCTGCGTGTTCAGTGCTCAACATAATTAGGCCTATAATATCTAAAAGCTCTAATGTTTAAAAAAGCAGATTATTGTCTAAAAGAAGAGAATGTGGTTTAAAAACATGAGAGGAAACAAATGGTTTATGTGTCAGATCAGTTTCTGGACTTGGTAACAGTAAGGTGCAGTTCATTGTTTTCAAGACCAAATCTAGTCCCTCCAAAGTTCTGCAGTTTATAACAAAGTGTTCATTGTCCCAAGAATTTAGGATATTCATATTTTAGGAAGCTTGTCACTTTTTTTTTAAACAAATTTATAATTTTTATGTGGTATGAACTCTAAGTACTTTGTTTTCTTTTTAATGTATGTGTGGTTATAATGTTTATTTATCTGTTTAGCGTCTGGAGTTCTCATTTAACTGTTTCCCATCTTGGGGTGACTGATTCTGGTTTTTTCCCCAGCTCCATCTGAAATGTATCAGTTTTTCAGGCTCATCCCTTTTTTAAGATGCTGCTTTCTGTTTGTGTTTCTTACATGTTTCAAGTTATCTGCCTGAATCAGTTATCTAGTTTTTAAACTGGAAGTTGTTGTTAGGGCAGAATGTCAAATGTTTAGACTGAGCTGCCTTCAGCATATTTTAATGTGAATTTACTGATGAATGAGGAGAAAATTTCTAATAAAGTCTACTGTCCAAAGCAAAACTCCCATCTCCTTTGATGAAGTGCTAAAACTGCTCATAGCCCAGAGCTGAAGTTCAGTTCCTTGTGCAGCTTTGCAAATGTTTCTGTTTGGCTCTTCTGTGGGATTGCTGCTGTAGGCTCCTGTGTGAGAGACATGGCAGGCAGTGACCTGTTCCATTCTGGATCTATCCCACTCACCCTGACTATGGACATGCTCTTGCTTTCAACACCATCCTGGTCAGATTCCTCTGAACAAAACCTCACTTCTGTGCCAAGCTGTGCTTTGGGACTTGGTGCTTTTGAGGCAGGTTGAAGACTGACTGCTGTGCACTGATGATCCAGGCAAAACCACTGCCCTACAGATGGCTGCCCTGCTCTCAGTCATCCCTGGGAACAATGACAGTTCCAGCTGGAAAAGAGAAATGTGAGATACAAAAACACAAGCAAGCGTGGAAGCAACAAGGACAAGGTAGCACAGGGATGTCAAAAGTTAAGTAACTGATATTTGATTGTCTGGGCATAACTGTAAGCTTCAGCATGGAATTGTTTTGGACTTGCTTTCACTTAAGGTGAGTGGTACATACTGCATTCCTTCCCTTAATCTTACAAAGGGGAAGAAACTACTGCAGTGATCCACATTTCTTACTTTCCCTGCTTGCTATATTTCATATAAACCTTTTGTCTCAGTAGGTACATTGGAAGAAGGAGCTATAAAAGTACAATATTCACACAAAAGGCAGAACAAAGGTGTGTCAAGTAATCTGTCATAAGCAAGTAGCTGTTCAGGAATGGCAGTTCTGGTAGCACCAAGGTCCATGTTAGGTAAGCATTCCCTAAAATTAGTGTTCTACTGTGTGTAACTACAGACTTCATGTTCCTTTGAATAACTGCAGGGACACAACTGTTCTTTCCCTTGACCCAGACCAACAGCTTTTTAATGTTACAGTAGAGGAGGAATTGATATTGTAAGACAAATTAATGGTGCCCCTGTATGTTAATTGACCTAATTGCTTTACAGTTGTTCTGGAATTTTAGTTGATGCCCCTTCTGTGATGATTTTGCTAAACCAAACATCCTTATTTCAACTTTCAAATATTTTTTCTAACACTTAGTATCTTCTGAGGCATTATAGTTCTACAGGAATGACTATTTTATTATTTTACTGTTTCCTAGTTACATGTTGTGATTCTGTGGATGGTAGATACACTCCTTCATATGGTATTAGGGCCGTGTTTTTGGGAACCAAAGTCTGTTTGATGCATTTTTCTTGGTCTGCAGAAGCCTTGTAATGAGACTGCAGCATGGAGAATATTAATGATACTTCAGGGTTCTTCCTAAGCATCCCTGTGCAAGTGGATTCTCTTCCAGGAGGGTTTATAGGAAACATGGAGTACAGGTAAGGATGGATCAGGCATTGAGGCTGAACAAGTGGTCAGAGAATCTCCTCACAAAGAGTACCAGGAAGAGTCTCCTCTCTGCCAGTGAGCTCCAGCCTGGGTGCTGTGTCCCTCACATTGATTCTCCAGGCTCCCTTTACTGGAATGCAGATGGTTTTCACTGTCTGCTTCAGGAGGGAATTGAGCAATGATCTATAAAGTAGCCATGCATTGGCTTTTGCCTGAATCAGGGATCAAACACTTAAATTGTTACATTCCTTTAACCAAATCAGTTGAAACTTCTCAGAATCTCTATCCTGGCCACCTAAATGCAGGAAGATCCCTACCCAGAGGTTCACTCTGGGCAATATCTGACAGTGAGGGTGATCGCTTATTACAAAGCTGCACTACTTCACATTTGGAGTGAGATCTTCCTTGCCTTCATATTTTCGATTTCCAGCAACTTCTGCCTTTCATCACATGAAAGAACAGAAAATCCATGTGATGGGTTTCAGCTTTCACTGTGGCCCTGTGCCTGAGCAACAGGAGTGCAGTTTCGCTAGACATGATGTAGAAGTGAATTTCAGAATCACAGAACATTCTGTGTTGGAAGGACCCACAAGGATCATTGAGTCTGACTCTCAGGTGGATGGCCCATAAGGGGGTCAAACCCACAGCCTTTTATACCCTGCTCTGACCAGCTGAGCTAATCTCACACCCAGTGTTCCCATGGCTGGTAAACTGAGGGCAGCAGAAGCTCTGTAATGCAAAACACAGGAGTTTATTGGTAGTATTTGAAGGAAAAGGGCACATGCCTGGGAGCTGCAACCAGATTGCAACCTCTGTGATGGGTACATGCTAATTAGTGGGTTCCAAAAGGAAATATTTTACCTGCTCTGCGTTTGGTTCTCTAATGTGGCCCCTTCTTAGGAATTACTGATGGTTCAGAATTCCTTCTATTGTAACTGCGATTAAGATTTGTGGGAACATGTATCATAGCTTCTCTACTTTCTCCCTGTTGCCTTTCTTCAGCCTTCTGCAACTCGTGTGAGGTTGGGGAATGAATTGATTGATCCCCCTGGAGGTGCTGCTTTGGTAACCTGAGTGACACACTTAGCTTTTACACTTAGTGAAACTGTAATTTTGTAATACCTACATTTGGAGGCAAATTTGAGAAGCTGCTGTGCTTTGATGTAGCAGCTGTCACACGTATCCTGCTACTGGGCTGACAGAGTCTGTTCTACAAAGGCTTTATTTCTGCCTCACATTGAACCACTGGGGTTGTGTTGAAATGCCTGCATTCTCACCCAGAGACAATGTAGTACAATCTGTAGGGAAATCATGAAGCTTTATTTTAGGCTTTATATGTAGTCTTTCTGGTGTCCATATATTTACATCAACAGATAAACTCTTGCTCAGGCAGGACCTAACTTTGGAGCAGTTTCTCAGTGTTCACTTGAAGCTGGGAAAAGCTGTTACAGAGCAGACGTGTACAGATCATTTAAGTGTTTTTGATAGTTATAAAAGAGCAGCAAGCCAGAAATGCTATAAAGTTTCCTTCTCATCTCCATCACAGTTGGTATTGTTAAACTATAACCACATGTTCTCCTGTCAGTGGAGCTCGGCACAGCAAGCTCTGTATCAGCTCCAGCAGAGCTCATTCAGGTGCAATTCCCACTGACATCAGCGGGAGATCTGCCTGAGTCAGCACTGCTGCCCTTGGTTCCCATGTAAAGATCCCCAAACATTTCCAACACATTGTATTGAGCCATACTTTATTATATGTAAGCAATGTCAAGCAGATGGTTTCTGCAGCAGTTTCTCTAATTTGGCAAAACATGCTGGCAAGTGCAGTTAGGTGAATGCTGTGAGAAAGTTGAATGAAAAAATGTGTCTCCTTGAGGCTGAGAGCAGCATTCAAAGGGGGAGCCAGACTTCTTGGTTCCTTGGTGATGGTTTTCCATTTATAAACCTTTAGAATCTCAGTGGGTTTTATTCTCTATGCTTAAAGGCACGTAGGATATTTATCCATTCCTGTTTCTCTCAAAAGAATGTCTGGTGATCATAAAGTGGAAATCCTTTGTTTGCTTGATTCAAAAAGACACCAAAACCTCCTTCCTCCTTGGGAAATATTCTCTGTAGACATTGAGCCATGGGAAATATACAACACACACCAGCCTGGATGCCCCACCAGGTCCTGTTTTTTTCTTTTTCTTGAGGTAGCAGCTGTTGCTTCAGAGAAGACTTCAGTGTGTTCTGAAGGCATTGTCTAAAATAGAAACATTTGGAAACATCTGCAACAAAGCTGAACCCTGCTGAAGGTATGTTAAAGCAAATTTAGGTGTACTGTGGCAGGGGCAGAGAACAAAGGATCAGAGCTTAGGAGAATAGTGTTTGCCTTGTTTTCTTTTTTTTTAGCCCCACTATAGAATACAAGTAAATTCAGAAGGGAAAGGAATAAAGAAAAGTTGTTTATGCTTCCATCACCATCAGGTGTTTAGTGTTGATGTTTAAAACTTAAGCATCTTCCCCACTAAACCTTTGTTGCACAGCCCTAACATCCCAAGGCTCTACCACTGATTGCTTCAGAAGCCTCTGAAGGTCTCTGGGCTCTGCAGTTTTGTGCAATAGCACCCAATTCCACATCTTGTCCTGTTAGACCTTAATTCATTAACTTCAGGTCAAAAAGCACAGCTCCTCTCTCATCATTGGCACTGCTGCAGGAACATGTGGGGCGCCCAAACCAGCTCCCATCCTGGGCAGAGAGAGCCCAGCCCTTGGCAGAGCCCTGTGTGGGGCAGCTCCAGGGCCAGGCAGCATCTGCAGCAGTGATGGATGGCTGAGCTCACATGGGGCTGCATTTCAGCTGGGAGGCAGCTCTGCAAATCTTGTTTAAAACAGCTGTCAGGACCAGGTACTTGCAGTTTCGTTTGTGTAGCTGTGACAATTTGTAAGGTATGTGTAGGCTCTGATCTCTGCAGGTGACAGTAGCTGTAAAAGCAGAGCTCATGTTTTTAGTAACTTGTTAGGGGTGCTTACAGTGAAGACAGGTATGTTGGATTTTCATGTACTGCTTCTCTGCCTTTTGAAAGTTGCACCATGAAAGGCAGATGTTTTCAGACTTCTAAGGAAAAGCAAACAAAACACATAAATGAGGTGATATTTTATTTCTGCCAGTCCTCATGTATGACAAATGCTACTGCCAGTTTCAAATACCAGTGACAGGCCAGCATCACAGAGGCATTTTGCTGAGATCAGGATCTTCTCGGTGGTGCCTGTGTCAGTTTCCTCTATATTTACCTTTTTTTTAAAGAAGAAAAAGGTATTTTACAAAGTTATTCAAATTACAAGCTTAACTTGAAAATGCACTCTTCTAGTGAAGAAAATCTTAAGACTTTATTAGCAGAGACAAAAGAAACTGCTGCACGCATACCTGGGAAACTAGTGAATATTGTTAATGGGAAATGGTTCAGCCTTTTCTCATTTTACTGAGAAAATCAGTTTGGCAAGTGCACTGCTTCTTATGTTGCAAAATGTGAACAGCTGTAAAGCATGGGGCCAGAATTTCAGTGTATGCATTTGGAAGTGACTTCTCAAGCATGGTAAAGGTACCTGTGACATTTTTGGGGGCACTGAAGTTAACTTCATTTGGAGATAACTTTTAACTGTTGGGAATTAATAGGATTTGGATCCTTTTAAGCTATTCTGTCAGGGCTTGTCTAGAGGTGAACCAAACCAAAACCAAACTTCCCCCCAATAAATTAAGCTGCCTGGGTAAACTTGGCCTGGCATCAAGTGATGCTGGTATTAAAATGTTTCCCAAGTCCTACCGTCTAATTGCATAAATAAACCCCCATTTGTAAAAGCCATCTAGAAGAGGAAAGGATGTTTTGAGTATTAAATTGGCCTCCAGAAGTTCTGAGATTAATTCCAAGTTGTGCCAGAAACTTTCATGTTCTTGCTTATTTGCTGATTCTCCCTCCACCCCTGCCTCTACCATTTCCTCTGTACATCAAAGACAGCAGCCCAATTTTTCCAATTTTTCATTGATCCTAAATTTTCATTATACAAATGAAACCACCCAGTTAATTTATTCATCATTTCTAATCTTGCTGCATCTTTTACCTCACTGGTATTTGAGACATAGGCTGTGTTTCCCAAGCTGAGCTTCATGAAAATCCACCTTGTAATTTCATTTTTCTCCTCACCATCCACTGTGGGGAAAGCATTCATAAGGTGAATCTTCACTGTATCTTCACTGTTCATGACTCCAAGAGCCCACTCAAAGAATGTTGGGACATGTCACATTGGTGGCTTGCTGTTGAACTGACCTAATTAGTTTTTAATTTAATAACTGCCCAGTTACTAAGGTCAGTGCCCCCAGATGGCCTCATTGTGTACATATACACAAAGACTCAAGTGACCATTTCTGATTTGCTGCTAATACACCTTTTGTCTTGTGTCTTTGCTATTTATATGCAATTTCTCTTGACTCTTCTGCTGGGGCCTCACTCTGGGAAACAGTGGGTGCTTCAGCCTTCTGTGAGCCCAATTTAATTGGCCTTCTCAGAAGGATCAGCAGTATTTAAAGTAAGAATTTGTTTTAGATCAAAGTTCTATGAGCTGTCATGAGCCGAGCATTGCACAAGATTGGAATAAATATGAATTTTAATAGTAGAGCTGCTTAATGTTGAGGTTTAAAACTCCATGCTTCAGTTCCTCTCACATCATTAATCCTCACCCACTAAGGAATGTTATACACAACTTTACTATCAGTGATTACTCTCATAGAAATAAGAGAAATAAATCTGTAGTTGTAGTACAGAAACTTCCTTCTCCTTGAGGTCTGTGACTTCCAGTTTCCTGCTGACTCTGAGCTGAAAAAAAGAATTTGGAGAGGCTGGTTCCTTGCATTGCTTGGTATTCCCATCCCCAACAGAAGTGGGAACAAATGTTTTTAATTGTCAGATAACCAATTTGATAAATGGACAGCTGGGATAGGAATCCATCCCATCTCAGGATGTTGTGTCTTGTGCACTAAAAGGTGAAATAAATGTTTGGGGTTTTTTTTCCACCCCAGAACTTTATATCTCTAGAAAGATTACCTAAACATTTATCTTCTGAACATATTCATCCCATTGGATATGGGGAGATGCTTCTAATCCTTTTGAAATACCAGCCTTCTGGATCAGGCAACTTTGTGACTTTGGCAAAGGAAGGACACTTTATATCATGCCCTCTTTTTATTTATATTATCTTTAGTTAAGGCTTTAAAGTTTTGTTTGATTTATGGTTTTGGAATTTATCAGTAGAAATATAAAAAATATTCTTTTTTTCTTTTGTGAGTTTCCTTACTGAATCAAAAAGTTTTTGTGGTCTTGCTATAATTACAGAAATTGGAGGGTGAAATGATGTCTTTTATGAGACCAGCTGAATGAAACTGAAGAGACACTTTCAGACACAGAAATGTCTCGCTGAAATACAAACACCAGTTTTCAAAGTTAAATTCAGATAAAGAACTGCTTAAACTTTAACAGTTCTTAAGCTGCACAGAAATTTGAGAGTCGATAAATATATTGGTTCTGTGCCCTGTTATAATTTGTCCCATCCCTGAGCCATCAGCAGCTCCTGTGTGTTCTGCTGAACCCACCTTTCCTCTCTCTAATGACTTACTGAATCTTCCCTCTCTGTGTTGCAGGTACAAACCTCTTTGATGATATAATTGATTAACTTGTGCAAGTTAAACTTGTATCACAAGTTTGAAGCTGTATTTTGCCTTGAGGATCAAAGCTTCAGCCTGCATATCCTGAAAGCTGGTCTGGCTTTGAGAGTACAGCGTTAGTCACATTAAAGATATTATCTCTGTAAATTCAATCCTGTATCTATCCTGCAGTAATGGTGTGTATGTTCACACCATCCCTTCTTACAGAGAAGCTAACTAAAAAGAGCAGATGTCATATATTAATCAAGACCTTTCCCTTTTGTGGTTTTCCTGTTCAAAGAAAGCAAAGAGAATGAGTTCTGAGAATTTAATCCTCTGCTGTTTGCACAGAGCTCCTTTTTGAATGGCTTTGTAGGTGTACACCTACTCTGCTGTCATGCAGAAACATGCCAGGAGCTCACTGTGAATTTCTGTAATGGAGTGAAGGAGTTCAGGCACAGGGCGGGGCTTCCCCCAGCCTGTGGAGATTTCCTGGGGTTTGCTGTGTGTTCTTGTGTGGTGAGCAATGGGAGCAGGTTGAGGCAGGGCATTAACAATCCTGGTGATGCTGACTGACAGGTGAGGCTGTGGAGGCATTGGCCAAGCCTGGGAATGCTGCTGAGCCTCTGCCTGCCCTTTCCCAGGTACGTGCTGCTGACGGTGGCCAGTGCCACAGCCCTGCGCCTCACGGGTTACTCTGAAAGCGGGGAGCTCTCTGCTGGGCAGATGCACCTGGCCAGGCTCCCTGAGATGCTGCTGCACCTGGCTGATGAGACAAACATCAACTGTGCTTTATTGCCAAAATAAAACTCACCAGTTTTCTTATAAATCCCAGCAATTTGGTCCCCAGGACTTTGTCAATCAGTCTCTTCTTACATTGATTTGGAGGGGCCTGATCCCAAGGAGTGGGAGGAGTGCACCTGTGTCCTTTTTCCCCGCTTTTCTGTTCCAGTTGTGGGAAATAACTGGATTTTGGTTGTTTTCTATTGCAGTTCACTGCAGATCCCAAAATAACCCATCAGAGGAAAGACCACCACCAGGTGAGAGTAGAGATGGTCATATTTCAGGAGCTTCGTTTTGGAATATTTTATGGAATTGGCCAAGTAGCTTTTGCTTCTGGGGTTTCCACAGTCTGTCCATGGCAGATCCAGCCTGTACTTCAATTTAATGCCACTCTGAGCTTTTAGTCTGCAGGGAAATGAACGTTTTGGGAAGTTCTTACAGCTCTACTTAATGGTTTGTGGATTATGATGATTTTCTGGAAGTAGGCATCCATCCTGAGCTGTTTTCTTCCCACTCCCTGTCAGACTGTACCTGCAGGAAGGCTGAAGTGAGACCAGTATCTGTAAAATCTATGACTCTCCCTGTCTCCCTGAGCCTGAAGCTGGCAAAGAGGGAGATGTAAAAGACTGAAAACTCCTTTTTTGTCCCCTGAATCCCAAGACTCTGTATTTGTAAGATGCTCCTTTCTTTGTGGCACCTTGGGGATACTTCCCAGTGCATTGGGCAGAGGAACCTGTTGTGTGTCAGCATGGGAACTGTCAGGACATACCAAGACCAGCTAGAGATGTTGGTTAAGAGGTCTCCCTCTGGGCTGGGGTCACATATTAGGTCAGTGTGGTTCCTTGGGAACATTTCCAGAGGATCATACCCTTCCTGTTCTCTGGAATCCCACCATGGACATGGTGCAGTAAAATATTTTTATTTTAAAAAAGCCAGTCGAGGATTGGAAATGCCACTCCAGGATTGGAAATTAGCTGTTCCTTGGATTTATTTTTCACAATGTGTTTTTAATTTGACACAGAAGCCCTCTCCTTCCCTCAGACCCCATATCCTTTACCTTTGGGTTTTCTCAAAAACAATTCCCTGCCTACACCAATGAAAAATATTCCAAATTAGGGTACTCTGGGACTCTGCAACCTGGGCTCAGTTGGTCACTTGGAACCCTTGGGAAGGAATTTGTCATTTCTTGTGAACATTGACAAGCTCAACCTGAACATAATTGAAGAAATAAAAAATAAAACCCAACCCACCGCAGAGCGTGGCAGGCGTGGCACAGGAGCACACACCAGGAGCTGCAGTGCCCAGCAGGGGCTGGGGCACCCGTGGCTGTTCCGTGCCCAGGATCCCAGGAGCAGGGCAAACTCCCACTGTCCAGTCCCTGGATTTGCCTCCTGCTGGCACTTGGCAGCCTGGGTGTGCTTGGGTGCAAGTGCTCCAGTGCTGCTGCCTGGAGAGATTGGGAAAATGGGCATTAACCACTCCTGAGCTGTGGCTTGGGAAAGCATTTGGCACCTCTGGCATTTCAATAAAAACAGTTTCCATCATTTTGAAAATATGTTGAATCAACCCACAGGAGACAAATAAACCTTTCTCCTTAAGTACAGGCCTAGGGATTACACAATTATTCCTATGATCAAACAAACCAGCAGACAGTTTTTGGGGAGAGTTTCCAGGCTCTTGTCTCCCTCCCTGGCTGTACAACACTTGCAGAGAACCAGGATTTGGATACTCAGGCCTTAGTTTAAATCCCATAGATACTAAGGAACAGAAAGTGTCCTAAAGGCACCTCCATTCATACTTCAATTTTTCATATTTTAGTTTTAAGTCTTCTGTCGCTTATGAATTTTGCTCTTCTTTTGTTAAGAACATTTCACCCCCTTCTTCTTTAGGCATCCCCATCCAGGAGATAAAATAAATGTGGAAAGAAGTTTGGAATGCTGCTTCCAAGTCAAGTTACCTGGTAGGAAATTACTCCAGCTCTTTTGTACTTCAGTGTGTTTTAAATATAGCTTGGCCCTTCATGGCTGCAGACTCTCAGCTACTCCCAGGAGAGTAACATCAGCTGTAGTCTCATCCCAACTGTACACAAAAACATTGATTTGGGGTTGAATTTGGATGCAGGCAGATATGAGCCAATTTCAGAAAGCTTCAATCCCTGTTTTTCAGTGATTCGTTCAGTGACTGAATAGTGGGACCTTCAGGATGGTCACCCCTCTCCTGGGCACCATCCATGCTCTGTGGTCCATTCCCACTCCTGGCTTGGCCTCTTCTTTTAGTGGGAGGTTAAACCATGAATGTTTGCCTTGC
Organism: Camarhynchus parvulus; assembly: GCF_901933205.1. NCBI lineage: Eukaryota > Metazoa > Chordata > Aves > Passeriformes > Thraupidae > Camarhynchus > Camarhynchus parvulus. The sequence continues at coordinate 18,488,262 of NC_044579.1, forward strand.
TGGTTTTGGGGACATCAGTGACTCCCCCAAGGCAGCTGGCAAAGCTCCTGTTTCCACACCCTCTGCTTCCCAAAGCCATGGTGGAGCCAAACAGAGCAAAAGAGATATCTTAGATCCATGCTGGAAATTTCCACTTGTGCCCAGAAACCCAGAGAAATAGTGTCTGCCCCATCTTTGAAAGTGTCCAAGGCTGCGCAGGGCTTGGAGCAACCTCGACTAGTGAATGGAATGGCAGGGGATGGAATAAGGGGGATTCTTAAGTCCCTTCACACCCAAACCCTTCTGGGATTCCATGATGATTCTGTGGTGTCATCCTGCATTTATTTTGCATCATTTCTTCTCAAATTTGATTTCTCAAATTTGATGACTCGTTAAAGGAATAATTTTAAAATTATTCCAGGGATAAAAAGAGGAGCACCAAACATTAAAAAAATCATTCCTACATCTATCAAATCATTATTAATTGGAACCCTATTCCCTCATCTCTGTCCTTGTTTTGTTTTCTTGAAAACCTTATGATCTGCAGTCTCAGAGATATCTGATGGGATTACAGAAAGGTTTGCCCTGTTAGAGAGCCAGGGGGGTTTAGACCACTTGTTCCTCTCCATCTTTGTTCTTCAACCAGGTTTCCCCCAGAAAGGTTTTGTGGAAGAAATTCGGAATGATTAGAAATGGATGAGGTTCACATTTTTTCTCCACTGTTTTTCACCTATATTCAAACTATTGGAATATAGTTTGAATATAGGTAACTCTGAGCCCTAGTAAACTACTGTGAAAAAGATCACTGAGAGGAACATCTTAAAAGAGAAAACCACATTCAGCAGCAGCAAAAACAATCCTATTGCTATTTTCACCTGGTCTCTAGGTGCTCTGCCAGAGCTCCCTACAGCCACTCCCATTCACAAACAAGCACGATGGAAGACACTCACTTTGTCCATGAGCGTGAGGAGGCAGTTTTGGACACGTTCTTTGCCATGGATGGGACAACTAAGTCCAGTTGGTCTTTGTGGTCCCTTTCAAGCCAACCCACCCCATGATTCCATGACAGGATCAGCACCTCCTGAATTCCAGAAACCTCCTCTCACTAACTCAGAACTTCCCCCATCCTCTTTTGCACTACATCAGGGATGTGCTACCAAGTGCCAAAGGCATGGGATGCCTCAGCATTCCCTGAGGATGCTGCTCAAAGATAAACTTGTGGCCTCAGTGCTCCAAAATACTCGGTTGACCCCAGTTCCAGTTTGGATTATGTCAAAGAGCAGTGTGGAGTGTTCCCTCTCACATCCCACCATTGGGACGGCTCACATGGAATGCGAAAGACTTACTGCATTTGAAATTCCTGGCTTAAAAAGCAGGTGTTGTAATATCCTCTCCTGGGAATATCCAGAACACCAGGAGGGTCCCTGGAAGCCATGGGTAGGGACAGAGTCAGACAAACAATCGTAGGCTGGTTTTCAGGAGATGTATATACAGCCTGTGGCTTCAACAACTCTAAAGCTGTTCTTTCCACTTGGGACGGCCAGGCAAAAGATCTGGATGGATTTCTGACAGAAGAAACCTCCAAGCTACTTGGCTCCTGCCAAATCAAGACCAGAATTCCCAACAGGCTGTAAGTAATAAACAACAGGAAAGATCATCTCACAGTGCATACCACAAACTGGGCACCACATTCCTCACTGGAACTGGACTGTTCCCACATGTCTGTGACAGCTGGGAGCATCCCTATTCCCCTAGTCTTCCATTCAGGACAAAAAGACAACTCTTAGACACTCAGTGTGTAATCTCAACAATCAAGAGAAAACCACCTTGCCCTGGGAAGAAATGTAATGCCCAGTTTTGGCCAAGACCAAAAAAACCCAAATAGCAGTCCTGGCAACATTTCCAGGCATGGAGCCTCCCAGCTCCAAAAATGTACTCATAGGTTTCTTCCCTGGTGCTGTTCTGTTTGCATGCTGACTGTGAGACTGCAGGCTCAGGATGGACTCAGTGCTGAGGAGGACAGTGCCAATAGCAGGGTCTGTGCTGGTCTCTCGATGGGTGCAGGTGAAGCTGCAGGCAGCAAGAGCTTTCTCAGCTGGCACTTTCCTGAGCTCTGTTTTTGCCAGATGTTTTCAGGTTTGTGGCCAGACTCTGTGAGAGTGAAAAGCTTTGTTAGGGCAAAGGAGTTCATGCTGCTGTTTGAGTGTGGTGCAAAGAAGGGGCTTTCGCTTGGAAGGGGAAGATCAGCGAAATCTTTTTGTCCTGACACCGTTGGTTTGAGAGCAGGGACGTTTCCAACCTGGCTGTGGCCTTGGGGTGGTTTCGAGCTGGGCTCACTGCATGTCCTTCGGCGAGTCAACACCACCATCGTGTGGTTGTGTTCATGAGCGCTGACAGTGCCCAGGAAAACAACAAGCTCTTTTCTGGCCCAGCCCCATTTGTGTGAGAGCAGTTCATGGAAGAGCTCTGCTGTACATCCTGGCTCTTGAAGACTGACAGAATGTGATCCTGCATGTAGCAGGGAAGGAAGAAGAAGCATTTCATTGTTGGCGGTGCAGCTGATAGGCTGCAAAAGAAAAGGCAATTGCAGAACAGCCCCTTTCTTTTAGAAGTTTTTCTGTGCCATCAGGTTCTCAACATGTAACTCGTACCCACTGAACTGCATCCAGCTCCCTGGATATCTGCATTTTCCATCAAGCTCTACATACCGTCTTACCCTCTCACTCTTGCAGTTCCTAAAGCCCTTCAAAATATCCAGCAGCTGCTCCCAAAGAAAAATTCTGAGAAGAAAAAGCCAGCACTGGCCTTTATAGTCCCTTTGTAGTCTGTACACTAGACGAAACACACTAGTGATGCACACTTTACTTCTTGACTGTATATATAGCATTCATCACATTCTCTCAAGGTGGCAGTCCATGGCTAAAGCAAAGCATTTCCAGCTGTAGTTCGGACTGAGACATGAGCCAGGGCAAAAAGCATTTGCTGACCTTTTCTCTTCCTCCTTCCTGAGACCAAGGAAAGCCCAGTGCCAGACAGTTTGCCCTTCACATTTCTGTCTAGAACTGACCCAGAAATGTCCAGTTTCTGGGTGCCCCTTTCATACAGCCAGTGTCATCCCATGAACAGATCTGGAGTGAGAGGGGAGGGAGGAAGGTTAGGTGGAGCAACCTCTGCAGCAAACCCCTGCCACCCAAAAGAAGTCAGAATCTGAAAGTAACTCCTCAGGGCCGTCTTCACTCTTGCACTGCTTAAAAGTCCAAAGGCACAGTTAATCTCAACCAGGAATCTGAACCCGTCCAAACTTGCCAGAAAGCCAGGCCCCACTCAATCACCTGATGGCAAACCCCATGCTGCCCTGATGCCCTGCCAGACCTCTTTGTGCACTGCCTACCCCAACTGTCCCACTGGTGCCACTGGTGCTGTCCCCGCATGTGCCCCAAAAACACTGCAGTCCTCTTTGCTGAGCAGTCCCAGCAGCCCACTTGTCTCAACAGTTCACAGGGACATTTCATGGCTGTGATCGCCTTGGCCCCCTGACGACTGCCCCAAGCCAACCCCACCCTGCTCCCGGCCCATGACCCCACCCTCTGCCACCCCTCTTGCCCTTGAAACTACAAATACTCTGTGGGGCTACCGGCACTGGCATTGTCTTCACTACAAAACCCAACCCCCATGACCTGACAGACAGAAAGGGCTTGCTGCAATTTGGGAAAGAGAAGATGTTGGGTGCTTTGAAGCGTGGCCCTTGTAAGAGAGGCCATGTCAGGCTTGCAGGGAGCTGTGGTGCTGCCCTGAAGGCCGGTGTGCTTGGAGAGGGGCTGTAGGGCTGCAGGAAGGCTGGAGTTGGTGTGAGATGTGCAGAGCAGTGGAGAGGTAGGCAGCCCCAGGTGGGGCCATAAGGCTGAGCCAGGCTGAGCACAGGGGCCCGGAGTGAGCTGGGCAGGAGGTCCTATGGTGTAATGGTGAGCACTCTGGACTCTGAATCCAGTGATCTGAGTTCAAATCTCAGTGGGACCTGAGCCTTTTGGTTGCCTCAGCATGCTTGCCCTCAGCATGCTTCCACTGTCACACCCCTGTGCTCTGCTGCTGCTTCGCTTCTGCACTGTTTTCTCACCAAGCACACAGCACCTGAGCTGCACAACACCAACTCACAATGGGCCAGGCACAGGACTCTGCTCTGGGATCATTAACTCCTGTGTTGGATGCATCCAAAACTGGAGACTGGGCTACACAGCTCTGGGCAGCTGTTTCCAGGTTGGACCATTCCCACAGGAAGAGCAGGTTATTCTGTGTGCCATTACTTGTATGCCCACCCCTGTCAATGTCTCCTTTTTTTCTACTTTCCTCTGAGGCTCGTTCACCTCTTTTCCCTGCCAATTTCTTTCTATTGCTCTGCAATCCATTCAAGGAGCTCTACCAGCATTGGGCAGTGCCCCATCATTGGGGTTCCATTTGTTTCCATGGGAGAGGGAAGGATCTCCCTTGCAGAGCAGGTGGCAGGTGAGGGAGGAGGAGAACAAAGGACCACGACTCTCCAGCAGTGCTGCACAAAGGCTTTAATGAGAAGGAGCAAAAGCGGGCACAGAACAGAGACCAAGGAAGACGTGTGGGGGGCCAGGGAGGGCAAGAGCTGGGCCCGTTTGCCAAGGACCAGGGGGATGATGCGCCGGCCTCAGCAGATCTGACCGCAGCGGGAGAAAGGCAGGCACAGGCCTGAGCCCCCAGAAGAGATGGGAACCCCCGAGGTGCTGAGGGAGCTGCCCACAGCAGCTGACAGAGAGGATCCCACGGCTGTGTTCTGAGGGAAGGAGGTGAGGATGGGGCCCGGCATGGTCACCACCACCGGCGAAGGCTCGATGTACACCGTGGAGTCAGCGCAGCGGGCGTTGCAGGGCTCAGTGCAGCTGCTGGCAAGGGGGGTTGGGCCACAGGGGCCGCAGGGCCGGGGGGGACAGGGTCTGCAGCAAGACATCTCTCGTGCGGGAGGCAAAGCTGCAACACAGAGCAGGGAGCACCACCCAGCCTCAGCATCAGTCTGTCTCTCTGTCCCTCAGCTCTCCCCAGGGACACCTTTGGTCTCCAAAACACACTCTGTGCCCACAGCTCCCACCACCCTCCTGGTGCCCTCCGAGTGCCACGGCACGGGAAGGCCGCCCCACTTGAGCAATAGGAGCCAGCACAGTGGCTTTAAGGGCCCTGTGGAAAGACTGGTCACAGCCCATCTCCAGAGCAGACACGGCTCTGTCAGACAATGTCCCGGCGTGCACTGGCACATTTTGTTACACCATGGCAGGTGCAAATTCTGCTGGGCACATCCCCCTGAGGCTGAGCCCCATTGATCCCCTTCTGCTGGAACAAAGCCCCCTCGTCCCAGCTGGCCCCAGCCCCCAGCATGGAAAGGCTGACGGCCCTCCAACAGTTCTGTGCCAGGGCCAAACTGAGGCAGCCCAAGGATCAAGCCGGGCAGCCTCCATGACAGCAGCTCAGCCCACACGGAGGGATGGAGCGGGCTCAGGCTTACCTCGTTCCTCGAGGGAAGGGAGGCCAGAGACCAGGATGCAGAGCCTGCAGCAGAGCAGCCTTTTATGCCGGGTCCCAGAGCCCTGGGGGGCCACAAACATTCCTTGTTTGTGAAACATCCAAACTCCTGGGAGTGGCCACTTGCCAGGCTTCCCTGCTGATGAGCTCCCTGCCTCTTTCATCTCAAATGTTGTTCTTCCTCTTTGTGCAACCCAAAATCCTGCGATGACTCTTAGAATCACTTTGGGATGGAATGGACATTAAAATCATCTACCTCGAGTGCCCTAAAATGGCTTCTACCATTTCTCTGGACATCCTTTTCCAGTGTATTGCTCGTCTCCAAGAAAAATATGCCCTCCCAATATCCAATCTAAATACACCTGCTTTCAGTTTCGAACGGGTGGCGCTTGAGCCATCCCTCCACACCCCAACCTGGTATCCTTCCCTTTCTTAACTGAATGTCTCCTGGGAGCCTTCCCCTCTCTTTGCTATGCAACCCCAACCCTCTCAGCCTGTCCTCACAGGCTGATGGCTCCAGCTGCCTGGTGCTCTTTGTGGCTCCTCTGGACCCGCTGCAGCAGGTCCGTGTGTTTCTTAGGCTGTGGGTCCTAGGGCTGCAGGCAGCAGCCCAGGTACGGTGTCATGAGAGCTGAGTAGAGCAGGACAATCCCCTCCCTCGACCTGCTGCCCACACGGCTCTGGATGTAGCCCTGAATAAGATTGGATTTTGGCACTGGGCTGCTAGCTGGCAGTGCAGGTTCAGGTGCAGTGTTTCAACCACCAGAACCTGCGGTCCCCCTCCACAGGGCTGCTCCCCATCCACTCAAGGCCTACTAGGCTGTGTCCATGTGTGGGATTGCCCTGACCTTGGCATCTGGCAACCAGAGCTCTGGCCTCAGCTTGGGAAGTTGGGATCCTGCAGAAAACAAGGAATTCTACACGTAGGACAGTGATCAACGGCATGCCTAAGTCTCTGCCTGAAAGACAAATTGACCCATTTTCCCAAATACAAATTGACCCACTTTGCTCAGTGTGTGCAGCCCTGAGGTCAGGATCTGGATGGCAGCTTTGGGGCAGAGGCTGAGGGCAGGGAGCCCAAAGCTCATGGCTCCTTTTCCTGGGCAAGGCCTCATTTGCCCATTCACCTAATATCACAGTTCAAAGGGATATTGGATCAGTCTCCCAGAGGTTGTGGGAATCGTTGTGATGTGGAAGAGTTGGGAAAATCCATGAGCTTCAGGCAAACCTGAATCATGCTGATGTGGAAATGAGTGCACACAGTGCCCTGGACTCAGGCATTCCAGGGATACCACAGCACATGGCCTCTTTCCTATGAAATATTTTGCCTTTGTCAGGGGCATTTCCAGACCTTTTAGGACCGGCCACACCACCTTGTACATCCATCTAATCCTGTGCTGCTGCTGCAGCTGCTGCAGCTTTGCAAAAGGCATTGCCATTTGGTGGCTGCTCAAGGGCCATGGGGATGCAGGGTGACCCAGGATAATGGAGGTTCAGAGAGACCTCTGGAAGTTCTTTGCTCCCTCTCTGAGAAGAACAAACCTACCAGCTGCCTCCAGCAGCTGTGGGCCTTGTCCCCTTGTCCTCTGAACACTGCCACCGGCAGACAGTGCTGCTGTCTCCTGAGCAGCATTCCAGGGATGCCCTGCACCCCCAGGGGGGCACCAGCCGATGGAAAGGGCTCTTACAGATGAGCCTCCCAGGTCCTCGATGGGGAGGACCAGCAGGAGAAGACACTGAGGCTGTCTGCACTGATGAGCAAGGTGTGGAGGGGGCCATGGAGCTGCTGCCTCCATCGCCTCCTGGCAGTTCTGGAGAGAATGAAGCCAAACTCTCCTGAGAGCTGCACTGTCACAGGGCAAGAGGCAGCAATCACAAGTGGCAAGAAAGGAAATCCCAGAGTTCCCTGGGGGAGGACAAGGGACAGGCCTTGGAGAGCTGTACAAGGGACAGTGACCTCTTTTGTAAGCTGTGTCTGTGCTTAGCAGTCAGCAGGACAAGGCCCAGAGCCTGCTGAGGAACTGGGGCAGGGTGATCTGCCCAGAGCAGTTGACAGGAGCACAAGAGCTCCAGAGCTCCACACAGACCTTCTGGGGTTGATGTGGGGTACTCTGAGTCACTAGAGCCCTTGAGCAGCCACCAAAAGACCCTGCCTTGGGAGACAGCAAATGCAGGAGATTGCAGACAAGCACCAGGTGATCCACAGCTGGGAATACAAGGTGGGAAATATCCTTCATGGCAGCAGAACATTGAGGGTGTGAGCTCTGTTATCCCTTGAGTGCCTGAGTCTGCAGCACCCAGTCCACTGAAGTCCTCACTGGGTGACTCAGGTGTGCCTGGAGCTCAGGGATTTTCCCAGCTCTTCCACATCACGATGACACCTGCTCTGCTGCTCTGGGAGACTGACCCAGTGTCCCTTTGAAATGTAAAATGCATGGAATGGGAAACCCCATCCCAGACCCAGAAAACAACAGCCATGGGCTCCCTGCCCTCAGCCTTTTCCCCAAAGCCACCAGCCAGGTCTCTGGCCCTGGGATGAGCACGCTGAGTAAAGCAGGTCAGTGTGGCTGTGGGTCTGTTTCAGGGAAGGACACAGCATCTCTTTGATCACAAAACCAGGCCGTGGCACAGCCTGTGACTGTAAGCAAGTTCCCCATGGCTGTCACTCAGGCCTGCAGGGGACATCCTTTCAGGAGAACGTGGACTTCCCTTGCCACTGAGCTTTGCCCCCTCCCTGCAGAGTTGGGTCTCTTCCCCACTATGGGGTTGTGCAGTGTTGCTTTGTGCCTCAACTGACCCTCAGTCTTCGGTGTATCTGTGATGACCCATGGAAGAATTGATTCTCAGGATGAGCCTGAGAGTCAGCACTGAAAGCTGCTGGGAGATGAGCTGAGGTGTCACTTCATGGCTGAATTTAACTCTAACTGGAGCCCAATTAACCATCAAGAAGAACAAGTGACAGAAATTTATAAATGCATTTCAATTTACCATATACACTGACTTGGGGCCTCCAAATGAAATTGCCTTAGGAAGCTGGGACACACATTAATCATTTGCAAGTCAGGTGGTGTGAAACTGGTGAAAAATGCCTGAGATGAAAGAGGCAGGGACCTGATCAGCAGGGAGGCCTCACAAGTGGCCACTCCCAGGAGTTTGGATGTTTCACAAACAAGGAATGTTTGTGGCCCCCCAGGGCTCTGGGACCCGGCATAAAAGGCTGCTCTGCTGCAGGCTCTGCATCCTGGTCTCTGGCCTCCCTTCCCTCGAGGAACGAGGTAAGCCTGAGCCCGCTCCATCCCTCCGTGTGGGCTGAGCTGCTGTCATGGAGGCTGCCCGGCTTGATCCTTGGGCTGCCTCAGCTTGGCCCTGGCACAGAACTGTTGGAGGGCCGTCAGCCTTTCCATGCTGGGGGCTGGGGCCAGCTGGGACGAGGGGGCTTTGTTCCAGCAGAAGGGGATCAATGGGGCTCAGCCTCAGGGGGATGTGCCCAGCAGAATTTGCACCTGCCATGGTGTAACAAAATGTGCCAGTGCACGCCAGGACATTGTCTGACAGAGCCGTGTCTGCTCTGGAGATGGGCTGTGACCAGTCTTTCCACAGGGCCCTTAAAGCCACTGTGCTGGCTCCTATTGCTCAAGTGGGGCGGCCTTCCCGTGCCGTGGCACTCGGAGGGCACCAGGAGGGTGGTGGGAGCTGTGGGCACAGAGTGTGTTTTGGAGACCAAAGGTGTCCCTGGGGAGAGCTGAGGGACAGAGAGACAGACTGATGCTGAGGCTGGGTGGTGCTCCCTGCTCTGTGTTGCAGCTTTGCCTCCCGCACCGAGATGTCTTGCTGCAGACCCTGTCCCCCCCGGCCCTGCGGCCCCTGTGGCCCAACCCCCCTTGCCAGCAGCTGCACTGAGCCCTGCAACGCCCGCTGCGCTGACTCCACGGTGTACATCGAGGCTTCGCCGGTGGTGGTGACCATGCCGGGCCCCATCCTCACCTCCTTCCCTCAGAACACAGCCGTGGGATCCTCTCTGTCAGCTGCTGTGGGCAGCTCCCTCAGCACCTCGGGGGTTCCCATCTCTTCTGGGGGCTCAGGCCTGTGCCTGCCTTTCTCCCGCTGCGGTCAGATCTGCTGAGGCCGGCGCATCATCCCCCTGGTCCTTGGCAAACGGGCCCAGCTCTTGCCCTCCCTGGCCCCCCACACGTCTTCCTTGGTCTCTGTTCTGTGCCGCCGCTTTTGCTCCTTCTCATTAAAGCCTTTGTGCAGCACTGCTGGAGAGTCGTGGTCCTTTGTTCTCCTCCTCCCTCACCTCCCACCTACCCTTCCAGGGTGAGCTCTGGCTGCTGTCCTGAGCTTACCAGTAGCTGCACTCAGAACTCCCAGAAATTCGACCTGAGCCCCAAAGCCTCAGTCACTGAGCTTGAGTCTGGAACCTGGAGATCACAGCCCTGCAGGGCCCCGTGTTAATTTGTTCCTTGTGAGAATTATATTTTGAGTGACATTTTTTTCCTGTCAAAGCTTCTTCACAAAAGCCTAGCAACATCTATAGTATTGCAGGCGACCCTGACAAGGGGAGTGAATGATGAAGAGGACTCCATTGATATCAGAAGGCTAATTAATTACTTCATTCTACTTTATTATTCTAAATTATTTTACACTATCCTATATTACATCTGAACTGAATCGGACAAACGCAACCCTTTTACACCTGACCTCGGCAGTGTGACTGTCAACCGACAGTCCCGACATTCATACGCAAACTCCTCATAGGCCAAGGAAACAAATTGCCCTCACTTTGGGTAAACAATCTCCATATTGAGCGTTTGAGCACAGGTGACCGACCACAGCCACACTGCAGGGGATCCCAGATGCCTGGTGAGGCCAAGGCTCACAGAGCTGCAGCTGGAGCCCCTGGGGGCCAGCCTTTCAGCCGCTCTGCAGCGCCCAGGGCACGGCAAGGACCTAATTTCAAATGTCGACGGAGCTGTAGTGGTGCATTCCTCCCTGTCCTTTTTCAGGCTGCACTGAGATCGGAGAAATGCTCGTTAGGCATCAGCTTTGGAAAGAGCACCTGGTCTCAGCTGTTCCTCAGGTTATCAGAAACACTCTCTCTTCCCAAGAACTGCTGCCTGGCAAGCTCATGTTTTCCTCTTGACCAGTCTTGGGAAATATTTTTGTTTCCTGAACACCCCAACATTCCTGTTTCACACTTTCAAAGAAAGTGCCAACACAAACTGTGGCCAGGATGAAACCTTGATACGACTAAAGCCCACTCTCTTACAACCCTATGAAGAGTGGCCCAAAATGAGACCATTTGAACTCTCCTGGCCCGCAGCAGGCTGTGACCAGCAATGGCCCTGACTGGGGCCATTCACTCTCACAGCCAGTGAACTCTCAGGGTTGCTGTACTTGGAGGATTGCCCAACAAGGACGAGTCCCGGGCTGATGCCCTCACTCCTTGAGGCCTGACCCTTCCCCCTGTGGGAGATGCAAAGGCATCCAAAGTGAGTGTTTCACTGACCACTGAGGGGAATTTTTCACTGGTACGTTGCTTGTACCAACTCTTGTTGTCTGTGTGCATACACATGTGCATATATTTGCTATAGCAAATCTGGGAGAAATACTGCTTCCTTGGATGTCTAAGTACCTTGGAGATCTAAGTAAGGTAGGCCTGTCAGTAAGGTTAAGTCACAGATATAGGCTTACCTAAATGGTGCTTAGTGTTGTACTTTTGCTGGGTTGCTAAGTATAACTTTGAAGTTGTAAGTGAGGTTAAATGCTATGAAGTGTTTTTCCTCTGTCACATTTTAAGAGTAAGATATTAAATAGGTTTAAGGTACAAGTTGAAATACTGTTCAGTTTGAATGCTGTCAGGCTCCTAGGCTGCTAAAGGCATTTTTATACTTACCCTCATTTTGTCACACACACACACGCGCATACTCATACACATACACACAGACACACACACTCTCTAGATAGTTGTCGGTTGATTTCTGTTTTGATTGGTTGTATTTTGTTTGGTTTTGTTGTTGGTTGTTTTCTCTTGTTGTGCCCTAACTGGCACAACAAAGAGACGTGTAAGGAGAAGAGTGAATGTTGCCCAGGCAGTTTTTTGTTTTTTTGTTTAATATGCAAAGTGTTTTTTGCTGCTGGGCTTGGGAGTGATTTTTGAGGCATGTGAAGCAGTGTTTGTCCAGAGGAGCCCTGTGCAGAAGTGCGTGGGTGTGGGTGTGGTGGCCCAGGGCGGGTGATGAGCAGGGCGGGCAGGGCTGGAGCAGGTAGTTGTGGCCGAGTGGTGAAGGCGATGGACTAGAAATCCATTGGGGTTTCCCCGCGCAGGTTCGAATCCTGCCAACTACGGGCACGCGCGCCCCTTTTGGGCTGCGGGCAGCTGAGCACGGTACAGCTGAGCCCACAGGTGGGCACAGGAGCACCCACAGGTGGGTGCCATGCACAGCAGCTGCAGCTGCCCCAGGGCTCCTGCACTTACAGCCCCAACAATGCAGAAGGCAAGGGGAAATGCAGACGGCACCTGGAGCTGAGCATTTCATCGCGTTGTCGCAGTGTCACCAAGTTTTAAAGACAAGGACCCTCAGCTTGACAAACTGCTTGGTACCAAGTGGCCAGAACTCAGAGCTTTTACTTCAGAGCAACCATGAGCAGCATTGAGCTGAGGCAGCAGAATTTGCAGAGCAAAAAGAGGAGAATTGTTTCTGCTGGCAATTCCAAGCAAAGGCAACCCATGTCCCTCGTTGGCCAGCAAAGATCTGAAGTGTCAGGCAGGTGCAGTGGTGCAGCGTGCTGGGAGTACAGGTGTATTTGTGGTGAGGGGTGCAGGTGTGAGGATGTTGGTGGATTTAGGTGGGCTGATGGATGGCCAGGCTGCAGGCTGTGTGCAGGGGGGCATTGATCAGGTGCAGGGGCAGGGTGGGTGTGGAAGAGGCAGGGTGTGTGCAGGGCTGTGTGCGGGAGGTGTGGGAGAAGGGCAAGGGCAGGTGCTGGCGGAGCGTAGCGCAGGCGGAAGGGAGGTGGATTGTCAGGGTGTGTATTTAGTGGGGTGGGGGAGGCGGATGAGAGAGGAAGGGCAGGAGTGAGGGGCAGCAGTGGCGGGCAGCATGAGGCTGCACTGAGGGCAAGGGCAGGCAGGCCTGAGGAGGAGCAGAGTGGCGCAGCGGGAGCGTGCTGGGCCCATAACCCAGAGGTCGATGGATCGAAACCATCCTCTGCTAAGGCACTTTTTTCACTCAGGCTGCCTTGCCCAACAACTTTGACCCTGCTTGGCTCCAGCCTTTTGGCCAACGCAGGCCATAGATTTCCTCTTCCCTCTACACATCATATCTGCTACCAAGTTTTGGTGGAAATGAGAAAAAGTATATAATATTGCAAGGTAACTCCAGTCATGGTTTTGTCCACAGAAAAGAAACAGGATGCTTTTAGCGAGAGGGAAGAAAAACATGGCTATCCTGCTAAAGCTTTTGTATACCCCTGGTTTGGGTTTCCCTAGAAAGGGCCTGATAGTTTTCAATCAACAAAAAGATTCCCAAATCCTCCTTGCAACGGTAGTGCCACGAGAGGGAGGAGGAGAACAAAGGACCACGACTCTCCAGCAGTGCTGCACAAAGGCTTTAATGAGAAGGGGCAAAAGCGGTGGCACAGAACAGAGACCAAGGAAGACGTGTGGGGGGCCAGGGAGGGCAAGAGCTGGGCCCGTTTGCCAAGGACCAGGGGGATGATGCGCCGGCCTCAGCAGATCTGACCGCAGCGGGAGAAAGGCAGGCACAGGCCTGAGCCCCCAGAAGAGATGGGAACCCCCGAGGTGCTGAGGGAGCTGCCCACAGCAGCTGACAGAGAGGATCCCACGGCTGTGTTCTGAGGGAAGGAGGTGAGGATGGGGCCCGGCATGGTCACCACCACCGGCGAAGCCTCGATGTACACCGTGGAGTCAGCGCAGCGGGCGTTGCAGGGCTCAGTGCAGCTGCTGGCAAGGGGGGTTGGGCCACAGGGGCCGCAGGGCCGGGGGGGACAGGGTCTGCAGCAAGACATCTCTCGGTGCGGGAGGCAAAGCTGCAACACAGAGCAGGGAGCACCACCCAGCCTCAGCATCAGTCTGTCTCTCTGTCCCTCAGCTCTCCCCAGGGACACCTTTGGTCTCCAAAACACACTCTGTGCCCACAGCTCCCACCACCCTCCTGGTGCCCTCCGAGTGCCACGGCACGGGAAGGCCGCCCCACTTGAGCAATAGGAGCCAGCACAGTGGCTTTAAGGGCCCTGTGGAAAGACTGGTCACAGCCCATCTCCAGAGCAGACACGGCTGTGTCAGACAATGTCCTGGCGTGCACTGGCACATTTTGTTACACCATGGCAGGTGCAAATTCTGCTGGGCACATCCCCCTGAGGCTGAGCCCCATTGATCCCCTTCTGCTGGAACAAAGCCCCCTCGTCCCAGCTGGCCCCAGCCCCCAGCATGGAAAGGCTGACGGCCCTCCAACAGTTCTGTGCCAGGGCCAAGCTGAGGCAGCCCAAGGATCAAGCCGGGCAGCCTCCATGACAGCAGCTCAGCCCACACGGAGGGATGGAGCGGGCTCAGGCTTACCTCGTTCCTCGAGGGAAGGGAGGCCAGAGACCAGGATGCAGAGCCTGCAGCAGAGCAGCCTTTTATGCCGGGTCCCAGAGCCCTGGGGGGCCACAAACATTCCTTGTTTGTGAAACATCCAAACTCCTGGGAGTGGCCACTTGTGAGGCCTCCCTGCTGATCAGGTCCTGCCTCTTTCATCTCAGGCATTTTTCACCAGTTTCACACCACCTGACTTGCAAATGATTAATGTGTGTCCCAGCTTCCTAAGGCAATTTCATTTGGAGGTCCCAAGTCAGTGTATATGGTAAATTGAAATGTATTTGTTTAATGTCTATAACTTTCTGTCACTTGTTCTTCTTGATGGTTAATTGGGCTCCAGTTAGAGTTAAATTCAGCCATGAAGTGACACCTCAGCTCATCTCTCAGCAGCTTTCAGTGCTGACACTCAGGCTCATCCTGAGAATCAATTCTTCCATGGGTCATCACAGATACACCGAAGACTGAGGGTCAGTTGAGGCACAAAGCAACACTGCACAACCCCATAGTGGGGAAGAGACCCAACTCTGCAGGGAGGGGGCAAAGCTCAGTGGCAAGGGAAGTCCACGTTCTCCTGAAAGGATGTCCCCTGCAGGCCTGAGTGACAGCCATGGGGAACTTGCTTACAGTCACAGGCTGTGCCACGGCCTGGTTTTGTGATCAAAGAGATGCTGTGTCCTTCCCTGAAACAGACCCACAGCCACACTGACCTGCTTTACTCAGCGTGCTCATCCCAGGGCCAGAGACCTGGCTGGTGGCTTTGGGGAAAAGGCTGAGGGCAGGGAGCCCATGGCTGTTGTTTTCTGGGTCTGGGATGGGGTTTCCCATTCCATGCATTTTACATTTCAAAGGGACACTGGGTCAGTCTCCCAGAGCAGCAGAGCAGGTGTCATCGTGATGTGGAAGAGCTGGGAAAATCCCTGAGCTCCAGGCACACCTGAGTCACCCAGTGAGGACTTCAGTGGACTGGGTGCTGCAGACTCAGGCACTCAAGGGATAACAGAGCTCACACCCTCAATGTTCTGCTGCCATGAAGGATATTTCCCACCTTGTATTCCCAGCTGTGGATCACCTGGTGCTTGTCTGCAATCTCCTGCATTTGCTGTCTCCCAAGGCAGGGTCTTTTGGTGGCTGCTCAAGGGCTCTAGTGACTCAGAGTACCCCACATCAACCCCAGAAGGTCTGTGTGGAGCTCTGGAGCTCTTGTGCTCCTGTCAACTGCTCTGGGCAGATCACCCTGCCCCAGTTCCTCAGCAGGCTCTGGGCCTTGTCCTGCTGACTGCTAAGCACAGACACAGCTTACAAAAGAGGTCACTGTCCCTTGTACAGCTCTCCAAGGCCTGTCCCTTGTCCTCCCCCAGAGAACTCTGGGATTTCCTTTCTTGCCACTTGTGATTGCTGCCTCTTGCCCTGTGACAGTGCAGCTCTCAGGAGAGTTTGACTTCATTCTCTCCAGAACTGCCTGGAGATGGTGGAGGCAGCAGCTCCATGGCCCCCTCCACACCTTGCTCATCAGTGCAGACAGTCTCAGTGTCTTCTCCTGCTGGTCCTCCCCATCGAGGACCTGGGAGGCTCATCTGTAAGAGCCCTTTCCATCGGCTGGTGCCCCCCTGGGGGTGCAGGGCATCCCTGGAATGCTGCTCAGGAGACAGCAGCACTGTCTGCCGGTGGCAGTGTTCAGAGGACAAGGGGACAAGGCCCACAGCTGCTGGAGGCAGCTGGTAGGTTTGTTCTTCTCAGAGAGGGAGCAAAGAACTTCCAGAGGTCTCTCTGAACCTCCATTATCCTGGGTCACCCTGCATGCCCTGGGCCCTTGAGCAGCCACCAAATGGCAATGCCTTTTGCAAAGCTGCAGCAGCTGCAGCAGCAGCACAGGATTAGATGGATGTACAAGGTGGTGTGGCCGGTCCTAAAAGGTCTGGAAATGCCCCTGACAAAGGCAAAATATTTCATAGGAAAGAGGCCATGTGCTGTGGTATTCCTGGAATGCCTGAGTCCAGGGCACTGTGTGCACTCATTTCCACATCAGCATGATTCAGGTTTGCCTGAAGCTCATGGATTTTCCCAACTCTTCCACATCACAATGATTCCCACAACCTCTGGGAGACTGATCCAATATCCCTTTGAACTGTGATATTAGGTGAATGGGCAAATGAGGCCTTGCCCAGGAAAAGGAGCCATGAGCTTTGGGCTCCCTGCCCTCAGCCTCTGCCCCAAAGCTGCCATCCAGATCCTGACCTCAGGGCTGCACACACTGAGCAAAGTGGGTCAATTTGTATTTGGGAAAATGGGTCAATTTGTCTTTCAGGCAGAGACTTAGGCATGCCGTTGATCACTGTCCTACGTGTGGAATTCCTTGTTTTCTGCAGGATCCCAACTTCCCAAGCTGAGGCCAGAGCTCTGGTTGCCAGATGCCAAGGCCAGGGCAATCCCACACATGGACACAGCCTAGTAGGCCTTGAGTGGATGGGGAGCAGCCCTGTGGAGGCGGACCCGCAGGTTCTGGTGGTTGAAACACTGCACCTGAACCTGCACTGCCAGCTAGCAGCCCAGTGCCAAAATCCAATCTTATTCAGGGCTACATCCAGAGCCGTGTGGGCAGCAGGTCGAGGGAGGGGATTGTCCTGCTCTACTCAGCTCTCATGACACCGTACCTGGGCTGCTGCCTGCAGCCCTAGGACCCACAGCCTAAGAAACACACGGACCTGCTGCAGCGGGTCCAGAGGAGCCACAAAGAGCACCAGGCAGCTGGAGCCATCAGCCTGTGAGGACAGGCTGAGAGGGTTGGGGTTGCATAGCAAAGAGAGGGGAAGGCTCCCAGGAGACATTCAGTTAAGAAAGGGAAGGATACCAGGTTGGGGTGTGGAGGGATGGCTCAAGCGCCACCCGTTCGAAACTGAAAGCAGGTGTATTTAGATTGGATATTGGGAGGGCATATTTTTCTTGGAGACGAGCAATACACTGGAAAAGGATGTCCAGAGAAATGGTAGAAGCCATTTTAGGGCACTCGAGGTAGATGATTTTAATGTCCATTCCATCCCAAAGTGATTCTAAGAGTCATCGCAGGATTTTGGGTTGCACAAAGAGGAAGAACAACATTTGAGATGAAAGAGGCAGGGAGCTCATCAGCAGGGAGGCCTGGCAAGTGGCCACTCCCAGGAGTTTGGATGTTTCACAAACAAGGAATGTTTGTGGCCCCCCAGGGCTCTGGGACCCGGCATAAAAGGCTGCTCTGCTGCAGGCTCTGCATCCTGGTCTCTGGCCTCCCTTCCCTCGAGGAACGAGGTAAGCCTGAGCCCGCTCCATCCCTCCGTGTGGGCTGAGCTGCTGTCATGGAGGCTGCCCGGCTTGATCCTTGGGCTGCCTCAGCTTGGCCCTGGCACAGAACTGTTGGAGGGCCGTCAGCCTTTCCATGCTGGGGGCTGGGGCCAGCTGGGACGAGGGGGCTTTGTTCCAGCAGAAGGGGATCAATGGGGCTCAGCCTCAGGGGGATGTGCCCAGCAGAATTTGCACCTGCCATGGTGTAACAAAATGTGCCAGTACACGCCAGGACATTGTCTGACACAGCCGTGTCTGCTCTGGAGATGGGCTGTGACCAGTCTTTCCACAGGGCCCTTAAAGCCACTGTGCTGGCTCCTATTGCTCAAGTGGGCGGCCTTCCCGTGCCGTGGCACTCGGAGGGCACCAGGAGGGGTGGTGGGAGCTGTGGGCACAGAGTGTGTTTTGGAGACCAAAGGTGTCCCTGGGGAGAGCTGAGGGACAGAGAGACAGACTGATGCTGAGGCTGGGTGGTGCTCCCTGCTCTGTGTTGCAGCTTTGCCTCCCGCACCGAGATGTCTTGCTGCAGACCCTGTCCCCCCCGGCCTGCGGCCCCTGTGGCCCAACCCCCTGCCAGCAGCTGCACTGAGCCCTGCAACGCCGCTGCGCTGACTCCACGGTGTACATCGAGGCTTCGGCGGTGGTGGTGACCATGCCGGGCCCCATCCTCACCTCCTTCCCTCAGAACACAGCCGTGGGATCCTCTCTGTCAGTCTTTAAAACTTGGTGACACTGCGACGCGATGAAATGCTCAGCTCCAGGTGCCGTCTGCATTTCCCCTTGCCTTCTGCATTGTTGGGGCTGCAAGTGCAGGAGCCCTGGGGCAGCTGCAGCTGCTGTGCATGGCACCCACCTGTGGGTGCTCCCTGTGCCCGTGCTCAGCTGCCCGCAGCCCAAAAGGGGCGCGTGCCCGTAGTTGGCAGGATTCGAACCTGCGCGGGGAAACCCCAATGGATTTCTAGTCCATCGCCTTCACCACTCGGCCACAACTACCTGCTCCAGCCCTGCCCGCCCTGCTCATCACCCGCCCTGGGCCACCACACCCACACCCACGCACTTCTGCACAGGGCTCCTCTGGACAAACACTGCTTCACATGCCTCAAAAATCACTCCCAAGCCCAGCAGCAAAAAACACTTTGCATATTAAACAAAAAAACAAAAAACTGCCTGGGCAACATTCACTCTCCTACTTACACGACTCTTTGTTGTGCCAGTTAGGGCACAACAAGAGAAAACAACCAACAACAAAACCAAACAAAATACAACCAATCAAAACAGAAATCAACCGACAACTATTGAGAGGGGGGTGTCTGTGTGTTTCTGTATCTGTGTGTATGAGCATCTCTGTGTGTGTGTGGAACACAAGACAGTGAGGGCAAGGATACAAAGGAACACAGTCTAAAAGCTTGACAGCATTCAAACTCAATAGTATTTTAACTTATACCTAAAACCTAACTAATAGCTTACGCTTTAAATTTGACCGAAGAAAAACACTTCATAGCATTTAACCTAACTTGAAACTGCAAAGTTATACTTAGCAATCCAGCAAAAGTACAACACTAAGCACCATTTAGGTAAGCCTATATCTGTGACTTAACCTTACTGACAGGCCTACCTTACTTAGATCTCCAAGGTACTTAGACATCCAAGGAAGCAGTATTTCTCCCAGATTTGCTATAGCAAATATATGCACATGTGTATGCACACAGACAACAAGAGTTGGTACAAGCAACTTACCAGTGAAAAATTCCCCTCAGTGGTCAGTGAAACACTCACTTTGGATGCCTTTGCATCTCCCACAGGGGGAAGGGTCAGGCCTCAAGGAGTGAGGGCATCAGCCCGGGACTCGTCCTTGTTGGGCAATCCTCCAAGTACAGCAACCCTGAGAGTTCACTGGCTGTGAGAGTGAATGGCCCCAGTCAGGGCCATTGCTGGTCACAGCCTGCTGCGGGCCAGGAGAGCTCAAATGGTCTCATTTTGGGCCACTCTTCATAGGGTTGTAAGAGAGTGGGCTTTAGTCGTATCAAGGTTTCATCCTGGCCACAGTTTGTGCTGGCACTTTCTTTGAAAGTGTGAAACAGGAATGTTGGGGTGTTCAGGAAACAAAAATATTTTCTGAGACTGGTCATTTTCAAGGGGAATTTTCGACAGGTGTATTTACACACCTAAATACAGAGTGAGGGTATGTGTGTGTCTGCCTGTGAGAGAGTGACTAGATAATGGAATGAATGTTCTCACTATGAATTTGAAATTAAGTCCTTGCTGTAACTGTGGATCAAGTGCTGCTAAACCGTTTTGCACCCTTTTAACTTTGTATCCATAATTGTTTGCACACTGTACACTTCTAAATGCACAGGCTCCCTATAAAACAGTAAACATTTCAAATCAATATTCTTTTTATGCTACATCCATTTAGTCAGTAACAGAGTGAACTTTGCTATCAAACTCTGTTTGACAGCTACACTGCTAATGTCCAGAAATGAAAAAAAGAGTTTTTCTCCTTTCCAGCCCTCAATCCTGTACACACACCATTGACACATCCCAACATCACTAATGGAAGAGAGATGACAGATTTTGCTATGCTTTTGTGAAGAAGCATTGACAGGAATAAAATGTTGCTCAAAATATCTGAAGTAGCTCTCACAAGGAACAAATTGGCACCGGGCCAGGCAGGGCTGTGATCTCCAGGTTCCAGACTCAAGCTCAGTGACTGAGGCTTTGGGGCTCAGGTCGAATTTCTGGGAGTTCTTAGTGCAGCTGCTGGTAAGCTCAGGACAGCAGCCAGTGCTCACCCTGGCAGAGCAGGTGGGAGGTGAGGGAGGAGGAGAACAAAGGACCACGACTCTCCAGCAGTGCTGCACAAAGGCTTTAATGAGAAGGGGCAAAAGCGGCGGCACAGAACAGAGACCAAGGAAGACGTGTGGGGGGCCAGGGAGGGCAAGAGCTGGGCCCGTTTGCCAAGGACAAGGGGGATGATGCGCCGGCCTCAGCAGATCTGACCGCAGCGGGAGAAAGGCAGGCACAGGCCTGAGCCCCCAGAAGAGATGGGAACCCCCGCGGTGCTGAGGGAGCTGCCCACAGCAGCTGACAGAGAGGATCCCACGGCTGTGTTCTGAGGGAAGGAGGTGAGGATGGGGCCCGGCATGGTCACCACCACCGGCGAAGCCTCGATGTACACCGTGGAGTCAGCGCAGCGGGCGTTGCAGGGCTCAGTGCAGCTGCTGGCAAGGGGGGTTGGGCCACAGGGGCCGCAGGGCCGGGGGGGACAGGGTCTGCAGCAAGACATCTCTCGGTGCGGGAGGCAAAGCTGCAACACAGAGCAGGGAGCACCACCCAGCCTCAGCATCAGTCTGTCTCTCTGTCCCTCAGCTCTCCCCAGGGACACCTTTGGTCTCCAAAACACACTCTGTGCCCACAGCTCCCACCACCCTCCTGGTGCCCTCCGAGTGCCACGGCACGGGAAGGCCGCCCCACTTGAGCAATAGGAGCCAGCACAGTGGCTTTAAGGGCCCTGTGGAAAGACTGGTCACAGCCCATCTCCAGAGCAGACACGGCTCTGTCAGACAATGTCCCGGCGTGCACTGGCACATTTTGTTACACCATGGCAGGTGCAAATTCTGCTGGGCACATCCCCCTGAGGCTGAGCCCCATTGATCCCCTTCTGCTGGAACAAAGCCCCCTCGTCCCAGCTGGCCCCAGCCCCCAGCATGGAAAGGCTGACGGCCCTCCAACAGTTCTGTGCCAGGGCCAAGCTGAGGCAGCCCAAGGATCAAGCCGGGCAGCCTCCATGACAGCAGCTCAGCCCACACGGAGGGATGGAGCGGGCTCAGGCTTACCTCGTTCCTCGAGGGAAGGGAGGCCAGAGACCAGGATGCAGAGCCTGCAGCAGAGCAGCCTTTTATGCCGGGTCCCAGAGCCCTGGGGGGCCACAAACATTCCCTTGTTTGTGAAACACCCAAACTCCTGGGAGTGGCCACTTGTGAGGCCTCCCTGCTGATGAGCTCCCTGCCTCTTTCATCTCAAATGTTGTTCTTCCTCTTTGTGCAACCCAAAATCCTGCGATGACTCTTAGAATCACTTTGGGATGGAATGGACATTAAAATCATCTACCTCGAGTGCCCTAAAATGGCTTCTACCATTTCTCTGGACATCCTTTTCCAGTGTATTGCTCGTCTCCAAGAAAAATATGCCCTCCCAATATCCAATCTAAATACACCTGCTTTCAGTTTCGAACGGGTGGCGCTTGAGCCATCCCTCCACACCCCAACCTGGTATCCTTCCCTTTCTTAACTGAATGTCTCCTGGGAGCCTTCCCCTCTCTTTGCTATGCAACCCCAACCCTCTCAGCCTGTCCTCACAGGCTGATGGCTCCAGCTGCCTGGTGCTCTTTGTGGCTCCTCTGGACCCGCTGCAGCAGGTCCGTGTGTTTCTTAGGCTGTGGGTCCTAGGGCTGCAGGCAGCAGCCCAGGTACGGTGTCATGAGAGCTGAGTAGAGCAGGACAATCCCCTCCCTCGACCTGCTGCCCACACGGCTCTGGATGTAGCCCTGAATAAGATTGGATTTTGGCACTGGGCTGCTAGCTGGCAGTGCAGGTTCAGGTGCAGTGTTTCAACCACCAGAACCTGCGGTCCCCCTCCACAGGGCTGCTCCCCATCCACTCAAGGCCTACTAGGCTGTGTCCATGTGTGGCATTGCCCTGGCCTTGGCATCTGGCAACCAGAGCTCTGGCCTCAGCTTGGGAAGTTGGGATCCTGCAGAAAACAAGGAATTCCACACGTAGGACAGTGATCAACGGCATGCCTAAGTCTCTGCCTGAAAGACAAATTGACCCATTTTCCCAAATACAAATTGACCCACTTTGCTCAGTGTGTGCAGCCCTGAGGTCAGGATCTGGATGGCAGCTTTGGGGCAGAGGCTGAGGGCAGGGAGCCCAAAGCTCATGGCTCCTTTTCCTGGGCAAGGCCTCATTTGCCCATTCACCTAATATCACAGTTCAAAGGGATATTGGATCAGTCTCCCAGAGGTTGTGGGAATCATTGTGATGTGGAAGAGTTGGGAAAATCCATGAGCTTCAGGCAAACCTGAATCATGCTGATGTGGAAATGAGTGCACACAGTGCCCTGGACTCAGGCATTCCAGGAATACCACAGCACATGGCCTCTTTCCTATGAAATATTTTGCTTTTGTCAGGGGCATTTCCAGACCTTTTAGGACCGGCCACACCACCTTGTACATCCATCTAATCCTGTGCTGCTGCTGCAGCTGCTGCAGATTTGCAAAAGGCATTGCCATTTGGTGGCTGCTCAAGGGCCCAGGGGATGCAGGGTGACCCAGGATAATGGAGGTTCAGAGAGACCTCTGGAAGTTCTTTGCTCCCTCTCTGAGAAGAACAAACCTACCAGCTGCCTCCAGCAGCTGTGGGCCTTGTCCCCTTGTCCTCTGAACACTGCCACCGGCAGACAGTGCTGCTGTCTCCTGAGCAGCATTCCAGGGATGCCCTGCACCCCCAGGGGGGCACCAGCCGATGGAAAGGGCTCTTACAGATGAGCCTCCCAGGTCCTCGATGGGGAGGACCAGCAGGAGAAGACACTGAGACTGTCTGCACTGATGAGCAAGGTGTGGAGGGGGCCATGGAGCTGCTGCCTCCATCGCCTCCTGGCAGTTCTGGAGAGAATGAAGCCAAACTCTCCTGAGAGCTGCACTGTCACAGGGCAAGAGGCAGCAATCACAAGTGGCAAGAAAGGAAATCCCAGAGTTCCCTGGGGGAAGACAAGGGACAGGCCTTGGAGAGCTGTACAAGGGACAGTGACCTCTTTTGTAAGCTGTGTCTGTGCTTAGCAGTCAGCAGGACAAGGCCCAGAGCCTGCTGAGGAACTGGGGCAGGGTGATCTGCCCAGAGCAGTTGACAGGAGCACAAGAGCTCCAGAGCTCCACACAGACCTTCTGGGGTTGATGTGGGGTACTCTGAGTCACTAGAGCCCTTGAGCAGCCACCAAAAGACCCTGCCTTGGGAGACAGCAAATGCAGGAGATTGCAGACAAGCACCAGGTGATCCACAGCTGGGAATACAAGGTGGGAAATATCCTTCATGGCAGCAGAACATTGAGGGTGTGAGCTCTGTTATCCCTTGAGTGCCTGAGTCTGCAGCACCCAGTCCACTGAAGTCCTCACTGGGTGACTCAGGTGTGCCTGGAGCTCAGGGATTTTCCCAGCTCTTCCACATCACTATGACACCTGCTCTGCTGCTCTGGGAGACTGACCCAGTGTCCCTTTGAAATGTAAAATGCATGGAATGGGAAACCCCATCCCAGACCCAGAAAACAACAGCCATGGGCTCCCTGCCCTCAGCCTTTTCCCCACAGCCACCAGCCAGGTCTCTGGCCCTGGGATGAGCACGCTGAGTAAAGCAGGTCAGTGTGGCTGTGGGTCTGTTTCAGGGAAGGACACAGCATCTCTTTGATCACAAAACCAGGCCGTGGCACAGCCTGTGACCGTAAGCAAGTTCCCCATGGCTGTCACTCAGGCCTGCAGGGGACATCCTTTCAGGAGAACGTGGACTTCCTTTGCCACTGAGCTTTGCCCCCTCCCTGCAGAGTTGGGTCTCTTCCCCACTATGGGGTTGTGCAGTGTTGCTTTGTGCCTCAACTGACCCTCAGTCTTCGGTGTATCTGTGATGACCCATGGAAGAAATGATTCTCAGGATGAGCCTGAGAGTCAGCACTGAAAGCTGCTGAGAGATGAGCTGAGGTGTCACTTCATGGCTGAATTTAACTCTAACTGGAGCCCAATTAACCACCAAGAAGAACAAGTGACAGAAAGTTATAGACATTAAACAAATACATTTCAATTCAGCTTATACACTGACTAGGGACCTCCAAATGAAATTGCCTTAGGAAGCTGGGACACACATTAATCATTTGCAAGTCAGGTGGTGTGAAACTGGTGAAAAATGCCTGAGATGAAAGAGGCAGGACCTGATCAGCAGGGAGGCCTCACAAGTGGCCACTCCCAGGAGTTTGGATGTTTCACAAACAAGGAATGTTTGTGGCCCCCCAGGGCTCTGGGACCCGGCATAAAAGGCTGCTCTGCTGCAGGCTCTGCATCCTGGTCTCTGGCCTCCCTTCCCTCGAGGAACGAGGTAAGCCTGAGCCCGCTCCATCCCTCCGTGTGGGCTGAGCTGCTGTCATGGAGGCTGCCCGGCTTGATCCTTGGGCTGCCTCAGCTTGGCCCTGGCACAGAACTGTTGGAGGGCCGTCAGCCTTTCCATGCTGGGGGCTGGGGCCAGCTGGGACGAGGGGGCTTTGTTCCAGCAGAAGGGGATCAATGGGGCTCAGCCTCAGGGGGATGTGCCCAGCAGAATTTGCACCTGCCATGGTGTAACAAAATGTGCCAGTGCACGCCAGGACATTGTCTGACACAGCCGTGTCTGCTCTGGAGATGGGCTGTGACCAGTCTTTCCACAGGGCCCTTAAAGCCACTGTGCTGGCTCCTATTGCTCAAGTGGGGCGGCCTTCCCGTGCCGTGGCACTCGGAGGGCACCAGGAGGGTGGTGGGAGCTGTGGGCACAGAGTGTGTTTTGGAGACCAAAGGTGTCCCTGGGGAGAGCTGAGGGACAGAGAGACAGACTGATGCTGAGGCTGGGTGGTGCTCCCTGCTCTGTGTTGCAGCTTTGCCTCCCGCACCGAGAGATGTCTTGCTGCAGACCCTGTCCCCCCCGGCCCTGCGGCCCCTGTGGCCCAACCCCCCTTGCCAGCAGCTGCACTGAGCCCTGCAACGCCCGCTGCGCTGACTCCACGGTGTACATCGAGCCTTCGCCGGTGGTGGTGACCATGCCGGGCCCCATCCTCACCTCCTTCCCTCAGAACACAGCCGTGGGATCCTCTCTGTCAGCTGCTGTGGGCAGCTCCCTCAGCACCTCGGGGGTTCCCATCTCTTCTGGGGGCTCAGGCCTGTGCCTGCCTTTCTCCCGCTGCGGTCAGATCTGCTGAGGCCGGCGCATCATCCCCCTGGTCCTTGGCAAACGGGCCCAGCTCTTGCCCTCCCTGGCCCCCCACACGTCTTCCTTGGTCTCTGTTCTGTGCCGCCGCTTTTGCTCCTTCTCATTAAAGCCTTTGTGCAGCACTGCTGGAGAGTCGTGGTCCTTTGTTCTCCTCCTCCCTCACCTGCCACCTGCTCTGCAAGGGAGATCCTTCCCTCTCCCATGGAAACAAATGGAACCCCAATGATGGGGCACTGCCCAATGCTGGTAGAGCTCCTTGAATGGATTGCAGAGCAATAGAAAGAAATTGGCAGGGAAAAGAGGTGAACGAGCCTCAGAGGAAAGTAGAAAAAAAGGAGACATTGACAGGGGTGGGCATACAAGTAATGGCACACAGAATAACCTGCTCTTCCTGTGGGAATGGTCCAACCTGGAAACAGCTGCCCAGAGCTGTGTAGCCCAGTCTCCAGTTTTGGATGCATCCAACACAGGAGTTAATGATCCCAGAGCAGAGTCCTGTGCCTGGCCCATTGTGAGTTGGTGTTGTGCAGCTCAGGTGCTGTGTGCTTGGTGAGAAAACAGTGCAGAAGCGAAGCAGCAGCAGAGCACAGGGGTGTGACAGTGGAATCATGCTGAGGGCAAGCATGCTGAGGCAACCAAAAGGCCCAAGTCCCACTGAGATTTGAACTCAGATCACTGGATTCAGAGTCCAGAGTGCTCACCATTACACCATAGGACCTCCTGCCCAGCTCACTCCGGGCCCCTGTGCTCAGCCTGGCTCAGCCTTATGGCCCCACCTGGGGCTGCCTACCTCTCCACTGCTCTGCACATCTCACACCAACTCCAGCCTTCCTGCAGCCCTACAGCCCCTCTCCAAGCACACCGGCCTTCAGGGCAGCACCACAGCTCCCTGCAAGCCTGACATGGCCTCTCTTACAAGGGCCACGCTTCAAAGCACCCAACATCTTCTCTTTCCCAAACTGAAACAAGCCCTTTCTCACTCTGGCAAACCTACCTTCCCAAGTTGCCTTCCCCTAGCACAAGCCCCCTTGCCTCCTCTTCTCCAGACCAAGACACTCCAGCTCCTTAAGGACTATGGAGAGGGAAACTTTGCCCCATCTCTACAAAAGCTCACCAAAGACCCTCTGCTGATCCCAGCAAAGGGGCTGGAGCAGCAAGGACAAAGGACAGCTGACACACCAAGAGCAGAGCAATGACTGACCTCCAGTTCCTGTGAGGGAGAAATTCACTTACTGCCTATGCTGCACAGCACAGAGGGCAAAATCTAATACTGCATGGCATTGTGGTGTTTTGCATTAGGATACCTGGCTAAGAGTTACTCAGGCAGCGATGGGAGGAATGATGTACTATTTAAATGTTTACTGTAGGGCTGAAAAATTAGTTTGGACACCAGAAAACACGGAGAACATAGACAGAGTTTCAATCATTACTTTCAAAATGCAACAATACATGTAACAATGGTGAGTCACAGCATACTGGGCTATCTTACAAGATGAAAACAAAGTTTGAAGTTGCTTTTCTTCAGAAGTTTCCTATGAACCTTGGTGGTTCACTTTACTTTAGAGTATGCTTGAACATGGGCAAGAAGGGATGACATGTTATCAAAAACCTCGCGCTTGGAGGGGCCCTCCTTGGGCAGTGCGGTCCCTCATCCTTCAGCAGCAATGGTTGCCATGACCACTTTCCAGACCCGTCTTTTGCACCCGAAGGATAAAACGCCAGAAAGCCACTTCCCCTCGCCGGGGGGCTGTGTGCAGGGATGAGCAGCCCGCAGAACAGGCTGGAAGCGCGGCTGTTCCGATCTAGGAACAAAGTCCGTCAGTGCGGCGTATGTGACTGCGCGCCAGGCAGCGCTGCTCCCTTCACCCCACACTCACAGCGCTGCCATGGGTTTACTGCCAGCCGGGGCGAAGCAGCTTCGGCGGCAGGGCAGGGGCAAACGCCGTGCCTGTGCCTGTCCCACCGCGCCCCCCGTCCTTCCGCTCCGCAGCCTCGCTATTCCATATTTCTTTGCCTTTATAGGAAAAGTATGCGCAGGTCCGGGGGGGCTGCCCTGAGTCACCGAGGGCTGCGTGCCCGCCCACACCCAAGGGGCCGAGGCCGCCGCCGGGGCGGGGTCAGCGCTGGCCGCCGGGGCCGCAGCGGCGCGGCCGAGCTGCGCGTCCCGCCCCGGAGCCCCTCGGCGACAGCGCGGGGCTCGCCGCCATGACGGGCAGGTGAGGCCGGGCACACGGGAGCTGGGCAGGGGTCTGGGTCGTGCCCCCCTTCACCGCCCTGGGCCGGCCGTGACGTGTGGGGAACAGCTCCTTTTGGCCCCGGGTAACGCCATGGGGGCCTGCGGGAAGGGTCGGGGCAGAAGGCTTTGCTGCTGTGAGGCCTGGGCGGAGCGGGGCACGCTCCGGCCGCCGTGCAAGCGCGGAGCCGCTCCGCTGTGCCTGAGCCCTGCGCGGGGACACAGCGGAGGGCAGAGCTGGGTGAGCTGCTGTCGGTGTGAGCTGCTGTCGGTGTGAGCAGCTGTAGATGTGAACTGTGCTTGCTCAGCAGCCGGGCTCTCCGGCCGCACGGCGTGACCCGGGCTGGCAGCCTGTGCCCGGCGTGCCCGCACCGCTGCCCATCGGGGCTCTCCTCACTGATCTGCACGCAGCCCCTCCGCCCACAGATTCACTCTCCTCTTCTTCGAGCTAGCCTTGGAGTTAACATGTTCCAGGAACTGTTTAAATCTGGAGCTAGATTCTCCTCTGGTGCTATCTGACAGTGGAGAACTCTGTGAAGAAACTTAATTGACAGTTGTAAATGAGAAGTAGGGAAGGCATTTTCTGGCATTTTGCGAGGGTTTGCACAAGTGCTGTAATATCACTTTTTTGTCCCATCTGTAGAATAAAACCCAGACATTATAAGCAGTTTGTGAAAATAAGCTTGCTTTTGTGAAATGTTTTGGAGATGAGAAGCATGAAGACGTAATACTACAATTAGCAAGGTGCCCTTTTTAGGACACTCATCCTTGTGAGTCGTGCTATGTTACTGTAGTTCTGAAGGATTGTTCTTTTGTGATTAGGAATACTGAGATGGATTCGGAGCACTTAGTGTATAAATATTCACTTTCCTTTTGTGTCAAGTCTTGATGTTTGTATTATGCAGCTTTTTCTGATCAAAGTGGATCCTGATTAGTGGGTTGTTCGGTGTGAGAACCTGCTGAATAATTGTGTGTGCTCATCTATGATTGGGGAATGTATTATTTCTGGTCTCTGTGATGACAAATTTATGCTCTTGAGTGATTATACGTGCTCAAAACTCTTTTGGGTTTTGACTCATGTCTTTAATGGTCCCTTTTTTATTTTTCTGACGTGTGAAACAGGTGTGTATTTACAAGTTTACATTCATTTTCTTACAGCTAGACGAAGACTCTGGAGCCTTAAATGCTCATGGGTACCCATCCAGCTCTTAAATGGAGAAAGGATGGAGAGGACTTGGAAAGAACTGTGGCTGTATGAAGCCAGCTGATTTTATTTTTACAGAACTGTGGTATGGTACTGTTTAGAATGACAGGCTTATCTGGAGTGAAGGCACTCATGAGGACAGTGGGAATTGCCAGTGGACTGTAATCTTTGTCTTCTCTCCATGCTTCCCCTGAAACTTGCCTGTGGAAGCTCTGATGTGAAGCGTGAGCCTGGGTGGACAACTCCAGGGTAGCTGAGACACTGCTGAGTGTGCAGTTCAAAGTGATGCAGGACTTCTGTTCCCTTTTCCTTAGGTTTACTTCACAGGGCTGTTCAAATGAGCAGGCCTTGGCTTTAGCTTGTGAAAAGTGAGGGCGGGTGTTATTTAATGTTTTCAGAACTGTTTGTGCTGGGAAGTTTGTCAGCTGTGAACATTTATTTCTAAAGTTCTGTCTGCTGTCATTCCCAGGACAGGACAATTTACTTAAGTTGTTTGTAGTTGTTTGTCACAGCTGTAGCTCAGCTGGCTCTTTCCTTGTTAATAGTATCATCCATTTAGGGTCGTGGTTTCCCAGCAAAGCTTTACAGTGTCTGTGTAACTTGCCCTGCTAAGTGCCTTGCCTGGCCGATGCCATTGACAAGCACCGTGTTCAGTGTTGTTTTTCAGGCTGGGACAGACTCCTATGGCCTTGCAAAGAATTCAGCGTTGAGAATGAATGTTCTTCCTTAGATCCAGCTAGGGGTCACTCTGCTGAGTGGTACCCAGATGTTCCCTGTTTGTTATCTGGTAGTTCTTCAAGTCTGCTGACCCTATGTAGTCAGATGTTCTCCAGCTTCTGGGACATGGGATTTTCAGGGTTCTGGGAGGAGATGAACTGCTTCACAGCTGGAGCATCCCCACAATATCCATCAGTGGGAGCCTTCCTGAGCCAGAATGGTCATAAATGTCCCTTTGGTCTTGGAACTGTTGACACAGGGAGTGACTGTGTTGTTTTACAGTGTTCTAAAGTTAAGAAGACTGGAAAACATGGGGTACTGAAACAGTATTCTTATTCACTTCACCTTTCTTATAAAGTAAAAATATGAAAGGGCTCTTTTCTAGGTACTGTGATTACAGATGCATTATTAATATTAAAATATTAATGCTAATATAAAATTACATGGAAAATAACTCCATTTTTGTTCTGTTCTGTTTCATGTGGCTGCAGAGAGCATCTCCTGAATTTAAAAGACTGCAGTGATTTGATTTATTGATTTTTAGCATTAGGGAAAAATATAAGTCCAGAAAAAAGAAGCACATCTTTTTGTGTACTCACAGTAAAAAAAATTACTAAAATTAGGTGGCTATCTAGCAAATGAAATGCAAATCTTAAATATCACTAGTTACATTTTTACAGTGTGAGGATTGTGCTTTGCTAGAGAAAATTGATAACTAGATAATTGGATTTTAGAAATAGTATTTGTGACTACCACGTCTGGGCTGGGCTATTGGGGAAATAGAGGAGGAGAGCCACCTCCCTGATCTGCTGGCCACACTCTTTAGTTTTATGAGGTTACATGTTGTTTTAACTACATTTGAAAACTAATTCTGTGTAAGAAATAGTGTATTAGATGTAAGAATAGTATGTTTCTAAAGAGTCTTTCTGTGATTTCCAGTGTTGATAAATACAGTTGGTGTGATTTTTGGAGCATTTACAAGTTAACTATGGTACTTCCTGACCAATAAATAAGGGAAGACTGCTTCTAGAATATTTGATGTATTTAGTCCATCTGTTCATTTTGACTTTTGCCTTTTTGAGGATTGTTGGAGTTTGGGGTGGAGTTGATTAATTTTGTTTGGTTAGCTGGATTTTGTTGTTTTATTTTTCTTTGTGATGGGCTTATTCCTAAGAAAGAGGCTTTGTGAATGACCAGTGAGCAAAATGTTGTCAAATGCCCAAAGTAGAAACTAAACAAGGATGGAAGAGAGTTTCCTTTAAGACTTTGCTGCTGTGATGTTGATTAGAAAACTCACAGGTGAAATATGCCTTGGTTGTTTTGTGTTGCCTTTAGAAAGTAAGCTAATACAAAGCCTAAGAAAAAATATTTCCCAAGTGCAAGTTTCAGAGCATAATTATCTTCCTAAGAAATTTTTGTTATCACTATACTTAGTCAAATTGGGATCTGGATACGCCTATGTACTTCCTGTAGTCAACAAAAGAAGAGCAGCTGCATTTACAGATATGCTTATTGATTGTTCCTAATCCAGTGAAGGTAAGAAATAACTGTATATTATTTTCAATTAGGCTAGCTGGTTGGATGCTTTTTTAATTCAGTAGGGAGCTGCTTCTGCTTTACATGAAGCAATTGCAAGTAAAATGGGTTGAAAGAGGAGAGAGTATAAAGGAAAATATTACAAAAGGTTCTTGGTGCTGAGTAGACAGTACCTGCATTAAATAAGAGATATTTTCTCTCTCTGAGTTAGGAGCAGCCCTTTCTGCTCTTCTGGGTTGAAAATGTGGTTTTAATCTTAATCTTTCTATCTAAATTTGCTCTCTGTTGCTCTCTAGATAGGAAGGTCCTTAGTCTGTTCTGGGGCCATAGAGGTGCTTCTCTGAGGAAGAACCTGAAAATGCCTGAAAGAAGTCTGGCTGCTTTCTTCTCTGCTTTGGCCCAGAAAGTAATCACCCTGTCTCTTAGAAGCAATCTGTCAAGAGGGAAATAAAAAACAAACCCATGCATTTTCACTCTGTGTGTAAGGTGGCAGGAGAGGAGTGAGTGAGGAGCTTGTGTTGAGGGATGGGAAGACAGGATGTTTGCTGTTGAGATTTTGGGGTTTTTTTCCTTTAATTCCCTCATCTTCCCTTTTGAAGAAGACAGTCATAGTTTCCATGGAAGAGTGATTTTTTGAAAACCAATAGAATAATGTCATATGAGTCAGGTAAAATCTTAAGTGTTTGAGAGAGAAGGGGGGGGTTTTGTCAGATTGCTTAAGGATAAGGGAGATTATTGTTGTGGTGATTTAATTTTTTGCTAGAAGTAAAAAAGTGATTTAATCTTACATTTAAAAAATTGTTTATTGCTCTAAAATTTCAAAGGTCAGCAGAGACACCCAGTATGGAGGACATTTTTCTTTATTCCATTTGTAATCTAAAATAGAAATGGATAAACTACACTTACAGTCTGAAAGAGATGGTAGTGGCAGATTGCTGTCAAGTCAGGAGCTGAAACTCTCAAGGAAATGGGGAGTGCATTGTAGATTTTAAGGCTGCTGATTTGTGATTTTAAAAGTAATTTGTTCTTTATTCATGCCTGTTCTACTGGGCCCCAGTAAATCCTTCTGTTTTTCTTTAAGTGTCAGAAGGGATTCCTGGTTGTTAATATTAATTTAGAACTCATGAAGTCATCAGTCCTCTCATTTTTTTCTTCTGTAGCTTGACAAGCTGTATTTCATGCTCATGCTACAAAAATCATCTCACCTCCCCTTCCCTCCCCTTTAGTTTTCTTACAATTTACTAAAAAGTAATTTGTTAATAATGACTCTTAGGATATTTTTCATGGTAATGCTTGAAGGCCAGAGAGCTCTAGAGCCTGGAATGCCAAGTATGTTCTTCCTCCCTGCTTCCTGACCCTCTGCTGTGAGCGGCTGCAATGAGGCCGGAGAGCAGAAGTGTTTGCAACCTTGTTTCTTGGAATATGCTTTGTCCAAGTGGAAGGAACAGCTCTGTTGTTTACAGTATCTTAGGACATGGTGTAGTACAGCGGCCTGCAGGGAGGTACTTGGAGATGCCAGAGTCAGATACTGATCTGCAGTAAGCTACAGTGTTTGCTATCAAGAGCTCTAGTAATCTGCTTTGCCTTTCTCCATTTCTCCGTGCTTTGATCAGAAAGATTTCTTGATTTAAGTGTCTTAATTATGTGAAGACTCGGGATTTATTTTTTTTACCTCAGTTATGACATTTATACAGATGCATTCTGCAAGGCTAGGAAAGAACGAGGTGCTGATGTAGCCCCTAGTGTGCTGCATTAAGTAAATAATTCCTAGTGGAATACAGGAAAGAGGCTGTCAGATCTTTAAGAATATGGCAGAATGGCAGACAGGCAGTGCTTGATGGGGTGTCTGTGCATCCTGCTTCAGCTCTTCTACAATGTAAACACAGCAGCCCAGAGGAAGGTGACTCACTGCGTGTCGTGCTGCCGGTGTTGCTCCCGCTGTGTCCCTGCATTCCCTGCAGAGGGGCCGGGGTGCCATGGCCGGCCTCAGGCTCCGGGGGCTGGCAGCCTCCAAGCTCTACCAGCGCCGGCAGGATCGGCTCAGTGGCACGGGGTCACTGCTGAGCAGCAGGACAGACACGGCACCTGGCACTCCTGGGTATGTCTCCAAGATGAAGGGAATGGCGTTGTCAAAGTATTTTGTAGGATTTGATAGATTTTCGGTTCTGGTGGTGGGGCTGCTTTATTTAAAGTGAGAATTGTTGGCACAGAACCAGACGGGAGGAAGTCAGTTTGTTTTCAGTTCCAAGTAGATTAAGAAGGAAAGGACTTTCCTGATGAGAAAGCTTTCAGTTTTTAACAATAACAGGAAGGCAACAATGGAGAACCTTTCCCATTTCTGTGCTAGACTGTTCAGAGCCAGCATTAGTGCTTGTGTTGGTTTTGCATGGCCTGGTTTTTGGTAGCGTGGGGCCGCAGAGGTGGCTTCTGTGAGAGGCTGGTAGAAGCTTCCACCATGTCTGGCAGAGGCAGTCCCTGGTGGCTCTGAAGATGGACATGGCCAAGTCTGGGCCTCTTAGAGCTATTGGTAACGCCTCTGTGAAAACATTGAAGAAGAAAATCAAAAGAAAGTGGGGCACAATTTTTTTCTAGCCAGAGAAGAGAAGGAATTGAGAACACGTGAGGAAAACAACATGGACACCAAGGTCAGTGGAGAAGGAGAAGGAGAGGGGGCTCCAGGTGCTGGAGCTGAGATTCCTCTGCAGGCTGTGGTGAGGACCTTGGTGAAGCAGCTGTGCCCCTGCAGCCCATGGGGATCCAGAGGCAGTGCAGAGACCCACCCACAGCCCATGGGGATCCATGGGGGATGCAGAGATCCACCCACAGCCCATGGGGATCCATGGGGGATGCAGAGACCCACCCACAGCCCATGGGGATCCATGGGGGATGCAGAGATCTACTCACAGCCCGTGGGAGAGGTGCCCACACTGGAGCGGGTGGATGCCAGGAGGAGGCTGTGATCCAGTGGGAGACCTGGTGGAGAGAGGGGGCCCTGCTTCCTGGCTGGAGGAGGACTGCACCCCATGGAAGAGTGACCAATGCCCCAACAGTTTTGGAAGGACTGCTGCATGTGAGATTGGAACCATGTTGGAGAGCTGTCTCCTGTGGGAAGGGACCCCACGGTCTCACAGGGGAGTGGCTCCTCTCCCTGAGCAGTGAGAGAAACCACGGGTGATAAACTGACCAAAACCCCCATGGCCTGTGTCCCTGCACTCTGAGTGGGAAGGAGGAAGGAGGGGGGAAAAAGGTGTTTTAAGGGCTTATTTTACTTCTCATTATCTTCCTCTCACTTTTTTAGTAAAAAATTCGCTTTGTACCTCTAAGTTGAGGCTGTTTTGCCCCTGGAGTGTTTTCTCCTAGTCCTTATCTCAACTCATGAACCCTTTGTGTAATTTTTTTCCTCTCTTCTGGGCTGAAGAACAAGAAGGACAGAGACTTGCAGCCTTCTGAAGAAGTAAGGTGTTACTGTGTATGGATTGGAGCTCTCTGATATTGTGTGGTGCTACTCTGTGTGTCGTGGCCATCTCAACTGCTGCATATGCTGTGGCAGTAAATTGGCAGGAGTTAAATCAAACTTAGTTTCTTGCATTTTGGGTGAACTGTGAGCTGCTGCAGCAGCAATATGGGATCTGAAGTCTGAGTCACTGGAGAGAGCAGTGAGTATCCAGGAGAGATAATTTTCTTTTTCTAGCAGTCAGTTCTGAATTTTAGACTTTTCTTAGCCGGAGGTAGGCCTGATGCTTGCCTGGGCATGAGGAATTAGTTTGGCCTCTCAATGAGTTGTGCATCCCTCACTAAAACTCTCCTTTTCCTGCTCTTTTCTTTTTAGCTAGTAGCTCTTAGTTAGTTGGTAAATTTTTTATTTTTCCTACTGTGGAAGCTGTGGGTGTGAATATATGAGAATTTAATGAGGAGGGGGGCTTACAAGGAGGTAAAGGAAATGGTGATGCCATTGAGTGGAGACAATGCTGGTCAGGAAAAGTGAGAAGCATGGAAGAGGCCTGTGAGAGGAAGGAAAAGCTCTGAAAAAGCAGATGTACAAGTAAACTGAGCATGTTTTTCACATCATAGTTCATGAAGCAAAGTAAGCATAGAGCCAGTATGTTTTGGTTTTATTGAGCAGGTCACAGTGCTGACAATTTTAATCCCTTTGAGATGTTTCTCTCCTGAATTATTTTATCCATGGGTTTTGAGCTAGTGATAATTTTTGCTTCTCCTTCCTGACAGTCCTTGATAGTTTATGTCCTTTATTCAAGTAAAGGAGAGCAATCCAGCAGTAGTGGTGCTGCTAGTTGGAGATAATTGGTGAATACATGTGGGGAATGATTTGTGTTGTCAGTGCTGGTAAACAAACTTCATATTTAAGCTCCTTTGAGCTAGTGGAAGTGAAGAAGAGAAAGATTTAATGTGTGTAAGATGTGATTTCTCAAATAGACGTTCTGGATTAAGTGGTACACGCTTGATAATAAAAGGGTGGTTTTCCTGTGTAAGAGGAATATTTTATTTAAAACCTGTACATTTCTTTATGTTGATATTTACCTGGGCTGAGTGAGCACTGCTGACTGTGTGTCTTTATAAGTAACTGGTCATCATTTACTGGCAATAAGTGTCTTGGTGTTGAGAAGGATTCTCAAGTATCCACGGCATAGGACTTTTTTCTGTGTGAATACCAAGAGATTTTTGTTGCTGCTGGTCTCAAAAGTCTACCTGATTGCAGCTTCTTGCAGGTCAGCCATACAGACCTTGTACTCTGGCCTCAGCTGCAATATGTGCAATTTTTTTTAACCCCTCCAGTTTCTACTCAGTTGCAAATTGCTGTTGCTGGTAGGCCCAAGGAGAGGTTGGTTTTTTTCCATATTGTGACCATAAGTTGCATTTATATGTTTTTCTTAATTATGGTTATCCCTGTGTTCTGAATAAGAAAGAAAAATGTTTATTTCATGGAGAGTTTGGGGGCTACATGATCAAGGAAGATATACTGAGAGAAACACTATTCATTTCTTATTTAGTCAGTGAAAAAGTATTTAGCATGAACTGAAAATTCAGTGCAAGCATAAGGAGAAATGCTGAAAATGTTAAGCTATGCACATAGTTTACCAAATGCACAACAAGTCATGCATTAAACAAATGGGAAATATTTTTTCCAACAATTTATGACAAGTTTAATAATAACCATACTAAAGAAGTTAATTCAGTTTGGGAAAGTTGTCCAGATAAGTCAATTGCAAAGAGATTTTTGGAATGATAAGGGTAGCTGGGGGCTGTTTTTCAGCCCTAGTTCATGAACTGACACCCTTCCTCTTTATTTTGTTCTTTGCATTAGTCATTATCTGTGAAATTAATCAAAAAGTCTGGTATTGTCCCAGCAGATTTCATTTGTATCTTTGGCACCATTGAGGGCTTTAAGTCAGTAATTCTCAGCTGTGCTATGGGGGTGGGAGCCATCCCCTCTCCTGAAGTGCTCTCATTTTTGTCTTGGCTGCTGTGACACAAACAAGTGGTGATAGCTCTTCCAGTTTATCATATCTCTCTGTGCATACATGCTAGAAATGTAATCATGTGATATTTTCTGTATATACTTGCTCCTACTGGTAGACCAGAATGAGCAGAAAACACATTTTTAGGGTTCCCCAACATAGGTTTTGCTCTCTGCTGAGGTTTGGATAATGCCCTGGGTTCTTGTGTCTCCAAGTATTGTCTTGCTTTCTTTTTGTAGTATCTGCAAGGTTTTGGGTCACTATTGAAGCAGTTCTTCATTCAGCATTGTGATGAAGAAGAACTCTGTGTGACACTAAAGCCAAAAACCTTTTGAAACCAATTAAAGAAAACTTTTTTTGACTGGGCTTTTCTGACAGAAGCACTCCTCGTTCCTACAGTTCCTTTCCTTCTGAGGCAAAATCTGAGACTGTTCATCTGTTCTCCTGATTGTCCAGTGTCTGGTTCATTTTGTCTTGTAGCCACATTTAAAATAATGAAATCTGCAAATGTCCTGGTGAAAGCTGGAGCTCCTCTTCTAATCCCTTAGCAGTGGAATTATTATATTTGCTTCTTTTTCCTTAATCTGTCACCAGTGGTAGATCCCTGTGAATTCATGTTTTCAGACAGAGGTAATATTGACTTCGGTGATAGAAGGATGTAAAATGCTTTCAAATATTCCAGTAGTGTTTGTACCTGTGGCACAGAATGGGTCTCCTAGATACTGTCCACTTCTTTTAAAGAAGGAATTTTTTGTTTCTCTTTTTTCTTTTTCTTTTCCATTCAAGACCTATGCTGGTACTTTAGAGTAAATACTTCTGAGAAGTCAGAGCATGAGAAACCTAGTTTTGATGGTAAAAACATGATTTCTGTAAATCAGGTACTTTGTCAAAGATAATCTGTTCAAGATACAGCACATACTGATGAAAGATTGAGAAAAGCATTGTTTCAATGCTGGTATTTTTGGGGTTTGTGCAGGACAGGATAACTTCAGGATGCTGATCTCATCGTATTTTAACAGCCTTTCCTGTCTTTGTGTCGCCAGCTTATTGTTAAAACAGAGGAAGATTCTTTATTTTACTGAATAGCAAAAAATCAACGAGCAAACAGAATAGAAGAAGCACTTTATATTGGGGACTGTCCTTTGTGGGAAAGATTTGGGTGTAGCTATCTGATGAGTGGCACAGCAAGCCAAACTTTCCAAAAGGATGGTTGTGCTGTTACTCTTCTTTCCCTATGCTGCCAGCAGAAGTGCTTTTGCAGCAGTGTAGTAAACAGAACCATAAAATTGCTGTGAATTAGCAAGGTGCTCCCTCTTCCTTCCAGCTTTGGTTAATTTTAACCTTGAGCTAGTTGAAAAAATGCTTGGTTTTGTATAAACAAGAGGGCATGCAGGGGTGTGTATTCGGGGAAATTAAGAAATTGGCAAATGTTAAAGTAAAACCTTTGAATAAATGCAAAGTCATATCTTTAGGGCAATGCTGAAGTGGCAAATTGTAGCCTGAGTGCAAAACAATAGAATGTCTTAAGTGAAAATGGATGCAGAGTTAAAAATGGAAAAAGAGCAAGGATGCAAAACTCTTGGTTTGTCAAAGAGCCTCAGCTGCTGGTTTGCATTACAGGAGATACATTGGTCAGGAGCTATGTGGTTCACTTGACTCCTGTAGTCTGGCTCTTCCCAAAAGCTTCAGCTGAGGCAGAGGATTGAGTTGTTATTTTTTGTACTGGTTCTTTCATTTGTATTTTTCTGGACTAGTTTCTCTCATCTGCATAATGAGTCACACTCATTAGCTCATTTGCATGGACAGCTCAGAGTGTATCATGATCATCTTTCTTATGCCTTAGGGGAAATCTTGTCAGCAGCAGCATCAACTTCAGGGCAGTCCCTGTGTCATCCTTATCTTTGTTACCAAGACAGTGGTGGGACTTGTGTGGGAATCCCTCCTGGGGTGGCTGGTGTGCAGTGTCTCAGCTGCACTGCATGTCAGAGGCTGGTGTGCAGTGTCTCAGCTGCACTGCGTTTCATGCAGAAACGTGGCTGGGCAGGTTGCAGGCTTGAGTTGTTGTGAAATGCCATCGTGGAGTTGGCTGCTCTAGCGGAGTTCACCCTGCATGTTGATACTGGCGCTGGTGGGTCCCTCTGGAGGAAGAAAAAAAGAAAATTAGGGTTTTTTTAAAAATGTTGACCTCATGTTTATAAAGGATAAAACCCAACAAACACAAGATGGTGCTTTGCTGTTAGTGTCTAACATGTCATACCTGCTGGTTTGCCTGGTTTTTTTCCTAGAGGAGTTTTTTCACTATGATAACATCAGTCTTTATTAATCTTGGCTGTTGGCTAGCTCAAGTTTTGGAATTTAGGAACTGAATTTTTCAACAGGGAAGAAATACTTGAAGGGAAGATTATATTTACAAGTCCTGGTACAGATTTGTGTGGAGTAGCTGGAAGAGTGATGACTGAAAACTAAGCTGATTAGGTGATGGCCTTGCTGCAAACACTGAAGTTTTTGTGTTAACCCTTTCCCTTGGTACTGTGTCAGGATAAAAAATATTTCTTTAACCTATAATCTCTAGTTTATGAAATTACAGGATTTCCTCTTGTCCCTAATTCCAGTCCATGTCTGTTTTTTTACATGTCCTTTGTACTGCAAGAAGGAAACAAGTTGTAACAAATTTTTGCTAAATTGGTACTCCATTCTTGAAACTATTGTGGTCTGTCTTGGTTTTTACCTCCCTTGGAACTGCAGCATAGAAAGAAAGTCTGGTTTTACTGAGGGGTGGCTCTAGGTCACAGCCTAGGATGTGCCCTCGGTGTCCCCTCTGCAGAGGAGAGACACTTGGCTCAGCTCAGGCAGCTGGAGTCAGGGCTGGTTGTGCTGCCCCAGGAGTGTGAGGCTGCCCCCTGCTCATTCAGTTGTGCTCAGGGCACAAAGCCCTGGAATACAGACACTGGCCTGGTTTGGGGGGGCATGTCTCTGACCAGAGGAAAGAGAATCTGCTCCTGGAAAAGCTTCTTGAATTACTGTTCTTCATGAGGAGGTGGGGAAAGTAGCATGTTGGGTTGTTGAGTAACATTAACAGTAGAAAATCACTTCAGAGTAACTTTGAATCTAAAAAGAAAGAAAGAAGCCTTGTAAAGCAAGCTGTCTTTCATTTTATGCATACGTTACCTACCTCAGGAAAAGTACCGTACAAGTAGTTTGGAGATTTTTTTAACATGGTAGCAATTTTTTATACTTCTACCTATAAAATTGCAGTCTTTCCAATCATGGAATTCAAAATGTGTCCATCCAGAAGGCATAAAACAATTTTTCTATAACAAAAGGTGTAATAATATTGAGGTTTTACACTATTGGATAGTCTGGTGGTTAAAGGAAAGATCACGCTGCAACAAGGAACTGAGATGTACCTGATAATTTATCCCTCCTGCTTTGCACATGTGATAAACATTTTAAAACTGCATTAACTTATATTAGCATGCTGGCAAGCATGAGAACTTTGTGGAAGAGGTTAGGGTGATTCCTTATTCTAGGGTAGGTCAAGGAAATGTTACGTGATTTTTAAGTGTGGCTTGGGGAGGGATTTAGCCTCATGTTCTGTGGAAGTGAAGCTGAGGTGTTGGCCATGCCAGCTAGAGGGACTTCTCCCTCCCATAGCTTTGTAACACTTTGACAGTTTGAACTAATTTGTCAGGAGGACAGGGGCCTGTAGAGGGGAAATGGTTTGCTACTGCTGATAGTGGAGAGGGCAGTGGGATATCAGTGCTTACTACACATCAGAAAATCCATACCCTGAGACCAGAAGGCCCAAGAAGCCAGGATCATTAGGTTTTTGCTCTCCAAACTCCTGATTTGTGAAAAATTGTGGATATTTGCTATGAGCTATTAGCAGGATGATGTAATGGGGTGAAACTTCGGTGAAGTAGCCGAAAGTGTGCAATAGGTACATCTGTTTACTTGACCTCATCTGCCACGTATGAGGTGTCAGAACCTTATTTCTGACTGATGTCAGTGACTCATTGATCTTTTTGTTTTTCATTTAAAAGGGAGTTTAAAGCAGCTGGGATGTTGTGTTGGTAAATGTTCTTGCTCTTGCCTTTATTGCAGTAACATGTCTGACGCTCTGGCGAACGCCGTGTGCGAGCGCTGCCAGGCGCGGTTCGACCCTGCCGAGAGGATTGTGAACAGCAATGGGGAGCTGTACCACGAGAGCTGCTTTGTCTGTGCCCAGTGCTTCCGGCAGTTCCCTGAGGGGCTCTTCTATGAGGTGAGTTCTCAGGCTGCTTGGAAGAGAAGAGAAATAGCTCTGGTAAAATCAAGGAATTCTCAGCTTTCTTGTGTGTTTAATTTCTTAGCCCTGAATATTTGTCACCATTTTTTTGAGGAGCTTCCAACTTCATTTCCCTTTTTTTCTTCTCACAAATTCCTTTGGTAACAGCAAAAGTTGCTCTTTGGGCAAGACACATTTCAAAAAGAAAATAAAAAGTGTTTTGTTAATCATCACAGCATCATAAAATGTTTTGGGTTGGAAGGAACCTTACAAATCATCACACAGGGCCACTTTCCACTGGACCAGGTTGCTCAAAGCACTGTCCAACCTGGCCTTAATATTTTATTAGACAAAAGTGATTTTTTGTCTTTATTTTTAGGCATATTGTATAAAACTGTTCCACTTGGGCAACTGTAATAAGTGAACCCATTTAAAAACTTGGTTGAGTTTTTTTGCAGAATATGCACAAGCACATATTTTGAATAACACATTGGTTTAAACTTGCTGTATTTTATTTTGACATGAGTTTTAGCCTCGTGTAGGAGGAACAGTAGTTCTGAACTAAACTAAAGCAAAAATGAAATGAAGGACAACTATAATAAAAGGATTGGGGTATTCTTCAGGATTTTTACCATGTTGTAGCAGCATTGCTATTAATTTAGCTGTGCAAAATCACCATGAGGCTGAAGCCATATGTGGGTATTTCTTTAACAAGAACCTTTAGGATTTGAAAAACAAGTGTATAGGGGGTTAGTACTGGAAAATGTGACTGACCTTGACTAAATGGTCATATCAATGGAAAATCATGCTGCACTGTCAAGATGTAAAAGTAGTTCAGTTATTCATGAGGGCTCCTTCTCTCTTGTTTTGTTTGCAGTTTGAAGGTAGGAAGTACTGTGAGCATGACTTCCAGATGCTGTTTGCTCCTTGCTGCGGGGAATGTGGTAAGAAGTGGCAAATATCAACACCAGGGCTTAACAACTGCAGGGCTGTGCAAACCTTGCAGCATTGCTGGGACGTCCAGTCCCTTGGGCTGGGGTTGTTGGGGTTGTTTTAAGGAGTCAGGAGCTCTGGGTGAGAACAAAGCATGATACCAGCAATGATTTTGGGTTATTCGGTTGTGGGAATAATTTGTTTTTTTTTCAAAATTAGACTGTAATAGTAATTATGAAATTAAAGTGGAAGGACGGTAGATTTTGATAACTGTTTTCTGCATGCATCTCATGGTTTCCTTTTGCAGGTGAGTTCATTACTGGGCGTGTTATCAAGGCAATGAACAACAACTGGCACCCAGAATGCTTCCGCTGTGAGCTCTGCGATGTAACCCTTGCTGACCTGGGGTTTGTGAAGAATGCTGGCAGGTAAGAGGGAGCAGGAGGTCAGAAAGTTTTATCAGTGTGTTATTGATACAGCTGGGAGATGCTGAGGGTGGTCAGTTAGTTTTACACTGAGAAGGGAAGCTTGAAAAGGTACAGAAGAAACTTTAGGAATAACTTGTTAGGTGAGAAGTTCTTAATCCAATGAAACACATTCTTGTTTCCAACAAGAAACTCAAATTTTAATGGCTAGTGAATGTGTTCTGGAAAAGAAAGGAATTTCAGGCAGAAGGCTGCATAATAAGTGAGAAAAAGGGATTATGTGATCTCAGGCAGGCTGTTCATTAAGTAAGCTGCTGAGCAGGAAATCAAGATGTAGCAAAAGGCCAAAAGAACAACACAACAATTACCGCAAAGTCTTTTCAGCCTGTGATTCCACTGGTCTTCAGAAGTCATTTATTTTAAATGCAGAAATACAAAATGAATCCTAGAGGTCAATTAATGCATTTAATTCAGAAATAAGAAATAAAAACACAAAAGAGAGCTTATACAAAAGCATACCATTATAAGAAAATAAAACAGTCCAGCAGTTAGCAGTGTTGCACTATTCAGAGTTAATTTTAGGCTTTTATATGTTATGAGCAAAGCCTAGTAGTTTCCTAGAGTTTATATTTTCACTAACTAAATGGTGAAGGAAGGAAGAAAAGGTCATATACTTGTTTCTGTCCAGCAGGGAGTCTTTTCAATACCCTCTTATTTTTCATACTGCATGCAACCTCTGTGCCTTAGTTTTTTGAGCTGGGCGTAACTGATTTTCTTTTGGCATCTCATCTTGCTAGAATGGGCTGTTGGAATAGCACTTAGGGTGTTTTGGGGAAGCAGTCAGGATAAAAGCAGTTCAAGCAAGATAAAGTATGTTTGATTTTGTAATTCGTGGATCAAATCTCAAATGGTAAGGAACTTGTTCCCAAAGCATAGCAGAGAGATAGGTGTGTGTATCTATGTAACAATATATTTTACCTGCCACATGATTTCCTATAATATTTATATCCATAGCATTGGAGCAATCTTTTAGTAAATATTATTGGAAGCTCATGTGTTCTTTTTTTCCCTTTTCATTGTAGCAGGCATATTTTGCTGGATGCAGTTTGTATCAGTGAGAATAACAATAATCCCTACTTATCCATAGTGAAGGAATTGTCTTGCTAGATAAGTCACAAAAAAGAACTGTAAACCATCTTAAAGCTAGGAATCTTTTCTGTCTTAATTCCTGTCCAGGCTGGGTTTATTGCTTCATTCTGATTTTTTTTTTCTTGTCACCATTTAGTACCAATTTTCTCTCTATTACATATAAACACTTTGAATTCAGCAACTTGATCAAGATGTGCAAATGTGGAGGTTTTTTCATCCAGCAGGTCTCAGGAGTGGATCTCTACTGCTGGTACAATGTGAAATTTTAAATAAGGCTGTATGCATTGCACAGAGGAAGCACCGAGTGCTTTGGGAATTAAGTTCTTTGAAAAAAAATACATGGGTCCATTTCCCTCATTGTCCCCTTCCCTATTCCTAAGTGCTCACCCCTCAGTTTCAGTTCTTGGAGACCAGAACTGTCCTTCTGTTTGCAGTTTCAGCAACGCTAACGCATATGTTCTCTATGGTCAAGGGGTTCTTGTTAATGACAGCCCCATAAAAACAACAGAACTTCCCTTCTCAGGATGGGTTTGACTCTGGTTGGACTGTCTTGCTGCATATTTGTGCTCTCAGCTGATTTTGGTGGAAGAGAGTGTTCTTAAGATGAAGTACTGACACTGACAAGAGTCATGTTCACAGTTCAGATTTAGCACTTAGTGAGCTCTCATTTGTCTTACCCTCATATGTTTGAGGCAACATTATGGTCTTTTTAATACAAAACAGATTGCACAAAGCCTCACGGAATTTCTCAGCCACAAAAAAATACATGATGGGGTCGAAGGCGCCGTTGAGGCTGGTGAGGCAGGAGGTGATGCGGTTGCTGAGGGCCAGCAGACGCTGCGTTTCACAGGAGGCTCTGCTCCCGTTGTAATGGAGAATATAAATGAAGCGGTTGACGTGGTAAGGTACAAAGCAAATTAGAAAAATCATCAGGACCATAATGATCATTTTGACAGCTTTTTCCTTCAGGTGCTTCTCAACTCTGTTCCCACTCTTCAGGCTCTGGATGATGAGTAGGTAGCAGGTCACAGTAGTCACGAAGGGGAAGGTGAATGCCACTGCTAAGGACACGAGGGCATGGCGTGAGGCCTTTTCTCTGTAGAGCTGCAGGCAGACAGTTGTGTTTTTCATCTGGACAGTCTGCACACTGAGCAGCAGAGGTGCCATTGCCACCCCAACGATGACCCACAGAAAGACACACGTCATGTGGGCATAGCGGGACCTGCGGAGCTTGATGGACTTCACCGGGTGCACGATGGCCAGGAAACGGTCAACGCTGATGCACATCAGGAAGTAAATACTGGCATACATGTTGAGGTAAAAAAGGAAACCAGTGAGTCTACAGGGGATCTC
Source organism: Camarhynchus parvulus (assembly GCF_901933205.1). NCBI lineage: Eukaryota > Metazoa > Chordata > Aves > Passeriformes > Thraupidae > Camarhynchus > Camarhynchus parvulus. The sequence goes on from NC_044579.1 coordinate 18,532,990, forward strand.
ACCAAATGGCCAGTGGTTACCAGAAAAATGGTACACCAGCCGGGTGGGGAGTACCAGCACAAAGAACAGGTCAGCCACAGCAAGATGCATCAGGAAAATGTTGGCAGGCGTGCCTGACTTCTGGTCCCGGATGAAAAGCCAAAGAGCCAGGGCATTGCCAGCAAAAGCCAGGATGAAGTCCAGAAAGTAGAAAGTGGCAAAAATCATGTTCTCAAGATGTGTCTCTTTGCCACATTGCTCTGATGTTTCCAAACTGAAATTTGATTGATTTGAGCAGTTGAAGAGCAGGCTTGAAGCTGCAGGCCTGTTCATTTTTTCCCCACAGTTCTGAAGAAGTAAAAGCCCTAAATGTGAAAGAATTAAGACATTATATTACAGAAGAGCCTGGATTTGTGAAAAACAAAACAAACAAACAAAAAAGACAGACTGAAAAACCCATGCATGAAAGTCAGTAGTGTCTCCTGTTTGCTAGCATCAGTGTTTGGTATGACAGGTCAGTCTGAATTTAAGCGTTACACTAGAATTCTGAATACTCTCTACTCAGCTGGGTTTACCAGAGCAGTAATTCCCATGGAAGGAACCCAATGAAGAGCTGGGTAGCTGGTGATGAGCTTGTCTCCAGCCCGTGCTGAGATCAGTTGTGTAACCGAGTAGTGAGATGCTTGTGTGTCTGGTTAAGAGGAGTAGGAGTGTGTTCTGTATATCTAACTAGAAAGCACTTTCCATGTTTCAGTGTGAAAGCCTGATTCAGGACTTTGGAGTTCCTGATGAGTCAGCTTTTCTGAGCACAGGTATCTGTTGTAAGGTGAACTAGCTTCGAATATCTGTCTTGTTTTTAAAAAAGACAGGTCAAATACTGCTGTTATTTAAAAAATCCGCAGGGTTTCTGAAAGCCTTTCAGCATTATTTTAGTTTAAAGTCATGTGTTTAAGGCAAATGCACTTAGTTCCAATATAGAAGGAAACTTTTCAGATGGGTAGCAACACCTTTTGCCACTGAATTGACTCAGGGAAGATTTTAAATAATGCACATGCTGCAGTGTCATCCTTCCCTGCAGTTTTTATCTTCCACCACAGCTTTCTCTTTTCCCCCTTCAAAAGCCTGAGCTCCACTGTAGTTTATCTAGGGCTGTTTCCACCTAGAAGCTTTGCAAAACTGGTCTTAGCTTTGTCAGTCTCTGTTTGCAATGTCCTGAACAGCATCAACAAGAAGTGTGATAGGATTTTCTGAGCACCTACCCATGGCTTTTTGTACATTGCTTGTGTGTGGGTGTAGGTGGTAGGGAAATGCAGGTGTTCTGAAATTCCAGCATTGTCTCTGTTACTTGGATTCCTCAGAAGTGTTACAGTCTGTGCAGCAGTACCTCCACTTTGCTCACCCTTGCTGACTGACCATTCCTCCATTGTATTCAATACATCTTTAAATACATCCATTATGCACACAGCTCCCCAACAGAACTCATCGTTCAGATGCGCAAAAATATTGGGATCATAGAGAACTGAAATGGGATTAAGGACAGACAAATATATTGGAAAATGTAAGAAAATTCCAAGGTAATTAATATCTTCAGTTTGGCTGCTGTTAATTTCAGGTGAACAGAAAAGTGGAATAACTGGAAACAAATGTGCTGGATTACTTCTGTTTGGTTCACAGTTGAAGAGACAAAGTCAACAGCAAGGAGACTGGATGAAATTTAGCAATTTGAAGTTCTTCCTATGGCCACAGAAGGCCCTTCTTACTTCATGCATTGCCTGGATACTCTTCTGGATTTGAGTATTTATAACAAGTTGCTATCTTGCCATTACTTGCAATTGCATGTGCAAGGAAGAATGTACAACCCTTTTTGTTCTTATCTGTAAAAATACTTGTTAAATTTTGCTTTTACATACAAAAGGAAAATGCCCCTTTTTTTTTTTTACGAAGGTTACAAGTTTACTGATGAGACCACAATTTTTTGTTTATATTATTCATTTGTCCCTTACAAAGTAAAACCTGCAAGTATTCTTGAACCCAAGAGTTTAAAGTTTGTATGGGATAGTAACATTGACTCACATACTTGTCCTCTCTGAATGGAATTATGTTTAAATCTGTATTTTTCTGTTGCATACCAAAAGAGAAACAGTGAGACCATGCCTTTTTACTGGCTGTTAATTTATTATGGTGCTTATCACCTCATGTTCTAGCTATTAACTCTTTTTTTTCATGTCAGGCCTGTTCCTTAATTATGCTTTTCATCTGCAAAAAGTGTAAATCAGGTGATCTTTGTGTACACACCTGCTGGGGATAGTCTTATGGCTAAACATTGTTCTGTCCATGGTTGTGACACCTGAGTGAGCAGTAAATGCTGGCTTGGAGCAGCTGGGAAAGCAGAAGCCAGGGTTGTCTGATGGAACAGACTGGGATAACTCTTGTCTTACTGATAGTGCTTTAAATCAATTCCCAAAGTGAAGGTGTAAGCAGACTTTTCCCTGTTTACAAGCTGATTATTAGGGGTTTAACAGCATGATACACTGAACCAATTAATTTGAATTCCTTTCCTAAGGCAGATCTTGGAAATTCAGATTCAGCTGCGTGTCAGTGCCAGCCTTAGAATAGGCAGGACTTCAAAGTTGAGAGTTTTGTCCTCACTGATGGCAGCATTGAGTCTGCTATGGATTTCTATACAGACGTGCTTTCAGTGCAAAATGCTGTGGGTTGGAGTAGAAAGGAGAATGTCAGAGCTATCTGGAAGCCCAGTATGTCAGTGTCAGGAAGAGAGAGGCTTAGAGCTAATGATAAAATTGGAATAGATTCAGTCTTTGCAAATGATAGCCTTCATAGGAGAGCTGCTGTTACCTAATTTACTTTTTAGAGCAAGGTGAAGTGACATGTTTTTCATTTTCTGGTTAGAAGTTATAGAAAAAGGAAGCGGTCCTCTTTCTAATTTTGCTTATGTTTTAAGTTAAAAGAACATTTTCATTACAGCTTTAATGGTTTTTTTGTAATTCTAGTTAATAGATGAAAATAGTGGTGTAGCACTTGAGTAGGTTGAGAAAAAAGCCAACATGTCACTAGAATTAATTGTTTGGCTTATTTTTAGACTTTACATGTTTTCAGCAAAATTCTACAGCTTTAGAAAAGTAATAATTCTCTGACAGTGTGTTCTCTAGAAGGTGTTGAAAAGCCCTTTGCAGTTATTTGCAATTCCACTCCTATTCTCTTTGGGTTTATCCTGTAGATCTAAAATAAATATGTTCAGTTTTTTTTTATTTTTACAAACAAATCACTGGGATTCCTATAGTCTGTATAAATGCTAAGAGCAAACTAGAAACCTTCACAAATGACCTATAATGTGTAGTCTGTGTTAAGCTGTATGGTGCAAGAGGCTTTCATTCCACAGACAGAAAACTCCTTTAGGAGTCTGGCTCATTATCCAGTAATTTCTGCTTGGACTGCACTCTTGATGTTGTGTGAATATTTAGTGATTTACGTACTGCTGAACAGAGCACTTTTCTGGAATGAGCCATTATCCCAGGCCTCCCAGAGCTGAGCTGAAATGGGGGTGTCACTGCTCATTTGAAATACATGCATGCACACTGACCATATTTCATGCCCTGTTTCTCTTCTGCTCAGAAACAAGCAAAAGAACAATCCACAAGGCTGTCAGTGTGGACATAATGCAATCACTCTTTCAGCAGATGCTCTGTCTGTCATTAATGAAAGAACTAGCAGGGGAAATCTTTAGCTCATTGAACACAGTTACCTGGCTGGTTTGGAGCTTTTGTAGGTTAGGGTTTGTTGTAGGTATCAGAAATTCCTGTTCTTACTCTCAGCTAGAGCAGTTTCTGGTGTGATTATACTGGTTTGTGTGTTCTTATGATTATGACTTTAGTGTCTTGTCAAATGAGTGTCTCCTATCTTTCACTCAAAGTACTCTTCATTAGAAATAGTCATTTTCTGACTGAAGTTATTCTCCTGATAATCACTCTCTGCTGAGCCTGTATTTCAGCTGAAATACTTGGTTATTGTGAGCATCAAAGCAGTGTCAGAGAGCACTAGACATACCATACAACTGGCACAAATGGATATACATTAGGTACAAAAGTTTGAAAGCCTTTTTTGTTTTGAAGGAGTGACATAAAGGGAAGGAAATTATTCTTTGAAGTTCAGAAAATGCTACCTATTCTTAGATTCAGACATTTCCATTATATTCATCCACCTCAATATGTGTTCTGCTCCTCATTGGCACCAGCTAAAACTAATGCCATTAGGAGTGCTCCTAAAAAAAAACTCCTAAAGCTCCTAGTAACAAAAGTTGATCTCTTACCTCTTTACAATGCCGTCCTGTGGGTGAAGTATAGGGTCCTTTTGGGAAATATCTCAACGAGCTCCTTCTGATGACAGCAAATTAGAAACAGCAGAGCAAACAAGATGATTCCAAGAGAGTGCAAAGTTGCAGAGTTGCTGAGTGCAGAGAGGGGAGCCCCTCTATATAGTGTCCTCCTTGCTCTGATAGCACATTATCAGCTCAGTCACACAAGAGCAGGGGAGAGGACACCCCAGCACTGAGGAGCTGTCTTCATCCCAGCTGAGCTCTTGGCACTGGGGCTGCTGGTATAGATATGAGTATCCTGCATGAATATGCCAGTGTTCATGGTGCTTACTGAAGGCTGCTACTGAACCTCCAGCCCTAAACACAGAATCCTTGGAGTCCCCTGATTATTTTAGGAGGGTGGAGAGATGCATTGTTTGGGGGAAATCTAGTATTAACAGACACAACAGGACACTTCAGAATGGGATAATTCCATAATGGTGGGAAGGGGGAGGGGGAGAGGGTTAGTGAGAGGGGAGGCTGCTATGGTAACAGCTTAGCCTGTCCAGCACTTCCCTTTGCTTCCAAAAGAGAGGGTCTGTGGGAGGGCACAGGGTTTGTGAGTGGGGTGGGGGTTGATAATGGTTTATCAGTGCAAATGGCTGAAGGCATCTCTTTCAGCTGAATGAGAGGGGTCTCTTTCAGGACTCTTGCTTCGGGGTCCCCATGTCCAGCCCTGTATAATTACTCTGCATTTGACAGTGCTGAGTAAAATTGATGCCTTTATGCTGAGATGAGCACAGCTGTGTGTTTCCTTATAATGGGGTGCTGTCTGCTTTTTCTGGACTCCGTCTGGGCGGACAGTGCTTCCAGCCCTGGGCAGAGACACTTGCTGACAGAAGGACTCAGATTTGGAGAGAATAATAATGATACTTAGCACTTAGACAGGCACCTGCCAGCTGAGAGTCATAAATGTTTGAGGCCTCACAACAACATGTGTTGTATTCTTGTCCTCATTTCACAGATCTAAGGGTAAATAATTCGTCAGGGCAGAATTTTGGAAGGGGCCCTGTGAAGAACCTGCTACTTAATCCATAAATCTGCCCTTTCCATTTGAACTTTTTCTTTTGTCTGATGTGTTTTGAGAATGACCTGTAAATCTCAGTGAGTGTTTGACATAGTGATACAGTGAAAGGAATGAAGCAGACTTGTTAGTTTTGGGACAAAGAAACCCACAGAAGTCATTCTCTGTCATTTTTCTTTTATCATAAATTCTTCCCAGCCCACAGTGTTGCAGCTAGAGGGGTAGGTAATAGGCAACAGCTTCTCCTCAGAGCTCCTAAGTATTGGGACAAAACTGGTGGCTTCCATCAGCCTTCACAAGTTTTTTTATGCCTTTGCCTGAGCTTTTCTACCATAAATTTGGGTTATCTGCCTGTTTAGAAGTGTACTTGTAATGTGTTCAAGAACATGTGCTAGGAATACAGCTGCTTTTACCACATAAAATTGCATGGTTCTTAATTTTCTTTGACTTAGGAGTAAAAGGAATTTGTAGGCAACAAGAGGTCTCTTGTTTTTCCTAGATATTGAAGACTAAGGAATCCAGCCATGGTAAAAGGCATTCAAGCAATGCACTTTGGTTTGACACATTTTATTCTCTCTCCTTGACTCCCTCACAGTGCTGTAATGCCTCTGTTATAGTTGGATCCATTACTTATAGATAGGAGGGTGTTGCCACCTTTCCTTGCCCAGCTATCAGAAAAGATCTGGAGGGTTGGAAAGGATCCCTGGAAGAATGACTGGGTGATACCTCTGATGGCACATAAATCAGTGAATGTTGGAGTAGTCTTCTGAGGAAATACAACTGTGTGACTGCTTTATGCTCATTCTTCTCTGTGCAATTGGTATGAAACTAAAATTATGTTTATTCTGACCTCAGAAGACAGTTCTGTTACATAAAGGACTTCCCACAGTATGTATTATACGTTGTTTTAGGAGAAAGTTTTTTAATATTTTCCTTCCTTTACTTTGTTCAACCAGGCACCTGTGCAGGCCATGCCACAACCGTGAAAAAGCCAAGGGACTGGGCAAGTATATCTGTCAGAAGTGCCACTTGATAATTGATGAGCAGCCTCTGATGTTTAGGAATGATTCCTACCATCCAGATCACTTCAACTGCACCCACTGTGGGTATGTTGTCATACTGTAAACTGACAAAAAAGGAGAGAGACAAACAGTTGAGTCAGCAGTGCAGGTCTAAACTTTGCTGCCTTCACATTGTTATTGTTGAGCAAATAGAAGTTGTGTGAGGAGAAACTGAAATAAGTTTGGGAAAACTACAGGAATTTTAATTTTATTTTGCCACTCTATATTCTCTTATTCTAACATGGTTTGTAATGAAAGTGAAAAGAGTTCATTGGCATGAATTTACCTGAAAGGCTGTGTGCAGATTACCATAGTAGAGTTTTCCAAAAATAGGAGTTACCAGGCTGTCCAAAATAGTTTCACTTTGAATTCCTGGATTTAAAAAAAAAAAAAAAAGGCTTGATGAGCTGTGTCAGTCTTGTGTCCCTGTCCATTGCCACGCTGATAGCTGTCTGACCTGAATTACTTACAATGAAGGCATTTTAACTGGGCACAGTGCTGCTCCAGAATGGATAACAGTGCAAGTAAATGTCTCACTGCTGAGCACTGCTAGGATGGCTCTTGCACCTGAGCTGTCCCATTCAGAGATACCTCAAGTTTGAGCATGACACTGTGAGTGTCCATGTAGGTGCACCTTGTGTGTCGGTGAGAGTATCCAGCTGCAGACATGATGGTCTACATACCTTCTTGTCTGGCAAACCAAGAAAGCAATTTTAGAAAGATGAGTTGACAATGACTCTATTTCACTAGTTAAAATGACTGTATTGGTAGTGTGAACATTGCCTAAGTTAACTCTCAGGTATAGTGTTGCAGCAATTCCTCGTGGGCGCTGCAGAGTTTCCCTCAGTGCCCTGAGCTGGGTTTGTGTTGCAGGAAGGAGCTGACAGCCGAGGCACGGGAGCTGAAGGGGGAGCTCTACTGCCTGCCCTGCCATGACAAGATGGGCATCCCCATCTGCGGCGCCTGCCGCAGGCCCATCGAGGGCCGCGTGGTCAACGCTCTGGGCAAGCAGTGGCACGTCGAGGTGAGCCCTTCTGAACCTGAAACTGCCTTCAGCAGCTCGTCTGGAACAGGGCTGGTGCTGCTGGGAAGCTGTAGACATGCAAGTGGTCTGTAATATATGGATTCAGACTAAACTCAATTGCTTATGCTTGGGATTGTCTTCACCTTTTGTGAGTGGATGAGTTACAGCAGGGCCATCAGGGTTCCTAAGAAAGTTGTTTTCACAGCTGTAATAACCTTAAATTTAAAATCTGTAACAATCCCTGCAGAATAAGGCTCACTGAAAAGCATTTACTTACTAATAAATGTACATATTTTGTATGATGTACTCAGATATATCCTCTCCAATTCGAGTTACCAGGCACATAACAGCATTGGAATTTTTTACTGAAAGCTGAGCAATTCTTGCTTTTTAAGCCTTTTCAGTTCATTGTTTCTATAACTTTCAACTGAGTCATCACAACTTGCTCTGAATTTTTAGTCATCTTTGTTTCAGTCATTTATGCCTCCTAGGGCTTGACCTGAGAGACATGCTGCTGGTCATTTGAGGTGTATTCATACAAACTGTGTTTATGTTCCTGCTTCTCTTCCCTGAAACAAGCAAGATAATAGTCCACAAGTCTATCAGGATAGACACAAGATGATTGCCCTTCCAGCAGACCTTCCACCTATCCTTAATACAACTCTTAATCACTATAAATAGACTAAATATTTCCTTTTTTTTTCCTTCCATAAAGATCTTTCCTGTCTGTGCTTCATCAAAACATTGAGATAACAGCTTTAAAATCAAAGAGATTTAGATTAGAGACTGGGAAGGAATTCCTCCCTGTAAGGCCCTGAGGCCCTAGCACAGGCTGCCCAGAGAAGCTGTGGCTGCCCCATCTCTGAAAGTGTCCAAGGTCAGCTCAGAATCAGATGAGCCTTAAGGTCCCTTCCAACCCAAACTGTTCTGTGATCAAGTGTCATGTATTGAGCTAGGATTTATTGCCATGTTTTTCCCTGGTGATGGGAAAGTTGTTTTGCCTGCCATGAAATGTTGGGTTGTTGTTTTTTTTTTTTTTCATTTTACAGCATTTTGTTTGTGCCAAGTGTGAGAAGCCGTTCTTGGGGCACCGACACTATGAAAAAAAAGGGCTGGCCTATTGTGAGACTCATTATAATCAGGTAAATTCAGCCATCTGTGATGTAGGTACTTGTTGTGTCTGGCAAATGCTTTTTCATGTTTTGTATATGTAAAGCTATGCAGATTTTGCATAATCTGAGTTTGTAGATGCAATGGAATATTAAGAAACTAGTCAGATTTAACAGAAAAATAATAGTTTTTCTTGGCAGAAAAGTGATGCTGAAAACAGAATAGAAATGTCCTGGGGACACTGATTTTAATTTGACAGAAAATCACTGACCTTGGGTTGAGATTAAAATCCCTGTGATTTTACTTCTAATGTATTTCTGTGGACTTCTTTGATAATTACTTCTTTCTGTGGGCACGAGGCAATTGTTGTGTCGTCTAAAACATAGAAAAGTAGATTAATTAAAAAATAAAAAACCAGAAAAACCAATCAAACCCTGTTTTTTTGGTGTGATTCGACTGAACAATGTTTTGGTTTGGTATTTTCTTCTGTCAGATCAATAACTCTCTCATAAGAGGTAAGTGTTGCTGTTCTGACAGTGGCTGTATTTTAGCAATAGTTCTATTTTGGGGTTTGTAGTTGAGCACCAGGAGATGTTTGTCTACACTAAGCATCTTACTCTGCCCATCCTTTCTTCTCCACAGGACTTTAAGATCCTCTAACAGTGCTAGAGTGTGAGGCATCAACAAAAAAGGTTTTGTAGTGTTTAGTGGTATGAGATCCAAAGGAACATAGGCTATTTGGCAAGTGTATGAGAAGTTATTCAGAAGATTTAAATTGGTATATTTGGGACCACTGCTGTATCTGGGAATTCTTTGATTATTAGTATTTAATGTTCACACCAGCTGTGTGATTTGGGGACCATGAGCACTCAGCAACATGAGTTTGTATTCTTATTTCTTTTTCTGTGCAGCTCTTTGGAGATGTCTGCTACAACTGCAGCCACGTGATAGAAGGAGATGGTAAGATTTGTTCTCTCCTTGTTTTGGGTTGCTGTCCTTGTTTCATTTGTTAGTGCAGCTGTTGCAGTCCCACAGTTGCAAGACAACAGTGTTTGTTTTCACATCTGGCCTCATTTGAATTTGGATATAAATCTGAATTCAAACAATCCATCAGTTTCCTCTTAGTTGGTGCTTTTACTTTTGCAGTGGTATCAGCTCTTAACAAGGCCTGGTGTGTGAATTGCTTCTCTTGCTCCACCTGCAACGTCAAGCTCACACTGAAGTAAGTCAGTGTTTGTATTTTGGACCACATGAGTGAAACATTTGCCCCTAATGCAGGGTATCAGCCTGGAGGAGCTGTGAGCCTCTGCCTCTCTGAAGGCCAATATACCTTTTCTCTGTGGGAACAGGTGCTTAAAATTCCACTGATTTCAGCACTCAAAGGGAGCTGACACTTGACATCCTCTCTGATCTATTTTCTTTCATTAATCTGCTCTGTAAGGAGGTTGGGTAATAGGGGAGCTTTTTCAGCAGTACAGAGGGAGGACTCTAAACTTTGAGGAACTGCCTGTCCTGAACAACCTGCAGCCTCCATGTCTCCTTAACTGTGGTTGCTCCCCTCAATAACAATGTTTGCTATTGCATAGATTATTTTGAAAGAAATATTTACCTCCAATATATATAGAAGAGGGACAGAAAAAAAAGCAGTCCTACATTTTTCCTTTCTCAGGTTCAAACCCTTATCCTACTCTGCTGGGTTGGCTCCACTGGCCATATGAAGGGGCTCCAGTTCATCCCAAAGGGGACCTCTGAAGTGACACTTGTATTCTACAGTAACAAAATTATTATTCTAGACTGCTGCATGTAAATATATAGCAAAATCTTGCTCCTCATTTCCCTAGCAATACTAAGGACCTCAGTTTACTGATAAGAACCCAATCTCTACACTTACATCACCAGATGAGAAAATGAGTTGTTTTATAAATGGAATAGAGCACTTGCAACAACACTGATGTAGATGCATGGAGATTTTAATTAGTGAAGCATATTGTTTGCAAATACCATTTTAATAACTGTTCTTTGTGTTAAAGGAATAAATTTGTGGAGTTTGACATGAAGCCTGTGTGCAAGAAATGCTATGAGAAATTCCCTCTGGAGCTGAAGAAACGTCTGAAGAAGTTGTCAGAGCTGGCATCCAAGAAGATCCATCCTAAAGCTTTAGATTTAAACTCTGCTTAAAGCAAACAGGTCTGTCAGTCTCCTGACTGCACTCTTAACAAAAGCTGCTGCTCACTGCAGCTGTTGATTACAGAAGCAATTACTAAGAGGTGGAACCAAAGATAAGCAGTACCTTCCCCTGCTTCTGGTGATGTCTCTTGCATCTAGACTGTCCCTTTTCCCAAGCAATTGTCTGTTAACACTGGCAGGAAGAGCAATATGAGTTCTGCTTGAGCAGTGCACAGGCTGATTATTAATTTGCTACTAACATTGCATTTTGCCTTTGTGGAGCTATATGCAGTCTTTCCTTCCTCAGTTGAACTGTACTACTCTTTGCACTCCTCTAGTCCAAGGAATTTGGAAACAGTAGTTAAATGTAGGGCTGGAAGAAATGTCAGATTTGCTCTTTCTCCATCAGAATATCAGAGTTTTTCTTCTTACTCTGGGTGAAGCAATTTTTAAGTTTTTTAATATACAGGCAAATAGTCTGAAAGCTGTCATTCTTTACTACATGTGAAAAGTTCTGGTCTTCAGATTACTACATGGAATATATGGGTGCCCTATCCCATATCCAGTCCTTCTGGTTCATAGATTTACTGGCTAAGCCCAGGAACCAGTAGCTATGGCATCTGCACTGCCCACTTAGGCCCATGTTAAGGCAGCTAAGAAGTTTCTTTTGCTGCTTCTGTGCTCAGTACTACAGAGATTTCAGCTGTCAAGGCCATGTGAGCCTCTTCAGAATAACTGGGCTCTCCTTAAGGAGAAGGTGGCTATGGGAAACTAAACATTTTATTAGAACTGACACTAATTCTCTCTGTTCTCTACTACTACATGGCTGGTAGAGCTTCTGCTGGGCAGCACAAAGCATGTCCTGTCCATTGGCATGGCTGATATTTATTGAGGCAGTGTGGCTGGAGCATTGGTTACTCTTCTGCATAAGGAAATTGAATAAATAATATAGTACCAATTTAAGCACTTCAGTTTTGCCATTCTCACTTTATTTGCCAACCAAGTATATGCTTGTTGGTCATGCTTCAGAAAGTCCAATTACATGAAGGTGTTTCTAATGTTTAGTTTGTAGCAAATGTCTTATGCAGAAAAAAAACATTTTTCTTACAATTTTTACCCAAATAAGAGTCCCGTTCATCTTTCTTTTTGAGACATGAGTTTACTTAAGGAGGGGATCTCAGACATGATGCTAGCATCTCAAGGATATAATCCTCCTCTGTAATTTTGCCTGTCACTAGTGAGGTTTCGCTGGTCCTACTATCTTTGCTACCAGAACCCAAGGTGCTGAGAAATTTACTGGTTTTGGATATTCTCAATACTTCTTTAGAGGTGAGCCATAAGCAGTGCTGTTCCTGAGCCCACCTGCACAATGTAAGATCCCAGTGAGCTTCTGAGTCCCCCAGAGGTGACCCCCATACTTCCTTGTGCTGAACTAAGCTGAGCAGCCTGAAAATCCCTGTCCATGAACAGTTGGGAGACGGTGCCTGCTCCTTTGCAAGGCTGACAAGCACTGGAGGACTACTGTCCTTTGCATGATTTAAATCCTCCCAAAAGTGGCTGGTTTAGTTAGTCACATGATCACAGCAGTTGTGCCTAGACAACACCCTGCAGCCACAGATTAATTACATAGCAAAAAAAAGGAAGTTAAAGCTTACCCACTTCTTGTATGTGTTAGCAGCAGTTGGACTGGGGCAATAGTCTACCTTAGAATTGTGTTACCATGCTTGCTGGATCAATACCCATGGAACTGCATCAGGGATACCAAAGCAGCGGTAGGAAATCCTGAATAACTGATCAGAATCCCATATGAGACCATCTCTTAGAGCTTCACTGCCTTTGGTAACTCAGTTTTCCTCAGCTGCTCTGCTTTTTGTTGCTGTAATTTACCATAATCTTTTAACTGGGTTATGCTGTATCCACTCTCGCAATGCTGAGGGGATAGGTCTAATTTTAGCAGTAAACTCTTTCATCTTCTCCTGACCAGTTTGCACTGTAGATTCCAGTAACAGTAGCTGCTTGTGTCACTGCTTTAGGAGAGCACGTGGTTATTCACTGTTCTCTCATCAGCCTTAAAATGGTCTTAGTTAAGGGCACAAAGAACAGCATGTATTTTGGTGCAGTAGTGTGGCCCTGCAAAGACCCTCATTTACAATCAAACCTGTTGTTTGGCATTTTGTCACAGCATAAAACACTTGAATTCTGACCTAGGTGCAGCTCAGTATGTTATGCAGATTCTTCTCAGCATAAAACATTCCAGTCTGTTCCTGTAATCTCAGTCACAGGCCCTGTGTAATGCTGAATCTGAGCAGCTGTGTACTCCCAGCCTCCTGGGAAGTGGTGGAGGAACACACAGCCACACATTCCTGGTAAATATGGAAGCACTAAGTAACTAGCAGCCAATAGGGAATATTCTTTCAGCAGCCACTCACATTCAACAATGGAAAATGCACGTATGTGAATGGCATTACTTCTGTGCTGAAGTTTTAATGTGTGCTTTCACCTTGTCTCGTGTTAGAGATTGGGCAGACCTAGAAAGCTTCAGAGTTCTAAGGAAAGTTGATATCATTCTCTTTGATAAGCTGTTCAGTTCTCTAGGATTTGGAATATGTCCTTATCTTCAGGATGTTTTGCAAAATTAGTTATGAACAAAGTAATTATGATCCCTGATCTCTATACTAATGGAAGGTGATATTCTCTTAAATTATTAATTTTTCACAATAATTTTTCTCATACTTCTGGTGCCCATAGCCTGCAATGTGCAGAGTTAAAGTAGTTTGTTACCAGCACATCTTTTTGGTGAGAGTGGAGTTGAAGGAGTAGGAGAAATAACTCTAAATGGCTTTAAAAAATGCATCTTCCTCTACTTCTGTCAGTCTACTTTTTTAAAACCAAGTAGAATATAGTGCAAACTCATAAGTTCTCCTTAGTGCGTTGCTAGGCTGACAGGTTGGATTTTGTTTTCTTTTTAATTAATATAGATGAGGTGTCAGCTGCATGCTTTTTTCCATTGCTGTAAATAGACCTGCTGGCCAAATTCTTCCTAAGCATCACATCACTGGAGAGTAGAGATTTATATGAAGGTTGAGCTTGGCTCAGAAATCTACACTTAATAGAAGATGTCTCAGAATATACATTTATATTTATACCTAATTCATATTTATACCTAATTAAAATCACTAACACTCACTGAGTACACTTGAAAATGGTTTTGCTTTTAGAAAGCATGGTGTGTGAAGCTTGTTTTCATGGGTATGCTAATCACTTGCACTGTTTCTTTATGGCTCTAATCCTCTCTCTAGATTTGTGTCCTGGTGTTTTTACAGCAGTCTGTGCAGTGCTGGCAAACACTGGTCAGCCTTTTGTAGAGAGTTCCTGATGTGGCATGGCTGGTACTAGATGATATGACTGACACTCTTTCAGAAGTGATTGGTTGGGGAAGGAATAGATTGCAGGCAAGCATGTAATACACATGGTTCTACTAGCCTGTAAAGCACTGTTAAGTGCTGAGGGTATTAGACTGAGAAAAGAATTAGCAGCTCCCTGCCTTGGTTCAGGCCTTGATGGGTTCTGCACTGTGTAGAGCTCTCACTTTATCACACATTGTTTGAGCTGTCTAACCAAAGCACATGATTGTAGATTGAAATGCTGTAATACTGTGCCTTTGTATGTTCTTGTATTAAAGTTAACTGTAATACATTTAAAATCTTTACACAAAAAAAGAAAAAAAATTGTACAGTGTACAGTTAATGCCATATTTTCAGTGCTTAGCCAGAGCCTGTTACCCACTCTGGGAGTGCTGAAACCTGGGGCACTGTTGTGGTGAATTCATGTTTTGGACCTGTGCTGCTTCTGTGGTGATGTGTTGGTTGATGAGGATGTGCAGAAAGGGGTATCATCCTTCTCATGGCTGTGTTGTACAAATTGTGTTGTGTAGGTAGTGAGCAGATGGGATACTATCATAATTTACAGGATATAGTGGATATTTGGTTGATTTAGGTTACATGGAGCTGGAGCAAACATTCACTTGGTTAAAAAAAAGACAGTGTGGTTGATTTTCTGCAATCTTTTATTTAAAAACCAGAAATGATACAGTTTGGCTGCAAGATTTCTTTTTGTAGTGGTGAACTGTTGAACGTTTCTCACTTATAGCTAGTTAGTTAGATCAGACACTGGGTGACAAAACCACTCTGGGTAATTACACTCCAGCATTTCCATTGCCAGCAATGGACATTACAGCAGGAGCATCTAACTGCTTGCAAAAATATCAGCTATTCTGACAAGTGTGGCACTCATTTAGATGCACAAAGAGAGTGGGCTCTTCCCTGCCACCATATACAAAACTCTCACCAGCATTTGAATTTTGCACACACATGTCTGAGGGAACAGGAGAACCATTGTGCATCCATTGGCAAAGTTGAGAGATCAGGCAGAGCTGCTTTTCCAGCACTGCCAGATTGTGTCTCAAGGAACTTGGTGTAAATGCTTTAAGACATGTTCATGTTTCACTGGGAGCAAGGGAGGAGTACTTGATCTGAGGGGGAAGCAGCTAAGCTTGCTCCCACCATAGTCTGTATCTGCTTTACACACTCAGACCACACTCTGGTTCCTGTGGCACCAAAGCTCTTGGGGATGAACAAGTGCTGAATCAAATTTTACCACTCAAGCTGTCTGCTAAACAGGAAGCAGAAGAGATCAGGACAAATTAAAGCTATTATTCTTGTCTCGTGAGGGAATGTCTGCATAACTCCAAACAGAACATTCTTGTGGAGCAGAAAAGTCTCTTTTCAACAGAGCTCTGTTCGACTGAGTTCTTCAGTTCTGATTTGCACTGAATAGCTCATCTATATCTTGAAATAGGAGCAACTAAATGTGATGGACCCAAACCCCAGACTCATTTCAGAGCTTACTAGAAACTGTACAGTAGAAAGTGGTTGTTAGTTTCCAAGAGCATTATAACATGTGGAAGAAAGAAGACTATTTAATTTAAGCAAGGCTGTGGTAAGTCAGGGGACAACATCTTACTTTTCAAACTGTCCAGTTATCTACTACTAAAGGGCATTTCTTCACTCTTAGAATTGCCAGTTGGAGGGAAAAAAATTACATTACCTTTGTTTGCAAAGACTCTTGGAGTTTGTGCATTTGGTAAGAGCATATACAATAAGGGACATTTTCTTTCCAAAAGGAAGACAGCTCTTCATGTGTGTCTGTCTGTGAATGGAGGAGATTCAGGCTATTGGAAGGGGTTCTCACAGGGTTTCCCCACTCACACAGAGCATCAAAGTCCATCTAAACTTTCTCTAAATCCACTATCTGAATGGAATTCTCATACTACATCTAAGACAGAAGTGTTAGAGATATTTGAAAGCACATGCTCACTTGAGCTTCTCTTGTAGTAGTATTTCAGCAACTCAGTTCATTCAGTGTGTGTTCAGAAGATCAATCAACAAGATTAATATTTTTAAAATGGCATTTCTTCTGTGATATGAAGTTACAGGTAGTTTGGCACAAGTACAGGTCATGGGCTCTATTTCCACTCTCAGGCTGGGAGGTTCTTCTGCTTGTTTACAGCATTCATGAGCAGGCGTACGTAGGATGTTAACAGGTCATCCATTTTGTAACCCTGTCAGGGAAGAAAATGTCTTAAATCTCTCAGGGAGCTCCAGAAGCAAAAATAACTATAATTTCCTCCCTTGTTTATCATCTTCTCAGGTTCTTCCTTACATGGACATCTTTTCTTTCAATATCTGTCACTGGTTTAGTTATAATTTATCCATTCCTTCGTTGCTTTTCATAGATTTCAAAAACTTTATAGACCATAGCTCTGCTGTCTCCTTGGTATTCACTCTGTAGCTTGACTTGTACTTATGAGTCTTACATTTAAGAATCTAAGCTTTTCTGTCACAGTAGTTAGCCTTTAAATGTTTTTGTTACCTTTACAAACCTACCTTTAAATATTAATACAGTGATGCTTCTCTGAGACTGTGAATAGTATGAAACCAATTGTTACAAAGGTGGTACCACTCCCTGGAAAATATGAAGTCTTACAAGGCTGGCATTACTACATAACTGGAGACAGACATGCAAGACAAAAAGCTCCTTATGTAGCTTTGCAGTCCTAACTTCTCAAATGGATAGAATTTTGATGTATGGGAAGAATTTGGGAAATTACTATTTTTCCTTGTGTCCTGTTTCATGCATCTTTGCATCAGATAGCATTATATATGAACTGAACCAGTTCTAAATGGCAGCTTTATTGACATAGCAGTGAATGCTTTTGGTATTTATGATATAATTGGTATAGTTATCGTACACACGGTACAATTATTTTGGTATAATGTTGCACTGGTATTTATCTGTTTTCACACCATCTTTTGTAGCAATCAGGGTTGAAAGGAAAAATTAGGATTTTGTTGTGTCTTAGTTGGCAAAACTCTTCTTACCAGAGATGTCTCACATAAGAGCCGGTTTCCTCGTACCAGGTTCCCTATGGTCATGTGGAAATATGTGCTCCCGCTGCTCCAGTTGGAGATCTTATTGAAGGGGTAGACTACTAAAATATCCTGTAAGGGGAAACAAAGTGATCTATACAACATTTCTCAAATGAAAACAGGCTGTTACATAAGAAAACCTCTTGAGCCAGAGAATTCTTGTTCTTTCCCACTTCATTTATAAAAATATTGGATCAAGGTAGTTCTTGAATCCAGGTTAGTGGTATATTGTATTTTCACCAAAGAGGTAAATCCTAATGACACTAATGAGACTTCCTTTCATTATATATTGATCTTTGCCTTAGCACACTGCCATTAGATTTACAATAATTCAAACGTAACTTTAAATTTGTTTGGTTATTGAAACCAAATAGTGATACTCCCTTTTCCTGAGACCTTGGTAAGACCAGAC